>NC_137972.1:62296937-62929437 GCF_963924665.1 Micromys minutus
CTGTCATATGCACATGCTTCTTTTCCCTATCTCTCTCTCTCTCTCTCTCACACACACACACACACACACACACATACAAACACACACATGCACATGTGCACACAAAACAAAACTGTGAAGGAACAAAATAAGGGCTTTACTTAGAATTTTTCTTTAATATATAAGTATTAAAAATTTATTCATAATCTAATTTTTAAAAAGTAAAATCATGACAAAGTGTGTCTTTATTTCCACTACTTAAAAGTAAAAGCAAGAACAAAGGCAAAAACAGGCACATGTCTTTAAGTTAAAAACTAGTCTACCTATAAAAGTTTTAAGCCAGCCAGCTCTAACATATGAAGCCCTGTGTCAAAAAAAATGTAGTGATCAAAGTAAGATACAATTAAAATATTATAATATTTTATACTTAAAAAATATTTGGATCTGGGGCTGGAGAGATGGCTCAGCAGTTAAGCACATTGTCTGTCCTTCCAGAAGTCATGAGTTCAATTCTTAGGAACCACATGGTGGCTTATCAGCACATATCAATATATATTGTGATCTGATGCCTTCTTCTGTGTACATGCAAACAGAGCACTCATATGTGTATGTTTTTGTGTGAAAATAATAAACATTTAATAATTATTAGAACCTCTGACTTATACATAATTAAAATCAGGAAATGAACTATATTCTCAAAAATATATATTTAGATGTAACACGTACACACTCCACATATACACGTGCAATATGCCCAAACTGTCTACCAAAAAAGCAAAGATCAATCCAAGTATTTGGGACGTATTTTTAAGATTATAATACATTTGTATATCAGACTAAAAAACATACAATTAAATTGAAAAATTATTAAGTAAAAATATCCATATAGGAGTAGAGAGATTGCTCAGTGGTTAAAAGCTCCAACTGCTCTTCCAGAGGCCCAGAATTCAAATCCTAGCTCACAACTATCTGTCACGTAATCTGATGCCCTCTTCTAGTGTGTCTGAAGACAGCTACAGTGTATAAATAAATAAATAAATAAATAAATAAATAAATAAATAAATAAATCTTTTAAAAATCCTTATATGCACATGACTGTCTTGAAGATTTACAAAGAAGTAAGAGGGTTGTTTAAGCAGGCTAAGAAAAATGCACTACCATGTTAAGATCTGGGACCACCTCATAAAATGGCTGTCCTATCAAAAGGAAAATAGAGTAAGAGCCTCAGTGTGGCTATGTTTGGAACTGCAGAAACCACTCATAATATTGCAAATACAAAAACAAATACAGAAAAGATAAATGTAATACCTTTGTCATATCATGACTGTCAAAAGCAGAAAAAAAAATGTTCATCTGAAGTGAAGAAAAAACATCCACTGTTTTCCACCTCAGTTTTTGGTACAGCAATAATCACAACAATCAGCTGGGTGATGAGATTGCATTTTGAGACTAGCCTGAGTTACAGTTATATCCTTTCTTAAAATTAACAAAAGTAACATCACTATATCACCACTCAATGCAGATATATGGAGAGTTCAGAGGCCTTAAAAAAGGAGAATGCTGAATCGAAGAGATCTGACTCAACTAATAAATAATGGTGGGCCATAATAAGCAGTTTTATAAGAGTCACTGAAAGTAGCTGAGATGAATGATTACTGGAAACATCACATTACTAGAGTCTGAAGACTAAATTATATTATATGTAGTATTTTCAAGGTATATTTTTAAAGTCTCACAACTGCAGTGGGAAGATTAGTAATTTAAAGATAACCTTGGCTAGATCAGACTGTCATTTCAGAAGGAGACAAACTTCAAAAGCAACATCTTTCTTCTAAAATTTTCCACTTTTTTAAAGATTACAACATAGGACAACCATAAATACTACCAACCCATAGTGAAGGAAAACAAGATTTCTTTTTTTTCCTTTTTTTTAAAGCAAGCACAAAACAAATCATGAAAAAAAAATGTTGCAAGAAAAAGATCCACACAGGAGTGTGTCACACCTATGGTTTCAAGGACTGGGGAAGCGAGAAGGGAAAGCAGTGTGGATCACCAGCCCAGGGTCAGTGGGAGTCATTGCAGGTCTAACATGAAGGTGAATTATGACAGAATCCTGCTTTAAAGGCTTAAGTATACTTGATAAAGAAATAAAAATGTAGTTATTTTGTTCACTATTTTCTCAAATTTAGAGTAGTTTCTATTTTAAAAATTGTAGAAAACAAAAAAGTCAAAAAACTATTCATTTTTATGGCATACATAGCCCTGTTTTCTTCATTTTTGTCTTTTCTTTAAGAAATAAGAACTTATATTTTTCCTGCTACAGAGAAATTAAATTTTTAAATAATCATTAAAATATAAATATAAATTTTCTACCTGGTAGGTAATGCTATCTTAGGCATCACTGGCATGCCCTGACCTGGCTATATTGTTCTAAAATTTCACAAATATTTTACTAAAAAAAAAAAAAAAAAAGAGGGAGAGAGAATCACCACACAAGTTGTACACTTCTAAGTTCTATATTCTTTCTTTCCCTACCTCATCTTCAAATACCAAAAGTAACAGAAAATTTACCACACACACACACACACACACACACACACACACACACACCTTTCATTATAAAATGTCATGAAGCATAGGACTAAGCCTCTGAAAAGGAGCCTGAACAAGCATGTCTCCTTTTTTCTCTCCACTTCTTACTGCGACACTGCAGGAAAGGGGGTGGGGTAGTGGTGAAGATAGGCAGCTCTAAGAACCAGGTTAATAAAATGGTTGTCATCCCTTGATGCCAATACTGCGCAATTCCTCTAATTCTTTTGTCAATGCAGGAAGAGGTAGGTGTCATCTCTACTGCATTTGGTTCCTGTAGGGAGTTAGTAATACTCATTTGTCAAGATCCTTAAAAAGGGTGTGGCTAAAACTCCAACACTGCAGAACTGACAAGTGCTCCCACCTACTTCGATAATGGGGAGGGGTCTACTGCGCCCCCCACAGACACTCTGCTGCGCCTGCGCACTTCTGCACCTCTGCAGCAGCGGCCATCTTTACAGACCTTCACAATGGCGTTTGACATGGGACACGATCCCTTGATAATACCAAGATGACTTTGAAGCATAAATTTAGGGACACCATGAAAAAAAGATACATTGTATTACTACTTCTACCCAGTGAGTGTGCAAAAACAGGTATTGCATAGACCATATACCAATTCTCGCTGTGAGGAGTGGTTGACAGTAACAAAATTAAGAAAATGAGGCTTTCAGCCAAATCTAATAAGCAGTGAACAATTCTACAAAGCAAAACAACATGACACAATATACAGCCTGATTAGAGAAGATAATCAGAAGGGGGGGAATCCTGAAACTGAAGACAGGTTTTGTTTCTCAATAACGCCCCCCTCGAATACTGGTACATTCCGCATCTCTACCTCTGCAACTCCACCCCGCAAGAGCCCTACAGCAGACTGCCACTGCGCAGCAGGTCTAAATGACACACCCTACTGTCTCAGTTCTACCAGACCATATACAGCAGCTACCTCCATCCATTCGCAACATCCCAAGGCCCCAAACCCCTGTGATTCTGAAGCAGTCTGGCCACCTGCCACCTGGACATAATACCATCCCTTCTCTGAGGTTTAAGTGTCCTCTCGCGGCACAACCCTATGACCTTGAAGCGATCACAGAGGACTCAGAGTAAATCACCCACTAGCCTCCGACAGTACTCACCTTCCGCCAAAGCAGCCAAGCCACTACTACACCAATGACATCCTTGAAGCCACATGAAGCGACAACAGAGCTCCCACAATGCCCCCACCCCAAAGGCCGCGACAGGGCTCCGGCAACTACGAGCCCCAAGGCCGCGGTAACGAAGACCGGGGAAACAGATCCCGCTCCTCAACCCAGGCTCACAGGCCGCGGCAACAGAGCTCCCATCCCCCATAGCCCAGAGGCTGCAGCGACACAGCCCCCTCCCCCATCGACTACAGGTTGCCGCAACAGAGTTCACACGCCCTGTAGCCAGGCCGCGCCGACAGAATTCCCACGCTCTGTAGCCCACGGACCGCGGCAACAGAGCTCGCACCCCCAACCCATAGCTCACTGGTGAGCCAACAAAGCTCCCATGCCCTGTAGCCCATAGGCTCCAACAACAGAACTCTCCCACACCCCCACCTTAGGGTCCCAGGCTGCGGCGACAGAGTTCCAACCATGGAATCCGGAGCAAACAGGCTGCGGCAGGGGAGTTTCCACGCCCCTTAGCCCAAAGTCTGCGACAAGAGCTCCGACCTCCCACGCCCACCCCCACCCCCCGAGCAAACCGGGTCCAAAAGCAGAGTTTCCCACGCCCAGTAGCCCACAGGCTGCGGCAGTAGAGCTCCGGCAACCAGGAGTCCACAGGCCGCGCAGTAATAGTTCCAAAATACCGGAATCTACAGGTCGCGGCAACAGGGCTCTGATTTCCAAAGAGTCCCGAGAACGCGACAGAAAACCTCCCACATCCTTAAGCCCAAAAGCTGCGCCAACACAGCTCCTACATCCTGGACTCCTGTCACAACCTCAGAGCCCCATAATAAAGGCAGCGTGTTTTAAGCAGACGCTGCACTAACACACCCATTGAGTCCGGCAGACGGCTCCAAGGGATTTCTCTCTGATTCGCGAAAATAAGGTATCTGGGTGGTCACAACCCCCAAGAAATCCAAATCTAAAATGTTTTAGTCCAGTGAAAAGCCCTTTATCTACTAGAAAAAGCCACTTGCCCAGCTGACCTTCCTCGCTCCATTGCGTTTCAAATCACTCCTCAGAAACAAGCGTCAGGCATCTCCAGCTCCCTCTCCTCTCTGCGCTAGACTTGCCGCAATGGCTCAGGTTTATCACACTGCTCCCTACGCATGCGTCCCGGGCAATGGCTGCACATGCGCACATTTTTGCCGCAATGCAGGGGTCTATGTCCCTCTGACCGCAATGTCCTGCCAAAAGGCTGCAGCTACCTGGAGTTGAGCATTTCTATAATGGGAATCTGATCAAGTATTTTCAAAAAATGCTGTTAAACTGTGATAATGGATACAGTTACCGATTTCTAAGTATATTTTAAACGTAGTTCACAAGTGGTTGCAAGCATCACAGATCAAAACCTGATTTTAAAACACACAGATTTTTACTATATGGGAAGGGCAAAAACGTTTGATCTCCAATATAAAAAAAGATGGCATCTAGGTTATAACATGCAACATAGTGTGTCACAAAAAAAAATTACAAAAGAAAAGTATGTGTCAAATATACGGCCCAGCCAAATTGTCTGATGCTTAAAATTCTGTACAGAAAAAAAAGTTATCCTTACAAATAATTCTATTTTTTAATGCAGTGGTAATTGTATTTTCTTTCTTTGCATTAGAGCCTTGATTAGGAAGAAAATAAATCTATAAATCATGGTGCAAGTTTAGTAGAAAGATAATTCATTTATGAAACCTCTGTATCAGACTCTTGATGTTGTTGGTTTTGAATACAGAATTTATTTGTGGAGCTCTGGCTCTCCTGGGACTTTTTTTTTTAACCAAACAGGTGATAAACTCAAGTGACCCACCTACTTTTGTCTCCCCAGTCCTGTGAGTAAAGCTGTAAAGCACCAACAACTGAGCTCTATGTAAAATACAAATATATGAGAAATTCCCTGCCTACTAAAATTTGTTACATTTAAACATCAATAATGAATAATGGCTGGTGGGTGGGGATGAAAATAGAATTACTAACAAATATATGACCTCATAATAATGCAATCCAGTAATTCCAGGTCTAAGAAGGCTTACATAACAGTATTTTTGCATACTCCAGACCAGCTTGGGTTCAATGTGTGACACTGTATCATAAAAATATCATGTAGATCATAGATACATGTACATTCATTTGTTTTTGTAATATTTGACCTATGAATTTCCTGTCTGCCCAAGTAAATGCCTAGTTGAGGATTTAACATTAATACACAGGTATTTTTGGATAAAAAGAAGAAGAAAATGACATGCACAGAAAACTAAGGATCCTAAATTTACATAGGGTTTAGCATATCATTACACCTTCTCCTTGATGACTTCTAAGAACAGTTAATCCAGTATTCTAATGGGTATTACAGGTCCCTACTTCCCTTCTCTCCTACTGAGCTGGCACCTGGTTCCCAAACATCCTATTTTTACCTTCAAAGAAGACAGTTCTAATTTTAACCAATATCCTGAATTTTGGAAAACTGTGGAAGAAATTTATTTACATATAAATAAGAAATAGCAGCTGTTCTCAGTCACTGTGGAATTGCAAATAAAAATCACAATGAGAGACTACTTAGGGAAAAATGAAAAGACAATAAACTAGGGCTAAAAATGTAGGAATGTAGCTTAAATCTGTTGGGGGTGATTTTCAATGTTGTTTTTCTAGGGCTGGTTCTTAATCTACCCCAGGTGTTCTTACAAATTCCTGTTTAGCACTAACTGACTAAGCTATTTACCCCCATTCTCCCAAGTACTGACTTTACAGCTGTGAATCACCATGCCTGGTTTTGTTCATTTTCTCTTTTTTTTCTGGCAGGATGGAGGGGGTTAGGGTGGGGTTGGGGTTAGAGGAGGGTGTTGTTTTCTTTTTCCCAGTTGGGGAGATTTTGAGATAGGATCTGTCCTGGTGGTGTTGGAATTTACCTTGAATGAATTATGTGGTGCTAGATATCATACTGAGAGGGCACATTGCAGGCCTGAGTTTTATACTAAAACTTTTCCTGTTGTTTTAGGACATTGTTTTGTTTGCTTGTTTCTTAGACAGTCTCATTTTGTGTTTCTCAATGGTATGGAACTTGCTATGTAGACCAGGCTGCCTCAAAACTACTTCTGTACTTCCTAGTCCTGTCACTACCCATTTGTTAGTCTTGAAAGGCTCCGGTGAATAAATGAGTATGACTGAGACAGAGGATATGGAGGTTTCCTATAGGCTGATAAGAATGTAAACTAATGCAGCTGTCTTGAGCTAAAAACAAGGTGGCTTGTCCCTGTGATTCCAGGAAAATCTGAGACAAGAAAATTTCCTCGTATTCAAGGGTTGCCACCCTTGAAGTAAACGTTTCAGTAAATGTTTGGTTTACCTTGAAGTAAACCAAAACACACCAGGCAGAAGTATATCACACCTTTAATCTCAGCAGTCACAAGACAAAGGCAGGCAGATCTGTGTGAATTTGACTCCAGTCTGGCATACAAAGTGAGTTCCTGAACAGCCAAACTGTTACACAGAGAAACCTTGTCTTAGAAAAAGCAAAAACAAGCAAAAATAAAACTGAGTGGAATAACTTGGGAACTGAGATTGTAAGAAAGTTTAGGAAGATTACAGCTTAGTTCTTACCTCTTGGCTAGTAATATTACAGGGCACAGTGATTACATATGAAGATGAAGTAAAAAATATCAGTAGTCTCACAACTACCTTTCCATTAGGCAAGTTCCTGCATGGATCCCACACATCAGAGAGAAGCATTCACCCATAAGCGATATCTTCCTATTCCAAACGGATGCACAACTTTCAGAAGATGTTTTGTCCTCAAATCCTGTAACACAAAAAGAAAAAAATAAAAGAAGTGATTAAGATGCTGTATAAGTTAGTAGTAAGGATGATCATCTATTGAACTGTTCCTAAGAACTGAAAGTAATACTTTCATGCTAATGTATGCTAACTTCCATAAGAAATGTTGTATAAGGCCCTCATTTTATTTCTTGCCAGTGTACACCCTTCATATGATAGAGACAAGGCCTTGGTTAAAACAGGCCATAGAATGACTATTGCACCCCATCAATTTTACATGTTTTAGCATGGAAAGAATTTTTAAAAATCTATTTTTTAAAAAAAATTCTGATGTATTATTTTCTTCATGGTCTCCACTACTTTTCCAATTTTTTTTATTAAGCCTACATTTGATATCAACACTTTCTTGCAATTTCAGCCACACTTTTCTTGGCTGATAGGTGTCGCTGTGGTAACACTGTCAAAAGATTCTCAAAAGTAAGGTGAAGCATTTCTTTTGTTTTTTTTGTTTTTACTTTTTTTGAGACTATAATAGAAAATTACCATTTGCCCTTCCATTTCCTCCTCTTAAGACCCCCCAGTGCCCTCTCTTCTTTTTCAAATTCATGAACTATTTTCCTTTAAATGTTGTTTGGAATTTTAAGGATCCTTAATGTTGGGGCTCATTTGTCTCCTACCTAGAAGGCCTTTTGATGACAGGATGCAGACTCTTTCTGTTAGATCAAAAGGGGTTTTTATCTAAATAACATTTCTGGTGTGGGTTTGTCTCCATTTGTCTTTGTTTGTCTCTCTCAGACACACACACACACACACACACACACACACACATACTGAAGTTTATTTCATTAGTTTAGAAGTGTTTGCCAGTGCACCAAGGGAACAGAGGCAGGCCTGCTGTCCTCAGAGCCTAGATCAGGATGTTACATGCTCTAAAACTGGAGTTGTAAACAATAGTGACATTCCGTGTGGGTGCTGAAGTGTGAACCTATGTCCTCTGAAAAATCAGTCAGTATTTTTGACCACTCACACTCTACCCAAGGCTTTCTTTTTGATTGAAAGAATTGATCTCTAAAAATTTGTTTTGATCATGTCATATGTTGCCATCCCCCAATTCCTCCTACATTCTCCCTACCTTCTTTCATGCCATTTCCCCCCAACTCTCTCCCAGACACAAGTAAAATCATAAAGACCAAAGCAGATCCAAGCAAAGACCAATAAGACAAAAAGTATGCAAATAAAACAATATGAGACAAATCATCCATAAAAGTATCAGCAATTGTTCTGTGTTGTACACCTACATCTGGCCATGGGTCCTAGCATGAACTGTGGTTAAAATCTACACAGACTACCCAGGCTCAAGCCAGATGGGTTTACGGTGCTAAGACTGAAAAATGCACAGCACCTCTCACCCATAACCAAGAAGCTATTTGCAGCTGATACCCACTTGCAAAGTGATATTAGTTTACTTCAAAATAATGTCTATGGTCAATTATTTTTGTACTTTAGTATTTCTGTTTTATCATACACTGTGTTTCCTTTCCTTGTACATAATGCAAAGAACTGGTGAAGGTGAAAGTGAGTTAGAAGCGATGAAATGTTCTACAGTTTGAACTGTTAATATGAATAAAAAGAAAAATCTATGATTCATTATACAGTCAGGGGCCTTAGTGGCAGCCCAGGATAGGACACTACTTTAATTAATGAAAATTCTGCATCAGAATTGCTTTTGTCTGAGATTTGTTATTTTTGGTATTGCTGGTGCTGTTGCTGGACTGCTGTTATTATTATTGATACTATTTTGAGAGTGGGAGTTACTATGTATCTCTGACCTCTCTGGAGATTAGTGTATAGACCAGGGTGGCCTTTAACTCAGAGATCCATCCATTTCTGCCATTGAAGTGATGGGATTAAAGGTGTGTATTGTCATGTTCCCAAGGTGATGGCTTTGAGAAATCTACACATGGAAGAATTCCTAAAAGTTTGGCAAGTGATGATGATGATGTGTTTATCATGGGTGCTGAGGAAATGAAAAAAACATGTGATATAGCATCTATTTCTCTTTGAGACATGTGAGAAAATGGCCAAAAGAGATGTAGGAAGAACAATGCCTGGGGGAACCTTGAGAGGAGCTCCAGAAAAAGAAAGACTGACCCAAGCAGACAAATTGCCTTTCTGAATTCACATATAGACAGATGTGGTGAGAATTCTACTGGGCTTTTAATGACTCAGGGAAATGCTACCCTAAATCTAAATGCTGTGCTAGTGAGCTTCTGATATAATTTGAAGCCCAGGCAGCAATTTGCAAAAAAACATGAATGCTAAATAATACAGGTGATAAAGAATAACCTTGAGGCTAGTTGTAGCAGTATATACCTTTAATCCAAGGTGCTAAGAACAGAGTTTGGACTTTATGATTTATATCATAGCCTAGTTGTTCTATGTTGTGTGTTCCAGGTCAGCAGAGGCTTCATAAAGATACCCTTTAAAATTCAGTGGGTTTCTGTTTGTTTGTTTTCCTAAAGTCAGGTATGGTAGATATCTTTAAGTTTGAGGCCAGCCTGATCTAGGGAGTTTCAATAAAGCCATGGCTGTTACACAGAGAAACTCTAGTCAAAAACAAACAAACAAACAAAACCAAACAGGATAGTCATGGAACATCATTTTAGCCAAGCACTGTTGTTTCATGCCTTTGATCCCAGCACTCAGAAGGCAGATACTTTTGAACACTTGAGTTTCAGGTCAGCTTGGTCTACAGAGAAACCCTATCTCTGGAAAACAAAAAAAAGAAACCAAAAATACAAAAAACAAAACATCAACAACAAAAAAAACTCCCTACCCCACACACCTTTTAAAAATGAAATTAAGTTTCTCTTATGGGTAAACAATTATCTCCCCCAGAGTGCTGAGTACCTTTTTCTCTTTCACTAAGACAAACTGGGGCAGATGTTATTTTCCTCCTATGATTTTCAGTAATCTGTGCTTAGTCTGTTTTAATCTATGGAACAAAAAGGGTCATGCTACTGCTCTGGAGCATATGAGGACTCTGGAACTTGATTTGCAGGTTTTGCTGGCTAGAGAGTGGCTGTGATGTGTTAAGTGAGAAATCTTTCCCACCTATTCTGATTTGATTACTTGATTCCATAGTGATGATTCTATTTGCTGAGGATTAAGTCATGTGTTCTTCCCAGAGAAAGTACAAAACAAAGAGTGGGTTTTGTTTTTTTGCATTTTTAAAGCCTGGTGCAGCTTCAAGTTGACTTTCAGCTTCCCATACTAGCCACCACTACTGAGGAGAAAATTAAAATTTATCAACGCAAAAAAGTGACTGTTTCAGAAGACATATGCTAACAATTCTGCTAAGAAAACAATCTGTTGTGCAAATATAATACAATGAATATATATGAACAAATATAATTTGTATATAAAAGTAAAATTTTTTGGGATGGAGAGATGGTTCAGCAGTTAAGAGCACTGATTGTTCTTCCAGAGAACCTAAGTTCAATTCTCAGAAACCACATGATGGCTCACAAACTATCTTTAATGAGATCTGATGCCTTGTTCTGGTGTGTCTGAAGACAGCTACAGTGTACTCATATAAAATAAAATAAATTAAAAACAAATAAGATTTGTCTTGGTCTCCATCTCTCTCTTTATCTCTTATATCTTCTTTTCCCTCTTTCTCTCTCCCTAGAAAAATGGCTCAATGGGGTTAATATGCAGTCGCAAAAATATACAGACAGAACAAACTTTGAAAATTGTTTTCTGACTTCACATTGGTCTGTAAGTACAAAAGAACACAAGCACTCATACTAATAATATAATCATGTTTTAAGCCATATATATTATATATACATATATATGTGGTTTGAATATATGCATATATATATATACATACATACATATATATATACATACACGCATACATATACATACATACATACATATATACATACATACATACACATACATACATACATACATACATACATACATACATACATACATACATACATATGGGTTTGAATGAAAAATGGCCTCCACAGATAGGCTCATAGGGATTGGCATTATTATAGGAGGGGTGGCTTTGGTGGAGTAGGTATGGCCTTGTTGCAGGATGTGTTTTCCTGGGTATTAGCTTGAGATTTCAGATGCTGAAGACAGATCTAGTGTAATTCTCTTTTCCTGCTGCCTCCTGGCCAGAATGTGGAACTCTCAGCTACCTCTTCAGCACCGTGTCTCACTGCATGCTGCTTTGCTTTTTACTGATAATGGACTGAACATGTCACTGTGAGTCAATCCCAATTAAATCTTTTCTTTTATAAGAGTTTCTATGGTCATGGTGTCTCTTCACAGCAATAGTAACCCCATCTGAGAGAGAGGTTAGTATCAGAGACTGTAGTACATCTATGATAGGCCAGAACATATTATTTTACTTTGAGGAATGTGAACTTTGATTATCTTGGATGAGAAAAATTGGGGGATGCTATAAGCACAGTTTAATAGGTCATACTGGGGTTGGGGATTTAGCTCAGTGGTAGAGCGCTTGCCTAGCAAGCGCGAGGCCCTGGGTTCGGTCCTCAGCTCTGAAAAAAAAAAATTATAGGTCATACTAATAGGAGTAGGAGCAGGGAAAACAGTGGCATTAAGTGTGACTTGAACATTAGGGCCTGGATCAATAGGTCTCAGAGAAGAATATTAAAACATGCTCTAGAGGCTGTTGTGCGATAATCTGGTGAAATAGCTGCTTTGTTCCCTTGTGCATACACACACACACACACACACACACACACACACACACACACAATTTTCCCAGTACTAGGTTGAAGTATAATGGGAAAAAAGCTTGTAACATTCCCAATGGTCTTTTCTTTGGTACAGGACAATTTCAGAACAACTTATTTTGTCTGTGTTGCTTGCTTATTAGTGGCCAGTATTATATAGGTGTCTACTAAAAAGGAGTAAACTGAGCCAGAA
This sequence comes from Micromys minutus, assembly GCF_963924665.1. Classification (NCBI taxonomy): domain Eukaryota; kingdom Metazoa; phylum Chordata; class Mammalia; order Rodentia; family Muridae; genus Micromys; species Micromys minutus. The sequence goes on from NC_137972.1 coordinate 62,309,429, forward strand.
AAAATATAGAATATTTGGTTTAAGGAGAAAAGGAACACCAGGAAAAAGTTAAAAGAAAGACCTAAAACAAAATAGAACAAAAAGAGTGTGACAACCTCAGGGCAAGAGCCTGTCCAGTTAAGCTTCTGACTTGTAAAAAGGAATTTAAAAACAGTTTAGGTCCAAGTATACACAACTTTAATCCCAGAGCTCATAAGGCAGATATTAGTGGATCTCTAATATGAAAATCAGAATGACTAGACTGGAGAGCAAGATGTAGGATAGCCATATGTAGGCAGTAAAGGAAAGTCTCATAAATACAAAGCTGGTGACAATGTAATTAAAGTATGGGGGCACATTCCTGCCCAGCACACAGCAGTACTTGAGAGATTTGGCCATATATTAGGGCTCCAGAACTTAGTAGGTCTTCAGTCCTTATCACAACTGAATCCATGTTGAAAATATTGTTCATACTGCAAAACTCAGCAAGTAGACAGCAACAACCAACACTAAAGCAAGGACATAATCCATCAAATTCTGTAAAGTTCTGGTCAAGTCTCAAATATACTAACCTTGTCTTTTAGATTCTGTGGTTCTACTGCTGGTTAGTTTTTCCTATTAACTGAAGTCTGTCAACTTTGAACATGGTTTTTATGCTTAAAAGCTCACCTTGAGGAAGGTTCATGGCTACATTGAGATTTTGAATTCCCCATGTAGTTGCTGGCTTGCTAATAGACTTACTTTAGGTTTAAACTCATGTACAACCAGTTGTCTCTGGTGAAAATCCCATAGCATTTCTGGAGGTCCGACCAAAATCTCAGAGACCAGACCTCAAGACACTGGGGGGAGGGGCAGCTAAGAATCACTTGGAGGGAGTAAAAAGCTTACAGTCGAGGGACTTCTAGGAGCTACAGAGCATGAGATGTCCAGCTCCATGTAGCTCTGTTTAATCAAATGCTTCTTAATTTCTTAGAGGTGTCTGATACCTCTAAGCTTTCTAAATTAGAAAGTCATCTGGTTTGTTACCTCCAGATGTAAGTCTGGTTAAGGAATCTTCTGTTTTGGACATACATGAGAGGTCAGACAAGGCTGCAAATTCATTGTGCAGCACCAAGCTGAACATCACTGGATCCTTCTATTTGCTATGGTGTATTAATGTGTGGTAGTTACTCCTGGTTGACTTTTTATGTCTATGTGTTTTTGTCAGTTCATTTTCTCTGTATTGACCAGTGTCTATCTTTAGTGTAAGAAATTGGCATAAGACCTGTGTTCATACTGTTGGGGACCTGAATCTTTCTAACCCACCTCCAGCCCTACATCACCCAGAGAAACCAAAAAAATCCTCCATTTGTCCCACTGCTGGAGCAGAAGCACTTGTTTACTTAGTTCCTTGAATTCTTCTCTCAGTGTTAGACCTTGTGTGAAGGAGGGGGAAAGCCAGATATCTCATTCAGGGCCCCTTATCTTCAAGTAGAATGCAAACAGGATGGGGAAAATAGTTTCCCCAGGTAAGCATTCCAACTGTTCCAGTCATGCCTGCTCTAAGCAGCCCGAAAAAAGGGGAAAATTCCAGGGGACTGAGTTTGAAGAAAAAGAGAAAGTTCCACCCCTTTTCTCTTTTATGATTGTTGCCAGTCTTAATCAGTGATTCATAAAACCCAGAACTCTCTGAAAAAAGAAAAGGTGCCCCTGGGTTGGGCAGCAGAATCACTGCTAGACAATGCAACTGGGACAAAAGAAACATTCCCTTCTGTACAACCCTGACTAAGGAAACTTTATCTAATTTTCACTGGTAATTTTTAAAAAGACAGTTGCAAAACAGGTTTCTTTTGTTACACAGTTTGGCCTAGATATTATAGAAATGCTATAAAAGTTAAAAAAAATTAAAAGTATTAGCAGCCCCTGTTGTTGTAAATAACTCAAAGGGTGTTTAACAACAGAGAACTGATTAGGACAAGACCTTTGGCTTAAATTGAAATATGCTGTCACTTTTTTGATGATACTCCATTAGACTTATAGATAACCAGGAATGTTTTGGTGTCTCACTCTTTGTCAGGAGAAACTAAGACCCCAGGACTAGTCCAACACCAAGCTCTCATAATTGTTCAACTAATTAGTTCTTCTACCTCTGTCCACACAGAATAATACCCACTGTCCCTGGAAACAAAAGGGGAAATTGCAGTCCATCTTGCCTGGATTGAAGAGGGGGTCATCCTGTCTTTCTGCCAGTCACCAAGAAAAATGCTTTTCCTGCCTGTGAAGAAACTTAAAACCCCTGATTGTCCTGAAACTGCTTATTTCACAAACAAGAACAAAAACCAGATGCATACAGTCTTGTGCCTGACAGATGTGTTCTTCATCTCCATTGACAGAGGTAAGTCAACCCATCTTTGATTATAAAAGGAAAGACTCATTGGCAATTTAGAGCAGCCAACATACCTAGACTAGGTTGTTCCAGGATTTAAGGACACTAAAACACAGACTTTCTGCGCTTCCTTCAGATGTTTCCTGAGAAGTAGATTTTAAAGGGACCACCAAGGGGACCACTACAAGGGTTACAGATCTCATACTACAGAATGGAGGCTAAGAAAATGCGGCTTTATAGAACACCATTTATCTTTGGCTATCAGCCGAAGAGAGGGGAAAGGATCCTGTCTCACAGTAGCATTGGGGCCATCCTTCAGTGTCCAACTCCAAAGACTAAGAGACAACTTTGAGAGTTTGAGATGTGAGGAACAGGTACAACAGGATATTGCTGCCTCTGAATACCAGACTTTAAGAACATAGCAAAGTTTTTAATACATCAGCACAAGAGAGCAGAGCATTAAAGCCTCAAATTTGGACTGAGACAAAATAAAACACAAAAGGGTTTTAATCCAAACTTTAGGGCCATGGAAATGCCTTGTGACATTTTGAAATGATAGGACCCTGTAGCTACAGGATTACCCCATCTGAATAAGAGCAGTGACGACTACAGCACACTTAATAAAAGAAAGCAAACGGGTTCTGAGTAAAGCTCTTAGACTCACACCACCCTCCTCTGAGGATTACCAGAATGCCAGCTGTCACATGACTGTGACTCAGTACTAGGCTATACTCTTGACTCATCCTTGAGTCTGTCTGGGAAACACACCATTATAATATCCAAGACCCTCTTTCCTGATGACCAACCCACAGGTGCTCATGCAGGAGTTCCACAGGGTAAAACACAAGATCAGGTACACGAGAACAGCAATAATTACTTCAAGTAAAATGATTAGTTAGGTAACTTACGTGTAGGCCACAACACTTTCCGAGTTGCTCACATCAAGGTATCTTGTACAGTCTGAACTGCCTATCAAAGGATGTCTCAGCAAGATGCTGTGTTCATGTGAATTCAAAACAGAAAGCAATTATGTATGAAGGAGTCCAAATGAGAGAAGAAAACCCCCATCAACTCTGGCAAATGCTGACTTCTTCAAGATCCAGCCTAACAGTGAAAAATAAAAATGTTTGCTACATTTTATAGATACCTTTTCCTGTTGGGTAGAAGTGTCCCTCACCTGGACTGAAACAGCTCAAACAGTGGCTAAGGAACTCCTCCATGAGCTGCTTCTCTTATTTGGCCTCCTTCTAGCAATGGACTTTCATAGTCAAAATCTCTTCATTCAGCTAAGTTTTAAACAGTATGAAAACTGTATTGCCCATATAGACCTCAAAGCTCAGAAAGATTAAAAAAAACAAAAACACAAAAACCAACACATTAAAAGAAACTTTAACAAACAACACATTGGAGACCAGCAAAGAATGGATAGGCCTCCTTCCTATGTTTTTCTTCAGCCCACCATAGTCATATCCGTACACACAGATTTACCAATCTATGAAATTATGATTAAGAGGCATCCAATGCTTCCTATGCTCAAAGCCCAGTAATTGGCAAAACTCTCTAACCTCCGACAGTCTACCATCTGTTTCTCCAAGTTTGGTCTAGTAATGCTGACTGTGTCAGATAGGTAGCCAAAGCTGCACAGAAATCTACTTAAAGGATCTGTTACAATGATTCTCTCTCTTGCTATTGTGAAAATAGCTAGCATTAAACAATGAATCCACCTTACCATAGTCAAGATAAAAAGCTACAGATGCTACTGCTAAATAAACTGCTTCTAGACTATGGACCCATTGAAATTAAGGTCTCACTGGACCCTAGGCCTTTCTACTCTCTGCTCCTCTAGCTCCTCCTTAAACTTATGTTTTGTACAAATAGATATTTGAAACATAGGAATTTTTCATGACAAAATTTGAATTTGTAAGACTGCTACTTCTTAAAGAAAATTCTTTAAATAATTCTGGCCTTTGGAAATCAGAACACAAACAACTGGGAATAAGACTCTATGCCACAGGAAGGGTCCCTGGAAGTGAAAATTAATCATTCCAAGCCAAAAATAAGTGAGGAGTGCTGGGTATGCTGAGACCCCTTACCCCTACACTACATAAATATGGGAACTAACCAGATTGTCAGTTTATTGACCAGTGAAAGCCAGCTTGAGTAGAGACACACCAAAGTAATGTTAGAAGACTTACAAGGAACAAGATATTTGTAGAATATATAAAACCTTTAGTCAAGTTATGTCCCTTCTGATGACTACTATTCTGCTTTCATGTTAATTCATATGGGCAATAGCAGTATTACTGTGCCTCTGATACTAGCTACATTGTATATATATATATATATACCAATGGATCGACTAATGCTGGTTAATGTATTTTAGTTTGGAAAGCATCTAGAAGTATCAAAAAATTGTTTATGAATTAAAACAATAGTTAAATCCCCTAGCACAGATAATTCCACAAAATTGGACAAACCTGTACTTCAAGAGATAAAAGAAAGGTTAGATTAAAAGTGAGCCTTTGCATTTTGAACTAAAGCAGGATGAGTCCTTATAACATGACCTGTTCACTAAGAACAGTGGGAAGTATAACATGGATCCAGACCTGAATCGGTCCCCAGAACATAGGACAACTTACTCAGTGATGAAAGTAACATTCAGTGTTTAAAACGCAGCATGAAGACACCACCTGCCAAAATAAAAACAAAGACATTATCCATTAAATCCATATAGTTCTGGCAAAGTCTCAAAATGAACTAACTTTGCTTTTTTAGCTTTCATATTTCTGCTTCTGGCTCTTTTTATTAATCAAAATATGTCAACCCAAGATATGTTTTTGGTTTTCTTCTTAAAAGTTCATTCTAAGAAAGGTTCAGGGTAACAGTGGTTTCCCCAAGACTCAGTGTAGTCACTGGCTGGCTAATAAAGACTTTTTATTGGGTTAAACCCATCTCCAAGTAGTAACCCCTGGTGAATACCCCACAAAAAGGCCATGTGCTTCTGGGTTTAGAGTCAAGGATCAAAGAAAGGGCTTAGTAAAACACTCTTCACACCTATGCAAAGCCACTGACTGAGGCCAGGAATGTGTCTGGAGTGGGTGAGTCTAAAGTGCCTGTTTTTTGAAGCTATGAAGCCTTGTTTGCCTTAGATACCTCAGAATGTTAAGCATACCAGAGCCAAGAGATACCTGCCAAGGAAATCTGCTCACAGGCTGTGAAAGCTGCTCAACAGAGAAGAGATAATGCTGGCTACAAAGCTAAAAATCTTGGAGACCTGTAAAGCACTTTGACATCAGACATAGAGATGCAGAGTTTGGAGTTTGCCTATCTGATCTTTGCACCTGCTAATTAATATGGAAAGGGACATTAGAAAATATAAAAAATAAAGCACACTCATTAAATAAATACCCCACTACTGAGTAAGATCAGAGAAAAAAATATGATTTGCATAAACTAAAAGATGTACCTCATTCTCTCCCATACACTATATTACGAATCACACAGATCTTTCATCTCAGGTTTCAAATATACATAAGGCAATACCACATTACCATAGTGAAGCACATGTTTTACATGACACCTATTACATAGATTTACAAAATTTCATACACTGTACTTACTAAGAACAGCCAGTCTACCATATGTCAGTGGCCTTGCTCCTCTGATCTGGCCTCTTAATTGCTAATCCTGCCATGGACTAGAATCTTCCACTGGGATTACACCAACCCTCATCTCAGTGTACTATTTCCAAAACCAGACCAGATTCCTGACTCACCACCCCAAACATTAACATTTTCAGGTTAGAGGATGAAAATCCACCCACAAAAATAATTTTTACTGACTTTACAGGAAAAAATAAGGGTAATGGGAGGTGGCACAGAGAAGCCAAGACAACAGAGGGCAGGACAATTGAGAGCCATTTACGATATGATTCTCTAGATACAGGAATTTAGTTGTATCAATCCTTTGTTTCACAAGTATGTGAAATTGGTAGTAAGATCCTCAGGTTTATATGCACATGTATTGTCAGAGCACAGGGTACCAGTATTTTCTTTAAACCCAGTGATTTAAGGAAAGACGCCACCAGACCTTGAGAATGAGAAGTCCTGATACTTTCAGAAACTGACTTAGCAAATGAGTGGATCATGAATATAAATGGTTATTCTTAGATTACATACTATAAATCACAAAGTGTGTGTGTGTGTGTGTGTGTGCACGTGTGTGTTTGCATTTTAAAGAGGGGGGTTAAGGGAGGGGGAAGAAGAAGAGGTAGAGGGAAGGGAGAGAGAGAGGAAGAGAGATTATAAATCAAAAATGAAAGATACTAGAGGGTTAAAGAGGACTTCACCAAAGGCAGAGAACCTGCTGTAAATAATGTAAGCAAAAGCCCCACATGGGTACCAGTTAAGAAGCTCTATAAACTTCAAGGTAGAAACATAAAGCTTCTCCAAGGTGGAAAGTTACCAAATACAAATTTGGGCAGTCCATCAGTTTTAAGAGGGCTGTGTGTCACAGTCAGTAGAAACTAAATTTGGAGTTCAGGGAACAGAAGTAGACTGGTTAATTTTTCAATTTAACTCAAACTATTGTCATCTATGCAAAGGGAACCTCAATTGAGAAAATGACCCATCAGCTTGACCTGTAGGCAAGCCTATAATAGTATTTTCTTGATTAATCATTTATGTGGCAGGACTCAGGCCACTTTGTTCTATGAAAAAGCAGGTTGAGAAGTTGTGATGAGCAAGAATATAAGCAGAGTTTCTCTGAACTAGGTTCTGCTTTCAAGTCCCTGCCTTAAGTGTCTCAAAGATGAATTATAATGGGAAAGTATAAACCCAATAAATATTTTCATCCCCAAATTGTATTTTTTCCAGTGTGTTACCAAAATAACAAAAAAACTAACTAATAATAACATATAAATCCTTAGTTGTGGCAAATTTCACGAAGATGTTTTGTGCTGAGTGGCCTGATTACTGTTGCATGTTCTTGCTGTATCACAGTCCTGGGCTATTCCTGGTACAGTCACAAATGTACTGGAGCAGGAAGAATTTTGGTGCTCACAGATCCAAGTTTTTAGATCTTTTTAGTGTACCTTTCATATGTACCTGATTTACCTTGAGAAATCTGACTGGTAGATTGTGTGTGTGTGTGTGTGTGTGTGTGTGTGTGTGTGTGTGTGTGTGTGTGTGTGTAAGAAGATATGAATGAGAAAGAAAACAAGGAGGGTCACTTGGGAGGTTTTTAGAGGAAGTAAAAGAAAGAGAAAAATAATGTAATTATAATCTCGAAAATATAAGAGAAAATACATTTTAAAGAATTTCTAAGACAGAGTTCAACAAGATGCCTTAGCGAGGAAGAAGACCAGCTCCAGAGACATGACACATTGGATTCATTCCCCCAAACATATATGGATATGGAATGGAAGAATAAAATGTTCAAAGTTACTTTCCAGCCTCTACATGTGTGTAGAAGCGTAAAAACATCCATGCATACACAAACTACAACCATACATATAATAATAATAATAATAATAATAATAATAATAATAATAATAATAATAATAATATTAAAAATTCAAAGACTGTCTCTAGTGAATCAAATAACCAAAATATACATGAAAATGAAAGAGAAAAAATTATTTTTACAAAGTTACTCACTGGCCTCTGCATGCTTGTCAAAGAATATACACTATCCATCTACATACAAGCTTCATGTAAACATATGCAGCAACAATAATAATAGTGAAATTCAAATAGTGTTTCTAAATTAATAAATATTGATGAGTTTTCTAAAGAAATAAATATGATATTCAATAAACTTATTTCCTGATAAGCATGCAGATATTGAGATTGATTTCTTAGAACCCATGGAAAATAGCTAGAGACAACATATACCTATAATTCAAGAATTACAGAGACAGCAGGATCTTTTCTGCTTAGTCTAGTTAACTTACAAGTTCTGAGTTCAGTGAAAGAATCTTTCTCAAAATCTAGGTGGTATGGGCAGGGCTGGGGATAAACAGGCAGTGAGAGAAAGAAACGAAGGGAGGGAGAAAGAAAGATTAGAAGACCACTTACAGCTTCACCAAACAATTAGAATTCACAGCCCAGCATATATATCTCATACCAAAGGGTTCAGACATATCTATGTCTTCTCTTCTGGGGATCAGAGCCTTCCTTCTGGCCACTCTGAGCACTCTACACATGATAACATGAACACAAACATGAGTAAAAGAAAGTAAAATGAATAGATTAAATGCTAAACTTTGGGGCAAGTTTCTATGTGACTTGAACAGTTCATTTTGAACTGAATGATATTGAAACCACAAACACTTGACATTTGGTTCATAAAGACAGGTATGTGCAACAGTTATATGTTATTGAATACACATGTTACATATCAGAGATCATTATGGGATAGGCCTAGAATACACAAAAAAGTAAATGAGAAGTTGCAAAAGGGACCATTCCTTCTATGTGCCATTTGAGTTAGCAATATCTAGGTCTTCCGAAGTTACTTCTAATCAGATGGCTGTGGAAAGCTCAGAATTGATTCATAGCAGGTTATACTGTGTATGCAGGAAAATGAAGGAGTGAAAAACTGAAACACTAGATTCTCCTTCTAGGGATTCTTGAAGGAGAGTTGGAAAGGAATTCTCAATTTCCATTGATTTGTTGGTTCAGCATTTGTATGATGTTTACATGTGGCAAGATGCATGTGTAGGGGTCAGGGAGAACATGTGGAACAAAACTACTGATCTCTTTTAGGAATTGTTTTAAATTCCACAAAATTAGCAAAAACTAGGATAACTACTGAGCCAACACACCAGTCCCAGAATTAAATTATAAATGAAGCACACATGGATGAGCACTGAAATGTATATGTTTAAGAGAACAAAACAAATCAATAGCTCCACAAAACAGGTTAGTGGAGTTGGTACATTAAATAGTGGTCCTGCAAACAGAGGCCAGTGCAGAAAACTGAAAACCTCAGTCAGGGTTGCTATTTCTGTGGTAAACATTACCAAAAGCAAGTCAAAGAGAAAAAGGTTGGTTTTGCTTACAGTTCCAAATCAGGGCTTCATCAAGGAAGTCATGGCAGGGACTTCAGCAGGGTAGGAATCTGAAGGCAAGAGCTGATAAGTAGACTGTATCACAGGTCTCTTTATATGTTGCTTCTGAAGGCTTTCTCAGCCTGCTTTTATATAAAATTCAGGACTGCATTCCAGGGAAATCAAAACCGTATATCAGCTGGACCACCCCACAGTAATCATTATTTAAGAAAATGCTCTACAGCCTTGCCCACAGCCGGATCTTATGAGGAAATTGCCCAATTTGTATTTCTTCCTCTCAGGTGATTTTAATCTGGGTTAAATTTACATCAAATTAACCAGCATAATGGTAAAGTGTGTGTCACATCTCTTCACATGAAAGAAATTTATTTTATGTCAATTTCTGTGAACTGGAAGCAAAACCTATGGAGAAAATTCTTGTTGTAGAACACATTAATAATTTTTCCTTTAATTGTTAACATAGTCTGTGGTTGAGAATCACAAAGGAGAACGGCTACCTGTTTAAAACAGGAGTTTATAAGCTTAAAACTCATGAAAGGTAGTTTCTTGAAATTAGGCATATATACAGTGGAAAAGAAATATTACATAAAATTTTGTGTTTGGGGATCACTGAGATTGCTCAGAGGTTAAGGCGCTTCTGAGTCTAACTACCCAAATCTGCATGGTAAAAATAGAGAACTGACTTTTCCCAACACCAGCCATATCCCCTCTCTTCTCCTCTCCTTTCTTCCTAAGATTCCTATTTCTATTATTTAGTAGTTCAGTTTCCATTTCTGAGATAAAATGCCATGAATCAAAGCAACATATAGAAAAAGCATTTATCACAGGCTTGTGATTCCAGATCACATCTGTGGAGGGAAAGAAGTAGTAGGAAGCATATGTCTTTTGCTGCTTATAACTTCCATTTCAAACCATAGACAGGAAGCAGAGAGAGCTAACTTGAAATAACATGAGTTTTGCTAAGATCAGAGACTATCCTCTAGGAAAAACTTTGTTCAACAGTGCCAAATTGCCTAATCTGCCCCCCAAAAATGGTTATCAAATCACGGTCAAATATTTGAATACCTGAGATTAATAGGGGATATCTCATTCAAACCACCAGGCTGCACTCCTTGACTCTTAAGGTATAAAAACCAAATAATAGTCCAAAACATGTTTGACTCAACTTCAAAATTCCATGTTAACTTAGATCCCAGTAGTTAAGAGGCTAATGCAGGCAAATCTCTGAGTTTGATGCCATCCGGGTCTGCAGGACCTATTACAGGGTAACCATAGCTACATAAAGAAAGTCTGCTTTGAAAAACAAACTTAAAGTTTCCATCTGCACCCCAGAGCTAAGGCTGAACCACAGTTCCCATACCCAAATCCTGCCCATCCGGCATTGGTCTCCCAGCAGTTCTGTCACTTCTACGTTCACAGGGGAGACCACCACATTTTCTCTAGTCATTAGTGAGAAGGGAACCAGACGGGAGCCTACAGGGCACAGGAACTGTGAAGAAGCCAGGGACAGGATCGTTCTGGTTTCCATCAGTGCCTCAGAGCTAACTCTGTGCCAACAGCTTTCCACACCCAGATCCCTCCCAGAGATAGCTGATCTCCCAGGAATGCTGACACACCTAAGATCAGAGGGTCACAAGCTCAAAGTGAGGGACAATTCAGCACTCCACTCTCATCAATGGACAGATATGGAAACAGAAACTAAACAGACAGAGTAAAACTAACAGAAGTTATAAAGCAAATGGTTGTAACAGACATCTATAGAAAATTTCATCCTAAATCAAAATAATATATCTTTTTCTCAACACCTCAGGGTACTTTCTCCAAAACTTAAGATTCCTTTCACAGGATGAAATCCATTAGGAGCAACAACCCACTATGATAAGCTGATAAAAAGACACTGTATTTGTTTTAGTTTGAGGAAGTATTGCTGTTAAAAAAACACCATGAACAAAAGCATTTTGTAGAAGACAGTACATATATGGCTTACATTTCTGTATCAGTGAACATAATCAAAGGAATTCAGGTCAGAAACTCAAATAGAGTAGGCGACAGGAAGTAGGAACTGTTGTGTTGGCAATGAATGACTCCTGTGTATTGGCTTACTCCTCATGGCTTCCTTAGCCTGCTTTCTTGTAGAACCCAGGATCATCTGTCCAGGGTTGTCCCTGCACAACTGGGCTTGGCCCTCCCAAATAAATTGCTAGCTAAAATATGCTGTATAGGTTTTTCTTTAGCCCAAATTTATGAATGCATTTTCTCGGTTGAATATCCCTTTTCTCTGGTGACTCTATCTTGTGTCAAAATTGCGTATGACTCATGCATGCAGTATTAAACCAAATTCTCATGTCTTTTTGTAAGACAAATTATTTTACCTTTCAAACATCCTTAAAGATCCTTATTTTTTAAGTATATGGAAACTAATATAGAGACTCAAAACTGGTAAAGGGACAGAGAATAAGTCATAGTTACAGAGCAAGTACAGTTGGGTATGGGGGACTAATTCAAATGGATTTCTGCACAGGATATTTTATCCAGTCTAAGCCTGGAAGTTGGAAAATATGTAAGTAGCATGATCATTGACATACACATTGACCGATGTAGATTATGTCCTTTTGGGGACACATCCAGATTCTTTTCTTAGATTTCTTAACATGTTTAGGTGAAAAAAAATGAGTGTTAATTATTTTATAGTTTTGATATAAAGGTAACAAAATTGATATGCTGGTAAATTACTGAAAAAGCCATAGACCTTATTGGGGCTGGGTTTGCAGCTATCTGTTCCGACTTTACCAACTAGCCAATATTTTCTTTTATAGAAATAATAATGGCATGTTACATTTAAGCAGAAACAAAACCTTCACATACACAGACAAGTAATCCATTATAATTCTACACACCTGTGTATAGTAGCTGATTGTAAGAACATATGTACTGACCAGAAATATATTCAATCAATGAAGATGGATACCTTTCTCTTGGTAGTTTCACCTTTTTTAAAAAACACTGCTAATAAAACTGATTGGTGTAACAATCATCTTGATATAAAAACAGGCAGGTGGCAAACACAGCCTCCTTCTTAGGATAAGGAGTGAAGAGTAAGCAGGTGGATGTTGTATCTTTATAGCTACACTTGATCTCTGTCATATTCTCCAACTTATTTTGTATCTAATAGACTGTGTAGTATGGTAATAGAATTTTAATTTTTTCACAACACATTTTCTGATAGAGAGAGATACCAACCACACTTATTTTCTCTATACTCCCCAGTGCTGAGATAACAGACATGTCTGGACGCTTAATGTTTTCTCTTGTTCCTCTTTTTTCTTTTCTTTCTTTTTTTCTTTTTTCTTTTCTTTTTTTTTTTTTTGGAAACAGTTTGCTTTTGTAACCCTGGCTGTGATGGAAGTTGCTCTTTAGACATTACTGTCCTGATGCTCTGAGTTTTGTCTGAATCTCATCTGCTGAGATCAAAAGATTATGCTGCCATTATCTGACAGGGTGGAGGCTCAACTGTAATTTCTGTCTAAATTAATGAGAGAGGAAGCCATACTATGTCACTTTCATAAAAATGCATAAAAATGTTTATTGTAATCAAATCTCACATGTTAGATACTAGAGCTTAAGCTGTGACTAACATGTAGAAAAATTAATTACTTGTGACAACTTAGAAGTCTCCAAAATTTACTTCTTCATTAGAAAACTGTGATCCTGAGGATAATTTTTGAGTTTTCAGATTATCAGACATGCAATGAGAAAATTTTACCCACTCAGTCTATGCTATTTTTTCTTTTCTAAAAAATATGGTCTTTGGGTCAGAGGTCTTGGTTGTTAACTATAGGTTAACTATAGGTTATAGCAATGGAGTGGCTTTGTGCATATCCTAATTAGTGATTTGATCAGTCTGAACATCATATAACTATTTCTGAAGGAATAAAAACTAAAAATTACATTTATACAACTGCCACTTAATGTGGGACAGACAAAAGGATAAAAGTTAAGGAACAGCTCAACGTCACGGGCTTGAGCCGCCATTTTGGCTGAGCAACCATAGTGACAGGAGCTGGAGCAGCTGCTCAGGTTGTCCCTGTTTCCCCTCCCCCTTCCCTTTTCCGGCTGACTTCCCGGGCCTTGCATCGCACAGTCCCAGTTCTGCCATGTCCCAGAAACAAGAAGAAGAAAACCCTGCGGAGGAGACCAGCGAGGAGAAGCAGGATACACAGGAGAAAGAAGGTATTCTCCCTGAGAAAGCTGAGGAGGCAAAGCTAAAGGCCAAATATCCAAGCCTAGGACAAAAGCCTGGAGGCTCCGACTTCCTCATGAAGAGACTCCAGAAAGGGCAAAAGTACTTTGACTCAGGAGACTACAACATGGCCAAAGCCAAGATGAAGAACAAGCAGCTGCCGAGTGCAGGAACAGACAAGAACTTGATGACCGGTGACCACATCCCCACCCCACAGGACCTGCCCCAGAGAAAGTCCTCGCTCGTCACCAGCAAGCTTGCGGGGTAACCTTGGCCCCTCTCTTCCCCTTCCTCACCCACTGGACTTTTATATATTGTAGGCAGGGAATGGGCACCTAGTCAGAGCTCAGCTTGCCATCCAGGGAAGACATTCTGCTGGGGGCTTAGGTTGAAGAGGGGCTCTGAGTTCATCTTTTGGGTAAATTGAAACTTGTATACCCTTGCAATACCCCCGTAGAAACCCAAGAGTAGGAAAGACTAGGAGTGCAGAGCACTGCAGCTTTTCCTGTGGTGAGAAATAGAAGATGCAAGTTCTCCTGCTGGAAGAGCAAGTCCTTGGACAGGCTGTCTTTGAGCAGTGTGACAGGTTCAGTGTCCCAAAGCTGAGTTGATATGTTGGGAAAGGTAGAGTGAAGGAGACATTCTCTGTGCTTCTAAGTGTGTTGTCCCTTAGGCCTCTGTGCTTTGTGTTCTCATCGTGGGTGTTTAGGGAACCTTGAAAGGAGAGGGATTTGTGTCCCAAAAACTATGATGCCCGCCTAACCCCTCTGCTCTGTTCCTCCAACAGTTGCCCTGCTTCTCAAGGAATGTAAAGTTTAATGGATGTTAGCTACTCATGAAAAGGAATGGTTATCTTTTCTCTTCCAGCATGTTGCTTTTTGAAAGTAGTATGAGATACTGGAAAGAGTTTAGGGATTGAAATACATGGACTGTAGTTCTTGTCATGCTCATAGCACTGGTGTGTGAGCTTGACCAGGTTGTGTTCCTCATCTGCAAACAGAAGGAAACACAAGAATAGGCTAATTCTGACTCTAAAGTCCTACACCTGCCATGCCCTACTAGTCATCATAAAACCAAAATTGAGGCAGGCCTGTGACCAAGCCTCAGCTTTATAAAGCCAGAAGCACGACATGGGACAAGAGAGTGTGTGAGATTAAGGGCCATACATAGCCTCAAACAACAATCTCATAGGTACTGTAGCTTTTTTGAGAGTGAAAGAGAACAAACCCGAAAAGGCTGGCCCTGGATGTGTCTTGACTCTGTCCACTTACGTGGGTCTGCCGTTGACCCTAGCTGCTACAAACCTGCGCTGGCAGCAGATTGGATGGGCCTGCTGAGACAGGCTCACTCACCATGTCAGGCATGGAGGAAGAAGGGAGGAGGGAGCTGGGCCCCAAAGCTCAGTGCTCCAGCTTGCTGGAGCAGCTGGTCCCAGCAGACAACTCACTGCTGGGGGCTGGAAAGAGGCTGCAGGGAGGGAGGCAGCAGCCCGTCTTGCTGTGTCATCACTAGTTTGGCCTGGATCTTACTGAATGCCACCTGCTCGTCATCAGCAGAGAGGGCCAGAGTGAGAACTGCTCAGAAGAGCAAGATGGTGCAGTCTCTCTGCCCTTTACAGATTCCAGTGTGCCCTTAGGATGTAGGCGAATTTGTGGATGTGTGTGTTATGGGAAAAGACATGTAAATACGCTCTTCTCCTGACTGGCCACTGCTCGGGTGTCTGGCCATCATTCAGATTGGGTGGGCATAGGTTGGTGAGGAAGGAGTGGAGTGCAGGATCCCTGGTCTCCCTGGCCCCCAAACTCCTTGACTCTCATTTGTAATTGTATATAATTTCTGTGTTTTTTGCTCCATTTTCTCATGCTGTCATCCTTAATCAGAAGTCCATGTGGGAAGGGGACAGACCCGAACATCATTGTATAGTTTCTTCAATGTCCCAGTCACGTTGTACATAGATATGTCATGTTATTATATATATAAATATATATATATATAATTTTGTACGTTTTCTTCATCTCTGATCTTCTCGAATTCTGTACCTTTTTGTCCCCTGTCTGAGCTGCCTTCTCTATTGGTTAGTTTTGTGTCTTCAAAGCTGGTGTTCACAATGATTCTGGTTTTTAGGAAAGGACGGAAGAAACAGGGAGGGAAATCAAGATGGCTTGTAACTCCAGCTCTTCAACAAACTGAGACAGGGTGATTTACTACTTCAAGGCTTGTTTGTAGCCTGGGCTACAAGAGTGAGTTCAGAGCCTTGGGAATTCAGTGAGTCCCTGTCTAAAATAAAAAGTAAAGATAGGGCTAGGAGTATGGTTCCTAGGTAGAATACTTTTCTCACATTCAGGAGCCCCTGATTTCAACTCCAGTAATATTACACACACACACTGTTAGTGGGTACACACACTGGGTTAGAGATAGGGATGGGGAAGGGGAAAGGAAATCAAGATGAAGTACTGTCTTGATGCTAAGGAGACAAGCTGCACTTCTCAGGCTTGCTTCTTAACCTGGAAGGAAGGGTCATTTCAAGATCTAAATGCATTTGATTAAATCTAGGCTATTTAGTCTCCTCCCAACAAGGATGTAGTCTCACCCTGGTCTCTGCCAGTCAGCACCTCACTGCTGTGATTCCTCTCCAGTGCCGCACTGGCTGTGCCTTGTGAGCTTCACTAGGAAACCTCCAGTTATTTGTCGTCGTCTCAAGACTTGTCTTCCTGTTTACCATGAGTACCAAAAAGGACAGCAAAAGACTAAAATTCTGTTTTTATTTTCTTGCTTCCTTATAATTAATATTCAGGCATATATAATGAGGTAGCCTAATGAAGTATTTGGAGAAACCATGGGGTCAAGACTGGGATGGAATTCACGAGCTTTCCCCTTTTACTTGACAGTGATCTTTGTTGTTGTTGTTGTTGTTTGTTTGTTTTTTTTTTTTTTTTTTGTTTCTTCTGTGTTCATCCACAGTGGCCAAGTTGAATGATGCTTCCTGGGGCTCCACCAGATCGTGAGACGCTGCCCACTCGGGTCCTGTGCTGGCTCCTCCCCTCCCCGCTTTTGTAGCCAGGGGTCAGGAGATGGCCCGGGTGCAGGCTAGAGAGGCAGAGATCCTGCCGACTGGTGTCCCAACACATGGAGCCCCTTGGGCTGAGCACCAAGACCTTGAACTTTTGTTTTGTTTGTTTCACCTTTTTTCCAAATAACTGTTGGGAGAAAACTCATTGATATCACAAGGGTGGGGTTGGAAGGGGGAGCAAAACTGTGGGAAATGAGTGAAGGCTTACAACTGATAAAAAGAAATTTCCTATCATCCTCCTGAACCACAGGGTGGCTGTGGGGGGTAAAGTGAAGGTTGTCAGTAGACTGGTAAGGGCTGAGGAGAGATGCGTCAGAGAAAAGGAATTGTGCTCTTTATAGCGGACAGGTCTCTCTGGTTCTGCAGAACAAGTTGAGGACTCAGTATGTTCCTTTAAAAAAAGAAAAGAAAGAGATGCTGTCCTTAACATAGGTTTGCTGTGTGAAGAGGGGCAGTTAATTGGGGAGCCCCACAGGGCTCTGGGGGATTTTTTTCAGTATTTGAAATAAAACAACAACAAAAATACCCATGGAAAAAAAACAAAACTAAAAAAAAAAAAAAAGTTAAGGAACAAATGTGGAGTGACTCTCTGAAATAATAATCTTCAGTAATTGACTTAAGGTGTCTATATAACCCATTTCAATGAAGATCTATGTATGTATGCACGTATGTATGTACATATGTCTCTGACTTAATTGCTCTATCAAATATCAGTTTTATACAGGTTTACATACCATTCAGCAAAACCACAAGCTAACAAAAGATTAGATTGATGCATATCCAAACACGCTATTGTAATGCTTTTTTAAAGGACAGTAAAAATGTTGTCAGAGTAACATTATCTTTAGCTATTGCTGAACACAAGACTTTCCCTGAGGTGTAACCATCAAATAACTTTAACAGCTTTACACATCAGCCCCATTAAGCAGTTTATTGCAACACTACATTTACTATAATCAAATTGGTGCTGTTTACAGACATCATATGAACGTTTTAACAAGAAAAAAACTACTATAAAAACAGGATATATATATCCTGTAATAAAATTTCAAAACCTATTAACTTTTTAAATCACAGATGTTTTCTTCAAATAAAACAGTTAAGCAACATATTAAATAAAAGTAGAGCTACAGGTTGCCATTTATGAAGATTTGCTTTATTCAGGTCTATTCCTGTTCCGTTTATTTATGAATTCTTACAGGTTCAGTTCTATCACAAGAAGCAAAATGCTGGACAAGCATCCCTTCCCTCTTGAAGACTGTTTTGTCTTGGATGGTGTTTCTCTGCCTTCAGCTTATAACAGTGACACTATTCTTGCTTTCAGTAGTGCTCCCGGTCAAGGTCCTGATTGTGATCCCAGTGTCTCTCCAGTTCTCAGCTTCTCTGTAATAATTATCATGGTGACCTCTACTCTGAGAATTTTGACACCAACTCTTTCCCCATGATTTACAATGGGCCCTTTCTCTTGATAATTCATGTCTTGATCCAGACTCATAGGACTTGGACTCGATTTAATGAAGGTAATCTTGCAAAGAACTAATAAGAACTTTGCAATGATCATCTGCAGATACTTTGGATTGTTTAATTTAAGAAATTGCTGCTACCAATGTTTCAACAGCACTTTCATAATCACCCCCACCAGCATCAGATTCAGCTCTTAATATAGCACTGCTTGAGATTGCTCAGTTTTTATTCGGGATTTCTTCAAACCCAGCTTCACTCCGTGGCATACTTGCAGTATCCATTTCCATCCCAGGGGGACCATAGTCACTCTTATCATATGGTGGAGTTCGGTCATATGGGTCTGGTGGTGGTGGACCTCGACTCTCTGATGTTAGAATGCTACTACTAGTTGTTAGTGGAGGAACATAAAGAGCAGGATTCACATGTGGAGTTGGTGATGGGGCACTGGGAGGTGATCCCGAAAAATGTGGGGGAGGAAAAATTGTAAGGGGACGCTCTAGTGGACCTAGTGGTCCAAATGGAAAAGGGTCTGGCAGTGGAGGTTGTCACAGCTGTGGAGGTGGTGAACCTACAGTGAGGCTGTAGCCTAGAACTGCATGTGGAAGCCCAGGAGGAAGTAAACCCAGCGGAGGCTCCACAAAAGTTGTCCAGGAAAAAGAACGGGTGGGGGGGCAGTCTCCTTGATTAGGTGGTCCTGCTAGAGGAGGTGGCAGATCCTGACCAGGAGATGGAGGACCTGGTGGGCCAAGTGGGCCTAAATGTAGGCGTGGTTGGGTTTGTCTTTCTGGGAAATGTGGAGGTGGATCTCCTGGCCATGCAGGCTTTCTTCTTCCCTACTCTTCCAAATCTACTCCTTCCAATCACTTCTATAATGATTGTTACACACACACACACACACACACACACACACACACACACACACACACACACAGGAGAAAGAGGTGGGGAGGGAGGGAGGGAGGAAGAGAGGGAGGAAGAGAGGGAGGGAGGGAGGGAGGGAGGAAGAGAGGGAGGGAGGGAGGGAGGGAGGGAGGGAGGGAGGAGAGAGAGAGAGAGAGAGAGAGAGAGAGAGAGAGAGAGAGAGAGAGAGAGAGAGAGAATCACAGAAACGTAAAAGTCTCAAATAGTACCAGAAAGATGGTGTAGGAAATACAGATGCCTGCTTCTAAAACCTTGCTTCTATGATCTGAGTTTAATAACCAGAAGTCTCACAGTAGAAGGAAATAATTAAGTATCTCAATGTTTCTAAACTTCATTCATTCTTTATATCATGCATGCCACCCATCAGCAGAGAGATATGAAAAATGAATAAATAAATGTGAGAAAAATTTAAAATACAGCTCATATAAGGAAACATCATAATTATTGGTACTCAAAGAAGAGATGCTTCCATCTTGCTATTTATTAATGCAGTATTTAAATCCTTTAGACAAGTAAGGGTTATATAAAATTTGCTCAGTAAAACATTGCGAAATTCAAGAATATACACAGAACATTTGATTATTAGGGTAGCAATGACATTATTAATGGTAATGTAACTGACTGCTTTTTTAGTGCCAATACAGGATTCTCTTTTTATTAATCAATTTATTTATGCACTTTACACCAAGATCACAGGACCCCCCACACAGTGCCCCTCATATAACCCATCCCTTTATCCCCCTCTTCCTTTCTCCTCTGGGAAAAGGCAGTCTCCCCTAGATACCAACACACCTTAGAACATCAAGCCTCTGCAGGATGAGGCACATATTTGGCTACTGGGGCCAAATAAGGCAGCCCAATTAGAGGAACAGTCAGGCAACAGAGTCAGGGACACCTCCTGCTTCAGTTGTTGGGTGGCTCGAAATACACAATTTTAAAAATAATACAAACATCCTCTGTGAGTATGTCATGTGTGTTTTCTCTATCGACTGGTTGGAAGTTATGCCCTTCAAGCTTCCTTTATACAAAAGTGTAAGCCTGCATATCACTGAAAATTGTATAGATATGGATGTGATCACACGAAACTTAAATTCTTTTTTTCAAGACAAGGTGTCTTATTGCCATAAAGAGAAACCACTATCACTACAGCACCTATAAGGGAATACATTTAATCAGGGGTAGCATAGAGCTTCACAGGTTGAGTTCCCTATTGTCATGATGGGAAATGTAGCAACCTGCAGGCGAATATGATGCTAATAATTGAGCTGACAGTTCTACAGTTTTATCTGCAGGTAGCAGAAAGAGACTGTGGATCATGCAGGACAGAGCTTGAGCATAGGAAACTTCAAAGCCTGTTCCCAAGTGACACAGCCACATTTTCTAACAATGCTGGCCTCTTTTGGCCAATGGTGCATTCACAACACAACTCAGGACTGTTCTGTGTAGCCCTGGCTGTCCTGCATTTGCTCCTCTAGACTAAACTGGCCAGGAATGAATAGAGATCATCCTATTTTGTCTCCTGAGAGCTAGCATTAAAGGTGTGCACTACCACAGCCAGACATTTTGTAGTATAGTAAAACACAGAAAAGATGATCACTTTTAAATGCTAATGAGGGAAATTAATAAGATTTAAGAGTTATCAGATTCTGGAATGCAGCAAAAGTACATATTGTTGAGGCAGAGTATGGTGGATTGAATAGGGTCGGCCCCCATATACTCATGTATTTGAATGCTTATTCCATAGGCAATTGTATTATTAGATGTGACCTTGTTGAAAGTCATGTGTAAATATGGGGGCAAGCTTTAAGGACTCAGCCACTTCACACCCTCCTGCCTGTAGATCACAGTATTGAACTCTCAGCTCCTCTGCTCTGTATCTGCCTACATGTCACCATACTTTCTGCCATGACAATAATGAAGTAAATAATGCATGAACAGTAAACCAGCCCCAAGTAAATGTTTACTTTTATAAGTGTTGCCATGGTCATGGTGTCTGTTTACCACCAAGAACATCAGGAGCATTGGAGTGGAGCAATCTGTAGGCTAGAATCATCATCTAAGAGAAGTTGTTGCTACAATTGTGGGGTATTTCTGTGATAGAGCTGACCATGTTTTGAGGAGGATTGTGGCAGGACTAAGGAGCGTTGGGATATAAAAGCCTTTGAGTGTTGAGAACTCAATGGGAAGTTCTTGAGGAGCTTGAAAGACAAGAATGTTAAGAGCTAGTGTGGAAAATTGAGGTCTAGCTTGTAAACTTTCAGAGTGAAATTTAAAGAGAGTATAGGACCAGTTTGCCACTTTGAACTGAGACTCTGACATTCTGGAGATAATGACTCAACCATGAACAGCAACACTGAAGTGAAACACTTGCATTACTGGGGCAATAGATCCTAGATAGTTGCAGCTAAAGCATTACAGGTGTTTGATAAAGAAGAGAACAACATCAATTCCTGAAATCACAGAGAATTTGTGTTTCAGTGGTAGCCAAAGTTGCACCATGGCTTGTCATCAGGACTTGGAAATTTGCAGAGACACCATGTTAGTACTGGTTTTGAAGGCATGAAATGATCATGGAGACCAGCTGAAACGTGGAGCTGTGAGAGGCCAGGAGAGGCCATTGGTGAAGGGGAATCCTGACTCGCACTTAAAGCCTAGGACTAAAGAGGTCATGCAAAGAAGTTTGAAGAGAGCTTATGAGAGACTGTTGGTGAATATGGAACCCAATGGAAGAAAAGGACCCCAGTAGTTTTGGAGCTACCTGTAACATGGGAAAAAACACTGAGAATAGCAACAACGGGATGGATTCACCTCAAGCTAAGTATGTAAATTATGTGCTGCAGAGGCCAGAGTTGTAGAAGTGACATAGTCCCATTGGAGGAGTCCAGAAGATCTTCAGTAGACCTCAGACACTGGGTGTTTGCAATCTTACTTAGATTTGATTTGACTGTGACCATGCCCTGATTTTTGATTGGAAAAGGTAATAGTGTGCCTTAATAGTGATGTGCTTCTGGGTCAAGTGAACAAGGGGTTAGCTGTGCTGCCTAGTTTTGTGTGTCAATTTGACACAAAACTATTGAAGGAGAAGAGTCTCTGTGAAAGAAATGGCTCCATGAGACCTATCTATAAGGTATTTCCTCAATTCCTGATCAGTGAGGGAGGGCCAAGAATATTACGAGTGAGACCCTCCCAGAGATGGTTGTTGTGCGTTTTATAAGCAAGCAGGCTGAACTAGCCAGTACGCAGTCCTCCTCCATGGTCCTGCGTCAGCCCTGCTTCCAACTTCTTGCTCTGTAGTGACTTCCTTTGGTGATGAAGAGTGATGTGGAAGTATAAGCAAAATAAACCTTTTCTCTCCAATTTGCTTTTTGGCCAGGGCATTTTTGTTGCAGTAGTAGAAACCCCAAGTCACAGAGATAACAAATTATGAAGGAGGTCCAATTACGGTGATGCTAGCATATAAGGAAATCTGTACATTCAAGCTTCCTTGAAGACTTTGGTGTCATATTACCTTCCATTTTCAAATTGGACTCTTTTTCAAGTACTATACATATAAGTGGAAAATATATAGTAGCTATAAAAACCTACAGAATAGGATGTGAGGAATTTAATATTCTTAAGCATTTCTGTACATAATGTTTTACCACAAGAGGAAGGGAGGTTCAACAAAAATATATAAAGTAGCTGATGCTAATAATGATGATGACGGTGATGGTGATTTTTGGTGAGAAAAAGCTTCAAGTTAGAATGATTCAAAGCATCAACACTGATTGATAATTCAAGAACCCTTCAAAAACAGAGGAAAAAACCTCTAAAAACAGAAGGACCTGGGTCTATTCACATTAAAGTAAAAATGCAATTATATATACACGAAGAACTTTTCTTCAAGTTGATGTCATGTTCGAAATTATATGAGGATTTGTTTCTGGATGGCTGACCTCCAGTGTGATAATTTGCATATGATTGGCCCAGGGAGTGGCTCTATTAGAAGGTGGGGCAGGTGGAGTAGGTGTGTCACTGTGGGCATTGATTTAATACCTTTGTCCTTGCTGCCTGGGAGTGAATATTCTGCTAGCAGCCTTCAGATGAAGATGTAAAACTATGTTCCTCCAGCACTATGCCTGCCTAGACAGTACTGTGTTCTGACCTTCATGATAATGGACTAAACCTCTGGACTTGTAAGCCATCATCAATTAAATGCTGTTATTGTAAGAGTTGTCTTGGTCGTGGTGTCTGTTCACAGCAGTAAAACCCTAAACAAGACAAGGAGCCTATAAAAGATCCATGTTTAAATGGTTAAGGGCATTTGCTCTTGTTGCAAAGGGTATGGATTTGTGTCTCAGTAGCCATATTATAGTTTACAATAGTTTGTAACTCTCAATACAGGGTTTGAACACACTCTCCTACTCCTGCATGTAGTACATAAACATATGTGTAGCCCAGATTATTACATATATAAAATAAAATTTATAAATCTAAAATTAATTTAGAAAAAATTGTTTGGGTGAAATATTCTGTCTTTTCATTTCTTCAGCAGTAGATATCTTGTTGCCCTTTAACACACAATTAGAGTATTCCCTACCTGTGTTTGTTAAATGCTCTCTAGGAACCATTGCTATGAATGTGCAGTCTAATATTCCTGCTCTGTTTTTAAAGATGCAGTACAATTTTTTTAAAGTTGTATAGTTATTATAATAATTGTGGACAGATATAAATATCATGACAAACATACATATATGAAACAAACTCAATATTCCAATAAAGCAAATTATAGGACTCATAGAAATATAAATCATTATATATGGCAATATATGTAGATCTATGAGAAGACAGCAGTAAAAATCTAAAGTAGGTAGTATATTGTCTTTCGAATGGCAGCAATTGTAGTCACAAGGGAGAGTTCACTTTACAATTTTGCTTTCCTTCTCTTTTTTTTCTTCCACTGTTATTTTAGGCTTCTTTTAAAGAGATAAGTTAGTTAATATGAATCAAAGTGTAAGCATTTATTGAAAGTGATAAACCAAGTATTCAGAGTAGCACTATTTAGTGATTTGTGTATGAGTTTCTGTCCTTTCTATAATATTCTCAAATACTGCTATATTATTTAGCATTATAATCCTAAACTGTAAATTTGATGTAAAATAAAATACTTAACAAATAAACCTAGAACCAGGAATTAGTCTGGAACTAAATAATCTACCATTAGTTGACAATGAGGATAAATTTGCAAGATTAAGAATTAACTTGTCTCTTCAAAGCTTACATTGGTAAATAACTCCTTAATAAGATGCCTACATCCTTTCTCAGTATACGGAATTCAATGTTGAACTGCCACTGTTTTTCTGCCCCAGCTAGTGAAGACTAGTGACCCAGAATGCTTGAAGTACTTAACAATTGGCTCTTCAAAACTGAAAATAATACTGAATTTCTAATTACAAATTTGTGTCATATTTGTCTATGAAAAGAAAAAAAAATAAGTACAAAATCTTGAGTGCAGTGGAAGTGACAAAGTTTAAGAAATAATTGTGAGGTGGTGAATGTCAGAGAAATTATAAAGTGATAGACGATATTAAGTCAGGACATAGAGCTAGCCCCTCAGTACTAGTTTGAAAATGAAGTGCAGAAAGTTTTTTTTTTTTTTTTTTTTTTGTAGAAAATATTTAAATTTCAGCTCAGGGTTTCTATCCAGCCTTTGGTAATTGAGTTTGAACCCCCCCCCCCCAAAAAAAAAAACCCACACTTACAACCTTTATATTTTTGATAAGCTTTAATCAGCCCCCTAGCTAGACCCCATGATATTAGAATCTACTTTCCTATTGATAACCCTGAATGCATAGTATGTTTTATCTGGGTTGCTCCTAGTTCTTATTAGGCAGCCCTCAGTGCCATGCTTTTTGACTCTGAATCAATGGCCACTTCTCCTTCATCCTCTGCTGTACTTTTATTCCTGTTTTCTTTCTTTCTTTTATTTTTCTGTGAAGACTTTTTTTTCACAAAGATAAAAGGAAACATAATTAAACATTTTTGAATAAATGTATACAAATACATTTATGTCAGTGCTTGGCTTTTTTTTTCTTTTTCTTTTTTTTTTTTTTTTTTTTTTGGTTTGATACTCTGCATTAAGGTCTTACTAGTTACAATGAGCAAAATGTACATGTAAAACAGGATGTAATCTGGAATTAGTCAACATTTTCTTGGTGTGTAGGATTGATCATAATGTCTTTTTTTGTTTGTTTTGGTTTGTTTTCTTTTTTCCTTGAACTTCACACAGTCTGTGAGTTGTTTTTGGGGCAGTACAAACTTCTTCAGTTAGCATCCCTCTATCAGTGATTGCATATTATGTCTGTTCTTTTGTGACTGGGTTATCTCACTCAGGATGATATTCTCTAGATGCATCCATTTCCTTAAGAATTTGGTTAAGTCATTGTTTCTGATAGCTGAGTAGTACTCCATTGTGTACATGTACCACAATTTTTGTATCCATTCATCTACTGAAGGACATCTGGGTTCTTTCCAGTTTCTGGTTATTATAAATAGAGCTGCTATGAACATTGTGGTGCATGTATCTTTGTTGTATATTGAAGTGTCTCTGGGGTATATGCCCAGAAGTGAAATAGCTGGATCTTCATGTCCAATTTTCTGAGGAATCGCCAGACTGATTTCCAGAGTGGTTGTATTTATTCTTGTATTCAATGCTAGAGCTGGATCAATTTCCTCAGGTAAAATTTGAAAAGACCAATATCATGGGGAGAAGAATGGGAGGCATGTATAATCAGAAATTCCTTTTAATCATAAAGATATGATAGCAAACGTGTATTGACATATTTGTGACATTCCACAATGTCAGAATTTATTGAAAGGTGACACATTTAATGTTTGTCAATATTTTTAAGGAATTTTTCCCAAGCAGACCTAATTTCACTTAAGAATAGGCAAATTACATAGACAACTACTTAATTTTAGATTTTATTTATTTTTTTTGAGTTTATGTATTCATGTCTGTCTATAAGTATGTATGTGCAGCACTTGTGCCCAGAGCCTGAGGATGTCAGAAGAACTTTTCAGATCCTCTGGGGCTTGAGTTGCATGTTTTTGTAAATAGTCATGTAAGTTCTGGGAATTGAACATAGGAATTTGGGAAGAGTAATCAGTGCTGTTAAAAACTGATTCATCACCCAGTGCACAAGACAGGTTTTTATAATATCAATCTTAATTATTAATATTAACCTTATATCTCAGAGTGGTCTGTTTTTGGTCAATGGAAACTTTAAAAGCCTCTGCCACCTTCAGAGTATATTAGAAACTAAGTATCAGTGTCCAAAAGAGAGTGTTGGGTATAAGAGGCCAGAGAAATGTAATATTTGTACTTATATCAGAGAAGTAATTTTATCATCTGATGACACAAATGTATAAACTATAAAAAGTGACTACATAGACCATGCTGTACAAGTCTTAGCTCTAGGTGGGAATTATTGACAGAATAAAGAAAAACTTTGTATACAGACAGAAATGTCAAAATGGGTTAGTGACATCTTTTCTCACAATATTGTGAGAAAGTCTAAATTTATTTCCTTATCCATAAGTTCTTTTATAATTTATAGACAATATAAACATAAGTTAGAGTAAATAAATACAGATATTAAGCTACCAGCCTGAGTTATATAGACTGAGACACTTTTCTTTCCCAGGCTCCATAATCCCCTATCTCTTAAGTCTGTCCACTAGTTGAAGCTTAGAGTAGTACTTCCACATCTCTAAAATACCAGTTTTATAATTTCCAGTGACAGGGAATTTTCAAGAAATTTTGATCTTTAATTTCAACTTTTGTTATGCAGTATTAAGAATCAGAAAAAAAAAATATGTATCAATCTGGACAAGACTCACAGTTTATTTTAAAAGTCCGGAAAAATATTATCACTCGTTACTGGAAAAAGAAGATATAAGTGTAAAGTGAAGCTGTACTTAAAAAAAAAAATCAATCCTCACTCTCCCTAAACTCTAGCCCTCTCGACTTCTCCATGTTGCCAAAATGTCGTTCTCTAAAAATCTGACTTTAGACAAGCTGGACGTGAAGGGGAATAAGGTAGTGATGAGGGTGGACTTTAATGTTCCTATGAAGAACAACCAAATCACAAATAACCAATGGATCAAGGCTGCTGTTTCAAGCATCAAATTCTGCTTGGATAATGGAGCCAAGTCAATTGTCCTTATGAGCCACCTGGGCCGGCCTAATGGTGTTCCCATCCCTGACTAGTACTCCTTAGAGCCAGTTGCTGCATAAATCAAATCTTTGCTGGGCAAGGGTGTTCTGTTCTTGAAGGATTGTTTGGGCCCAGAAGTAGAGAATGCCTGTGCCAATCCAGCAGCTGGGACTGTCATCCTCCTGGAGAACCTCCGCTTTTATGAGGGGAAGAAGAGAAGGAGAAAGATACTTCTAGGAACAAGATTAACGCTGAACCAGCTAAAATTGATGCCTTCAAAGCCTCACTGTCCAAACTAGGAGATGTCTATGTCAACAATGCTTTTTGGACTACACACTGAGCCCACAGCTCCATGGTGGGTGTGAATCTGCCACAGGAGGCTGGTGGATTTTTGATGAAGGAACTGGACTACTTTGGCAAAGCTTTGGAGAGTCCAGAGCGACCCTTTCTGGCTATCTTGGGAGGAGCTAAAGTTGTAGAAAAGATTCAACTGGTCTTTTAATAATATGGTAGAAAAAGTCAATGAGATGTTCATTCATGGTAGAATGGCTTTTACCTTCCTTAAGATGCTCAACAACATGGTGATTGGCACATCTCTGTATGATGAAGAAGGAGCAAGATTGTCAAAGATCTCATGAGCAAAGCTGTGAAAAATGGTGTGAGGTTTACCTTGCCTGTTGACTTTGTCACTGCTGACAAATTTGAAGAGAATGCCAAGACTGACCGAGCTACTGTTCCCTCTGGTATACCTGCTGGCTGGATGGACTTAGACTGTGCTACTGAGAGCAGCAAGAAATATGCTGAGGCTGTGGCAGATTGTTTGAAATGGTCCTGTTGTGGGTATTTGAATGGGAAGCCCTTGCCAGGGGAACCAAGTCACTCATGGATGAGATGGTGAAAGCCACTTCTAGGGGTTGTATTACTAATATAGTTGGTGAAGACACTGCCATTTGCTGTGACAAATGGAACACAGAGGATAAAATCAGCCATGTGAGCACTGGGGGCAGTGCCAGTCTAGAGCTCCTGGAAGGTAAAGTCCTTCCTTGAGTGGATAATCTCAGCAATGTTTAGGATTTTCCTGCCTTTGGTTCCTGTGCACAGCCCCTAAGCCAACCTAGTGTTCTCCGCATCTCCATTTGGTGTTAGTGCAAGACACAGCACCAGGAACCCTTAAACAACTGCACAGCATCTCAGCTTGGGATTTGTCTATGTTCTTCAAGATCCCATTTAATTCTTTGGTGACTAAAACCATGGTGCACTGTAGAGAGCATATATTTATATTCTGCCTGTGAAAAGAAGTGAGATGTAAAAGCTCCGCTCTCTGTGTAGCCTCTGGTTACCCTTGTCACTGTTCATGACTCAGTATGGACACCTGAAATTCCAGCTAGAATTTGGAGAAGTTGATCTATTAAACAATAACGATGTCCACTGGGGAAAAAATAGAGCCTTAAAACCTTAAAACATT
The DNA here is from genome assembly GCF_963924665.1 of Micromys minutus. NCBI lineage: Eukaryota > Metazoa > Chordata > Mammalia > Rodentia > Muridae > Micromys > Micromys minutus. Next base: position 62,338,203 of record NC_137972.1, read on the forward strand.
TAGTTTCCCATGCTTGCTCAAAGCTCTGGAGTTTGATCCTTGAAAGTTTAAAAACAAGAAAAAAAGACAAAAAAAAAAAAAAAAAAAAAAAAACCTAGAACCAACTAAACAAAATTACTCATCCTGATTATGACATATTTTCATTCCTTAATCAAATTTTATTCAGGATTATTAACTTTTTAAATGATATCTGTATTTTTCCATAAAAAATCATATTTAACAAAATAATTTTTCAGTGAACAGACATCCACCAGCCTCTACACCAGAGATTGTTTCTTATTCCTCCCTGCTTCAAGAGCTAAATTCTCTCTAATACTTAGTAAATTTCAATCCACTGTTCCTGCATTTGTTTCTTGGCTATATACCAATTCCCAATAACATATGAAGTCCTCTGATACAACATCTATGGGCAGTTTTCACAAGAGTTCTGATTATTTTTTTAAATAATACGCAGAATGTAAATGAGACCACACACACACACACACACACACACACACACACACAGTTAAATGTGAAAAATAGCATGATACTTTAAGATGAATTATGTGGTAATTAATTATGTGGTAACAAATATCTTCTATGAAATTTTCTCTCTCCCTTTTTTGCTATAGAAATAATGGCAGAAAATGTACAGAATACAAGAACTAAAAGAAAAATGTGTATCAGACACCTGTATTTAATTTAAATAATAAGGTCCAAATTGATTTTTTAAAAATGATACTTCATACTAGCAGATAGGCAAATATTCCCTTTGATAAATATAAGGCAAATTAACACATTATTCATAAAAGCAAAACTATTTGTAAGACAATCATGAAAAATACATTTAACAAATTCAAACCTAATATAAAGAGACACATCTTATAATATCTATATCATTGTAAACAATCAATTTCTAAACTTGGAAGTAAAGCAACAAATCATCTCTAGGTGCACAGAGCTTTAGGATGGTCACCCTCTACCACTAAAACGGCAAGCTAGAGCTAAAAATAATTTTTAGCTTGAAGAAATTGTATACCTAGAAGAACGTTGGTTCATGTGGTTTCCTCAGGCTTCCTCTGCAGCCAAGTTCAGTCTGTGATGCGGGGTTGTAATGTACTTCTTGTTGCCGGTATTGCCAAGAGGAGTACAACACAGCAATTGGATTTTAGTGAAGTTGGAGGGTACTGAAAAGGAGAGGAAGTACTCAGTTACTCAGCTTTAGTGTTGGTTTTCAACTCTCTGTGTGATAGCAAGCACCTTTTCAAATTTGCTGTGTTATAAATCTATGTTTCAAAATAGTGTAGGAGTAAGAGTCTAAAATAATTCTAACACTCAAAAGTAATACCTACCGTAAAGAACACTGTCAAGAAGTAATCATTGATAAAAGAATAATTCAAGATATAAAATATAATGCCATGATTTTCAATGAAGTATACTTGTTTTGATACTTAAATATAAGTTTAGGACATCAATAATTTCTGAACAACCCTGCCATGTTGGCACCACCCCAAGGCTACTCCCTGCAAATTGCTGAAACACTGTGTCAAATAAGAACAAGATTCAAAAGTAAAAGTGACACTCCTCCAATGCTAGTGGGAGTGCAAACTTTTACACCATTTTGTAAATCAACTTGGCAGTTTCTCAGAAAACTAGTTATGTTTTACCTCAATATCCAGCTATACTCTTGGGCATATAGGCAGAAAATGTTCAAACATCCCACAGATATACTAGCTCAACTCTACTCAAACAGCTTTATTCGTACTAGCCAGAAACTAGAAACAACTTGGATGTCCCTCACTTAGGAATGGATAAAAAAAAAACATATAACATGTACACAATGGAATACTATTCACCAGTCAAAAGCAAAGGCATCATAAATTTTTCAGGTGAATGGATGGAACTTGAGAATATCATCCTGTGTGCGGTAACCCAGTCCCAAAAAGATATGAATGGTAAGTATTCACTTATAAGCAGATATTACTCATTTAATACAGATTCCATGTGATACTTTATAGACCCAAAGAAACTAAACAAGGAGAAAATCCCAAACAAGGAATCCAGGATCTCTCTTAGAAGCGGGGGAGAGATAGTCAGAAGAAGCAGATGGAGATAGAGTACTGAGAATCAGAAGGAATGGTAAGAAGAATGGGAGTTCAAGATCGAGTGTTGAGAAAATCAGGAGAGATGGCTAACTGGCCATGAAAATGAATGGAAATATGCAACTGATAGAAATAAGGGGGTAGCCCTTGGATGAGGGAAGTGCCCAAGAATCAATGGACATGACCTTAGCTGTTACTCTGGGGATGTGGAACCTGAAAAGATCACTTATTGTAGTCAGACAATGAACCCAGTGGAGAAATAGAGATACCAATCCACCCACAAAATGTAAAACTCAAATTTTATCTGATCTACAAGAAATATAGGCACAAGGAATGGAGCAGAGACTGAGAGAATTCCTAATCAATAATGGGCCCAACTTGCGACCCATCTCATAAGCAAACACAAATCCTTGGCACTATTAATAATACTCTGTAATTCTTGCAGGCAGTAACACATCCTATGAGAGGCTTCACCAAGCAGCTCTCTCAGACAATTATATTAACCCACAGCCAAAGGGTGGATGGAGATTTCGGCTATTATAGAAGAATAGGAGGAAGGATTGTGAGCACTGAAAGGGATAAGAACTCCAAAGGAATACAAACAGAGTCAACTAACATGGACCATTGGGGCTCTCAGAGTCTGAACAACCAACCAAGGAACATACACAGGTTGGACCTAGGCCTCCTGCACATATGCAGCAGATGTGCAGCTTGGTCTTCCTGTGGGTCCCAAACAACTGGAGCCTGGGCTAGCCTCAAAGATTTTTCCTGTATATGGATATGTTCTTCTAATTGGGCTGCCTTTCTGTCCCCATCGGGGGGAGAAAGCACCTCTCTTTTCAGAGACTTGAAGTGCCAGGGTGGCAGGATACCCAGGCAGTCCCCACCTGCTCAGGAGAAGAGGAAGGGTGGGAAAAGGTTTGTGGGTGGGATGATGAGTCGGGAGAGAGACAGTGAACAGAATGTAAAGGGAAGAATAAAATATAAAATTAAATATTTTAAAGTGACAAACGATTTTTACATATCTATGTTCTACTTGAAATAAGCATAACATAATGGGTTAGGATTTAATGGGAATGAAATGTTTAGAAAACAGTTGTATAAATATTAAGGGAACATAATAGTGTAGACTAACTGTCTTAGTTAAGGTTTTACTTCTGTGAAGAGAAACCATGATCAAGGCAACTCTTATAAAGATGATGTTGAATTGTGGCTGGCTTACAGGTTTAGAGGTTCAGTCCATTATCATCAAGGTAAGAGCATGGCAGTGTCCAGGCTGACATGGGGCTGCAGGAGTTGAGAGTTCTGCCTCTCTTCAGAAGGTAGCTAGCAGAGGACTGGCTTCCATGTAGTTAAGATGAGGGCATTAAAATCCATGCCCACAGTGACACAAGAATGCCAACAAAGCTACACCTTCTAATCCTGCCACTACCCTTGCCAAGCATATACAAACCATCATACTTAAATGCTGAGGGGTGTGGAAGCTGGGGTTTAAGGAGTGAATATGAGGAAGGATAAATATCCCAAATACAATTTGAGATGGTCACATGGAAGCAAACTGCTGTAAGATAGGCTTCACTGTACAAATGTGCATATAAACATTTTTCAAACACAGTTAACTAGTAAGAAGACAATGATTTCTCCATTGGACACTATTGCCTACCAAATATATAGTCCAGTGTCAGGATTGGCTTGTCAATTTTGAATTTACTTTCCAGAGACATTCCATGCAGTCCAGCCTATAACCAACCTTCTTGGATAGCATGCAGAATTTGAAAGTAAGTCCCTATTGCTGAAGTAAAATAATTCTTATTTCAAGGTATTGAGATAAATTTATCTAGCATTGACCAATAAGCATGATTCTACTATGTATCTTATTGGATATTTTTATAGTGCCAGAATATATAAAGAATGCTACTGTAGGAGAAAAGTAATCACTACTTTGTCAAGCCTGGAAATCCAATGATTAAATGACCATCCTGACAATGAAGTTCAACTGATACAATAATGACCCGCATATCATGAGAATAATCAACATTTTAAATTGGATTTATGCCCCAAAAGAAAACCTATAACTGACATAACTGACACTGTTTTCCAGAGTAGGACCCTGAACTTAAACAGGGCTTTCATACTAATTACACACCTACCACTATTACTATGCTAAATAATCCTAATTTAAATCAACTTCTAATAACTAACAATCATACCTACAAATTCATGTACCCTTGAAAACTCTTCAGCGAATAGAAAACTTATATATAAAATGAGTACACATAGTTTACTTTTTAACTGGAAAGAAAGTGATTTATTGTTTATATTATATGAATTAATATATGCAGCTTTCAGATAAAAACATATAGAATTTTCTGTATAAAACTATTCAGAATAATAATAATGCTATACACAAAATAGGTGATAGGCTCCACAAGCCTATGTGGATGGTTCTTTCCATAGATTCATGATAACTAAATAAATGAAACAGTACATATAGAAAAAAATACCCTCATGCTATAAATTAATGCCTTTTGTGAGCTTACATGGAAGAAGGGTAAGAGTAAAGGCAATGTGAGCAGTACATTATGATTCTGAATTGCTAACACCAATGTTCACTGTAAATTGTATGATGTTCTCTTGACCATTTGTGGATATTGCTTGAAAAAATAGAGGACACACTGATAAAATCAATAAAATAATATAGAAAACAAGTTGGAATTATTCAATTTCTTTACTGTAGTTTCCTTATGTGGCATTAAACATTCTCTTAACCCCTATGACACTGCTCTGCAATAGTAAATATAGGTGGAATCAAAATTATTAAACACACTAAAATAGAACATTTATGATCTTAGGTGTTTTATAAATTTCAGTTTCTTCTCTGAGTTACATTCTTACTAGGGATCAATCTTAGGAATTAAATGCTCCAAGTTTCAATTTTATAAACAATGCTTTAATAGACTCTCAACCACTTGTCATATATGGGTGATTTTGAAAGTAGATTTATAGTATGGAGAATGAATTTTGTAAGAAAAATAAGACTATGAGAGAAGGCTTCCTTTGGTGGTAAACAGCAATGTGGACAGTGTAAGCTGAATAAACACTTTCCTCCCTCACTTGCTTCTTGGTCCTGATGTTTTGTGCAGATATAGAACCCCTAAGTCACCTGCATTCATAGGCAAACAGAATCAATATTGTGAGCTGAACAGTCTCATATGATAGAATGTATCTCTAGATAGTACAGAGCCAGTTTTCTGGGCCCCACTGAAAATTTGTGTCATGGCAGTATTTTTGGAGTACTAATGGACATCGCTGTGGGAAGCATCTGCATCAAGGGTTGTTAAGAGCACTGCCTCATCCTTGGATTCTGAACAAAATAACATGGTCATTCTCACACTGAAAGAATTTTTTTAAAGTGATTCATCATTATGTTTTAATTAATGATTTTATTCATTTACATTTCAAATGATTCACCCCCTTCCGGGTTACTCCTCCACAACACCCCATCGCTTCACTCCTTTCTCCCATCTCTTTTGCTTTATGAGGTTGTTTCTCCACCTACTCATCCACTCCTGCCTCACCACTCTAGCATTACCCTATGCTGGGGTATCAGGCCTCCACAAGACCAAGGGCTTCCTCTCCCATTGATTTCAGATAAGGACATTCTCTGCTACATATGTATCTGGAGCCCAAGAGCCCTCCATTTGTACTCTTTGGTTGGTGGTTTTGTCTCTGGGAGCTCTGGATGGTCTGTTTAGTTAATATTGTTCATCCTATGGGTCAGGTGCTAGAAGAACCACTCAGGGAAAAGTTATGACATGCTCCTGTCAGGAAGCACTTCTTGGCATCAGCAATAGTGTTGGGATTTGCTCAATTTATATCTGAGAGAAAAGAACCTTTTAATTGGACAAAAGGAGGGATGAGTTGTGAATAGCCCTGGTTCTGCTTGTACTTAGATGCTAATCCTGCTATTCCAAGAGGAGCTTCCTGAACAAGGAGTAAATTGCATAACTCATACTTAGGTGACTTCCTGTGAAATTTCTAAAGAATAAAAAATTCAAGGAACCAATCAGTGGGGGAGAAGTAAGCGGGACTTCTGATTAGAGTGGGGAAAGAAGGGGGCAGGAAAAAGTGACATGCTTTTAGATTGGGAGAGCTTAGAAAAAAAGAAAGGTAGCTCACAGGAAGCACCCAGTTTAGATGGCAGTTTAGATCTGCTAGGATCTGCCACTGGAGGAGGTATAATTAATATAGCATACAAAATTAGGATATTAGTTGCCATGCCAAGTTATTGTGTTACCTGTTGATTCTAAACTAATATTGTGTTTTGATTTCCTTTACATGTTTAGTCAGCTAGGTTCTAGAAAGGAAGTTTGTAAGAAGTACACCACAACTAGCCATGTGGATTTTGATGTGTGGGGCTGGCATGACAGTGACACACCATTGTAACTTAGTAAGTATCATGGAGAGATTTCAACACTCTGTCTCAGAGACTCTGTGAAGATGAGATCAAACCAAGCCCTGCTGGCATAGAGTGGAATGGTACCTTTTAGAAAAATCATCATCATCATCATCATTTTAGTTTAGAATCAACAGGCAACACAATTGTTGGGGATAGAAAATAGCATCCTAGTTTTGTATGCTAAAGTAAATATAACTCCTTCAGTGGTGGATCAATCTAAACCAGGGGCCTCTTGTTAGCTACATTTTGTTCTCTAAGCTCTCCCCTCCCAAAAGCAATTCACCTTTTCTTGCTTCTTTTCCTTTCTCAGACTGGGAATTCCCTCCTACTCCACACCCAGTGATTGGTTCCTAGAAATCTTTATTTATTGGGGGAAGGCTCACGGGGAGTCACCTGAGTACAAGTAAGAGATCCACATTTCTTTCTAGGCAGCCCCTTTTGGGTAGCAAAGTTAGCATCAAAACACAAACAGCACCAGGGCACTCCATAACACAGACGGAATAGATCTCTAGGTAGGGAGTTCTCTGTATGGTCTTTCCTTCAGACTCTGTTCCATTCACTGTCCCTGTCTTTACTTTTGGCAGCAGGAACATTTCAGGATTTAAAAAATTGAGATTAGTGGGTGGGCCCAACCCTCAACTATGTCTCTCAGCTAGGTTCCATTCCTATCTACTAGGGGTGCTTTCTACAGGTTCTATCTCCCCTGTGTTGAGTACTTTTGCTAAAGTAATTTCTATTCAATTCCCTGACCTTCCATACTTTTCTCCTGTTCCTTCCAATACTTGATCTGCCCCTTTTCTCTCCCTCCCAGGTTCCTCCATCCCTCTATCTTCTGTGATTATTTTGTTCCTTCTAATATGTAGGGTTGAAGCATCCATATTTTGGTCTTCCTTCTTATTAACCCAGATGTCCCTCAACATTGTGTCCATAAGCAACTGAATGAATAATGAAAATATGGTACATGTACACAATGAAATATAACTCCCCTGTTGAAATAATGAAATCATGGAGCTTTTACTTAAGTGCATAGAACTAGAAAAATATCTTCTTGAGTGTGGTAGTTAGAACCCAAAAACAAAATTTAATATTTAATCACTTAAAACTGCTTGTTAGGTTTTAAACCTTACAAATCCATGTAAGAATCATTAAATCCTCAGAGGTAAGATACAGAATCAAGAAGTAGAAATGATAAAAGATTTTTCTGAATAAGTGAAAATAGTATAATTAAATTTGGAGTCATTTGGTGGTATGTGATAGTGGGGTGGAAATACTAAATGGAGAGATGAGGAAAGTGGGATGAGGGACAGCAGAAACTATGGGCCATCTGAAGAATGTTATAGAAAAGTAATAAAGTAAAAGCTCCTTAGTATATAATGTATAAATGAAACATTTTTAAAATACATCACCAAATAATGGGGAGAATACAATCTAACTGACTTCTCTCACAAAAAGCCCTCCAGTGTCACATATGGGTTGTTTCTAATAGAGTTTTGATGACCAAAACCACACAGAAACTCTAAAACAACTTATACTACTGCCCAAATTATCGGTTGCTTTACATAAATGGATGGCAAGGCCATATTGATGAGACAACACATATCTCATTGAACATGGGTAAGTTAAGCTGGTGACTAACTGAAGTATTTGCTCCTACTACATAGTGTTCACGGTATTGGAAGGTTTATGCACACTTCCTGAGGAGAAAAGTAAAGATCAACACAGCTGTAATTCTTCAATTTACAATGGTGAGCTGTCTACAGTATACACAGGTGCAATAGTTTTACAAATGTGGTAAGAGTAAGTAACCATTATTTGATTTGATTCATTGGACGGTGTGTCAGACACATTTCTGACATTGCTCATGTGTCCCCAAAAAAGGGCAATGAGTAGACTATGGACCAAGAAACATACCAAACACCATTTATCTGCAAAAGAAATGTAGCAATTTAATGAATACTAGTGACATTCTGTTATTCCTATTAATACATATTTTGCTCATCTATGATCAAAGAAGCTAATATCTGTTATAGATTGGAACAAATGCAGAAACACATACCTCGACAATTTATAGGGAGTAATAGGGATTTGATAACTCAGTCATAATTTAAAATTCTCCATGAATACTCTCTTTTCATGTCTCACAAATCTTTGTGTATGTCATGGGGTGGGGGGAGATCTAAGAGCCAGTGGGGATGAAAAAAAACATAATCAAAGAAACAATGTCTTCCAGATGCAATATAATTGACTAACTCATATATGAACTCATATAGATCATGACAACATTCATATGGTTGTCATAGTGTTTTCATAGGGTAAAGTGTATTTGGATCCCACTACTGAGAGGAAGACGTGAATATGATACTCCATCCTTAACCAGGAAGCTATGTCCAATATACAAATGCTCACAAAGAAGAAACTAGTTTAATACAGTGGAGTCTTGCTGGTTATTAAAACCGCATTAATGGAAGTTTTTATTCAAAGAAGTAGACGGCCAATCATATGAACACAATTGTATTTTGAAATTAATTTTTTATTCATAATTTTGTGTCTCTCAGCATAAAACCAGATACACTGAATTGAACAGAAGAGAAAGTGGTAAAGAGCCTCAGATTACCCCAGTGGACTCATGGTAAGACCATGTTGTAAACACACCACACACTTTGTTTGCTGGACATAGAGAATTCAACCTTGAGCTATCCAGAGAACTTTCCCTAGTGGTTATCTTTCATAGTGCTTGAAAACAGTAATCAGGCTACATAGATAAAAATAGATAATAGCTTTCTCATCCATTAATAATTATTTATTATCCATTATATGCTACAATAAGTACCTGCCTGGTAAAATTCACTAACATTGCAATTGTGCCAAGAATGATTTTGTGAGTAACCAACCATGTTATTAATTAGAATAAATGGCAGTTCAACAGAAGAGAATTCAAGAATGGTCCTACAAACATGGTCAACAACTTGGTTACAGATTGTGAAGATCTTAGCAGAGAACATACTAGCATTATTCTTCTAAATGCCCATTTTGTCAAATTCCCTTTTAAATATTTCTGTTTATGTACATAGGTATGTACATAGGCTGACCCTTTTTTTGGTAGATGGCAATCTTATTACAGGTGGTATTGCTTGTACAATGATGAATAACTACATAAAGCATGGTGAATAAGAACAGTCATTACTCAGACATAGTTGAGAATTCTAAAATTCCCCATACTGGGGTCAAGCAATAGTTTCCGAAGGTTGTAGAAACTAAATAAATGCTAAAGGACATGGATAAATACAATGGAATATCTCTATAAATGACATGGATGTTGCAAACATGGCTTCTTACACTTAGGGTTACATGTATACCCCTCACAAGATTGAGCACAAATTCAATTAAGGAAGAAGGAGAGCTTCTCAATATTCCAACTTTATCTGCACATAATCTTATTGACAAGGATGGCTACTAGGGTAGCAAGTGTCCTGTTTCCTTAAGGTTGTCACTGCCATAGATAAACAGAACATATCTCAATAATTTTATATTAATAATGATAATTATATTAATTTTCTTCCTGTGTTACTCAGTACGTTATTAGGAGACTTAGGAAAGCAACAGGAGTAAAATATATCAAGGTGACACAAGTTTAAAAGGCAGAAGTCAATTTATTTACATTTGAATATGATATAATTCTATGCATAAAAGTTCCTAAATGTACCATCAGAAACATTATAATGCTGATAATTCTGTTCAGCAAAATAGCAGTATAAACAAATTAATAAAAATCATGTCCTCTCTCTTCCCTTTTTTTGCTCACATTCCCTCTCCCCACACCCTCTCCATGTCCTCATACCAGGCATATTCTCCACCCCCTTCCAGTCTTTCTCTATGTCTCAGTTCAACCCTCCATGCCCTAGATATACTCTATTCTATACTAAAATTCATGTCCTGAAATAACAAATATTTTGAGGAACAAACTATAGAAACAATATCATTTATAATATATATTATTTGACATTATTTATAATTTTGCTATATATAATATAGATAAGAACATGTTATATAAAATTTTACAAATGTATATATGTAATAACCAAGAATATCCTTCACACAAATTAAAAATATAGTTATAAAATTATATGGAGGCAAAAAAGACTCACTGTAGAAAAAAAACTGAATAATAAACAAAGTACAGGAGGTATCACCATGCCAGATGTAATACTATATAATAGCTAAAGTAACAAAAACTGTATAAGAAGGTGTTTCTATGCTATATCTGTAATTATTAACACTTATTCCAAGGCAACAACCGTCACAAATCTTCAGAGTGCTGTCAATGTGGATCAACACAGGCTTGCATTTTAGAAATACCTTGAACACCTTAAACCCAAACATTTTGGAATAAAAATTGAGTTACAATGACAAAAAGCAAAGAACATGCTTCTAAGGACCTCTGTGTAACAAAGCCATAATGTCTGCACTGCGCCTTCTGTACACATCTTATAGCATTCAGCTTTACTGTGTTTATGATTTTCCTGAGTGGGTTAACAAGTGCCTGCTCCTGTGGCACTTTTCCTACTCTCAGGTTGTCCTGCCCACCCTCAATATAATGTTCTTTGGTATTTTGTCATATTTCATTTTGTTAATGCTTGGTTGTTATCTCTTGAGTGTTCTTTGCTTAGTGAGAGTCAGAAAGCAAATAATACATCTGGATTGGAGGGGAGGTAGGGAGGAACTAGGAAGGGTAAAAAAAAAAAGAAAACTGCAATCATAGTATAAATAAGAACTTAAGAATAGAAATGAAAAACTGAAAAATCAAATTTTAATAAAAATAAAATATAACATTATTTGGTTACAAAATATAAAATACAATTCAAAAAAAAAAAAAAACAAAATAAACCAATACAAACAGAAGACAAGACACACCCTTGTGGATTTATCTGATGAAAGATGGCCAAAACAAAAACAAAAACAAAAAACAAAAACTAAAACAAATCTGCATGCTATTTTGCATATCATAAAATTCATCCAAATCAGGAAATCAAAGCAACGTATAGATTACATAACCAAAGAAAGTTTTTCCCAATTCACCAATTTATTGTTGAATCTCTGCAAGATTTCAAAATAAAAACAAATTAACAGATAACACATACCTATTAAATACTGAAGCATTGTCATAACTTTCAAACTAGATCACAGAAAAATAAAGATTTATTATTCTGTACCACTGTATACACTGTATTTGAGTGTGTATATGGTAAGATATGCCACATTTACATGTTTTGGCAGTGCAAATGCATGGATTCACTCTGTCCACTACGCTTGCTAAAAGCCGTTTTGGAACTGCTTTTTTAAATTAGAACTATCATAGCATCAAAACTCATTCTTACCTGATCCTCCAAAAGGCCCTGAACCTGAAAGGTCCAAATCACCATGATTTGTTGTGTGCTATCCCTCTGATGAAAATCTGTTAACTCTCAAGTGCTTCTATCCCTTCACATCATTCAGTACATGGAAGATCTCAAGATACCAACTTAACTTCCCTTATGAATATCAATTTTAAGCAACATTCATATAACAAAACAAATGTTCTTTCTTCCCCACACAACAATAACCCACAATACTGTCACCTCTTTGAAATGTTAATGTTCACCCTGTAAGAGAACTGAACTAAAGTGACAGGGCAGATTGAAGGCTCAAGGGGAGGGGCACTGCAGCAAACACAACACAGGACAGGACAAAGGAAGGCAGGTCCTGATCTGATAGCTTTCTGCTCTGATGCTTCAGAGTCAAAGACTTGAGATTTATAGGATAATGTGCTAATCCCAAAAGATCTGCAATATGTAATTTGAAAAAAAAATCATGTCTACCTATGAAACAAATTCTGGGGCTACGAGGGAGCTGACCTTGTTTGCTGCATTGCCTTGCTGACCATTCCTAGGTTGGATGCGACAGGAACCTTTGGCTGCCTCTTCTCTGAACAGGTCCTGCTGCACTGACTTGACTAATCATACTCCCAACCCCCAGTCTATGCTGGTGAGACAGCACAAAACCTCCAATCACGCATGCGTGCATGGTTGCCAGGCTGCAGAGGTTCAAAATCTTTTCTAAAGCTAATGACATAATGCAGGCGGCCATGAGCTTTAAGCTGTCCAATTGCTGGCCTTCATAAACCCCTGCAGAAATTTGATCAGGCGTAAATACAAGACATTCCATGTGATATGGTGTCTACATGATGCTAAATTATATTCTCCTTTTGATCTGTATACAAAAGAAAGAAAGAGTGCTTAGGAAAAATGTCATAAAACTAGAGAATATACTAATGTGCTAGTTCTTGTTTTGCTGTCAGGAGAAATCACTAAAGAATAAAAGATGCTGTCTTAACAGCATTCTGCATTAATCAGGTTTTACTTGATTAGGTGTATTTTTAAATTTTTCTATGTTTTCTTGTAAAGGACGTACTAACCATTAATATTATATTTGTTGTTTACTAAAAGCATTGGTACAATGATGATCTTTTTTTCTGTTTTCTGTTTTAAAATTTGTTGGTATGGTTTGTTGGTTTGTTTTTTTAGACATGATCTTACTCATAATATATAGCTGGACTGGGAACAACACACTTGTAGACCGGGCTGGCCTTGAATCAGAGATTTAGCAGCTCCTGACTTGTAAATGCTGCAAGTAAAGTCATATGCCATCACATTTAGCTAGATCTTCTTAATTTTAATCATGTGTGTATATATTATTTTCTGTCTCCATTTTTTTCTCTGTCTATTACCAAGACTTAATTTGAAAAAACAAAAAGGTAGCTCTGAATGCATATGGATATACCTGGCTTCTTATCTCATGGCAGAGCTTTCAGAAGCTATCAGTGTGTGGCTATATTTGCTTCAGTGCGGGACTGAGTTGATACACATGGTAATATCTCAATTCATGTCATACCGAGAGAACAGGAGGACCACCCCTAAACAGGCTGTGCTACTGATCAGTCTCTCTGAATTTTCTGCCAGTGCTGGGGAAATTTTTAGCTTGCTGAAAAGATACTTCTGCCATCTTGAATTTTTAAAATACCTTTCAAATATTGATTTGTTTTAGGAAAATGCCAGTGCTGTAATATTGTATCTATCAAAATATTCAGAGGATACCTGGCCGCAAGTGCTCAATAAGACATACTGATTTATTTTTTATAAAGACTATGTTTGCATCAATAGCTTTCTCTGGTCAAGTAGATACTGTGTAGAATAGAGTGCATTTAAACATGTACTGCTCTATCTTTAACTGCCACTTAGCAGATTAAGGATAAAGGCTTTTATATCAAGGATATCTTGTCTTTCAGATTTTATACAATAAGCATAAATATCAAGGATAAAAGGAATATCTGAACAAGAAAACGAATCACATTCATTTGAAAACTGAAATATTGCAAGAAATGTTCATATAAAACTTTAAAAGTTATTGCTACTAGAGAATGACTATTCCTTTTTATTTATTTATTTTTTGCCAGGGCAATGAGGTGTAAGTGGGTGGTTGGGAGTGGGAGCATCTTCATGGAAGAAAGGGGAGGAGGAGGGAAGATGTGGGAGGGTGGAAAGGGGATAGCATTTGAAATGTAAATACACAGAATATTCAATAAAAATGACAAAAAAGAAACGTGGAGATGTGGAAAGAAGTTTTGTTTTTAGTTAATGAATTTATTTTAACACACTTTTTTCAAGATGAAAATTGCTGAAATCGGTGAAACTAAAAGTTCAAGTGTTTTGTATATCAATACCAATGATAATTAAATGACAACAATATTCTTTCAGCAGTAAAGAAAAAAGAAATGGAACTCTCTTTTCCTGTTTTGTATTGGATATTTTATTTACTTACAGTCCAAATGCTATCACCTTCTCTGTTCTTTCTCTGGAATCCCCTAGTACGTTTCCCCTCACCCTGCCTCTGTGAGGGCATTTCCAAACTCACCCACCCACTCCCTCACATCTCTCTGCCCTGGCATTCCCCTACACTGGAGCATTGAGCCTTCACAGAGCAAAGAGCCTCTCTTCTCCTTGATATTGGTAAGGCCATCACCTGCTACATATTTGGCTGGAGCCATGGGTCCCTCCATATATATGATTTCATTGGTGGTTTAGTCTCTGTAGGTTCTGGGGGGTCTGGATAGTTGATATTGTTGTTCTTTATATGGGATATAAAACCCCTTCAGCTTCTTTAGTCCTTTTTCTAACTCTCCAATGGAGACCCTGTTTTCAGTCCTATGAATGGTTGAGAGAATGTAACTCTATTTCTCAGGTTCTGGTAGATCCTCTCAGGAAACAGCTATATCAGGCTCCTGTCATCATGTACTTCTTGACATCGACAATATTGTCTGGGTTTCATGACTGTACATGGTATAAATACTGGGTGGAGCCATCTCTGTATGATCTTTCCTTCAGTCTCTGCTTCACACATTTCTCTCCGTATTTTCTCCTGTGTATATTTTGGTAGCCTTTCCAAGAAGGACTGTAGCATCCACTCTTTGGTCTTCCAACTTCTTGAGCTTCATGTGGTCTGTGCATTGTATCTGAGATTTGGGGATGATATCCATTTATCAGTGAGTGTGCATCATGTGTGTTCATTTGTTATTGTGTTACTCACTCAAGATAATATTTTTTAGATCCATCCATTTACCCAAGAATTGAATGAAGTCATTACTTTTATAGCTGAAATATACATCATTGTGTAAATGTACCACATTTTCTGTATCCATTCCTTTGTTGAAGGACATATGAGTTCATTCCAGCTTTTGGCTTTTATGAATGAGGCTGCTATAAACATAGTGGGGAAATGTGTCCTTGTATGTTAGAGCATCATTTGGGTATATGCCCAGGAGTGGTATAACTGGTTCCTCAGGTACTACTGTGTCCAATTTTCTGAGGAACCTCCAAACTGATTTCCAGTGTGGTTGTCTAGCTTGCAATCCCACCAGTGGAGAACCATTCTTCTTTCTCCACATCCTCACCAACATCTAAGGTCCTATGATTTATTTATCTTAGCAATTCTGACTGGTGTGAAGTGGAATCTCAGGGATATTTTGATTTGCATGCCCCTGATATTGAACATTTCTTTAGGTGTTTCTCAGCCATTCTGTATTCTTGAGTTGAGAATTCTTTGTTTAGCTCTGTAGACAATTTTTAAATTGGATTCTTTATTTCTCTGGAGTGTAACTTCTTGAGTTCTTTGCATATCTTGAAAATTAGCCCTCTATCAAAGGAAGGATTGGTAAAGATCTTTTCCCAATCTGTTGGTTGCCATTTTGTTCTATTGACAGTGTCATTTGCCTTCCAGAAGCTGTGCAATTTCATGAGGTTCCATTTGTTGATTCTTGATCTTAGATCATAAGCCATTGGTGTTCTGTTCAAGAAATATTTCTCCATTCCTATGTGTTCTAAGCTCTTGACTATTTTCACTGTTATTAGATTCAGTGTTCCCAGTTTTATGTCAAAGTCTTTGATCAACTTTTACTTGAGCTTTGTATAAGGAGATAAAAAAGGATCGTTTGGATTCTTCTGCATGCTGCCTGCCATTTGAACCAGAAACATTTGTTGAAGATGATCTTTTTTGATGGATATTTTTAGCTTGTTTGTCAAAGATCAATTGACCATAGGTGTGTAGGTTCATTTCTGGGTTATTCCAATTATCTACCTTCCTGTTGCTATACAAATACTATGCATTTTTTATCACTATTGCTCTGTAATACAGCTTGATGTCAGGGATGGTGATTCCCCCCAGAAGTTCTTTTATGGTTGAGAATAGGTTTTGCTATCTTGGTATTTTTGTTATTCGAAATGAATCTGCAAGTTGCTCTTTCTAATTCTATGAAGAATTGAGTTGATATTTTGAAGGGGAGTGCATTGAATCTGTACATTGCTTATGGCAAGATGGCCATTTTTATTATATTTAGCCTGCCAATCCAGGAGCATAGAAAATCTTTCCATTTTCTGAGATCTTCTTCAAAATCTTTCTACAGAGACTTTAAGTTATTTTCATACAGACTCTTCACTTGCTTGGTTAGAATCACACTAAGGTATTTTATATTGTTTGTGACTACTCTGAAGGGTATTGTTTCCCTAATTTTAAATAAGATTTATTTTATGTATGTGAGTACACTGTAGCTGTCTTCAGACACACCAGAAAAGAGCATCGGATCCCATTACAGATGGCTGTGAGCCACCATATGGTTGCTAGTAATTGAACTCAGGACATCAGGAAGAGCAGTCAAGAGATGTCTCTTAGACTGAGACATCTCTCCACCCCACTCCCACCAATTTCTATCTCAGCCTATTTCTCCTTTGAGTAGCGAAAGGCTAATGATTTGTTTGAGCTAATTTTATATCCAGCCACATTGCTGAAGTTGTTTATGAGCTGGAGTTTTCTGGTGACATTTTTGGGGTCACTTAAATATACTATTATGTCACCTACAAATAGTGACATGTTGACTTCTTCCTTTCCAATTTTTATCTCTTTGACCTCTTTTTGTTGTCTATTTTGTCAAGAACTTCAGTTACAATTCTACATAAGTAGGGAGAGATTGTGCAGCCTTGTCTCTTCCTTGATTTTAGATTTTGGGATTGCTTCAAGTGTCTCTCAATTTAGTTTGGATGTATATTGGTTTGAGTGTACATTGCTTTTACTATGTTTAGGTATGTGCCTTGAATTTCATATCTTCCTAAGTCTTTTAACTTAAAGGGGTGTTGAATTTTGAAAAAATGCTTTCTCAGCATCTAAACAGATAATCATATATTTTTTTTCCTTTGAGTTTGTTTATATAATAGATGATGTTTACGGATTTCTGTATAGCAAACCTCCCTGCATCTCTGGGTTGAAGCCTACTTGATTATTATGGATAAGTGTTTTGATGTGTTCTTGTATTTTTATTGAGTATTTTTCATTGGTCTGAAGTCCTCTCTCTTTGTTGAGTCTTAGTGTGGTTTAGGTATAAGTGTAGTTGTGACTTTATAGAAAAAATAAGTAATATTTATCTGTTTCTATTTTGTGGAAGAGTTAGAAGAGTATTAATATTAGTTCTTTTTTGAAGATCTGATAGAATTCCACACTAAATTTCTCTGCTCCTGGGCTGTGTTGGGTTAGGAGACTTTTATTGACTACTTCTATTTTTAGGTGTTATGGGGATGCTTAGATGGTTTATCTTATCCTTATTTGGATTTGGTGTCTGATATTTGACTAGAAAAGTGTCCATTTCCTACAGATTTTCCAGTTTTGTAGTAGGATCTAATGTTTTGTTTTTATTTTTTAATTTTCTCTGTTTCTGTCATTATCTCTCCATTTTTTTCTTTTTGGTTTTTTTTTTTTTTTTTTTTTTTTTTTAAATTCGGGTACTGTCCCCGTGACCTCTGGGTAGTCTGGCTAAGGGTTTATCTAGCTTGTTGATTTTTTTTTTTTCATAGAACCAGTTCCTGGATTTGTTGATTTTTTTTAACTTCTATTTGGTTGATTTCAGCCCTGAGTTTGATTATTTCCTGCATTCTACTCTTCTTGGGTATATTTGCTTCTTTTTGTTCTAGAGCTCTCAAGTGTGCTGTCAAGTTTCTGGTGTATAGTCTCTCTAATTTTTTTGGATGCACTCAGAGCTATGATATTTCCTCTTAGCACTATTTTCATTGTGTCAAATAAGTTTGGATATGTGATGCCTTCATTTTTATTAAATTCTAAAAAGTCTTTAATTTCTTTTATTTCTTCCTTGACAAGTAAATAGGTATTTTAAAGTAGTGGGTTACAGTGTTATACCCAATTTGCAGGGTTGTAATTAGCAATCCAGGAGCCAATTCCAATGTAAATACATATGGTTCCTTATTATGAGGTATGTATTTCAATGCTTCCTATGGTTCCTGTCACAGCCTATCATAGTGAGAGCCCTCTATCTAGGTGTTCCTGATTCTTATGTGCTTATAGAAAACTTTGGGGATTTGTATAAGGCCCAGCAAGTTAATATTTTAATAGGTGTGTTGTTTCTGGCATACTCTGAAGGAACTGAACATGAGGTAAAAACCACATGATGAACAGAATGACTAAGTTATTTATTCTCTGCAGGATGTCTCACAATATTCATATGTACCATGATTCTGCTATTTTAACCTGACAGGGTATTGCTAAAGGGGGTGTATTTTCATAGAATGTTTGCTCAGGTAGTCTTTGTGATTTTGTTCCTATAGTTAGAGTTTAGTCCCTTGTCTCTCATAAAATGGGGTTTTCTCAAAAATGGATGTGGTTGGGCTTTACAACATGTTGGCAATTTGATAAGCAATCATTTTAAGAAGCATTATTAAAGAGTGTTTGGTTTAAGGAGGTAATGCTTTGTTTCACATGCAGAACAAACCTAGGTTGGGAAGAGTGTGTCTCCATTCTGACTTCTGAGCACTACCTTCATTGAGTAGCATGCAGCATCCACCTGCATTGAGAAGCACACAGGATCCACCTGCATTGAGAAGCACACAGGATCCACCTGCATTGAGAAGCACACAGGATCCACCTGCATTGAGAAACACACAGAATCCACCTGCATTGAGAAACACACAGGATCCACCTGCATTGAGAAGCACACAGGATCCACCTGCATTGAGAAACACACAGAATCCACCTGCATTGAGAAACACACAGGATCCACCTGCATTGAGAAGCACACAGGATCCATCTGCATTGAGAAACACACAGAATCCACCTGCATTGAGAAGCACACAGGATTCACCTGCATTGAGATGTACACAGGATCCACCTGCATTGAGAAGCACACAGGATACACCTGCATTGAGAAGCACATAGGATCCACCTGCATTGAGAAGCACACAGGATGCATCTGCATTGAGAAGCACACAAGATCCACATGCATTGAGAAACACACAGAATCCACCTGCATTGAAAAGCACACAGAATCCACCTGCATTGAGAAGCACACAGGATACACCTGCATTGAGAAGCACACAGGATACACCTGCATTGAGAAGCACACAGGATACACCTGCATTGAGAAGCACACAGGATCCACCTGCATTGAGATGTACACAGGATCCACTTGCTGGCTCATCTGCTTCTGATATTTCAGAAAATCCCTCCTCCCTTCCCCCAGAGATAGGTGCTCTGCCCTAATGAAAAATAGCACATTTTCCAGAAATTGTAATGACCATCACTGAGGGTCAGACTTGAAATTACTATTGCCAGAAGTACTGCCCCACAACGGTGGCTGAAGAAAAAAAATGTGGCAGTTCTCACAATGAAGGGGTATTTTAAAGAATGACAAGCTTTAACACTTCCAACTAATAAAATCATCTATTTTATTTAATGTAACTGAAATGGAAACTATGTCTAAGGAAATGCACCTATACAGAATGAAGTATGAATATCATATGCACAATGGTCTAATAAATGAATTTCACTTTTAAATATGCATGTTGTATATGTTCATGGCAAATATTTCTCTCCATCCATTTTTAAGTCAGTCAGCCTCACTGGATTCTCATTGAACTTTGAATTCTCATTGATCTATTGTGTTCATTTGTGTATAATGTCACATTCCACCTAACAGTGTCTTTCTATGTCTCTGAAATAGACCATTCCTTAGACGGCCCAGGTAGAAATCAGGGATAAGATCTGGATTTGTGATGACTGATTACATTCTTTGAAAACAACATTGTCATTTTATGTTCTTGGGTCCCTCTGCATTCTTCTAAGAACCTTTGTAAAGGTTCCAATCAATCTTCCTGTTTTACTAAAAGCCACATGGCACTCTAAACACAGAGTCACTCATGACTTCAAGCATCACTTGGCTTGTGGGGTTTAGGGGCAAGAATGAAATCTGTGGCTGAGACCTAGGAGGACTTAAGAGAGTTTTCCCTCTGAGAATACATATTAATGGCAAATTACTTTGTTTTAGGCTCATTGATTTTCCTATAAACTTTTTATTTTCCACTATCAAATATATGCCCATGAAGCTTACAGCTTCATAGTTTCTCATCTCTGACTTATGAATTAAGTGTTTCTTAAATTCTTTGACAATTAATTGTCTGTCATCTGTTATGATGACTAAAGCACAAAATGATGTATGTGTGTGTATTTGCATGCAAACCCATACATATGGAGTGGCATTGCTTGATGTCTTCCCCTGAAGTTTGTCTGAATGGTTTTAGGTGTCTTATTTGCTTTGGTTTCTCTCTGTATACTAAACCTTACATTGTTTTCTGTATCTGGAATGTCCCTGCTTTTCCACTACTTATACTTTTTGCATTCAAATAAAAAAAAATCTCTTCCTCTAATGCCCCATAACTGAACATTCAAATGCTGTTTCCATTGAAAGAAAAGTTCAACATTCTGAGGAATCAGGAATATGCATATTCAAACCAAATTGAGATTTTAATATTCCACTAATAAGTATGGCCAAGATCAATAAAACAAATGACCACACATGCTAGAAATGGTGAAGAGTAAAAAGAATCCTTATCCACTGATAGAGGAAATGTACAGTTGATTCTATCTCCTTTTGAAAATCAGTGTGATTTTGCCTTGGGAAACTGGCATATATTGTTTCTCAAGATTCATAGATGCAGTTTATAGTCTAGTATAGAGGAACTTACCCATTCCTATTAATTGCTGCTATATTCATATTAGTAAGAAAGAGGATACAGAATAGATGTCCATAAATGGGAAAATGGTTAATAAAACTGTGGTATGTTACACGATGGACTCTTATTCACCTGTTAAAAAACAATAGAAGTCATAGTAAAGGAAGAAAAAAAAAACTCATCCTGATTTACCCAGTACTACCTGCACCACAAACACAGAGTTTTGACTAAGCTGTTTATTGCTCTGCACAGACTGATGATGGCTCTATTGCAGAAGATGACATCTGCATTTCTGTTGAGCATAGAGAAGACATGCTGATGCCTAATGAAACCCTTTACCTACTGAAAAGTAGTGTTACTAAAAAATATTTTCATGGTACCTGAGGGGAAATTTAAACACCAACCCAACTCTATACTAATTGATCTACCACAGTCAGCTGCCTACAGGATACACTGCTACAATTGTGGCACCTTCTTGGGAAAAACATACTACTATATGATGATTGAAAACAACCTGTGAAAGAACACATTGCTGACATTGTTCTCACAGCAAAGTACCTGAGAATAGGGCTAAAAGCATGCAGCACTGCCTGGTTACAATATGTATCAATAAAAGTATTTCTATCCTTTCCCCCCCAACTTTGGCCCAGCATAATGACTCCTGAAAAAAAAAAAAGGTGGTGAGAAGAAGAAGGGTTATTTTGCTATCAACGAAGAGATGACCCAAGAATATACCATCAACTGGTATATTCACAAGTGAATCTATGGAGTGGGCTTCAAGAAGCATGCTCCTCGGTCACTCAAAGAAATTTGGAAATTTGACTTGGAGAAAATGAGGACTCCAAATGGGCACATTGACACCAGGCTCAATAAAGCTGCTTGGGCCAAGGGAATAAGGAATGTTTTGCCCTTCTGTATCTTCATCTCCCTTTCCTTGCTTTTCCTTCCTCTCCTCCTTTGTATCTCACCCCATCTCCCCTTCGTCTTCTCCCCTGCAAGTCTCCACACCCTTCTCTTATATAGGTTACATGTATCCCAGACCGGCCCCAAACTCACAATGTATCCAAGTATGTCTTTGAACTTATGATCCTTGTGTCTCTACCTTCCATATACTGGGATTACAAGCCTTCTACATGCTGGACAAAGGGTTTTTGAGGCTGGTATGTGTTATAATATGAGAGGGATTGATTCTGAAAGCCACACAGATAACTTTGTAGAAACAACACATATTGTACATGACAATTGGAACAGGGCTTCATGGATATAGACTCAAGGACCTGCTTTTTGGGTCACAAACACCAAATCTACAGTACGAGCTACACCCACAGAGTAGCAAGTCACATGGATGGTTTCCAAAGGCACTTTGATTCACAAGTAATTATTTATAGAAAGCAAGTAATAATCAATCCGGTGAACCACAAGGCATCAAAGAAACCACTTGAACAAACATTTGTAAACATGGTGTTATCCTTGCGAAGTGGGATGATCAGATATATTGCCTTTGACTTCCATAAGTAGAGTAAAAATATGAGACTGGATAAGCTGAGTATTTTATTGGATCAAGTAGCAGAAATACAGGATGAAATAAGTTATATATACATATACATACATACATACACACACATATATACATACATGCATACATACACACACATATATATATATGCATACATACATACATATATATATATTTAGTAGACTCTGCCGGCAAGGTGTTGACAAACCAGGAATGAGATTTCCGCTGAAACTGCATGGGTTGCCTTGACAAAATGAATGTGATACTGAGTTTATTCTCTTGATGTTCCCTTCAGGCACTGCTGCATAGAATAGGAGTTTTGAATCTTGGACTATAGCTTGTAGAACAAGATGAATATGAGAAGATTTACAAAAATGCCTGGGCCAATAATGCTTATAGAATGTCTCCTAATGGTCAAGTAGTTTTCTAAGTTGTAATTTCACAGTAAGAAAGAGGAAAATAAGATCAAGAGTCATTTGAAATTTCAAGTAGCTGCCTCTTGGCCTCAGGTAGCTAGATCTGCTGTGGTGTCCTAGCAGCTTAAATGTCATGAAAAGTTTAGATATATTTTATACTTTTAAATATTTAAATGAAATTAAAGAATTTAAAGTCTCTCTTTTATGATAAAGGTCTAAAGTCGTCTCTTTTTGTAGAAAATATACTAGACTGGCTAGCGAAAAAATAAAAAAAAAAAAAAGGAATGTTCCATATCGCATCCAAGTACATTTGTCCAGAAAACATAATGAGGATGAGGATAAGAATTCACCAAAAAAGCTCTACACATTATGTGTCTGTTACCACATTCAAAATTCTGACGATGGTTTATGTGGATGAGAACTAACCTGATGGATATCAAATAAAGTTGCAGAACTGGCAAAAAAAAATGATTTCTACTACCATTCAGTCATACCTATAGTACAATGTATTGCTTTACCTTCATCATAGAAAATAACATATACAATAGATGTGTAGAGTGACAGACCTTGGATAATCTTGTCATAAATAAAATATTGTTGCCAGAATTCCTCCTTCATGGTACAACAAACTTTGTAGAGGTCATTGTAGAAAAATACTAAGGCAAGGGGTACTAGGAGGAATGACAGCAAGGCTATGTACACTCCAAACACAGTAGGGCTGATGCATATATGAACAGCTACAGACAATAACAACATGAAGAGAATCTGCATAGGTCAAAGTTAGTTGGGGTCCATGCACTGAGAGCAGTAATGGTATATGGTCTCCCACCCCTCAACAACAGCTATCTTCATTTGACAAATTCTCCACATGAAAAAAACTAGTGTACCCCAGTAGTATATGACTGGGTACAGAATCCACACTCAAGATTGGGTCTCATTCTATGCAGTAGAAAGACAATTAATGTCACTCAAAAATATTTTTGAGTTATTATTTTTAACTCATAATTACTGTATTTTTAAACATACTGGTAATTTTATATATTATGAATCCTAGTTTGCATTTTAATTTCTATGTATGTGTGGGCATATATCTCTGTGCTTCTTGTGAGTTTTTTTTTTTTTTCTGATTGCTTTGGTTGTTGGTTTTGTTTTATTTTATTTGCCTATATGTTTTCTAAGGGGAGAGAGAGAACAAGAGGATTAGATGATTACAGAGGTGGTACAAATCAGGTGGGAGAATATGGGATGGAACACAATTAGAAAATATTGTGTGAAAATTTATATTTTCAAAAATTAGTTATTAAAACGAATATAGATGCCATGTTCATTCATCTTAAGACATTAAAATGAAATTAACCTACTAATTGAAGATTGAATTTCTTTCATTGGTCAGAGGAAAACATGTGGAAGTCAACTTTCCACTTATGCATGATGCTTCCAGTATAGAACTCTGGTGGTTTGTATATGTTGGCCCAGGAAGTGTCACTATTAGAAGGCGTAGCGCTGGTTCCTGGGCCAGGCCTGTGAGCTCTATGGAGGCATAGGGGCAGGTACAGAAGGGGCCTCCAGGACTCATGATACATATAGAGCAGAGAATGTCTCGGTGTGACATCAATGGGAGGGGAGGTCCTTGTTTCTTATGGAATCTTGATGCTTCAGCATAGTGTGATGCTAGAGTGGGGAGGAGAGTGGTTGTGTGGGTGGTTGGGCTGCCTCATAGAGGCAAATGAGAGGAAGGAGAAGGTGTTGGGATGGGATTCACTGAGGAGAAGTCCTGCCTCAACAAGTGCATGTCGGTGCAGGCGGCCTTCGAAAAGATGCAGGAGAAGCTGCAAAAGGAAAGAATCTTGAAGAAAGCATCAAAAACCCACAAACAGACAGTGGAGGTCTCCAGCCAACACCTGGGCACACTCACTGAGCACTACAACATCCCCAAAGTCAGCTGGACAAAGTAACGTACACCTGGTACAAATGGCAGCAGACCAGGTTGAGTGTGTGGCTTTCTCTGTGTTTTCTAGAATACTTTGCACCTGGCTGGTACATCTGCTGAGACCAGGCTTTCTGAGTCATAATTAAATTCAGGCTGCCCTTTCACTGGTTTTGGGGTTTGGGGTAGTTCCCTTTCCTGTTTGGACAGCAACATTGTGGACTGTCTTGCTGAGGTCATTTCTGGTTGAAGGCCATAGGAAGATGGTACCCTTCTCACCTCCATTACAGCATCTGTTTTCACTTACAACACAATGCCAGGAGAGGAACCTCCGGTAGACCACCACAGAAGTTCCCACAGTGCTGCTCCATTTTGGGCCACCTGGACATCAGTCAGATTGTATCTGCAACACTACCTGAAGCAACAGGCAGGAAACAGGTCTCCAGCACATAGCCTGTCCCACAGTCCACCCTGTGAACTAATATCACATGTTGCTAATCTCAGTTCTCATGATGGCACCTGGGTTTCTAGGCATGTGGCATGTGCCTGGTTAGCATTCCTGGTCTAAGGACACCAAATGCCGGACATGGCCATGGCAAAGTGTCAGCAGACATGGTGTATTGGTGCAGATGTTGAAGAGATGTGGCATCATTAAGGTCTAGGTGGAGCATTTGAAGAGTTCCTGCACACAGAGTTGAGAAATGCAGCTTTTGTTGCCAGGGATATTGAAAGAATGACAAATCTGGGGAGCTGACACATATGGAACAAAGCAAATACCAGTCATGGAGTGTGAATGTTTTCTGTACCAGTTGTTCATCATAGGGATGCCCTTCCATTCTGCCCATGTCCCTGAACAATAAATACACAGTGCCAGAAGAAAATAAAAATGTGCAGCCCTGTTGAAGTAGGTGTGGCTTTGTTGGAGTAAATGTGTCACTGTGAGAATGGGCTTTAAGATCCTCATCTTAGTTGCCTGGAAACCAATAATTTGCTAAAAAACATCAGACAAGATTTAGAGCTCTCAGCTCCTATGGCACCAGGCCTGCCTGGATGCTGCTATTTTCCTGCCTTGATAATTATGGGCCGAAACTCAGGATCTGTAAGGTAGCCCAAACTAAACGGTGTCCTTAAAAGAATTGCCTTAATCATGCTCTATGTTTTACAATAGTAAAAGACTAAGACAGAAGTCGGTACCAACGACTTGGGTATTGTTGTGATAGGCCTTGCCATAATTTTGTCTGGAAAAATGTGGATTTTTGAGATTTTGGATTTGGAAAGTGGAAGAATGCTTTAAGTGGGGTTGAATAAAATATGATAAGAGGAATATGGAATAATTTGTTAATGAGCGTAATTTCAACTGTGTCAGTCTTGATCAAGAAGTTTCAGAGGGGCAGAATTTCTCCTATACAAGTATGTGTTTCAGAGGCTGTTTTTGTGATATTTTGGTAAGAAAGTGGGTGCATTTTGTACTTGTCTGAAGAATCTACCTGAGGTTAATATAAAGAAATCTACACTAATTACATTGGCAAAGAAATTCTCAAAATAGCACAAAAGAGACTTTGTTCTCTGGTTAAGTCCCATGAAAAATGTTTAGAACAAGTGTAACAAAATTAGAAAGAAAAAATACAAAATATATGGGCAAGCATTAAAGGAGCATCAGAAAGTGGACCTGGATCCTGTGCTAAAGGACATTAAATTGAACTAAGGGAGTGGTGACAATGGGGCAAGTTTCCACCCAGCAGATTTACGCATAGGCTTGGGAGGAGAACAAGACTTTTAATCCAATGAGATAAAGAAAACCAGATCTTTTAGTTCAAGGATAGCCTGAAGCAGAGCAAGTTCTAATGAAAAAGCTGGACTCCATGCATTGTGGTACATGCTTTAAATCCCAGGTGGCAGGCATGCCTATATCTGAGCTCAAGGTAAAGCTACACAGCAAGATCCTTGACATCCGAGCTTAGGTAGTGAAGGAGTTGTAAAGAGAAAGCTAGTGATAATGTAATAGAACAAGGCGCAGTGCCCAGCCCCTACAAGCAGAAGACCTCTGAAGATTCAGACATGAGGCTCTAGCTTTATATTTAAAATGAGAAGGAGGCTACTGGGACAATTGTTGCTGGTTAGCTGGAGCTAAGAAATTAGTGGTGATTAAGAAGAGACCAGCCAGGACTGGCGAGAACGGGGTGAGAATGAATTCCAATTAGCCAGGTGGCAGAGAGATCTCAGTGGAGCACTTGAAAAGTGCTTGCATCCCGGCTTGATCCAGGGACTTAGGAACCTGGCATCAGACCCTCTGTTCCCAGCCCGCGGGTTCTGGGGCACACAACAGGTGCTCTGACCATCTGCCACCAGAAGAGCGGAGACCCAGAGACACAGGACTGGTGAGAACGGGATAAAAACAGGTTCTGACTAACCAGGGGGCAGAGAGATTTCAGTGGAGCACTCAAGCACTGCCTGGCTGGATCCAGGGACACAGGAACCTTGCATTGGACCCTCTGTTCCCAGTCAGTGGCTTTTGGGGTGCACAATAGGCACTTGGACTCTCCGCCACCAGGAACAGCAGAGATCCAGGGACATAGGCCTGGTACAAGGGAAAGGAGAGACCCAATCACTGATAACAAGATGGCAAGAGGAAAGCAAAAGAATGTACCCCAGGGAAACTAAGACAATCTGGCAACAGTAGAAACCAGCTCTCCCATCACAGCAAACAGCAAGATGCCAAACACTCCAGAAAAAGAAGATTCAGAAACGAAATCCTACCTAAAGATGATGATAGAGATTTTTAAACAAGAACACGAGGAAAAGCATAAAGAGTTAGAAGCTTTTAAAGAAGAAACAAGAAAAACACTCAAATAACTCAAAGAACTAGAAGAGAACCAAAGAGATGATGAAATGGAAGAAGGAATTTAAAATGGAAATGGAAACAATAAAGAAAACATTAAAAGAGACAACCCTAGAGGTAGAAAACCTAAAAACGAAATCAGGAGTCAAAGATGCAAGCATTTCCAACAGACTACAGGAGATGGAAGAACCTCGGCGGCTGAAGATAATATTGAAAACATAGACAAAACAGTCAGAGAAGATGCAAAAAACAAAAAGCTCCTATCCCAAAATGTCCAGGAGTTCCAGGACACAATGAGAAGACCAAACCTAAGGATAATAGGAATAGAAGAGGGCAAAGAATATCAACTAAGAGGTACAGTAAATATCTTCAACAAAATCCTGGAAGAAAACTTCCCTACACTTAAGAATGGTATGACCACGAGCATAAAAGAAGCCTACAAAACACCAAATAGGTTGGACCAGGTAAGAAATTCCTTCTGACACATAATAGTTAAAACACCAAGTGCCCAAAGCAAAGAAAGAATACTAAAAGCAGTAAGGGAAGAAGGTCATGTAACATATAAAGATAGACCAATCAGAATCATACCTGAATTCTCAACAGAGACTATGAAAGCTAGAAGATCCTGGACAGACATCATGCAGACCCTAAGAAAGCACAAGTGCTAGCCCAAGCTACTATACCCAGCAAAACTATCAATCACCATAAATGGCGAGACAAAGGTATTCCAAGACAAAATTAAGTTCAGACAATATATGACCACAAACCCAGCACTACAATACATATTGGTAGAAAACCCAAAACAATAAGGGGAACCACTTAATAGTAAAAATAAGAAAACTTCTAAGCAAGAAGACCACACAAGCACAATTCAACCTACCAAAGCAATAATAGCAGGAAACACCAACCACTATTCCTTGATATCTATTAACATAAATGAAATCAACTACCCAATAAAAAGATATAGGCTATCAGACAGGATACATAAACAAAACCCAGCATTTTGCTGCATACAGGAAACTCATCTCAGAGAAAAAGACAGACACTATCTCAGAGTAAAAGGTTGGGAAAAAAAAACTTCCAAGCAAATGGCCCCAAAAAGCAAGCTGAAATCACCATTTAACTATCGAATAAAGTAGATTTTCAAATAAAAGTTATCAAAAAAGATAAAGGACACTTTTTACTCAGTACAGGGGAAATCTGTCAGGAGGAGCTCTCAATACATAACATATATGCTCCAAATACAAAAGTACCCATATTCATAAAAGAAACCCAACTAAAGCTCAAAAATACATTTTATCCCACACAATAATAGTGGGAGACTTTAATAGCCCACTCTCACAAATTCACAGATCATGGAAACAGAAATTGAACAAGGACACTGTAAAACTAGCAAAGACTATGAACCATCTGGAATTAATAGGTATCTACAGAACATACCATCCTAAAACAAAAGAATACAACTCAGCACCTCACGGCACCTTCTAGAAAATTGACCACATAACTGGACACAGAACGAGCCTCAGTCAATACAAGAAAATCGAAATACTCCCAGGCATCCTTTAGATCACCATGGTTTAAGGCTCTTCTTTAATAACAACAAAGACAACAAAAAGCCCATATACACATGGAAACTAAACAATGCTCTATTAAACGCTAGCAGAGTCAAAGAAGAAATAAAGAAAGGAATGAAGGATTTTCAAGAATTCAGTGAAAATTAAAACACTACATACCCAAACAAATGGGATGCAATGAAAGCAGTATTGAGAAAAACTCATAGCTCTGAGTGCTTCCAAAAACAAAAAAAACCAAAAAAAAAAAAAAAAAAAAACGGGGAGAGAGCATACACTTGCAACCTGACGGCACAGTTCAAAGCTCTAAAACACAAGGAAGCAGATACACCCAAGAGGAGTAGATGGCAAAAAATAATCAAATTTAGGGCAGAAATAGACCAAATAGAAAGAAAAAGAACCATTGAAAGAATCAACAAATCTAAGAGCTGGTTCTTTGAGAAAATTAACAAGACTGATAAACCCTTAGCCAAACTAACTATAGGGCAAAGGGAGAGTATCCAAATTAACTAAATCAAAAAAGAAAGTAGAGAAATAACAACTGAAACTGAGGAAATTCAGAAATCATCAGATCCTAATAAAAAAAGCCGATACTCAAAAAAGGTGGAAAATCTGAAGGAAATGGATGAATTCCTAGAGAGATAAGAGATACCAAATTTAAACCAGGACCAGGTAAATCGTCTCAATAATCCCATAACACCTAAAGAAATAGAAGCAGTCATCAAAACCTCACAAACAAAAAAATCCCAGGTCAAGATGGGTTCAGTACAGAGTTTTATCAGACATTTATTGAAGACATAATACAAATACTCTCCATACTATTCCACAAAATAGAATCCAATAAAACACTACCTAACTCATTTTTTGAGACTACAATAACCCTCATTCCTAAACCACACAAAGACCCTACAGGGAAAGAGAACTTCAGTCCAATCTCACTTATAAACATTGATCCAAAATACCCAACAAAATCCTTGCAAAATTAATCCAAAAACACATCAAAATGATCATTCACCATGATCAAGTAGGCTTCATTCCTGGGATGCAGGGATGGTTTAATATAAGGAAATCTATCAATGTAATCCACCATATAAACAAACCCAAAGAAAAAAACCACACAATCATCTCTCTAGATGCTGAGAAAGCATTTGATAAAATTCAACACCCCTTCATGTTAAAAGTCTTGGAAAGAACAGGAATCCAAGGCCCATTCCTAAACATAATAAAAGCAATATACACCAAACCAACAGCCAACATAAAACTTAATGGTGGGAAACTTGATTCAATCCCACTGAAATGAGGGACTCGACCAGGCTGCCCACTCTCCCCCTACCTATTCAACATAGTACTGGACGTCCTGGCCGGAACAATACACAGCAAAAAGAAACCAATGGAATACAAATTGAAAAGGAAGAAGTAAAAACATTACTATTTGCAAATGACATGATAGTGTACTTAAGCGACCCCACAAATTTCACCAGAGAATTCCTACAGCTGATAAACAAGTTCAGCAAAGTGGCTGGATATAAATTTAACACAAACAAACAAGTAGCCTTCCTATATTCAAAGGACAAACATGTGGAGAAAGAAATTATGGAAAAGATACCCTTCACAATAGTCACAAAATCTATGAAATACCTTGGTGTGACTCTAACTTAGCAAGTGTAGGACCTGTATGACAAGAACTTTAAACCTCTAATGAAGGAAATTGCAGAAGATCTCAGAAAATTGAAAGATCTTTCATGCTTATGGATTGAATGTATCAACATTTTAAAAATGGCCATCTTACCATAAGCAATCTACAGATTCAATGCAATCCCCATCAAAATTCCAACCCATTTCTTCATTGAGTTGGAAAGAGCAATCAACAATTTCATCTGGAATAACAAAAGACCTAGAATAGCAAAATCCATCCTCAGCAACAAGAAAATATCTGCGGAAATCACTATCTCTGACATCAAGCTATATTACAAGGCAATTGTTCTGAAAACTGCATGGTACTGTTACAGAAATATGCACGTGGATCTATGGAATAGAATAGAAGATCCAGTAATGAGTCTTCACATATATAGTCACCTGATTTTTGACAAAGGAGCTGTAAACATCCAATGGAAAATGGACAGCCTATTCAACAAATGGTGTTGGTCCAACTGACACTCAGCATGCAGAAGAATGAAAATAGACCCTTTCTTATCCCCTTGTACAAAGCTCAAGTGTAAGTGGATCAAAGATCTCCACATTAAACCTGGTACACTGAAACTATTAGATGAGAAAGTAGGGAAAACTTTAGAACATATAGGCACAGGAGAAAATTTTCTGAACAGATCACCAATGGCTCAAGCTCTAAAGTCAAAGATTAACAAATGGGACTTAATGAGATTACGAAGTTTCTTTAAGGCTAAAGAAACTGTCAAGAAAACAAATCAGCAGCCAACAGAGTGGGAAAAGATCTGTATCAACCCTACATCAGATAGAGTCCTAATATCCAAGATATACAAAGAACTCAAAAAGCTAGACACTAGAAAATTATACAACCCTATTATAAATGTGGTACAGAGCTAAACAAAAAGTTCTCAATCGAAGAGTATCGAATGGCTGAGAAACATATAAGGAAGTGCTCAACACCCTTAGCCATCAGGGAAATGGAAATCTAAACAAACCTGAGATTCCACCTCACACCAGTCAGGTTGGCCAAGGTCCAAAACTCAGATGACAACACATGCTGGTGAGGATGTGGAGATAGATGAACCCTTCTCTACTGTTGGTGGGGTTTTAAACTGATACAAATACTCTGGAAATCAGTCTGGTGGTTCCTCAGAAAAATGGACATAGTACTATGTGAAGACCCAGTTATTCCACTCCTGAACACTTACCCCAAAGACGCTCCAACATACAACAAAGATACATGCCCCACAATGTTCATTGCAGCTCTATTTATAATAGCCAGAAGCTGGAAAGATCACAGATGTCCTTCAGTAGATGAATGGATACAAAAATTGTGGTACATTTACACAATGGAGTATTACTCGGCTATCAGAAACAACGACCTTATGAAATATTTAAGAAAATGAATGCATCTAGAGAATATCATCCTGAGTGAGATAACCCAGTCACAAAAGAACAAACATAATATGCAGTCACTGATAATGGGATACTAACCCAAGAAATCTCTGAACACCCCAGAAACAACTCACAGACTGTGTGAAGTTCAAAAAAAGAATATATTTTAATTAAAATTGAACTCTATCACATCCCCCTTTCCTCCCTGCAGCCCCTCCTAGTTTCTTTCCCATCCCATCAAATTAATGACTTTTTTTCCTATATTACTGTTACATATATTTATATGCATATGTATATTACCACAAATACTTAATTACAACCTTAAAAAAGTTTACTTGTATACTTTTATGCAAAAATGCTGAAAATTTGTATATCTATCTTTGTTTTTTAAAATAAATTTTTTCAATAAAAAAGAAGGCACCAGCATCAATATAAGGTAAAATCCTTTGACAAGTGGTTTTTGAGAGCATGAAGAAACTGTTTTTCAAAGATATCTAAGGTTGTACCTTGTATGAAGCTATTCTTGGTAGTTTGTAAGAGTCACCCAAGTTGTACTGGTTTTGAAGGCATGAAGGGGTCATGAAGAACATCTGAGTCTTGGTACTGTGAGAGGTCACAAAAGGCCATTGGTGCATGTGAAGCCCTAGTCGAAGTTGACTGAAGGGGTTTTCGAAAGGATTTGAGGCTTGTCACCATGAAGAGAGACTATGAGAGGCTACTGGTGAAGTCTAGTTGCAGCAGAACACCCCATCTGGATATGTAAATACCATGGAATGATTACCAATAATAGTAGTGACAAGTGGAGTGGATAAACCTGAGTATTGAGTGCTACAGAGGGCAGAGATAGAGAAGTGAAGCCAGCCCTTTGAAAAAGTCCAGATCATGTGTGGACCTCAGTCTTGGAAAAATAATATGTTACATTGAAGTTGCCGTGGAAAACTCAAGATATTTGAGATGTCTGAGCCATGATATATCTGCTAAGAAAAGTTTCTAAGAGGGAGTTGAATGGGCACCTTCTTGCTTTGTGGCTAATAGTTAAGTGATTGAATGAATCTCAGAAAAGACTTTGAACTTTGGACTTTCAGCATTATTGAGACTGCTATAGACTATAAAGAGTTTTAAAGTTGGACAAAATATATTTTATCCTATGTTTAGGTATGTCCTCCACCCACTAGACTCATATTTTTAAACAAGCCTTTGGGAACAAAGGAGTAGAATGTGATGGTTTGTATATGTTTGGCCCAAGGGGTGGCAGTATTGGAGAAGATGTGCCCCTGTTGGAGTAGGTGTGACTTTGTTATAGAAGGTGCTTCCCAGTGGATGTGGACTTTAAGACTCATCCTAGTTGCCTGAAAACTAGTATAATGCTAGCAGCCTTCAGCTTTTTGAAGATGTAGAACTCTCATCTCCTCCTGCACCATGTCTGCTTGGATGCTACCTTCTTCCTGTCTTGATGATAACTGACTGAAATGCTAAACCTGTAAGTCATCTCCAAGTAACTGTTGTCCTTATAATTGTTGCCTTGTTCATGGTTTCTGTTACACATCAGTAAAACACTAACAGGAACTTTTTTTTTTTTACTGGAGTTCATTTCACCTTCTTTAACCAATTCCCTACCCACTTTTCTACCTTCTCTACTTACGGCTGCCTCAAGTTTATTTTTCACTGAAATGCTGGGGTTTTGACTCAAGAAATGTAACTCACTGGGCATGTATGCTACTTTTATCTAAACCTGTATGTTCCAGTGGTTTTACAAGTACTGATAATCACCTGAACTGGTGTATACTGTCATTCTTCTCTGGTCTATAATATAAAGTGATTGTCATTATTTATCTGAGGTCTTGAATAAATAAAATTGTGTTCATTTTTTTTTCAATTTTCTCCTGATTTAAAAAAAGAGTCCAAAACTGCAGGTTCCTCCCAAATAGTGTAATCCAAAGTTGCTTCACACGGTAGTATTCCCAGTTCATCTCTACCTAGTTAGAAATGCAGATAAAGGTTAATATTGCAATTATCATCTTACTTTTCTTGTTTTAAAATTTATGTTTTATAAGAAATCAAATGTTGGAATTCACAGGTAAATGTGTGGAACTAGTAATAATTATACAGAAGGAAGAAACCTAATCCCCCAAAGATAAATATGATATGTATTTTCTTATATGTGGGCATTAGCTATTAATTCAGTGATAAACAAACTCTGATGTGTAAAACAAGACTGAGCTTAGAATAAGGGACTAAGAGTGACAGATAGGTCTCCTGAGGAAAGGGAAATTAAATTGTTTGATATGGATGGGCAGAATGCATATTGGAAGGGGAATAACAAGAAGTGAAGTGGAGAAATGAGCAGAGGAGGGAATATGGTTATAGAGAGTTAAAATTAAGGGACTTCTGTGGATTAGTATGTAAATAAACAGTAGACCTTTAATGAATATATGCAATTTTAATGGCAGTGCCAAATTCTGTGGAATATAGAGAGACAACTGGACATCTCTTTTGCCACATGGTGTTTCCAATAACACAAATGGATTACACCTACAAAACTCATGGATAAATGAGAAGTTGAACTCATATTTACTTAGAGCCCGCCTCCACCCTCCACTCATGTTCTATGATCTTTGGTTCAAGAATGAAGTCTACACACAACTGAATAGAAATATATAAACCAAGCAAGGCACACATTCTTTGATCTAAAATTTTATATAATGTCTGAAAGATATACTACTGCAATGTTGAAACAAAGCATGTGGCAGGAACCAACTAATATCTAATTTGAATTAAGATCCACTTCTTGAGTTCAGAACAAGCACAGAGACCACAGTGTTACACATTGTGCAGAGAGCAAGAGTTCTTGGGACACTCAGCCATACACTTAATGACCCACCAAATCCATTCTCTTTCATTGCTAAGGTAACCATGAAGAAGAGGAGGTAAAACATGTGTACTAGTCAGAGCGCACAGGAAACACCAAGAAAACAAGGCTATTTAAACAATGTAATCTTAGCTCATATGAACTTTCATAGTTTTGCCACTTGATCCTCTGCATAGGTCTTACGGCTTCCATTTGAGCATTACTATAGAATTCCTGAATGTTTGACTATGTCTCTTCTTGTTGTGCTTTATTTTTCTTGGACTCTTGTTCTTCTACTCATTTTCTTTGTCCATTTCCATTGAATTAGCATTTGATTTATTTACCACAATTTATTATTTTCATTTTAATTTATTTGTAGACCTTAGAAAAGTTTTGTAACAATACAAATGCATTTAGGCAGGGACTGGGACTAGTAAAGGGAGAACATCTGTAATAAGGTTGTATTATATTGAAAATATTATTTTTCATAAAAAATTTTCTAACATTTAATTTATTTCCCCAAATACTTTTAATTCTCATCTTTAAAAAAATTAATGTAAGTTTTCAGAGATTTTCTTCATTCCTGTAATACTAGCATATGATCCACTAAATCACACAGACTTTAGGTGTTGCCAGTTTTGTCCATATAGTTACTAATAAAAGAAAACAAACAAACAAACAAACAAACAAATCCAAAACAAAAAAATAATGATTTCTAACACAGAATCAAACAAACAAACAAACAAACAAAAAAAAACCAAACTAACAATATACCTCACTTGGTAGATATGGAATGCAAGTTAGGAAATATAGAAGAAAGTACAACATATTATGATGACACTATCTTGAGGTAGTGATGAGAGGAAGTGAATGAAATGATTCAGAAATCAAGGAAATTTAATTCTAATGATTAATCTGTTTTCATATAATGATTTTACCTTAGTTATTAATGGTTCATGCCACATAAAATTTACTAATAATTTTAAATAAATTTAAATATATTTTGATATCTAATAATAAAGTAAATTAAGGCAATATTTTCCCTATTATACTAGAAAGGTAAATACAAGCAAATTGAAAAGAGTGAACTGATATGTTCTTACTGTATCATAATAAGAATTTAGATTTAACAGAATAGTATTCTAGCACATATTGTTGATATATATTAATTTTACTAGAAAAGAAAACAAATAGATTATTTACTCTTACCCAAAGAGTATAGATTTGTATAGCCACATTGTTAAAAAAAATCATATATTAGTGTATTTCACAAGTATTTTTATGAGAAAAATCAACTGAGGCGGTATGGAAAATTTTAAAATACCTACCATAGATTTTATAAAACAGATATTCTGTCTGTGTTTTCATGTGTCTTTTTTAAAACTATTGATCTGATAATAAATTCCAGTAGTCTAACCAGCTAATTGAAAGTATGTTGAGAATGGGTTGAGTGATAAGATGCTAATAAGGGCACTAAAAGTCCAAGATATTTTGGTTCTAGATCTTTATCAATCCAAATGTTCACAATTGCAATGATCTTACAAGTCATCCACACTTCTCAAACATTTATTTTTACTTTTACTTATTTTCCCTTTGCTTCTTTCATGAGCTTTATTTGAAAGATTCCCCTATTGACTAAAAATCACATTTTGTATATTCAAAACTCTAATGTTATATGTCCCATGATTCTAGGACAGCTTTCCTAAAAGGTGATAATATAAAGCAGAATTCAGGATATACAAAGAGTTGGTAAAGGCATTAAGTAAAAAAATTCAGCATAATATCAATATTAACAATGTTTTTTATCCAGGTATGATCTCATTCTCTTGTGCTGTACTTGACATTATATTTATAGGAAATGTAGAACAGAATTATTATACATGAAGGTATAACAGTAAAGACCATAGTGCAAATAACCATTGTAACAATAGCAATTGAGAGAAGCAAACATTGTACCTACCCACAGATTCCTCTGCTTGTGCCATCACAGATCTTATCCATGTTGACTGTTATTTCTGTAGTATGTGCAGTTCTTTTCTTTTATGAATTATTGGAAGTATATTGCATGCAAAATCCTTCATCATAGTTTCAAATTTAGTATTTTTCAGTAGTTTATTTCATTACAAAATTTATCAAAGTTTGGTGTTAAGTAACAATATTTTTGTAACTGTTATTTGTAATTAATAATTTTATATGACCCATTATTTTATCTTAGTCAGTTTCAGTAGGGGGACGTTAGAGAATAGTTTTAGGTGCAGAAAAGTGCCTCTTGGGGAAGACAAATCTGGTGCAAAAGTAAGGAAAAAACCTGTCCATACCCTAAAAATAAGCAGGAGTGGATGGTTTTCAAATCTTGTTCTGGGCTTTCATGTCCCAGAACACATAAGCATTATGCCCTCACCTCCATCACTCTTGATGTAATCTCATAGTCTATTGGATAAATTACTACTCTAATGTCCTCTCTCACTATGAGGATATGTCCAGCAAAGATCTAGAAAAAAATCTTTGTGAAAATAAAGCATTCCTAGCACTTCAGTCACAGCTAAGGATGTATAATTACCTACCAAACCCCTATTTCCTATGAAAGTTTATATAACTAATTTTTATACCCAATGAAGTAGAGCTGTTTCAGTGAAAACTATCTCTGGAGAAGGCCATTTCTCCTACATACATGCAGACCACATTCCTCTATAAACAGTTGGTCCAGCTAAGCTTCATTCTTGCCATTCCACTCTGATGTACAAGGGAGCCTGGATTCTCCCAGGGCAGAAGCACACCCAGGCCAGTAGATAATTAAATTTCAGAAGAGATAAAGTTGTATTATAATCTAAATTCCTCTCTTAGGGAATATGGAGCCTGAACAGGCTAATTGCAGTGTTCAAGGAGTAATGTAAGTGGGGGAACAAGGAGAACAATCAATGCAAAAAACTTTCAAACCAAAATATGTCATATTTACAAGAACTTCAGGGACAAAGGAAGCAGATACCTAGAGACTAGCCAAACATTAACCAGACCAACGTGAGACATATCCCATGGGTAAGCACCACTCCCTGATACTATTAATGACATTCTGCTCTGTTTGAAGACAGAAACCCAGGATGAATCTCATTTGAGAGTCTCTACACAGCATGGGACAGAAAGAGATGCAGGGATCCACACCCAAATATTGCTTGGTGCTCTGAAAGTTTATGGAAAACTTGAGAAAAGGACTGAGGGAGGAAAAAAGGGATAGTTAATCCACAAAATTATGAACAAAATCAGATAACCTGAATACTGGGGTCTCTCAGAGACTGAAACAACAACCAAATAGCAAACATGGGCTGGACATAGGCCTCTGTACATATGTAGCAGATGTGGAGCTCAGTCTTCATGTGGGTCTTAGAACAGCTGAAGAAGAGGCTGACCTTCTTCTGTTTCCTGTTTGTGGAATCTATTCCTTTGAGTGGGCTTCTATTTTGCCCTCAGTGAGAGAGGATTCACCTATCCCTTCATAGGCTTTGATGGTATGGTAGGGTGGTACCCAATGAGAACTCCGTCCTCTCAGAAGATAAGAGGAAGGTGGTTGCGGAGGAAGGGCTGTGGGAAGAGCAGATCAGGAGAGGGGTCAGCGATTGGATGCAGAGTGAATAAATAAATAAATAAATAAATAAATAAATAAATAAATAAATGTGAAAAAATAAGTGATTTGACTGAGAACAGATCATTATGCCATGTTATGTAACCCAGAGACGAAATATAGAGGGATACTCAATTTTGAAATATAAGACACTTCAATAAGTCAAAATATACCATTTTGGCTTCATATGGTAATAAAACCTAGATGTTTTCTGAAAGAAAGCCAAATGAATATCTTAAAGACAAAGATTATTCAATATCCTCCACAGACAATAGGAGTAAACAGACTCTTCCATGCAGTTCCTTATGAGAGCACAATCCCCTATCCACAGTGTAACTTCTTTTTATTATCAGGAGTTTGACAGCATAACTCATGCTTTTCTTTGATATAAGAGCCACAATAGATTTTGAAATAATTGCTGTGTTTCAAGTCACAATTTTGTACCCTGGTATAATATTGGAAAAAGTTTTTCCTGCTGTTATTAAAACAAAAACATGTAACATTTTATTTGTATATTTATTGTTCTTGCAGGAGGCTTGTGGACATATGAAACAGCCTGTGAGCCTCTTATAGGAATGGGAGTGTAATACTTAGTAAATGAAAGTAGAAAGGAGCTTGCTCAAGGCAGAATCATTATGTTGATTTTGGTATAATAATGATTGAACAGCAAGGTTTAACCAAAGGTAAAATAGAAGTTATTTGGGAACTTATATAATAGCTTATACTATTTCACAGAATAATAAGGAAGAATACTTAAGTATGTGTGATATATAATAATGTAGAAAGTGTACTGGAAACTAAATGTTTAATCAGGAATTGGGATAGGTCTTGAAGTTGAGTTAAAATAAGTGGAGTGTGTAAGCTAAACTAAGGATGTATGAAAAATCTTTATGAAATTTTACATATATATGTATATTTTTATATTTATATTTTGTTTGAAGTACATGAGAACTTTATCATAGTTATATATTTATATACATAAGTGTATACAAAATAAAATTTTATAATTATTACATGTAATATATTATAATACATAATAAACTACATATATAACTACAAAATATAAAAAGTTAGGTATACAGAGCATTAAGTCAAGGGATGGGGTGGCCATCTCATAGTGAAAACAACTGACTCAGTATCAGTCCTATCTAAAACAACTTCCAGGAACAAAATGAAGAAGAGACTTAGGGAAAGGTGGCCCAGTGAACAGCCCAATTGGGATCTATCACAAGGGGAGGCTTCAAGGCCTGACACTATTACTTATGCTATGGTGTTCTGACAGACTCACCTTGTTCACAAGCCTAGGAACAAGCTCTTGTCTGAAAGGCCTAATTAGCAGCTGGACGAGACAGAATCAGATATTTTTTATCCAACCAACAGCTGAAATTGAATATCACTGTGGCTGAATCAGGGAAAGTCTGGAAAAAGCTGTGGAGGATGGCTACTCCATAGGAAGACCAGTAATCTCAACTAATCTGCACCCCTGAGATTTCTCACAAACATTGAGCCATGAACCAGTCAGCATAGGAGAGCTGGTAAGGCTTCCAACACATATATAGCAGAGGAATGTCTAGTCTGGCCTTAGTGAGAGAAGACATGCCTAACCCTCAAGAGTCTCACAGCCACAGAGAGAGGGCAGGCCTGGTAGGGGTTAGTGAGGATGATGTAAAGAAAAAAATAGTAAAAAAAAAGCTATACCTGATTGGAGTGTTGGGATATTTATATAAATATATGCATACTTTTTATATATAATACATACATAAAACTATATATACATGTATATTTTATATATATCAAATATATGTAAAGTATACATTATATATTATACAAAGTTGTTTATATATATATATATATATATATATATATATATATGTGTGTGTGTAGATATTCTCATATTATATACATATCTTCATACTCTAATCCAGAACAGGTAGTCTACATTTAGTAGCTATGAGTGTAGTTTATCATGGTTTACAATATATATTATATTGCTATTATAATTGTAAAATGTACTTGTTATACATATACATATATGTATGTATATATAAATCCTATATATACATATATAGTATTTGTTATGCTAATATATAATGTGAGAATTTACTTTTATTCATATACTTATATATTTATAATATTTCAAGAAGAAATATCTAGTTTATTGAAAGTACTACTCCAAGAAGATATTAGATATTAAGAAAATGTTAGGGACAGACAGGATTAATACACTGGAAGTCATAATTCAAACAATACCAGATATTTTGTAAATTATACATATTCAGTATAAGAATAAACAATATATTTTAACAAAACTAAAGTTATAAATGTAACTTTATATGGAAGCAAAAAAGATTCCTCTTAGATAAGAACCTTAAATAATAAAAAAGTTGCAAGAGGTATCATCAGATCAGGCTTAAAGTTATGCTACATAGTAAAGTAACAAGTAAAAAGTATATGATGTGGTACTAATATGCTATATCTCCATTAATTAACACTGCTTGAGAAGCAGCATTCTTCAGAAACACTCAAAGTGCTGGTTGCATGAGCTACCATATGATTGCACTTTAGAAATACCTTAAAATTCTTAAATTCAAAGATCATTTTGAAATGAAAAACAAAATACAAGGACATAAAGCAAACATCATGCCTCAGTGGAATTCTCTGTTCCAGGGCCTACCATAGTCTGCACTGGGTTCTCTGTCCATGTCTTATAGCATGCAGCTGTGCGTTTTTAAGGCATTCTGGAGCACATTTACAAGTGGGTCTCTGATCCTCTTGCCTACTCCTGTGGCACTTTTTTTCTGTTTGGTTGTCCACACACAATGTGATTTTATTTATTTTAATATAATTTATTTTGATATGTTTGGTTATTATCTTTTGTGTGAAATTTTCTAGTGTGAGACAGAAAGATAAAACATCTGGAAGGGAGAGTAGGTGGGGAGGAACTGAGGGGAGCACAAAGGAGGGAAGCTGCAATAATGATATATTGTATTAAAATTAATTTATATCAGACCACCATGACCTAAGGGTAATCTTCAATAACTCAATAATGACAACAACAACAAAAGTCAGAAAGCCCATATATATGTATGTATATATATAATTTTTTACCCATTCTCTAACATAAATTCACAAGGGTATGATTTCCTTTTTGTTTTTGTTTGTTTGTTTTGCAGGTATAACTGAAATTGTATTTTATTTTTAATTTCAAAATGGTGTTTTTAATGCTTTAGAAGTACTTTTCAAAAATTAATCATTGCATTCATTTACACTTCAAATGATTTCTTCCTTCCTGCTTTACCCTACATGAACTCTATCCCAACTTCCTCTTCCTCCTCTTCCTCCTCTACCAGGATGCTCATCCACCCACGCATCCATTCCTGCCCCACCATTCTACATCACACTACGCTAGGGCATCAAGCCTCCATAACACCACAGGCCTCTCCTCCCATTGATGTCAGATAAGGACATCCTCAGCTACATATGTACCTGGAGCCCTGGAGGCCTCCATGTATATGCTGGTTGTTGGTTGAGTCTCTGGGAACTATGGGTGGTCTGGTTGGTTAATATGTTCTTTCTATGAATTTGCAATCCTCTTCACCTTCTTCAGTTCTTCCGCTGGCTCTTACATTGAGGACCCCTGGTTAAGTCTGAGGGTGGGCTGTGACTAACTGCATCTATATTGGTCAGGTGCTGGTTGAACCAGTCAGGAAACAGACACAATAATAGTCTCCTGTCAGCAAGTACATATGTCTTGTCATCAGCAATAGTGTTCAGGCTTGGTGTCTCCTGATGGGATGAATCCCTAGGTAGGGAGGGTCTCCATACACTTTCTTTCAAACTCTGTTCAATTTTCCCCCATCTATTCTTTAAACAGGAACATTTCTGAGGTAAACATTTTGAGATGTGTGGGTAGTCCCAGTCATGTCTCTCTACTGTATATGGTCTCTACAGGTTGTATTTCTTCTTTGTAGGGTATTTTGGCTAAAACCATCACCAAGGCTTCTGGGAGCCTCTTGATTTCTTGGAGTCTGGGGCTTTCTAGTGGCTACCTCCAGTTTCCCATCCTCAATTGCTACATGTTTCTACACAATTTACTAACCATCTGTACTTCTCTTCTATTCCTTCCCATACTTGTTCCTTCCATTCCTAGCTTCTTCCAAGGTCCCTTCCACCATCTTCTACATTTTTTGTTCCCCATTCTATGTAGGCCTGAGGAATCTTCACTCTGGTCTTTTGCCTTCTAAAGATGCATGTGTTTTGTGGGTTGGGAAAGAACCTCTAACTAATTGGCACATGGTAAAACCTCCTGTACTGAAATAAAATGGCTCATGTTCTAAAATCAACAAATGACAATTGGGACCTCATAAAATTGAGGCAAAGGACACTGTCAAGAGGACAAAATGGCAACCCAGTGATTGGGAAAAGATTTTCACCAACCTTTCTTCTGACAGAGGGCTTGTATCCAATATATGCAAGTAAATCTAGAAGTTAAACTCTAGAGAATCAAATAATCTTATTAAAAATTGGATACAGAACTAAACAAAGAATTCTCAACTGAAGAGTCTCTAAAGGCCACAAAGCACTTAAATAAATTACTAACATCCTTAATCATCAGGGAAATGCAAACCAAAACAAACCGAAGATTCCACCTTCACACCAGTCAGAATGGCTAAGATAAAAAACTCATTTGACAGTAGATCCTGGCGAGAATATAGAGAAAGAGGAGCATTCTTCCATTGCTGTTGGGACTTATACAACCAGTCTGGAAATTATTCCGGTGGTTCCTCAGAAAATTTAAAATAGTTTTACCTGAAGACATAGCAATACCACTACTGGGCATAAACCTAAATGATGCTCCAACATATAAAAAACACACATGCTCCAATATGTTTATAGCACCCTTATTTATAATAGCCAGAAGCTGGAAAGAACCCAGATGTTCTGCAACAGAGAAATGGATACAGAAAATGTGCATTTATACAATAGAGTACTACTCAGCTATTAAAGAATGACTTTATGAAATTTGCAGGCAAATAGATGGGACTAGAAAATATCACACTGAATAAGGTAATCCAGACATAAAAGAACACATATGGTATGGAGTTACTGATAAATGTATTATAGCCTAAAAGCTCAAAATGACCTCAAGTGCTCTTACCCCTTCAAATCCTTGAGGGCACGGCAGAACCTATTTTAAATTCCTTTAGAAATATTTTTATGTAACAACTGTATACCAACATAAATGTTCATTTTTTTCTGTCTTTTTTTCACCAGCACATGAATAATCCAAAATCCTGTCAGCTCTTTAAAGTGTTAATGTTCACCCTGTAAAAGAACTGAACAAAAGTAGCAGGGCAGATTTACTTCTCAAGGAGAGGGGCACTGCAGCCAATGCAACACAGGATAGGACAAAGAAAGGCAGGTCCTGATCTGAT
This sequence comes from Micromys minutus, assembly GCF_963924665.1. Taxonomy (NCBI): domain Eukaryota; kingdom Metazoa; phylum Chordata; class Mammalia; order Rodentia; family Muridae; genus Micromys; species Micromys minutus. The sequence goes on from NC_137972.1 coordinate 62,382,565, forward strand.
AGCTTTGTGCTCTGACTCTTCAGAGTCAAAAACTTGAGATCTATAAAATGATGTTCTAATCCCAACAGCTTTGCCATGCTTAATGTGCAAAAATCATGTCTACCTATGAAACAAATTCTGGGGCTACGAGGGAGCTGACCTTGTTTGCTGCATCTCCTTGCTGACCATTCCTAGGGTGGATGACAGGCGTCTTTGGCTGCCTCTTCTCTGAGCAGGTCCTGCTGCACTGACTTGACTAATCACACTCCCAACCCCCAGTCTATGCTGGTGAGACAGCACAAAACCTCCAATCACGCATGCGTGCATGGTTGCCAAGCTGCAGAGGTTCAAAATCTTTTCTAAAGCTAATGACATAATGCAGGAGGCCATGAGCTTTTAGCTGTATTATTGTTGGTATGAAAGACAAGGCTCTTCATAAACTTCTATGTGATTCGGTCAGGAATAAATCACAATGTTTTGTGTGTAATGGTGACTATGTAATACTGATTTATATTCACCTTCAGATCCCTATACAAAGGAAAGAAAGAGTGCTTAGGAAAAATGTAACCTAAATTAGGGAATGTACAAATGTGCTATATACTTGTATTGTTAACAGGAGAACTCACTAAAGAATAAAAGACGCTGATATAACAACATTCAGCATTAATCATGTTTTGCTTGATAAGTTGAATTTTAAAAATTTCCTAACTGTTTATGTAAATGTAGTCCTTACCCTGAACATAACAAAAGCATTGCTTTATTATTAAGCAATGGATTTTTTTCTTCTTTAAAAAAATGTTGCTATGATCTCTCTTTCTCTCTCTCTCTCTCTCTCTCTCTATATATATATATATATATATATATATATATATATATATATATGTGTGTGTGTGTGGGGGGGTGCATATACATAGATATTGATGATGTAAACATAGATATAGATTTGTTTGACTTTTATATAGAGCATAGTAATATTCCACATGAGTAAATCCTGTATACCTCATATATTTAAGATTACAGGGATTTGAGCCTTTTATTGGTATATAAACAAGGATTGTTTGTCAGGGACTATCCTTAGGACGTTCTTTTCTGAATTACTTAGCATCTTCTTCAGGAAACATCATTGTTGTTTTCAAATACAGAGCAGATTTATTTTCTCAGGCAAAATTTTAGAGACGCTTATAGCAGTGGGCCATGTTTAGTCATGGATTCTTATGCCACATAACATAGTATTAAAATCATCTATTGATATGTTTGTGGTATTGCCCAATATCTAAAGTTATGGAATAAAAAGCTGTCCCAAAATAGTCATCAGTTTGCTAGCAGAATTTTTTCAAGTAGATGCCATTTCCTTTAAAATTGTGCCAATTGCAAAGACAGATACTTAAAAAGATTACTTTATTTGTTGTTACTGTGTATTAGTGTTGAATGTATGTCTTTGGAGCACATATCTGAAGAGGGCATGAGAGTAAGACCTCAGCTCCCCTGTGACTTCCGTCATAGATCATGGTAAGCAGATATATAGGTGACGTTAATTGAGCACAGTGTCTCTGAATGAGTAGTTAGTACATTTAACTGTTGAGACATCTTTTGGGGAAAGTGAAGTATTTTAATAATAAATAAAAATACTAATATTTGTAAGGAGCGGCTCGGCTGCCCTGCCAAAATAGCGCCGACAGACGACTTGATTAGAAATAAAAAACCTAACAGTGCTTGTACATAACCGCTTCTGGCACCAGACATGCCGGCACGGCATTATGCTAATAAGGTGATCCCCGCTCTGCCAATCCCCAGAGGACAAGTCATATAACCTCAGTCCGAGAAGGATAAAAGGAGGGTGTTCTCAGCAATCGGGGTCCCCGAATCAGCATTGAGGTGTTTCTGAATAAAGCCTGTTGAGAAGAATCCAGAATGTCATGTCTTCCTTGCCAGTCGATTTGGGCACGACAAATATTAAAATGGCCTCCGTAAGTGTAAGATAAATGTTTTCAAAGATGCAAAGACAAAGATATTAGAGATTAAATACTTATGTCCATAGGTTGCAAATTCACCAAATGAGCCCAAAGATATGTAATAGTTATTACTCTCTACTTATATCAGAGAAAGTATTTTATTCATCAGATAACAATAGTTTATTCAACTATGTGGTCCAATCGCTGGCTCTAGTCAGAAATTGTGGAAAGAAGAAAGGATGACATTCTATTCAGACAGAAGTGTTAGAATAAGTTACAAAACATCTTCACACAATTTATTTTACCCCATGTTATAAGGACTGGGACATAATCATTTCTTATGGGTACAGAATTTGCCTGGCTCTTAAGACTGGCTATAGATCTCAGCTTACCTCCCCACCTGTATGAGAAATTTCAATGAACTGGAACATTCAATAAATTTGACATTTAATTTTGGTAGTATGATTTTTGAGATTCAGAGTGAAACACGTCAATTTATGCAAAAGTCACTTTTGATGGTAGAATTCATGAAAATATTATGGTAGAATTCATGAAAATATTAGGATTGTTTATTTGAAAATGGAATTTGTTTGAAAAGGGAAGATATTGCTTTGAGAAATAACTTAAATTATTGGAGTGATACTGTTAAGCATAAATAGAGCACTTGACAAACACAGAAAAAGCTTTATAGATAGACCCCTTAAGGTATAAGAAAATACAGTCACAACAGAAACATGAACAGCAACAATAAAAAACTTAAATGTCCTAAAAATGTCATTGTTTCTTTTCTTAGTCATGTGTAATCCACAATGCAGAATATTCTATTTAGGATATATGTACATTTTCACATATAATTCTATTTTAATAACCAATTTTTCTATGAGCAAGAACTTACCTGTCTGCATATCGGAATATTTCTTATCCTTCTTCTGTTTAAGATGATTTCATAAGAAATCTTTCTTAATTACTCTGATTTTTCTTGTGCCATTCTTCCTCAGTACATAATCATATTCTGTCCACTGGTCTGTCACTAGCACTTTGGCTATAAATGGATTGTTTAGATCTGAGGCTGTACTCTGATATAAACAAATGTCTTCACAAGACTTTCATGTTGATGTGTCTTTTGCTGGCATGACAATCTAAAAGTAGTAGTGAATAATAAATAAAAAAATTCTTAGAGTAACATAGACCACCCCCTTAACCTGTAATTTGCCTTATACTTGAGGACATATTATGCTGCACTGAAGGAATTACCTGCTATAAAACTTGTCTGTGTTTAGGTATATATTAGCAGATATATTAGAGAACTGCAGAATTTTAAAGCATGTCCTGTGGTAGACATTCTCATTCCATTTCAGGAATCACAAACACACAAACAAACAAACTAACAAAAGAAGCCTATGAAGTTGCTAACATTCAATGAACATTTTTCATTTTAAAATGATGAGAAGTGACTCGTGGCTTAAACAATCCCTGAATTAATGCAAAACTCTTAATTTCCTTATTTAAAAAAATAAATATTTTTGGGCACATTTGTAATCTGTATATGAAGAAAACAAGATTAATGGGAAAAAATAAGGTGGGTTTTGTACTTACCTGCAAATTCATGATTCAAATGATAAAGTCCTGAAAGGGAAAATGGTAAAAAACAAAAACAAAAAAAACCAAAACAAACAGACAACAACAAAAAAAAACCTACAGTGTTGTATTCCTAATACCTCAGTAAGTTAATGAATATAGCACATCTCTAATCTAGACTCCAGTAGAAGTTGAAAACCTAAAAGAAGTTTGGTCCTCGTAGTTTCACCATACTTTCTCTTGCTGGTGACCAGGGGACTGGACTAGAAAACATCTTTTATGAATTGCTGTGGTTCTAATATAAATACACTAATCAGAATAGTCTGGGAATGAGATTTTAATATAATTGTTACAAGGATTAATCCTAATGCACCTTAGCAATTATGTCATTCCGAAGCAGTTAAATCACTGATGGTTTATTAGCCCAGCATTGATGAGAGGTTTTAACTAAGGCTGGGTGTTCTGCTTGGGAAAGCAGCTTCTTTTTTAAGGAATGGGAGAAAGAGTGGATCTGGGTGAAAGGAGAGATATTGTGGAGAGCTGTGCAGATTGGTTGGAAGATAATGAGGAGATGTAATGAATGAGGGAAGAAGAAATAGAAGACTAATGAAAGAAAATCTAAAATGTAAGAGAAGAGAAATTGAATATGATTAATACTGAAGAATGAGAGTTAAAATTTTGGCACAAGGTCATGCTTTATCTAAGTATATATGAGAGGGAAAGGATGATTTAGAAACAGAACTGTTTATTCAAAGAATGTCTTATTTTATTAATCAGCTGTTGGTAGAAAGTTACAAAGCAGAGTAAGTAGACATCAAAACAAGGTAAGTACACATTTTGAAGTAGTGGGTTACACTGTTATGCACAAGTTGCAGTGGCCTCAAAAGCCCATCCAGGAGTCAATTACAATATAAACACATATGGGACTTTATTATGAGCTCTAGATCCCAGTATCCACTGTTCCTCTTGCAGAGTATCAGAGTGTGCAGCCCACAGTCGAGCGGTTCAGTATTTTTATTGTGATTAAAGAAAACTTGGAGGAATTTCCATAATGGTCAGCAAGTTAATATTTTTAGAACTGCATTTCTGGAGTACTCTGTAAGAACAAGGGGACAAAACCACCTGATTAACTGGTTGTCTAAGTTATGTATTCTCTGTAGAATGTCTCAAGATATCTGCATGTATCCTGACTTTGTTATTGTAGCCCGACTGGCTGTTGCTAAGGGGGTTGCCATAGGACATTTGCACAGATGGGCTTTGTGATTTTCTCTCTAGAGTTGGAATTTAGCCACTGGTCTCACACAAAATAAGATTTCTAAAAATCAAACAAACAAACAAAAACCAAAAAAAAAAAAAAAAAAAAACAATAAAGGAGAGGAGTTTGGGATTTACAACAGGTTGACTAAGCAATCATTCTAAGATGAGTGTTAGAAGAGTGGTTGATTTAAGGAGGAAAAATTTTGTACTATGTGCAAAGTAACCTAAGGATGGATAGGCTTGTCTTCATGCTGAATCTGAGCACAACACACAAGGAGGTATCTGAGATTACTATTGCCAGAAGTACTGCTTCCTCCATGGTGGCTGAGGAAAGTAAATGTGGCAACTCTCACAGTGAAGGGATATTTTAAAGAACAACTAGTTTCAACACTTTGACTCTTAAAACCCCCTTCCTTATATAAACTGTAGTGTAACTGAAATGAAAATAATATTGAAGAAAATACACCTATATAAAATGACATATAAATATCACATACACATTGGTCTAAGTAATTAATTTTACTTTTAAATCGGCATGTTGTAGGAGCTCATGGAAAATATTTCCATTCATTTTTAAGTCAGCAAGCATCACAGGATTCTCATTGATCTTTAATTATTGTGTTAATTTGTGTATAATGTGATGTGCCAGCTAACAGGGCCTTGTATTATTTTTTCCTTTGTTTCTTTAGGTCAACGTTCCTTAGATGGCCCCTGTAGAAATCAGGAATAGGATTTGGCTTCCAGATGACTGTTTAAATCCTTTGAAAACATCACTGTCACTTCATATTCTTGGGTCCCTTTACATTCTATTGAGAACCTTTTGTAGGAGTTTCCGTCAATCTTACTTTTTTTGTCAAAAGCTACATGGTACTATCAGCACAGACAGAACCACTACTTCAAGCATCACTTGGCATGTGCTTTTAAAGGCAAGAATGAAATCTTTTCTGAGATCCAAGAGGACTAAAGAGATTTTCTGCCCTGAACATAAATTTAATGGCAATTTATTTTTCTGCAGGATCTTTGATTTCCCTATCATATGTTTCTCCTGTCTAAATCTGCCAATGAAGCTTATATTCATTAGATGACTGGCTTCTTTGTGATGATGAAAGAACAAAATTAGACACACACACACACACACACACACACACACACACACACACACACACACTCAAACACACTAAGTGAAATCGCTCAGTATCTTCCTCTGAAGTATGTTTCATAGGTTTGCGTGCCTTCCTTGCTATGGATTCTCTCTGAATACTAATCATTACATTGACCACTGTACCTCCATTTCCATGGTTTCCTTACTTATCCTTTTTTTGTATTTAAATATAAATTCTTCCAAATTCTTACATCTAATGACCCATAACCGTTCAATAGCTTGTTCCCCTGGTTTCAGGCAGACCTCATTGTTCCAGTTGTTCATCTGTAGGTTGCTAGAAGAATACTGGTTTGCAGAAGGCTAAGATAAGGGTCTTAAAGTCAAGACCCACAGTGACACACCAACTCTAAACAGGGCTACACCTTCTTTTAGTGCCACTCCTTGGGCAGAGAATATAAAACCATCACATTACACTCCCTGGTCCCATAGGCTTATTCAAACTTTTGAGTTTCTGTAAGCAATACATAAATATAGCATAATTCAAAATACATTAATCTAACTTCAAATTGTCCATAGTCTATAACAGTCTTAATAATATTAGACATCCAAAATTCAAGGCCTCTTCAGAGATTCATCCAATCACTTAATTGTAATTTCCAAAGCTAGACATGAAATCAGCTGGACAATTCCAAATTCTGCATCTCCATGTCTGATGTCAAACGGGTCTTCAGATCTCCCACTCCTTTTGTATCTATATTGACTGCAACAACCTTTTTTCCTGGTCTATTTCTACATTCTGTTCCTCGGGTGATATCCTATAGCTCTGAAATCTTAAAAATATTGAAGTCACCAAGGCAGCTTCAATGTAACAGCTTCTTGTTTCAGTGTCTGTTATCCAAAGATAAACTTCTGGTCTCCTCCAAAGAGTAGGCAACACTTCTCCTTAGGTACGTTCTCTGTAGCTCTCCAAGTGCAGGTTGCTCCACTGTACTGCTACAACTGTTCTTGTTAATCAGCACATGGTACTGGTATCTCCAATATGCTGGGGTCTTCTGCTGCAACTATGCTTCACCAATAGCTTCTCATAGGCACTCTGCATGGTGCCAAGTCTCAAATACTTTGCATGACCCCTTCAGTCCTGGGTTGTCAAATACAACTGAATCTTCACATATACCATTGGCCTTCCATATCCTCTCACAGAGACAAGAACTGGCTGCATTTCTGACTTCTTCATTTCTTCAAAATCAGTACCAACTGGAAGACTCTTACACATTACCAAATAGAGCTGCAACACTACAGACAATCTTGGCTATCTCTGGAACTCAGCTTTTTTGTGCTCTCTGAAAACACTTCAACGATTTTCCCCCAGTGATGATGGTCTCTTCTTAATCACTATCAGTTTCTTATCTCCATCTATCCAGCATCAATTGTCCCATCAGTTTTTTCTATTTTTATTCTAAGCCAGAGCCTCATGGCTGAAGCAGCCAAGTTTTGCTACATTTGGGGGTTGGAACATAGCTGCCCCAATTCTATTACCAGCTTTCCATTTCTCTGACTCCCTCACTATCTAAGCTTGGATTGCCTGGAACTTGCTTTGTAAATTCACCATGAATGCAGAGATCTGCATGGCTCTGTCTCCTGTAATGCTAACATTAAAGGCATATAGATAGAATCATGCCTGGATTTAAGCTTTTTTTTTTTTTTTTTTTTTTTTAACCTTGAACCAGCTTTGTCCCAGGCTTGCCTTGAATTTAGAGATCCCTTTGGCTTTGGCTCCTAGAATTAAATGTGTAAAACATCATGGTTGTGTCTAAACTTAGATGGGTAGGATTTTGCCTGCAAATCCCTTTGTCTGTTATGACCTAGAACATAGGGTTCAGTTTCACTTCACTTTTTGGTGCCTCTTTAATACTCAAGTTCTCTATTTCATTTTATTTTCAATCTAAGTTTGCTACAGTTTTTCAAAATGCTACTCATGAGACTTAACCAGAGAACAAAAACTTTTTGAGACATAATTTGTCATCACAATTAATACAATTCTCTTTATCTTAGCCTCAAGTAGACTATTTAGAGAAGGACAAAAGCAACCACATTTTTCACCGAAATATCACAAAAACACTCTCCAGGACATATTCTAAAATTCTACTCCACTGAAACCTCTTGGAACTTGTCTGTACAGTTCTACTCATATTCAGGAAGAGTCTTCTGTATTCCTACTAGGACAGCCATTTAGTCTAATTAAAGCATTGTACTGCTTTCCAAAGTCCCCAAATCCACATTTTCCAAGCAAAACTCTGTTCAGGCCTTTCACAGTAGTACCTCAATCCATGGTACAAGTTTCCTTTACAGGATTTTACTGCTGTAAACAAACGTCATGACCAATGCAAGTCTTTTTTTAAATTAGTATTCTTCAAAAAAAATTTTTTTTTTGTTTTTAGATGCCTCAGTCTTCTCTCCGACTGCTTGTTATCCTATACCTCTTTTCCTCCCCTGTATCTAAGAGGATATGCTCACCCTCCACCTGCACCCCACCATACCTCCCTACTCCTTGCAGCCTCAAGTCTTTTGAGGATTAGGTCCATATTCTCTCGAGAGTTCAGACCAGGCAGTCCACTGTTGTATATGTGTTGTGGGCATCATATCAGATGGTGTATGCTTCCTGGTCAGCAGCTCAGAGTTTAAATGATCTCAGGGGTTCAGGTTTGTTGAGACTGCTGGTCTTCCAACAGGGTCACTCTCCTCCTCAGCTTTGTCCAGCTTTTACCTCCTAATTCAACCATGATGGTTACCAGTTTGTGTCAATTTTTTCTCTATAAATATCTGCATCCAACACTTTCAGCTGTTTGTTGGGCCTTGTGGAGATCAATCATTCTAGTCTCTTGTTTGTAAGAACACCATAGCATCAGAAATAGTGTCAGGACTTGGGGCCTCCTTTTGAGCTAGCTCCTTATATGAACCTGTCCTAGACCTCCTTTTCCTCAGGCTATTCTCTGTTTTTATCCCTGCAGTTTTTTCAGAAAGGAACAATTATAGATCAGAGATTTTGACTGTGGATGGCAATCCCATCCCTCTAGTTGATGCCCTGTTTTTCTACTGGAGGTGGACTCGCATGTTTTCTCTCTCCACAGTAGGGCAGTTCATCAATTGTCTCTCTCTTTGAGTCCTTCAAACCTTTTACCTCCTAGGCCTCATAGTACATTCTAGAAGGTCTCCCCAACTTTTACCTCTTGAGATTGCCTTTTCCATTCTTTCTGCTAGCCCTCACTGTTTCTGTCCTGTTCCCTCCATACCTGATCATGTTCTACACTCTTCTTCCCTGTCCCCTTTCATACTCAAGCCCCTCTCTCCCTCCATTCCCCCTCTAATTGCTTCCTTCTCCTTCTAGTGTGGGATTGAGGCATTCTCATTTGGGACACTTTGGCTTGTTATACTTTATGAGTTCTTTCTGTGTGGGTTGTATCCTGAGTATTCTGTACTTTTTTGGTTAATATATACTAAAACCAGATACACTGGATCAAATATAAGAGATTCTGGAATACAGCCCCAAATTCAGTGACATGGGGAGAAATTACATAAACAAAATTGCAATGGCTCAGGCTCTAAAATCAAGAATTGAGAAAAGGGACATCATGGAACTGGAAAGCCTTTGTAAAGCAAAGGAAAATAGTTCTTTCCCTAGTCAATAGGGAAAATAAGAAACCAATAGATTGGGGGAAAAACTTCACTAACCCCATATGGGACAGTGAGGTTATATCCAAAATATGTAAAGAAATCCAGGAGCTAGCCAACAAGAAACCAAAAAAACCCAATGGGGTAAAAATGGCATAAAGAACAAAAGAGAGAATTCAAAACAGAGACATCTCAAATGGGTTAGAAGCACCTAAAAATGTTTAAAGCACTTAGTAATCTGGAAAATGCAAATCAAAACAACCTTGAGATCCTACATTACACCAATCAGAATGGCTAAGATGAAATCAATCTCAGGTGACAGTACATGTTCAGGAGGATGTGGAGAAAAAGAACATTCCTCCATTACTGGTAAGATTACAAACTGGTGTAATCACTCTCAAAACTAATCTGGACCTCCTTCAGAAAATTTGAAATAGATTTACCTGAAGACCCAGCTATACCACTCTTGGTCATATACCCAAAATAATGACCAATTGTGCCACAGTGTAATGTGTTCCACTAAGGTCATATTGGTCTTGTTTGTGAAAATCAGAAGCTGGAAACACATGAGATGCCCCACAACAGAGAAATGGATACAGGCAATGTGTTTTATTTACATAATGGAATACTAACAGTGTATTCACAATAAGGACAGCATGAGTTCTGCAGGCAAATAGAGGGAACTAGAAAATATCATTCTGAGTGAAGTAATTCAAACCCAAAAGTACATGCATGGTACGTACTCACTAATCAGTGGATATTAGCCCGTGCAAGTCTTATAAAGGACTGGATTTATGTAGGGCTGGTTTAGGGGGTCCAGAGGTTCTGTCTATTATCATCAAGGCAGTAGCATGGCAGCATCCAGGCAGGCACGGTACAGGCAAAGATGAAAGTGAGTTCTATATCTTTGTCTAGAAGCTGCTAGCAGAAAATTGTCTTCCAGGAAACTAGGATAAGGGTCTTAATGCTCTCCCCCACAGTGACACACCTACTCCAACATGGCCATACATTCTAATAATGCTGGTCCTTGGGCCTAGCATATAGAAACCATCACGATCTTCCATGTTGCCATGATTTTACCCTTCCGTCCTCTTACCTCCTATGCCACTCTGAACCCTGACCTCTCATCCTCTGACCTCCTCTGCCCTCTGTACTTTCCTTACCCTGCCCAGTCACTGGCTTTCCTTTATTTTACTAATTAAAATCAGGAGGTTCAGTGGGACTCACATTACTAGGCAGTCCTTCTTGTTGAAGTGGAATTAACACTAAAATACTAACAGCTTCAGTGCAACCTATATTTCCTCCTTTTTGTCCAGTTAAAAAGACTTTTTTTCCCAACTACAAGATGAATATAACTATTACAGTTTTAAAATTTATATAGTATGAGACAGCCTTAACATCTAGTCTATCAATATTGTCTATTAAATAAAACACCCTTAAATCTATCTTGAAAGATTATAATTTTATATCTGACTTATCTCAGTTTTAGATTGTATGTCATCTGAAAATCACCTTTTGAGATCTATAGTTACTTTCTTAATGACAAACAGCTGGTCTGGCTAAGAGGCTTCCAGTCTTCAACAATGTCAGAAATCTCAGAATGACTAATATTACCTGAGAATGAGAAGCACAAAACACAGCTGCCAAAACTAGAGAATATATAGAGACTGCTGCTGATCACTAGTACAGCCCCCTCATGTCCCCATCTCTCAAATCATTGGAACATTAGTCTTTAGCCTTCTGGCTCAGGATCATATCTGACAGATGTTTTAATGCAGAAATTTGAAGAGCTGATAATTTTGGCTTGGCAAAGATTATCAGTTGACTACTCTGCAAAAGTGTCCCTTTCTGGACAATATTGTCTGTAGATGAATGAGGCAATTCTTGCCAAGTGGCTGTCTCGCCACAACTGCAGCAACTCCACTGATGCTCCATTTCTTCTTAGAATCTAAGAAGGGGCACTGTCAGGAGCAGACAGGTCTCTAGTTAAATAATCTTTAATTTTAAAAAGTCTATAAATATTAAATTCTGTGGACTTCTGATGCCTTTGAAGATTATCTATCTATATAAAGCATCTCTGAACCTTTAAGCCTTGACTACTCTTGACCATCTTAAATTGAAATTGTCTTTCTAAAAAGGTGCCTTTTAGTAACTCAGAACCATGAGATTGTTATCTAGCCCTCAACTAGATTGTTTAGCCAACCAAACACAACATTTAAAAGTTAAATCTGGAGCATATATGTTAAGGATTGAGAGTTCCTCCTGACAGATTTCCCCGGTAATGAGTAAAAAGTGTCCTTCTTTATCTTTTTTGATAACTTTTAGTTGGAAATTTACTTTATTCGATATTAGAATAGCCACTCCAGCTTTCTTCTTGGAGCTGTTTGCTTGGAAGTTTTTTTCCCACCCTTTTACTGTGAGATAGTGTCTGTCTCTGTCTCTGAGATGAGTTTCCTGTATGCAGCAAAAGGCTGGATTTTGTTTATGTATCCAGTCTGATAGTCTGTGTCTCTTTATTGGGGAGTTGAGCCCATTTATGTTAATAGATATCAAGGAATAATTGTTTCTGTATCCTGCCATTTTTGCTTTTTTGGGTTGAGTTGTGTCCGTGTTTTTTTTTCTTTTTTTAGTTTTCTTGTTTAGGAGTTTTCTTGTTTTTACTAGGCTGTATTTTCCCTCCTTGTATTGGGTTTTCCACCTGTAATTCGTTGTAGTGCTGGGTTTGTGGTCATATATTGTGTGAATTTTGATTTGTCTTGAAATATCTTTGTCTCTCCATCGATGGTGATTGATAGTTTTGCTGGGTATAGCAGCTTGGGCTGGCACTTGTGCTCTCTTAAGGAGTGCATGATGTCTGTCCAGGCTCTTCTAGCTTTCATAGTCTCTGCTGAGAAATCGGGTGTGAGTCTGTTTGGTCTGCCTTTATAAGTTACCTGACCTTTTTCCCTTACTGTTTTTAGTATTCTTTCTTTACTTTGGGCACTTGATGTTTTTACTATTATGTGTCGGGAGGTATTTCTTTTCTGGTCCAACCTATTTGGAGTTCTGAAGGCTTCTTTTATGCTCGTGGTCATCTCATTCTTGAGGGTAGGGAAGTTTTCTTCTATGATTTTGTTGAAGATATTTACTGTGCCTCTTAGTTGATACTCTTCTCCCTCTTCTATTCCTATTATCCTTAGGTTCGGTCTTCTCATTGTGTCTTGTATTTCCTGGACATTTTGGGTTAGGAGCTTTTTGTTTTTTGCATCTTCTCTGGCTGTTTTGTCTATGTTTGCAATGTTGTCTTCTGCCCCCGAGATTCTCTCCTCGATCTCTTGTAATCTGTTGGAAATGCTTGCTTCTGTGACTCCTGATTTCTTTTTTTGGTGTTCTGACTCTAGGGTTATCTCTTTTAGCGCTTTTTTTATTGTGTCAATTTCTGTTTTAATTTCCCTCTTCCATTCCTTTATTTCCTTGGTTCTGTTTTCGTCTCGTTCTTTGAGTTCTTTGAGTGTTTTTCTTGTTTCTTCTTTAAAAGCTTCTGAATCTTTTTGCTTTTCCTCCCTTTCTTGTTTAAGTAACTCTATCAGCGTCTTGAGGCATGTTTTCAGGTCTGTGTCTTCTTTCTCTGGAGTGTTTGGAATTCCTATGTTTGCTACTATCGGAGAGCTGGGTTCTGGTGTTGCTAGATTGTCTTGGTTTCCTTGGGATATACTCTTTCTCTTTCCTCTTGCCATTTTGTTGTCAGTGATATGTTCTTGCCTTTCCCTTGTATCTGGTCTGTGTCCCTGGTACACTTTCCGTGTGCACTCCTCAGAGATCTCTCTACTCCCCAGCAGCCCAGGTTCCGGGTGGCAGCTGGGCCAGGCTCTGCTCTGTGTACTGAAGTCACCTCCGGGTGGGAACAGATGTTCCTAAGATTTGTTCCTGGTCACAGTAGCTCAGCCTGTACGAGCCGCCTTTCCGGCTGGTGGTTGGGCCAGGCTCTGCTCTGAGACCTGAAGTCGTCTCCAGGTGGGAACAGAAGTTCCTAAGATCTGTTCACGGTTACTGGATCGGGGAGGACAGGGCAGGTCAGGGCAGGGGGTGCCCTTTACGTGTGCACTCCGCAGAGATCCCTCTGCTCCCCCGAGGCCTAGGTCTCCCACTCACCAGTTGCTCAGCCTGTAAGAGCCGCCTTTCTGGCTGGAGACGCCTTTCCGGCTGGTGGTTGGGCCAGGCTCTGCTCTGCGACCTGAAGTCCTCTCCGGGTGGGAACAGAAGTTCCTAAGATCTGTTCCAGGTCTCAGTAGCTCAGCCTGTACAAGCCGCCTTTCTGGCTGGAGCCGCCTTTCCGGCTGGTGGTTGGGCCAGGCTCTGCTCTGCGACCTGAAGTTCTCTCCGGGTGGGAACAGAAGTTCCTAAGATCTGTTCCCGGTTACTGGATCCGGGAGGACAGGGCAGATCAGGGCAGGGTGTGCCCTTTTGTGTGCACTCCGCAGAGGTCCCTCTGCTCCCCTGCAGCCTAGGTCTCCCACTCACCAGTTGCTTAGCCTGTACGAGCTGCCTTTCTGGCTGGAGCCGCCTTTCCGGCTGGTGGTTGGGCCAGGCTCTGCTCTGCGACCTGAAGTCCTCTCCGGGTGGGAACAGAAGTTCCTAAGATCTGTTCCAGGTCTCAGTAGCTCAGCCTGTATGAGCCGCCTTTCTGGCTGGAGCCGCCTTTCCGGCTGGTGGTTGGGCCAGGCTCTGCTCTGCGACCTGAAGTCCTCTCCGGGTGGGAACAGAAGTTCCTAAGATCTGTTCACGGTTACTGGATCGGGGAGGACAGGGCAGGTGAGGGCAGGGGGTGCCCTTTCCGTGTGCACTCTGCAGAGATCCCTCTGCTCCCCCGCAGCCTAGGTCTCCTAGCTTTCTTTTTTTAATTGAACAAATTTATTTTTAAAAACAAAGATAAGTGTACAAGTTTTAAAAGCATTTTTGCATAAAAGTATATGAATATATTTTTGTCAGTACTTAATGTCTTTAAAGGTTTGATAGTACGCATTAAAATCTCACTAGCTACAATGCACATAAAGTACATGTAAAAGAACATGTAACCTGTAAATAGTCAAAGTTTTCTTGGTGTGTAAAGATGAAGCATACTGGTTTTTAATTTTCATATTTTTTGGCATTTTCTTTTATTGAACTTCACATAGTCTGTGAGTTGTTTCCTGGGTGTTCAGAGCTTTCTCGGGTTAGTATCCAATTATCAGTGACTGCATATTATGTTTGTTCTTTTGGGAATGCGTTACCTCACTAGGGATAATATTCTCTAGGTGCACCCATTTCTTAAGAATTTCATAAAGAAAATTAGCTTTCAATGTTTTACTATTTAAATATATATATATGTAAATATAAGTAAATAAACATATATATATATATATATTATTACTTTTAATTGAACAACTTTATTTTTAAAAACAAAGATAAGTGTACAGATTTGAAAAGCAGAGCCTGGCCCAACCACCAGCCGGAAAGGCGGCTCCAGCCAGAAAGGCGGCTCGTACAGGCTGAGCAAGTGGTGAGTGGGAGACCTAGGCTGCAGGAGAGCAGAGGGATCTCTGCGGAGTGCACACGGAAAGGGCACCCCCTGCCCTGACCTGCCCTGTCCTCCCCGATCCAGTAACCGTGAACAGATCTTAGGAACTTCTGTTCCCACCCGGAGACGACTTCAGGTCTCAGAGCAGAGCCTGGCCCAACCACCAGCCGGAAAGGCCGCTCGTACAGGCTGAGCTACTGTGACCAGGAACAAATCTTAGGAACATCTGTTCCCACCCGGAGGTGACTTCAGTACGCAGAGCAGAGCCTGGCCCAGCTGCCACCCGGAACCTGGGCTGCTGGGGAGTAGAGAGATCTCTGAGGAGTGCACACGGAAAGTGTACCAGGGACACAGACCAGATACAAGGGAAAGGCAAGAACATATCACTGACAACAAAATGGCAAGAGGAAAGAGAAAGAGTATATCCCAAGGAAACCAAGACAATCTAGCAACACCAGAACCCAGCTCTCCGATAGTAGCAAACATAGGAATTCCAAACACTCCAGAGAAAGAAGACACAGACCTGAAAACATGCCTCAAGATGCTGATAGAGTTACTTAAACAAGAAAGGGAGGAAAAGCAAAAAGATTCAGAAGCTTTTAAAGAAGAAACAAGAAAAACACTCAAAGAACTCAAAGAACGAGACGAAAACAGAACCAAGGAAATAAAGGAATGGAAGAGGGAAATTAAAACAGAAATTGACACAATAAAAAAAGCGCTAAAAGAGATAACCCTAGAGTCAGAACACCAAAAAAAGAAATCAGGAGTCACAGAAGCAAGCAGTTCCAACAGATTACAAGAGATCGAGGAGAGAATCTCGGGGGCAGAAGACAACATTGCAAACATAGACAAAACAGCCAGAGAAGATGCAAAAAACAAAAAGCTCCTAACCCAAAATGTCCAGGAAATACAAGACACAATGAGAAGACCGAACCTAAGGATAATAGGAATAGAAGAGGGAGAAGAGTATCAACTAAGAGGCACAGTAAATATCTTCAACAAAATCATAGAAGAAAACTTCCCTACCCTCAAGAATGAGATGACCACGAGCATAAAAGAAGCCTTCAGAACTCCAAATAGGTTGGACCAGAAAAGAAATACCTCCCTACACATAATAGTAAAAACATCAAGTGCCCAAAGTAAAGAAAGAATACTAAAAGCAGTAAGGGAAAAAGGTCAGGTAACTTATAAAGGCAGACCAATCAGACTCACACCCTTTTTCTCAGCAGAGACTATGAAAGCTAGAAGAGCCTGGACAGATATCATGCATTCCTTAAGAGAGCACAAGTGCCAGCCCAAGCTGCTATACCCAGCAAAACTATCAATCACCATCGATGGAGAGAGAAAGATATTTCAAGACAAATCAAAATTCACACAATATATGACCACAAACCCAGCACTACAACGAATTACAGTTGGAAAACCCAACACAAGGAGGGAAAATACAGCCTAGTAAAAACAAGAAAACTCCTAAACAAGAAAACTAAAAAAAGAAAAAAAACACGGACACAACTCAACCCAAAAAAGCAAAAATGGCAGGATACAGAAACAATTATTCCTTGATATCTATTAACATAAATGGGCGCAACTCCCCAATAAAGAGACACAGACTATCAGACTGGATACATAAACAAAATCCAGCCTTTTGCTGCATACAGAAAACTCATCTCAGAGACAGAGACAGACACTATCTCACAGTAAAAGGGTGGGAAAAAAACTTCCAAGCAAACAGCTCCAAGAAGAAAGCTGGAGTGGCTATTCTAATATCGAATAAAGTAAATTTCCAAACAAAAGTTATCAAAAAAGATAAAGAAGGACACTTTTACTCATTACCGGGGAAATCTGTCAGGAGGAACTCTCAATCCTTAACATATATGCTCCAAATAAAAAATCACCCACATTCATAAAAGAAACTCTACTAAAGCTCAAAAAATACATTTCACCCCACACAATAATAGTGGGAGACTTTAACACCCCACTCTCACCAATGGACAGATCAGGGAAACAAAAACTGAACAAGGACACTGCAAAACTAGGAGAGACTTTGAACCAACTTGAATTAATAGATATATACAGAACATACTATCCTAAAGTAAAAGAATACACCTTCTTCTCACCACCCCATGGCACCTTCTCGAAAATTGACCACATAATTGGCCACAGAACGAGCCTTCATCGATATATGAAGATTGAAATACTCCCATGCATCCTCTCAGATCACCATAGTCTAGGGCTGGTCTTTAACAACAACAAAGACAACAAAATGCCCACATACACATGGAAACTAAACAACACTCTGCTAAAAGATAGCAGGGTCAAAGAAGAAATAAAGAAAGAAATTAAGGATTTTCTAGAATTCAACGAAAACGAAAACACAACATACCCAAACCTATGGGATGCAATGAAAGCAGTATTGAGAGGAAAACTCATTGCTCTAAGTGCTTCCAAGAAGAAACTAGAGAGAGCTCACATCAGCAACCTGACAGCACAACTAAAAGCCCTAGAACAAAAGGAAGCAGATTTACCCAAAAAGAGTAGACGGCAAGAAATAATCAAAATTAGGACAGAAATAGACCAAATAGAAACAAAAAAAAAAAAAAAACCATTGAAAAAATCAACAAAACAAAGAGTTGGTTCTTTGAGAAAATCAACAAGATTGATAAACCCCTAGCCAGACTAACTAAAGGGCAAAGAGAGAGTATCCAAATTAACAAAATCAGAAAGGAAAGTGGTGACATAACAACTGAAACTAAGGAAATTCAAGAAATCATCAGATCCTACTACAAAAACTTATACTCCACAAAATTGGAAAATCTAGAGGAAATGGACGAATTCCTAGACAGATACAAGATACCAAAGTTGAACCAGGACCAAGTAAACCATCTAAAAAACCCTATAACACCTAAAGAAATAGAAGAAGTCATCAAAAGCCTCCCAACCAAAAAAAGCCCAGGTCCAGACGGGTTCAGTGCAGAATTTTATCAGACATTTATTGGGGATATAACACCAATATTCACCAAGCTATTCCAAAAGATAGAATCAGATGGAATATTACCCAACTCATTTTTTGAGGCTACAATAACCCTCGTACCTAAGCCACACAAAGACCCTACAAGGAAAGAGAACTTCAGACCAATCTCACTTATGAACATTGATGCAAAAATACTCAACAAAATCCTTGCAAACCGAATCCAAGAACACATCAAAACCATCATTCATCATGACCAAGTAGGCTTCATCCCTGGGATGCAGTGATGGTTTAACATAAGGAAATCCATCAATGTAATCCACCATATAAACAAACTTAAAGACCAAAATCACATGGTCATCTCACTAGACGCTGAGAAAGCATTCGACAAAATCCAACACCCCTTCATGTTAAAAGTCCTGGAAAGAACAGGAATCCAAGGCCCATATTTAAACATAATAAAAGCAATATACAGCAAACCAACAGCCAACATCAAACTTAATGGCGAGAAACTTGAAGCAATCCCACTAAAATCAGGGACTCGACAAGGCTGCCCACTCTCTCCCTACCTATTCAACATAGTACTGGAAGTCCTGGCTGGAGCAATTAGACAGCAAAAGGAGATCAAGGGGATACAAATCGGAAAGGAAGAGATAAAAACATCACTCTTTGCCGATGACATGATAGTGTACTTGAGTGACCCCAAAAATTCCACCAGAGAACTCCTACAGCTGATAAACAAGTTCAGCAAAGTGGCCGGATACAAAATTAACTCAAACAAATCAGTAGCATTCCTATACTCAAAAAACAAACATGTGGAGAAAGAAATTGGGGAAAAGGTACCCTTCACAATAGTTACAAAAGCTATGAAATACCTTGGTGTGACTCTAACTAAGGAAGTGAAGGACCTGTATGACAAGAACTTCAAACCTCCGAAGAAAGAAATTGAGGAGGATCTCAGAAAATGGAAAGATCTCCCATGCTCATGGATTGGAAAGATCAACATCTTAAAAATGGCCATCCTACCAAAAGCAATCTACAGATTCAATGCAATCCCCATCAAAATTCCAACCCAGTTCTTCATGGAATTGGAAAGATCAATGTGCAATTTCATCTGGAATAACAAAAGACCTAGAATAGCGAAAACCATCCTCAACAACAAAAATACATCAGCGGGAATCACTATCCCTGACCTCAAGCTATATTACAAGGCAATTGTGCTGAAAACTGCATGGTACTGATACAGAAATAGGCAAGTGGATCAATGGAATAGAATAGAAGATTCAGAAATGAGCCCTCATGTATATGGTCACCTGATTTTTGACAAAGGAGCAGTAAACATTCAATGGAAAAAGGACAGCCTATTCAACAAATGGTGCTGGTCCAACTGGCACTCAACATGCAAAAGAATGAAAATAGACCCGTTCTTATCTCCTTGTACAAAGCTCAAGTGTAAGTGGATTAAAGATCTCCACATTAAACCTGATACACTGGAATTATTAGATGAGAAAGTAGGGAAAACCTTAGAACACATAGGCACAGGAGAAAATTTCCTAAACAAAACACCAATGGCTCAAGCTCTAAGGTCAAAGATTAACAAATGGGACTTAATGAGATTGCAAAGTTTCTGTAAGGCTAAGGACATCGTCAAGAAAACAAAACAGCAACCAACAGAATGGGAAAAGATCTTTACCAACACCACATCAGATAGAGGCCTAATATCTAAAGTGTACAAGGAACTCAAAAAGCTCGACACCAGAGAATCAAATAACCCTATTAAAAAATGGGGTACAGAGCTAAACAAATCTTTTTCAGTTGAGGAACTCCGAATGGCCGAAAAACATCTGAGGAAGTGCTCGACATCCTTAGCCATCAGGGAAATGCAAATCAAAACAACCCTAAGATTCCACCTCACTCCAGTCAGATTGGCCAAGATCCAAAACTCAGATGACAGCAGATGCTGGCGAGGCTGCGGAGAAATAGGAACACTTCTCCACTCTTGGTGGGGTTGCAAGCTAATACAACCACTCTGGAAATCGGTCTGGCGATACCTCAGAAAATTGGATATAGTACTACCTGAAGACCCAGCTATTCCACTTCTGGGCATATACCCCAGAGACACTTTAATACACAACAAAGATATATGCACCACAATGTTCATAGCGGCTCTATTTATAATAGCCAGAAGCTGGAAGGAACCCAGATGTTTTTCAGAAGATGAATGGATACAAAAATTGTGGTACATATACACAATGGAATACTACTCAGCCACCAGAAACAATGACTTAACCAAATTCTTAAGAAAATGGCTGCATCTAGAGAAGATCATCCTGAGTGAGATAACCCAGTCACAAAAGAACAGACATAATATGCAGTCACTGATAGTGGGATGCTAACCCCAGAGGCTTGCACTCCCCCAGAAACAACTCACAGACTGTATGAAGTCCAAGAAATAAAGAAAACAAAAAATATACATATATTCACAAAACAAGAAGACTTTGACTATTTCCATGTTGCGTTTTGTTTTGCATGTACTTTACGCTTATTGCAACTAGTACGTTTTCAATGCATACTGTCAAGCCCTTGAAAAAAATCAAGTACCGACTAAAAAACATATTCACATGGTTTTATGTAAAATTTATTTTAATGTCTGAAAAAACAGTACTGACAAAAATGTATAATTTTAAGCAAAAAATGTTTAAAATCTTTACATCTATCTTTGTTTTGAAAAATAAAATCGTTTAAAAAAAAAAAGTTAAATCTGTATCAAAACAACCCTTTGTATTGTAAAGGTTATAACTTTAACTTTGTATCAATTAGAAAGATTCTTACCAATGAAGATATGACTTTAACTTAGTTACTAAATAGGATTATGTATATATAATCAAATCTGGTTAATTCTTCCCTGTATGATTATGATCATTTCTAAATTCTTTATAAAAAAACAACCTTACAATACCCACTTTCACACACCTCCCCTAAAAGTCTAGGGAATCAGGTGAGATCTCATCTTAAGTTTCTTCAAGCTGAATATATGGGCATTTAGAATTTAGAAGTGGGGAGAAGAATGAAGAAGCCAGACAGGCCTCAGGAGGAAAAGCCACGCTGATGATAGTTGTAGTCTCCAATGTCTATAATCAGGCCAGTCCAGCAATCTGATGACAAGGTTTATCATAGTTGTACATTCTGGATCTAGCTCGTCCTTGGGAAGCTCCTTATTGCCACGATCTTCCCCTTCTATTGTCTCACCTCCTCTGCCTCTCTGACCTCTAACCTCTCATCCTCTCCCAAAGATTAATCTCAAGGAACACTGTTTTGTTAATGATATTTGTAACTGATAATTTTATTTGAAACATTATTTTGTCTAAGTCAACCTCAGTATGGAATTGTTAGGAGATAGTTTTAGAGCCAGAACAAAGTGCCTTTGTTGGAGCCAGTCTGTAACAAGAGTGAGGTCAAGACCTGTCTAAACCCTAAAAATCTCTTTCTGAGATCAGCAGTAGTATATCATTAGGATCTTGCTCTGGACCTGTGTGTCCCAGAGCACATAGACCTTATACCCTAACTCTGTCATTTTTGAGAAGTAACTTGGTCTGGTGTTTAAATTACTGCTCAAGCTTTTTCTCTCACAATGACGATATAAAATGACCTAGAGGAAATCAAGCATTTCTAGCACTCCAGCCACAGGTAAGGCTGTATACTCACTCCACAAAACTCTATTCCCACCCAAATTTTATATAACTCTTCTTACTCCCAATAAACTAGAGCTGTTTCCCTGAAATCTATCTCTGGAGAATGTTACTTATCCTGCTCTCGGGCAGATCAGATTCTTCTCTAAACAACCAAGCCCTGCTTAGCTTCATTCTTTCTCTTCCAGCCTGGTATACAAGGGAGTCTGGATTCCCTCAGGGAAGATAGTTTAATTACAGAAGAGATAAGATAAGAATGTGCTATAAAGGAAAATCCACTCTTGGGAGAAATGAAGCCTGAAAGGCTAATCCCAGAGTCCAGGCTGGAATGTGACAGAAGAGACAAGGAGACCTTGAAAACATTCCACACAAATATATGTCCTATCTACAAGAAATGCAAGAAAAAGGGAACAGATATCTAGGGAATGGCCAAACAATAACATAACCAACATGGGAAAGAAGCAATTTCTGATACTAGTGATGATACTATACTATGCTTGAAGACAGAAATGGAGGATGACTCTCCTCTAAGAAGTTCCACACAGCATGAGAGCTAAACAGATTCAAAGAACCACAGACAACATTGCTTGGAGTTCAGGAAATCCTTTGGAAGTGTTGGGAGGCAGGATTGAGGGCCAAGGAGGGAATAGTAAATCCAAAGAAAAATGAATACTCGGGTCTCTCAGACCACCAACACAAGACCATACATTTGATGAATTTGGACTCCTAGAACATGTAGCAAATGTGGAGCTCAGTCATGATATGAGTCCCACAACTGGAGTTGAGATAAACCCTAAATCTGTTGCCTGTTTTGGAATTCTTTTTTTTTTTTTTTTTTTTTTTTTTTTGGCTAGGCTTTGGTTTTGTCCTGAGTGGTATAGGAGGCACCTAGCCCTTCATAGACTTAAGGTGGCATAGTATGGGGAATCTTTGTCTTAAAGACAAAGATTATTCAATATCCACCACAAACTATTGGAGTAAACACACTTTTCTACACAGTTCCTTGTGACAGCACAATCCCCTATTCACAGTGCAGCTTCTTTCTACAATTTCAGGAGTTTGGATATGTAAATCATGCTGTTCTTCCATATAACTGCCACAGAAAACTTCAAAATAATCGCTGTGTTTCATGTCAAAATTTTATTTATTTGTTATCTTTTTATTAGATATTATTTTTATTTACATCTTGAAAGTAATAACCTTTCCAGGTTTCCTCTATCCCATCCCTCCTCTCCTTGACTCCATGAGAGTGTTTCCCTATCCACCCACTCCATTTTGTAAATATACTACATGGTGTAATTGTACCATGGTTTTTGCATTCATTCCTCTATTGAAGGACATCTGAGTTCTTTCCAACTTTTGGTTATTATAATCAAGGCTACTATGAATATAGTGGAGAATGTGTCCTTCTTGAATATTAGAGCACTTTTTTGTGTAAATTCCCAGGAATGGTATAGCTGGGTCCTCACGTAGTTCTATGTCCAATTTTCTGAGGCACCATCAGACTGGTTTCAAGAGAGGATGTACAAGCTTGCAATCTCACCATCAGTGGAGGAGTGTTCCTTTTTCTCCACATCTTTGACTAAATCTGCTGTTACCTGAGTCCTTTGTCTTATAGAAATTTGCAATTTTATAATGTCCCATTTGTCCATTATTGATCTTAGAGCATAAGCCATTGAAGTTCTACTCAGGAAAATTTCCTCAGTGTTCATGTGTTTAAGGTCCTTTTCCACTTTTTCTTCTATTACTTTGAGTTTATCTGGTTTTATGTGGAGTTCCTTGATCCACTTGGAAATTACAGAAAGCAGAAAGAATGAAATTCTATTCAGAGAGAATGTTAGGATGAATAACAGAAAATTTTCATATAATTTATCTCACCCCAAGTTTTGAAGACAGGGACATCATTCTTTCTCCTAGTTCCAGCATTCCAGTGACACTTAAGACTGGCTACAGATCTCTGCATACCTCCCAAACTGTATCAGATATTCCAGTGAAATAAATTTGCAAGGAATTTTACATTTAATTTTTTGGCATGGTGATGTTGAGAATAAGAGTAAAACATATCATTTTATGCAAAGTTCATACTTGATGGTAAAATTCATGAATGATATTAGGGCTGTTTATTTGAATGGGCAAATATGATTGAAAAAGGGAAGATTTCTTTTTGAAAAAGCTTGAATTATTGGAATGACTCTGTTAAATACAAGAAGAGCATTTAACAAATACAAACAGAGCTCTATATATAGATACCTAAAATTATAAGGGAAAACAGTCACAGCTGAAAGAATAACAGCAACAACAAAAAACCATTTAAATATCTTAAAAATGACATTATTTCTTTCTCTCAGATTCCCATCTGGTATGCAGAATCTTTTATTTGTGGTATATGTACATTTTCCCATAAAATTCTACTGTAATAGAACCATTTTTCAATGAGTAAGAATCTACCTGTCTGATGGATTCTCTTTCCCATCCCTAATCTTTTATTCAAAATGATAATTCACAAGACATAATTCATAATGATGTCTTATCATTGATTCTTCTTGATCTAGTCTTCCTTGGTCCTTAATCATTTTTGATTAACTTGTTCTTTACTTTTTTTTAAATCATCTAATTACTTTACTGACAATCTGAACATAGTAATAAATATTAAAAGAAAAAAAACACAAAATTTCTTAAAGTAATTTACCTCTGTATGTAACATAGGACTTGAGGGCGAATTTGTAGCACTGAAGCCAGTATCTCCTATAAAACGTTGTCTTGCACTTCTGTGCTCAGATATTTATTGCTGATATATTAAAGAACTGCAGATTTCAAAGCATATATATCCTTTGTTAGACATTCACATTCCATTTAAAGAATCACAGTTAAATTTACGTTAAAAAAAGACTACCAAGCTGCTGAAAATTCCATGAAAAAAATCATTTTAAAACTATTCAAAGTGACTCAAGAGACCTGTAATCCCTGAATTAAAGCTGAACTATTCACTTACTTATTTACAAAACCCAATCATTCTTTTGGACACATTTGTAAATCTATATCTGAAGAAAACAAGAGCAACGGGAGGGGGAAAAGGGGGCAGGATTCATACTATTAGTAGTAACTGCAAATTACTGGTCCAGTGATGAAATCCTGAACATGAAAAGGGGAAAAGCAAACTACTCTATTGTGTTCCTGAAACCACAAGTTAATGAAGGCAGGTGTTACTTCTTTGCTTGGGAACAGTGGAAGTAGTAGTATCTGTAATAATTGAAAAATTCATCACACAAAGGACGAAATTCTGATCGTGAAAATGCAAAAGGCAAACCATTTTCCTGCAACCACAATAAGATAATAAAAGCAGCATCCCTTTTGTGTTTGGGTCCAGCGGAAGTTGAAACCCGAAAGGAACTTTGGTCTTTGTAGTTTCATGGTATTTTCCTTTCTCCAGAGGCCAGGGGCCAGAAAACTGCTCTGTGCAGCACTTTTATGACTCCCCTCCTGTTGCCTGGCAACTAACTGGAGCAGGATGCTGCAGTAGGATTTTAGGTATGCTGAGGGTACAGGAAGGAAAAGAACTTTCTCAGCTTTAATGTGGGTTTATACTAGTCGGTAGTATGTATAAAAGCATCTTTTGTGAATTGCAGTGTTCTAAATCCCCTCATCAGAATATTCTAGGAATGGGATTTAAAAACGTTTGCCAACAAAGAAACATACCATCCATCCATCCTTCTTTTTTTTTAACACCTTTATTTTACAAAACAAAGATAAATGTACGGATTTCAAGCATTTTTTGCGTAAAATTATACAATATATTTTTGTCATTACTTTTTTTTAGATTTTAAAATAATTTTTACATAAATCTATATGAATAGTCAGTACTTGATCTTTTTAAAGGTTTGACAGTATACATCGAAAACCCAATAGTTACAATGAGCACAAAGTACATGCAAAACAAAATGTAACATAAAAATAGTCAAAGTTTTCTTGTTGTGTAAAGATTTTTTTTGTTTTGTTTTGTTTTGTTTTGTTTATTTCTTGGACTTCATACAGTCTGTGAGTTGTTTCTGGGGCAGTGCCAGCCTCTGGAGTTAACATCCCACTATCAGTGATTGCATATTAGGTCTGTTCTTTTGTGACTGGGTTATCTCACTCAGAATGATATTCTCTAGATGCAGCCATTATCTTAAGAATTTGGTCAAGTCATTGTTCTGGTGGCTGAGTAGTATTCCATTGTTTAAATGTACCACTATATTTCTATCCATTCATCTTCTAAAGGGCATCTGGATTCTTTCCAGCATCTGGCTATTATAAATAGAGCTGCTATGAACATTGTGGTGCATATATCTTTGTTGTGTACTAAATTGTCTCTGGGGTATATGCCCAGAAGTGGAATAGCTGGGTCTTCAGGTAGTATTATGTCCAATTTTCTGAGGTATCGCCAGACTGATTTCCAAAGTGGTTGTATTAGTTTGCAACCCCACCAACAGTGGAGAAGGGTTCCTCTTTCTCCGCAACCTAGCCAGCATCTGTTGTCATCTGAGTTTTGGATCTTGGCCAATCAGACTGGTGTGAGGTGGAATTTCAGGGTTGTTTTGATTTGCATTTTCCTGATGGCTAAGGATGTTGAGCACTTCCTCAGATATTTCTCAGCCATTCGATATTCCTCAACTGCGAACATTTGGTTTGGTTCTGTACCCCATTTATAATAGGGTTATTTGATTCTCTGGTGTCTAGCTTTTTGAGTTCTTTGTATACCTTAGATATTAGGCCTCTAACTGATGTGGAGTTGGTAAAGATCTTTTCCCATTCTGATGGCTGCCATTTTGTTTTCTTGACAATGTCCTTAGCTTTACAGAAACTTTGCAATCTCACTAAGTTCCATTTGTTAAACTTTGACCTTAGAGCTTGAGCCATTGGTGTTTTGTTCAGAAAATTTTCTCCTCTTCCTATATGTTCAAAAGTTTTCCCTACTTTCTCATCTAATAGTTTCAGGGTATCTGGTTTAATGTGAAGATCTTTGATCCACTTGCACTTGAGCTTTGTACAAGGAGGTAAGAAAGGGACTATTTTCATTCTTTCGCATGCTGAGTGCCAGTTGGACCAGCACCATTTGTTGACTAGGCTGTCTTTTTTCCATTGAATGTTTATGGTTCCTTTGTCAAAAATCAGGTGACCATATACATGAGGGCTCATTTCTGGATCTTATATTCTCTTCCTTTGATCCAAGTGCCTATTTCTGTACCAATACCATGCATTTTTCAGCACAATTGCCTTGTAATATGGCTTGAGGTCAGTGATAGCCATTCCCGCAGATGTTTTCTTGTTGTTGAGGATGGATTTCCGTATACTAGGTCTTTTGTTGTTCCATATGAAATTGCACATTGATCTTTCCAATTCCATGAAGAACTAGGTTGGAATTTTGATGGGGATTGCGTTGAATCTGTAGATTGCTTTTGGTAGGATGGCCATTTTAAAAATGTTGATCTTTCCAATCCATGAGCTTTGGGAGATCTTTCCATTTTCTGAGATCCTCCTAAATTTCCCTCTTTAGAGGATTGAATTCTTGTCCTACAGGTCCTTCACTTGCTTAGTTAGAGTCACACCAATGTATTTCATAGTTTTGTGACAATTTTGAAGGGTACCTTTTCCCTAATTTCTTTCTCCACACGTTTGTCCTTTGAGTATAGGAAGGCTACTGATTTTTTGAGTTAATTTTGTATCCAGCTGCTTTGCTGAACTTGTTTTTCAGCTGTAGGAGTTCTCTGGTGGAGTTTTTGGTGTCACTTAAGTACACTAACATGTCATCGGCAAAGAGTGATGTTTTTATCTCTTCCTTTCCGATTTGTATCCACTTGATATCCTTTTTCTCTCTAATTGCTCCAGCAAGGACTTCCAGTACTATGTTGAATAGGTAGGGGGAGATTGGCAGCCTTGTCCAGTCCCTAATTTTAGTGGGATTGTTTCAAGTTTCCCACCGTTAAGTTTGATGTTGGCTGTTGGTTTGCTGTATATTGCTTTTATTATGTTTAAGTATGGACCTTGGATTCCTGTTCTTTTCAGGACTTTTAACATGAAGGGGTGTTGGATTTTGTCAAGTGCTTTCTCAGCATCTAGTGAGATGACCATGTGGTTTTGTTCTTTGACATTACATTGATGGATTTCCTTATATTAAACCATCCCTGCATCCCAAGGATGAAGCCTATTTGGTCATGATGAATGAACATTTTGATGTGTTCTTGGATTCGGTTTGCAAGGATTTTGTTGAGTATTTTTGCATCAATGTTCATAAGTGAGATTGGTCTGAAGTTCTCTTTCCTTGTACGGTCTTTGTGTAGTTTTGGTACGAGGGTTATTGTAGCCTCAAAAAATGAGTTGGGTAGCATTCCATCAGATTCTAACTTTTGGAGTAATTTGGAGAGTATTGGTGTAATTTCCGCAATAAATGTCTGATAAAATTCTGCACTGAACCCGTCTGGACTTGGGCTTTTTTTGGTTGTTAGGCTTTTGATGACTTCTTCTATTTCTCTAGGTGTTATAGGGTTATTTAGATGGTTTACTTGGTCCTGGTTTAACTTTGCGACCTTGAATCTGTCTAGGAATTCGTCTATTTCCTCCAGATTTTCCAATTTTGTGGAGTATAAGTTTTTGTAGTAGGATCTGGTGATTTCTTGAATTTTCTTAGTTTCAGTTGTTATGTCTCCACTTTCGTTTCTGATTTTGTTAATTTTTATACTCTCTCTTTGCCCTCTAGTTAGTCTGGCTAGGGGTTTATCAATCTTGTTGATTTTCTCAAAGAACCAACTTTTGGTTTTGTTGATTTTTTTCAATGGTTCTTTTTTTTTTTTTTTTTTTTCTATTTGGTCTATTTCTGCCCTAATTTTGATTATTTCTTGCCGTCTACTCTTCTTGGGTATATCTGCTTCCTTTTGTTCTAGGGCTTTTAGCTTTGCTGTCAGGTTGCTGATGAAAGCTCTCTTTAGTTTTCTTTTGGAACCACTTAGGACTATGAGATTTACTCTCAGTACTGCTTTCATTGCATCCCATAGGTTTGGGTATGTTGTGTTTTTGTTTTCGTTGAATTCTAGAAAGTCCTTAATTTCTTTCTCTATTTCTTCATTGACCCTGCTATCTTTTAACAGAATGTTGTTTAGTTTCCATCTGTAGGTAGGCTTTTTGTTGTCTTTGTTGTTGTTAAAGACCAGCTGTAGACTATGGTGATCTGAGAGGATGCATGGGAGTATCTCAATTTTTTTATATCGATTGTGGCTCATTCTGTGTCCAATTATGTGGTCAATTTTCGAGAAGTTGCCATGGGGTGCTGAGAAGAAATTGTATTTTTTTTTTTAATTTAGAGTGATATGT
This sequence comes from Micromys minutus, assembly GCF_963924665.1. Classification (NCBI taxonomy): domain Eukaryota; kingdom Metazoa; phylum Chordata; class Mammalia; order Rodentia; family Muridae; genus Micromys; species Micromys minutus. Next base: position 62,411,639 of record NC_137972.1, read on the forward strand.
TCTGTATATATCTCTTAATTCTAGTTGGTTCAAAGTCTCTGCTAGCTTTGTAGTGTCCTTGTTTAGTTTCTGTTTGCACGATTTGTCCATTGGTGAGAGTGGTGTATTAAAGTCTCCCACTATTATTGTTTTGGGTGAAATGTATTTTTTTAGCTTTAGTAGGGTTTCTTTTATGAATGTGGGTGCTTTTATATTTGGAGCATATATGTTAAGGATTGAAAGTTTCTCCTGACAGATTTCCCCGGTAATGAGTAAAAAGTGTCCTTCCTTATCTTTTTTGATAACTTTTGTTTGGAAATTTACTTTATTCGATATTAGAATAGCCACTCCTGTTTGCTTCTTGGAGCTGTTTGTTTGGAAGTTTTTTTCCCACCCTTCTACTCTGAGATAGTGTCTGTCTTTGTCTCTGAGATGAGTTTCCTGTATGCAGCAAAAGGCTGGATTTTGTTTATGTATCCAGTCTGATAGCCTATGTCTCTTTATTGGGGAGTTGAGTCCATTTATGTTAATAGATATCAAGGAATAGTTGTTTCTGTTTCCTGCCATTATTGCTTTTTTGGGTTGAGTTGTGTCTGTGTCTTTTTCTTCTTTTAGTTTTCTTGTTTAAGAGTTTTCTTGTTTTTACGAGGCTGTATTTTCCCTTATTGTATTGGGTTTTCCACCTATAATTCGTTGTAGTTCTAAGTTTGTGGTCAGATATTGTGTAAATTTTGATTTGTCTTGAAATATCTTCATCTCTCCTTCTATGAAGATTGATAGTTTTTCTGGGTATAGCATCTTGGGCTGGCACTTGTGCTCTCTTAGGGTGTTCATGATGTCTGTCCAGGCTCTTCTAGCTTTCATAGTCTCTGTTGAGAAATCGGGTGTGATTCTGATTGGCCTGCCTTTAAATGTTACCTGACCTTTTTCCCTTACTGCTTCTAGTATTCTTTCTTTGCTTTGGGCACTTGGCGTTCTTACTATTATGTGTCGGGAGGTATTTCTTTTCTGGTCTAACCAATTTGGAGTTCTGAAGGCTTCTTTTATGCTTGTGTTTATCTCATTCTTGAAGGTAGGGAAATTTTCTTCTAAGATTTTGTTGAAGATATTTACTGTGCCTCTTAGTTGATACTCTTCTCCCTCTTCTATTCCTATTATCCTTAGGTTCGGTTTTCTCATTGTGTCCTGGATTTCTTGGACATTTTTTGTTAGGAGCTTTTTGTTTTTTGCGTCTTCTCTGGCTGTTTTGTCTATGTTTGCATTGTTGTCTTCTGCCCACGAGATTCTCTCTTCCATCTCTTGTAATCTATTGGAAATGCTTGCTTCTGTGACTCCTGATTTCTTTTTTAGGTGTTCTATCTCTAGGGTTATCTCTTTTAGTGTTTTCTTTATTGTGTCAATTTCCATTTTAAATTCCCTCTTCCATTGCTTCGTCTCTTTAGTTGTGTTTTCCACTAGTTCTTTGAGTTCTTTGAGTGTTTTTTTTGCTTCCTTTTTAAAAGCTTCTGAATCTTTTTGCTTTTCCTCCCGTTCTTGTTTAAGTATCTCTATCAGCATCTTGAGGTATGATTTCAGGTCTGTGTCTTCTTTTTCTGGAGTGTTTGGCATTCCAATGTTGCTGTTATGGGAGAGCTGGGTTCTTGAGTTGCCAGGTTGTCTTGGTTTTCTTGGGATATACTCTTTTGCTTTCCTCTTGCCATTTTGTTGTCAGTGATATGTTCTCGCCTTTCCCTTGTATCTGGTCTGTGTCTGTGGATCTCAACTTGTCCAGGTGGCAGATGGGCCGAGCCCTGTTCTATCCCTGTTCAGAGTCGCTGTGTTGGAACACAAGTTCCAAAGTTCTGTTTCTGGTCCCTGGATCAGGGAGGGCAGGGCAGGGAGTGTGCTTACCGTGCGCACACCTCAGAGATCTCTCTGCTCCCTGGCTGCCCAGATCTCCTACTCACCAGTCTTTAAAGCTTTAGGAGCTGCTGATCTGTGTGGCAGATGGGCTGTGCCCTGTTCTGTGCCCTCCATACCATCCATCCTAATGCACATGTTCCGTTATTTCATTCAGATGCAATTAAATTGCTGATGGTTTCTTCACTCAGCCATTATGAGAGATTTTTATCCTAGCCTTCGTATAAACCTTTTATGCTAAGGTCCTATGTCATCCTGATACATCCTTTGAAAACTAGGTTTTTGTTTTGTTTTGTTTTGTGGGTGGATGGGCAGGCGAAGTACATCTGCAAGGGGAATGATAAATACAAAAAAAATAGATAAAATCTTAAATGTAAGTCAATAGAAATTGAATATGACCAATAGAAGAAAATAATTAAAAATTTTGGCTCAAGTCATGCTTCATGTAAATATGTATGAAAAAGAAAAGATACTTTTGGAATATAATTATGTTTATTCTAGAAAAGGCTTGTATTATCAGCGGTCAGTAGGAAGTTATAAAGCAGAGTTCAACGTCAACAAACCAGATAAATAGATGTTCTAAAGTGGTGGGTTACAGTTGTGTGCCCAAGTTGCAGGGACCCCAAAAGACAATATTGGAGCCAATTCTAATAGAAATACATACGGGTCTTTATTATGAGCTCTAGGTCAATGTCTCCTAAAGTCCCTGTCACAGCATGTCAGAGTGAGAGCCCCAGTCAAGGGTTCCAGAGTGTTCATGGTGGTTACTGCAATACTGGGGAATTTCCATATGGGTCAGCAAGTATAAAAACTATATTTCTGGATTACTGTGCAGGACCCAAGCATTTGGACTAAACTACCTAATAAACTGGTTGTCAACATTATCTATTCTCTGCAGAATGTCTTAAGATATCCATATGTACCTAACTCTGCTATTGTAGCCTGACTAGCTGTTGCTAAGTGGGATGGGATTCTATAGGATGTTTTCTCAGGTGGATCTCGTGATTTTCTTCCTAGATATGAAGTTTAGCCCCTAGTCTTTCACAAAATGGGATTTCTTAGTTTAGAATAAATAGAATTGTTGGGGCTTTACAACAGGTTGAAAATTTTGTATTCCAATATAAATCCCTTTGTCTAATGACTCATTATTAATGATTCAAATGCTTGTTTCACTGGTTTCAGGCAGAGCTTAGAGGTCTGCCTCTTCATCTGTAGGCTTTTAGGAGAATACTGTCTTCCAAGAAGCTAGGATGTGTGTCTTAAAGCCCACATCCACAGTGGCTTACATACTTCAATAGGGCTGCACCTTCTACTTGTTTCACTCCTTGGCCAAAGCATGGAAAAACCATCTCATTTCACTCCTTGGCCCCTATCAGATTATTATAACATATGAGTCTCTGTATGATACCTAAATATAGCATAATGCAAAATAGATTTAGTCCAATTTCAAAATTCACATAGCCTATAGCATTCTTAATAATGTTAAAAGTCCAAAGTTTAAGGTCTCTTTTGAGATTCATCCAATCACTTAACTATATTTCCAAAAGCAAGACAAGAAATCAGCAGGACACAGTCCAAACTCTGCAACGCCATGTCTTATGTCAACATGGTCTTCAGATGTCCAACTTTTTTTTTATCTTTCCTGACTGCAACAAACTTCTTCCTCTTGGGCTGTTTCTACACCCTTTTAGCAACTTTACTCTGAAAGTATTTTATGGCTCTCGCATCTAATAAAATGGGGTGTCCAAAGTAGCTTCAGTGTGACAGTTTCTTGTTAAAATATTTAGGATCCATCTATGATCTTCTGGATTCCTCCAAAGGGCTGGAATAATTGTTCCAGGTTTGGACTTTGTAGCACTCTAATCTCAGGTTGATCCACTCCACTGTACCTGCTGTTCTTGGTGATCAGTCCATGTTTTGAGCTTCTACAATATGGTGGTATCTTCTGATGCAACTAGGCTTTACCAACAGTTTTTCAAGGCTCTATATGTGGTGCTAATCCTCATAACCTTTGCATGACCCTTTCACCCTTTGGCTGTCAAATACAACTAAGGCTGCACTTTCACCAATGGCCTTCCATGATATCTCCAAGCACCAAGCCTCAGATATTCTCCATGTATCTTTCATGCCTTCAAAACCACTACCACCTGGGTGACTCATACACATTACAAAGTCCAGATGCTGCATGAGGTAAAACCTTGGCTGTCTCTGAAACACAGCTACTTTGAGCTCTCAGAAAACACTTCACAGAAGATTTCATGTCAGTGAAGCTCTTTTTTTCTTAATTACCAATAATTTTATATCTACAGCTAACTAGCATTGATTGTCCGAGTTGTCCCTTCTATTTTTCACTCTAAAGTTAGAGCCACATGTCTAAAGTGGCCATGTTCTGCTGCCTTTGGGTGCTGGAACATTGTCTGCCTTATTGAATTACCAGCTTTTTGTTTTTAGACTCTCTCTCTGCATAAGATTGGCTGTCCCAGAACTTACCCTGACTATTGGTCTTGAATTCAGATATCTGCATGGCTCTGTCCTCTGTAATGTTGGGATTAAAGGCATATGCCACCATACCCAGATCTAAATTTACCAGAGTAGGATCTTCCCCAAAATCCCTTAATTGATTATCTTCTAGAATATAGACATCAGTTCCATTTTACTTCCTGGTGCCTCTTTAATTCTGGAACCATATATATTATGTTTTTTCCTTTCTATCCTTGCTATATTTCTTCAAAATGCTATTCATGAGTTTTGATTAGAAAAAAGAATCTGTTTGGCTTTTTTGAAGACTCCTTTGTCATTGCAATTAATATTAGTCTCTTTACCTTAGCCTCAGGTAGACTATTCAGAAAAGGGCAAAAAGCAGCCACATTCTTTACTAAGATATCACAAAAACACACTCTGTGCTACATTCTGAAGTTCTGTTCTACTGAAATTTCATGAACAATGTCTGTACCATTTAAATGATATTCAGGAACAAAGTCTTCTGTATTCCTACTAGGATAGTTCATTAAACCTAATTTAAAACATACCACTGTTTTCTAAAATCCCCAAATCCACATTCTGCCAAACGAAAGCATGGTCATGATTATCACAGACCTAATAACCAAGTCCCTGATACCAATTTCTATCTTAGGATTTAACTGCTGTGAACTGATACCATGAGTAAAGCAAGTATTATTATTATTATTATTATTATTATTATTATTATTATTATTATTATTGCTATTTATATTTTTATACTTCATTCTTTATCGCCCAGTATGCCCTCTGACTGTTTCTCATCCCATAACTCCTTCCCTCCTCAGTCTTCAGGAGGATGTTCCCATACATTTATACTCTCCCCACTAGAACTCTCCACTCCTTGGTGCCTCAAGTTAATTGAGGCTTAAGTGCATCTTCTCTCCCTGACTCCTGACAAGGCAGCATTCTGTTGTGTATGTGTTGAGGGCCTCCTATCAGCTGGTGTAAGCTTTCTGGTTGGTAGCTCAGTGTCTGAGCAATTTCAGTGGTCCAGGTTACTGTAGTCTCTGGTCTTCCTATAGGGTCACCCTCCTACTCAGCTTTTTACAGCTTTTCACTAGTTCAACCAGAGAAGTCACCAGTTCCTCTATTGGTTAGGTATAAATATTTGCCTCTTACTCTTTAAGTTGTATGGTAGAAATTTTGGGGGAAGGAATGCTAGGCTCCTGTTTATTAGCACACCATACCAATTGTATCAGGCCTTGGAGCCTCCTTTTGAGCTGGCTCCCAATTTGGACCTGTCATTATGCCTCCTTTATCTCAGGCTCCTCTCTGTTTTTGGATTTGCTGTTCTCACAGACAGGAAGGATGCCAATCAAGTACCCTCTACTTGATGTCCTCTCTTTCTGCTCAGGTAGACTCTACAAGTTTCTTCTCCCCACTGCAGGGCATTTCATCTAAGGTCTCTCCCTTTGAGTCACTTCTCAGGTCTTTGGTACATTCTAGTATTTCTCCCCTATTCTTCTCCCTCTTGGAGTTGCCTGTTTACATTCTTTATGATGGCCCTCAGAGATTCTGTCCTGTTTCCTTCCCTGCCCAGTAACTTCCACTCTCACCCCCCCCCGTCATTTTTCCTATCCAAATTCCTTACCCCTTCCTCCATAATTGCTTCCTTTTTCCTCTCAAGTGGGATTGAGGCATTCTTACTTGGGCCTTTTGGTTTGTTAAATTTCTTGAATTCTGTGGATTGTATCCTGGATACTGTGGTTACTTTTTTGGCTAATATTCAATGAAATAAAACATACTAAATCTAATAGAAGAGAAAATGGGAAACAGCTTGGAAATCATCATCAAAGAGGGAAATTTCAATGACTCAGGCTCTAAAATCAAGAATTGATTAATGGGACTTCATGGAACTGGAAAGCTTCTGTAAGGCAAAGGTCATTGTCAATAGGAAAAAATCAGAAATGTATAGATTGGGAAAAAAAATCTTCACTAACCCCGTATGTGACAGAAAGCTTATATCAAAATTTCAAAGTACTTAAGGAGCTAGTCACTAAGAAACCAAACCACTCAAAAAATTGGGTACAGTACTAAATAAAAAATTCACAACAGAAAAATCTAACATGGCTGAGAAGCAAATATGCAAATCAAAACAACCCCAAGATTCTACTTTATATCAGTCAGAATGCCTACAGAAGAAACTCAGATGACAGCACAAGTTGGAGAGAATGTGGAAAAGGAGAAACATTCCTCCATTAATGGTGTGATAGTAACCAGGTACAAACACTCTGGAAATAAACCTGGAGTTTCCGATGAAAATTGGAAATAGATCTAACTAAAGATCCAAATCTACTACTTTCGATGACCCATCATGCCATAATTTCATTTGTTAAATTATATTCATATTGGTCTTTTTATGATAGCCAGATAGCACAAAAGAGGAATGGATACAGAAAATGTGGCTCATTTACACAGTAGAATACTACTCAGCTATTTAGAATGAGGATAACAAGTGTTTTGCAGTTATATAGAAGAAACCAGAAAATATCATTCTGAGTGAAGAATCTCAGACCCAAAAGGATATACATGATATGCACTCACTAATAAGTGGATATTAGCCAATGCAAGTCTTGTAGAGAACAACATTTATTTAAATAAGGCAGGCATGGAGTTTCAGAAGTTCATTTCATTGTCATCAAGGATAGAGCATGACAGCATCCAGACAGACAAAGGTATGGTGCAGGGAGAGGTGAGGGTTCTCTATCTTTATACAAAGGCTGCTAGCAAAGTACTGGTTTCCAGGAAGCTAGGGTGAAGGTCTAAAAGCCCACACCCACAGTGACACACCTATTTCAATAGGGCAACACCTTTTAAGATTGCGACTTCCTAGGACTAGCATACACAAACTATCACAGAAATCTTTCCTAAAAGGTGACAGATAATATGATATAGAATTCAGAGTATACAAAAAGTCCATAAAGACACTATATAAGGAAACCTAAGATCATATCACCATTAATTACTCTTCTGATTCATGTGTCTCTTCAGCTGTAGCTGACATTACATTCATATGCAATGTAGAACAGGATTATTATACATGAAGGTATAACAGTAAAGACCAGAGTATGAATAACCAAAGTAACAATAGCTATTGAGAGAAGAAAACATCCTATCTACCCACAGATTCCTCTGCCTGGGCCATCGCCTATCTTATCAACACTGACTATGTTATTTTTGCTGTATATAGTTCTTTATATATTTTTCTAATAATGGAAATGTAGTGTATTCAAAAACATTTTTTTCTGCTTTTATTAAATAATTTTTATTCGATATTCTCAGTATTTACATTACAAATGTTATCCCCTTCCATTCTACCATTCCTCCTCCCACTCAACTTACTTCCATGAAGGTGCATCCTCTCCCAAACACCATTTTCTCCTCAGTGCCTTGGCATTCCTCTACACTGGGAAAATGTGCCTTCACTGTGTCTAAGGCCTCTTCTCTCACTGATGCCAGACAATGCTATCTTTTGTGACATATGCAACTGGAGGCACAGGTCTCCCCATGTGTTCTCATTGGTTATTGTGTTAGTCCCTGAGAGTTCTGGGAGGTTTAGTTGGTTGATAATATTGTTCATCCCATGGGGTTACAAACGCTTTTAGTTCTCTCAGTCCTTTTAAAAAACTCTTTCATTAGAGTCCCTGTGTTTAGTCCAATGTTAGCTGCAAGCATCCTCAACTATATCTGCATTTATATGACCCAGGCAAAGCCTCTGAGGAGGATTCCATATTTGGTTTCTGCCAGTAAGCATTTCTTGGAATAAGAAATAGTGCTTGGGTTTGGTGACTGCATATGGAGTAAATCAGTTTGATTAAATTTAATATTTTTCTTGTGCATAGTTTATTTAATTTCCAAATTTACCCAAGTTTGGTCTTAAGTAATAATACTTTTGTAAATTTTACTTGTAACTATTATTTTCATGTGAAATATTATATTGTCTTAATTAATTTCAGTATAAAAATGTTAGAGGATAGTTTTAGATTTAGAAAGTGGTGCCCTAGCAGAGCCAGTGTGAAGCAAGAGTGAGGTGAGCCCTACAATATAAACCCTGAAAATGTCTTCCTGAGATCAACAAGAGTAGGACTGATTTCCATCTTGTTCTCGGCCTGCATTTGCCAGAGCACATAGGCCTTATGCTCCCACCCCAATCACTTTTGAGGTACTTACTTAGTCTGGTGGAAAAATTACTGCTCAAACTTCCTCCCGTACCATAAGAATATTGAATCACCTGGAATTCTTTCTGCAAATAAAGCATCCCTAAAACTTCAGCTACAGCTATTGACATATATCCATACCAAATCCCTATATTCTCCTCAGACCTTGTATAACTCTTCTTATCCCCAAGAAACAAGAGCTGTTTTGCTTGATACTTTGCATTCTAGTATGGTTTAGTTCTGGGAAAAAGCAAACACAGACCAGTAGATCCTTAAGTTACAGAAGAGATAAGATAAGAACATGTTATAATCAAAATTCTCTCTAGGTAGAAATGAAGCCTGAAGGGCTCTTTTCAGTATACAGCCAGGAGTGTAACAGGAGGGACAAAGAGTCCAACATGAACTAAAATCTTGTTTCACAAAATAAATCCTATCTACAAGAAATGCAGGGACAAAGATAGATTAGATATTCAGGGAAGTGACAAAGTATAACCTGGGGTCCTTAGGACATGTCCTATGGACAAGCACCAATCCCTGATGCTATAATGATACTCTGACATGCTTGCAGAGGGAAAACTAGGATGACTCTCTTTTGAGATGGAGAAAGGTGCAGAGACCCACCACCAAATATTATTGGAGCTCAGTGAATCTTTTGGAAGAGTTGGGAGAAGGATTGGGGGCCTAGAAGGAGATAGTTAATACATAGCAGGATGACCAAAATAAATGAACCTGGATAGAAGAAAAACTCATAGACTGAATCACCAATAAAAGACAATACATGGGATGGACTTAGTACCCATGCAACATGTAGCAGACATGGAGCTCAGTTCTCATGTGGTTCCCACAACAACTGTAATGGAAACTGACCCTAAAACTCTTGCCAGTTTGTGGAATCCATTCCTTTGGCTAGTATTCTCTTTTGCCTTCAGTTGAAAAGGATGTATCAAACCTTTGAGGTAGCATTGTAAGGTAATACCCAGGTATGAATACAGCCTCTCAATATAAGCAGAAGCGGGTCCACGGATAGGGTTGTGTGAATATCAGACAAGGGTAGGGGTCATCAAATTGGATGTAAACTGAATGAATATAAAAATTAATGGGAAAAAGAAGGGAATTGAGTGAGAACATACAGTAAGGCCAACCTTTGTAACCCAGATAGGAACTGAGGTATGTTAGGTTTCCCAATACAAACCACTCCAATAAGTTAAAACAGACGAATTTTGAATCTCCATGGCAAATAAAACTTGATGTTTTCTTAAGGAAACCAAGATGAGTGTCTTAAATGTCTTCTTTTACTGCTCTCTCTCTCTCTCTTTCTCTCTCTCTCTCTCTCTCTCTCTCTCTCTCTCTCTCTCTCTCTCTCTCTCTCTGTCTCTTTTTCTGTTTTTTGTCTGCCTGATTGTCTTCCTTTGTTTCTTTTTTTCATCCCAGATTTTATTTTTCTCCTGGTCCATCATCTAACTATTTCACATCCCGTGTGGTTCGGGGAGAATGACTGTGTGAAGGGAAGACCAGGAGACAGGAGGGTAGTTAGTGTTTTTTATGTAAAGTGAATAAATAAATAAATTAAAAATTTATGTAAAAAGTTGTGGCTTGAATAAGAACATATGAAGATAACATCACATTTTTGAAGGCATCACATATTTCATTTGCCACACATTAAGAAAATCAGGCCTGAACTAACCAGAAGATTACAACTATTGTATATCTTTAATTCAACAAGAAATTGTCATTCACAGTGTTACCAAGAGAAAAGAAAATGATTTTTTTTATTTATTGCTGGACATTGCAGGCTACAATAATGTCATGAGAGGTAAACTGTAACATTGGTATTGTAGCAGTGAAACTGCTTATAGGACTAAGAAATCACTTTATTTATTGCAACTGAGGCTTTCTTCAAATGGGTGAAAATTAGGCATGGCATTGTAAATATAGATAAAAAACTTGTTGATGGATGTTGTAGACCATAGCATAAAATCATTCAATGTTATTTGAAATGGTCATTTTTACAAAAATATATTTCTGATTTTGTCCTGTGATTTGTGCTGTACTCAGGGTTTGGTTAGACATGATTCTTGTTGCATTCAGTGCTGCTTAACACATGAATGAAAATCCACTAAGAACACCATGTACAGTAAATGAGTTATCATCAATAGTTGGTCCATATACATGGGTGGCAGCACAATTGATGGCTGCTGGCTGAGGAAGTGTCTCTTTTCTTTAGAAATGTGACCCTGGTATGGATACATAGAACATATTGAGAGATACAATACATAACAAGGTAAGAGACAGAATTGTAGTTGTTACTTCTCTAAATGATATCTAAATATAGAACAATGAGAATAGATCCTTATTTATGACCCTGCACAAAAATCAAGTGAATGAATCAAGAAGCTCAATATAAAACAAGATACATGAAATATCAGAGAAAAGAAAGTGTAAAGTACAAGTGGCACATTCATAAAAAGAATATCACTGGCTCAGGCTCTAAAATCAACAATTGATAAATGTGACTTCATGAAATGGAAAAGCTTTATTATGGCAAAGAACACTATCAATAAGACAAAATGACAGCCTACAGAATGTAAAAGAATCTTCACCAGCCTTATGTCTGAAAGAGGTAATATCCAAAATTGAAAAAGTACTCAAAGAGTCAAAAACCAATATTGAAATCACTTTATTATAATTAGAACAAAGTGAGCATGGCCCCCTACTTGTGCATACACTCTGGCCTCAGCAGCCTAACATTCTCCTATTTTGGGTCATCAAGCCTTTATAGGAAAGAGGGGCTCCCCTCCCAGTGATCCCAGATAAGGCAATTCTCTGCTACATACTCAGCTGGATCACTGGAACCCCCTGTTTAGTCCTCTGTTGGGGATTTGGACCCTGGGTAGTTTGGGGATTCTGATTGCTTGATAATTTTGTTCTTTGTATGAGGTTGTGAAACCCTTCAGCTCCTACTGTCCTTGCCATAACTTCCCTATTGGGGTGTTGGTGTTCAGTTCAATGTTTGACTGTATAAACCCATATCTGTCTGTATTGGTTTGACTTTGGCCGAACCTCTCAGAGGACAGCTATGCTGGGCTCCGTTCAGTAAGCACTTTTTGACATCATTAACAGTGTTTGGCTTTGGAGTCAGGCAAAGGGATGGATCGATCCCTAAGTTTGGGGAGACTCTTGGTGGAATTTCTTTTAGTTTTTGCTCTACTCTTTGTCCATGCATTTCATTTTGACAGGAGATATCCCAAATTCTTATTTCTGAGGTAAATGTTTTTACCCATTGCTGAGCTGAGGACTGTGCCTATTAACTGGATATGGTCTCTACATGTTCTCTCTCCCCTTCATTGGGTTAGCTTCAGTCCTCTCTCTTGGGTCCTGTGAACCTCTTGTATCCCTGGCATCTGGGCCTTTTTAGTGGCTACTCATACATTCCCCTTTCCTTCTTCCACACCTACTTCCAAATCTTTGACCTTCTGTATTTTCCCCCATTTGAACCCATACTGAACTTCTCCCTTTTTCCTCTTTCTTTCCTTTTTACTCCCCAAACCCTCTCTCTTACTTCCCAGAGATTATTCTTTTCTTCCTACTGAGTAGAATGGTAGCATTCACAGTTTGGTGTGAGATTATTTCTTCTTGGTTTTTATGTTCTTTCTGATGTGCAGCATGGATATTCTGAGCTTATTTTTGGCCAATATACTCTTGTCAGTGAGTGCATACAATGTGTCATCTTCTGTGACTGGGTTACCTCACTCTGGATGATATTTTCGATTTCCATCCATTTGCCTGTTAATTTTGGGAGGAGGTTAAAAGAGACATGAAACACAAACTGGGAAGGGGAATATAATTTAAAATGTAAATAAATAAAATAACCAATGAAAATGGGGCACAGAGATAAAGAGAGAATTCACAACATAATAATCTTGAATAGCAAAGAAGCACTTAAAGAATGTCCAATTGTTTCCTCCTCAGAGAAATGTGAATCAAAACAACACTGAGTTTGTACCTTCCTCTGGTCAAGATAAGTGATCAAAAATTTAAAACTTAGCATACTCTGGTGAGGTTGTAGAAAACGAGGAACTATCCTTCTTTGCCTATGGGGTTTTAAACCTGTGCAACCACTTTTGAAATCAATTTGGAATTATTTAGTGAATAGTGATACCTCAAGACCCAGGTATATCACTTCTGGTCATATACTGAAAAGATGTTCTACCATCTCAAAATGTCATATGCTAAAGTGTATTCTTGCAACTTTATTTATTGTATCTAGAAATTTGAAATAACCAAGTTGTCCCTCGGGTGAAGTATGGATAACAAGAATATGGTACATGTACACAGCAAAATACTATTATGTGCTTGTTTATATGTATATATCTGTGCATCATATATATTTAGAAGGTGTGAATATCATACGAATTTCTCAAATTCCCTGTGAATGGAAAACATAGTTTTGCAAACAGTCAAGTGAGTTTGGTGACTTGACCAGACTTGTTTAGAAAGTTCACTAAATGTTAAACATTGAGCTACCACTCAGGGTACAAGACAGATTTTTAAAATGCCAAGTCTAACTGCTTGTTTTGACATTCCACCTCAGTGTAGTCTGTTTTTGAACAAGATAAACATTTTAAAAGACCCTATTGCCTTCAAATGATCTTGGAAACTAAACATCTGAGGTCCATAAATGAAGGGGTAAGGGCAAAAGGTCAGAAATATGTAATATTTATACTTGGATCAGAGAAACAATTTTACCATCTGGGTACAAATATATAAATAGTGGTTACATGCATCATGTCCTCTAGTCTTAGCTCTGGGTGGAAACCACTGACATTATAAAGGAAAACATCCTATTCAAGGAGAAATGCCAAATGAATTACTGACAATTTCCTCTATGATACTGTGAGGATATCAGAATTGCTCTCATTGCCCATAAGCTGTACTAATATCTGTAGACAATATGAACATGAGTTACAGTAAATAAATGTAGATATTGAGCTGTAAGACAAAGTTATATAGACGGGGACATTTCTCTATACCAGGCTGCATAAACCTTCTGGCTCCTAAGTCTGTCCAGCAATTAAATCATAGCTTGACATTTCTTCATGTAGATAACACCCCTTTCATAAATTCCTGTCACAGAGAATTTTCAAGGAATTTTGACCTCTAACTTCAATATTGTTATGCTGATATTGAGAATCAGATGAAAATTTACAAACTTGACAAAACTCACATTTAATTTTAGAAGTACTAAAAATAATCTGATTTATTATTGGAAACAAAGATATAGGTAGAAAGGTAATTTTTTTTTACTTAATAAATAAGAGCCTTAAAATATTGAAGTAAGAGTGTTGCTTACCAATGAATAAATAACCAAACTTGTACAAAGCATTGGAGATTGATTTGTGAAAATTAGAAAACAAGAATTAAGAAGATAATTGACAACACAGAGTTAAACATATATGATAACTATAATTTTCATTATTTTTAAATTAGTATCTCATTTTATTAAATTGTTTTATTGATTTACATTCCAATAGTTACCGCTCTTCCCATTCCCATTCCTTGATTTTTTTTTTTAAACAACTTTATTTTACAAAACAAAGATAAATGTCAGATTTTAAGCATTTTTGAACAAAATTATACAATACATTTTTGGCAGTACTTTTTTTTTTAAAGGTTTGATAGTGTGATAAAGATCCCACCAATAACAATGAGCATAAAGTACATGTAAAACAAAATGCAACCTAGAAATAGTTAAAGTTTTCTTGGTGTGTAAAGATTATTATTATTTTTTTTACAATAAGCGGACAGTACATGATATACAGGGTACAACCTGGAATTTGGTAATGTGTTCTTGGTGGGTGAGGATTGAGCATGAGTATTTTTTTTGTTTTGTTTTCTTTATTTCTTGGACTTCATTTATTCAGTGAGTTGTTTCTGGGGCAGTGCGAGCCACTGGGGTTAGCATCCCACTATCAGTGACTGCATACTATGTCTGTTCTTTTGTGACTGGGTTATCTCACTCAGAATGATATTCTCTAGATGCAGCCATTTTCTTAAGAATTTGGTTAAGTCATGGTTTCTGGTGGCTGAGTAGTATTCCATTGTGTAAATGTACCACAATTTTTGTATCCATTAATCTTCAGAAGGACATCTGGGTTCTTTCCAGCTTCTGGCTATTATAAATAGAGCTGCTATGAACAATGTGGTGCATATACCTTTGTTGTGTATTAAAGTGTCTCTGGGATATATGCCCAGAAGTGGAATAGCTGGGTCTTCAGGTAGTACTATATTCAATTTTCTGAGGTATCGCCAGACTGATTTCCAGAGTGGTTGTATTAGTTTGCAACCCCACCAACAGTGGAGAAGTGTTCCTCTTTCTTGCAACCTCACCAGCATCTGCTGTCATCCAAGTTTTGGATCTTGGCCAATATGACCAAGAAAATTTTATCCTCTGCCTATGTGTTCTAAGGTTTTCCCTACTTTCTCATCTAATAGTTTCAGTGTATCTGGTTTAATGTGGAGATCTTTGATCCACTTACACTTGAGCTTTGTACAAGGAGATAAGAAAGGGTCTATGAGTCCAACTGGCACTCAACAAGACACTATTTCAAAATGAATTTACAAACAAATAAAAAGAAGCAAGCCAAAACCCCTTTATCATTTAAAAAAAATTCTTCCAAATGATAGGCTGACTGAAAATACATATATATACCCAAAACAACTCCTCATTTGCAGATCAATTTTTTTCTATATAAATATTTTATATATAGATGTATGTATTGGTGTCTAAGTAAAAATATTCTCAAGAGCTACCACAGATTGCTTATGATTCTTATCAATATGCATTACATTTGTGGATGGTGATATTAAAATTCATCAATCAATAGTTTAATTGACATCACACATACAAGGGAGACACTATTCATTACAGAGGAACACCTTTCTATAAAAATTAGAAAAAGTCCAAACTGGAATTATTCCTATAATCATTCTACTCACAGATGTCTTAAACATAATGGTGTGCATCCTACTCATTAAAAGGAATTCACTGCTGCCAGTGTAGCAAAGAGGCACATCATCCCATGGCATTTAGAGATAGACACCTGTCATAAATTATCCCATGTATATGCCAACCATTGTTATGTCAGCATTATTTGTGTGCAACTTTATTATATGGAAGCCACAGAACAACTAATCCTAATCATATGTTTGATAATATCAGTTCTCCAGGCTGGTTGCATAAAATACTGTATTCAATAATTTGTACCTAAATTTCTCTCACTATATTTTCAATAGGTATCCTTCTATATAGTTTATACATATTTATATTATTTCAGAAATGAGAATGTGTTTCCATTAGAATTATGAAGTGAGGGAATGATCATGAATTATGTGGGTGGAGAGGATTTAGAAGTTTTGGAGGAAAATATTATTAAAACATATTGTGTGTCGAAGAAGCATAATTAACAAGGATAACACTAGAAGTGCCAAACCTATACGGAGAATCTCAGAAAGGCTAAATTCTATACAAAGTATGATAGGCAAATGTAAGAAGGTGGGTACATGGGAGGTGATATTTGTCAGGGTTAAGCACTCCAACTGGTTGTTCAATTCCACTTATTCAGCCATGAAAACATATACCTGTAAATTTATTAAGACTAAACAGGTCACATACAGAAATAAACATGGGTATAATATATGTATATATAAATACATGCAAACAGTAATTTGGGTGTGGGAAAAAGAGGTAAATAATTTAATGAAGATACTAGGGTATGATGTGGGATTATTGGGAGTGTTGGGATGGAAAATCTATTTAATAATGTAAAAACAGATTTTAAAATTATTTTACACAATATATATATAATTGTTTGAGCCCATGAAAAATGGGTCAGCTGCAGAAGAGACTAGCTGCCATGTCACAATATTGCATCTAATTTCTAGAATTCATGGGGTGGAAAATGTGAAATACCTACTCTAAGTAGTACTTAGACATCTACACAAAGACATTCATACATCAAATTTGTGTATGTATGCACATATTTGTGTGTGTGTATGTGTGTGTGTATGTATTAATGCACTGATATTAAATAAAGAAAGATGTATTATTTAAAAACTGACAATTTGATTTTTGTTAAATTCTGATGGTATGTGTATATGTGTGTGTGCATTCATTATGCATTATGTTCTTTTCAAATAGTACATTTAAATTATTTTGATTTTAGATGGTTGGTTTAGTTTCCAAAACAGGATTTATCTGTACACACCTGGCTATTTCAGACCTTGGACTGTAGGCCAATATGTTCTCATATTTAACTATTGTGTTAGATTGTATATACTTTGCCCAGGGAGGGGCACTATTAGAAGGTGGAGCCAGTTGGAGTAGGTATGTAACTGTGGTTGTGGGTTTAATACCCAAATCTAGATTTCTAGTGATTATTCTTTTAGTATCCTTCAAATGAAGATGTACAACTTTAAGCTATGCCTGGACCATGCCTGCCTGAATGATGCCATGTTTTCTTTATTGATGATAAGAGACAGAACCTCTAAAACTATAAGCCAGCCCCAGTTAAATATTGTCTTTATAAGACTTACCTTGGTCATGGTTTTTGTTAAGTAACTAATAGGCAAATGTATATATATATATATATATATATATATATATATAGTCTTAGTTAGAGTTTTATTGCTGTGAACAGACATCATAACCAATGCAAGTTTTATAAAGGACAATAATCAGTTGGGGCATACTTACAGGTTCAGTCAAGTTCAGAGGTTCAGTCCAATATCATCAAGGCAGGAACATGGCAGGATCCAGGCAGGAATGGTGCAGGAGGAGCTTCCAAAGGAAGCCAGAAACAGACTAAGTATACTCAGGCAGCTAGGAGGTGTGTCTCCAAGCCCATCCACATAGTAACACACTCCTCCAGCAAGGCCACACCTTCTAATAGTGACACTCCCTTGGCCAAGCATATGGATATCATCACATTCCACTTCCTGGCTCCCACAGGGTTGTTCGAACACATGAGTCTATGGGGACCACACCTAAACATAGCATAATAAAAAGTACATTTAGTGCAACCTGAAAAGTCCCTATAGTCTCTAGCAGTATCAACAATGTTAAAAGTCCATAGTTCAAAATATCTTCTGAGATCCATCTAATCACTTAAATGTTATCCTTGATTTAAGTCAGGCAACCGGCTTGGTACACTCTAAGTTCTGCCATCTCTATGCCTGATGTCAAAGCAGTCTTCAGATCTTCAACTCCTTTTCATCTTTGTTGACAGCAAAAAAACCTTTCTCCTGGGCTGGTTCCACTCCCTGTTAGCAGCTTTCCTTGGTTAGTATGCTGTCACTCTGGCATCTTTAACATCGTTGTGTCTCTGCCCTCTGTATCACTTCCAGCTCAGGATGATCCACTATACCTTTGCTGTTGTTCTTAGTGATCATCCCATGGTACTGGAATCACTAATAAACTGTGGTCTTCCATGACCACTAGGCTTCACCAATAGCCTCTCATAGGCTCCATTCATGGTGCCAAGCCTCAAATCCTTGACCACTTCAATTCTGAATTGTCAACTACAAATGAGGCTGCACTTTCACCAATGGCATTCCATGGCCTGTCACAGTCCCAAGCCTCAGTTTTTCTTCATGACCTCTTCATGCTTTCAAAACTAGTACCACCTGGGTGATTCTTACACATTACCAAATATAGCTGTACCTTGAGGTTCAACCTTGGCTATCTTTGGAACACAGTTTAGTTCCCTCTCAAAAAACATTTCTCAGAAGATTTCACCTCAGTGATGCTGGTCTCTTCTTAATCACCACTAATTTCTTACCTCCAGCTGACCAGCATCAATTGTTCCAGTAGTCTCCTTCTCATCATAAACATAAGGCCAGAGCCACATGGCTGAAGCTGTCAAGTTATGCTGCTTGTAGGAGTTGAAACATACCCTGCCCCTTGTTCTATTAAAATATTACTAGATTCCTCTTTTCTAACTCCTTCACTACTTAAGCTTGGCTGTCATGGATGTTACTCTATATATTGACCTTGAATTTAGAGATCTATTCAAGTGTCCTGGAATTAAAGGTGTGTACCACCACACCTGGACTTAATCTTTTCTTCACCTAGAACTTTTTCTTTTCTAGGTTGGCCTTGAATTTAAACATCTGCTTGTCTTTGACTTCTGGAATTAAAGGTTTGTGCTAAATTGCCTGGAGCTAATTTAGCTGTGTGGGGTCTTGCTCCAAGGTCCTTACTTCCTTAATTTAATTTAAAATTCTTCAACACAGAATTTAGTTCCATTTCACATTCTGGTGTCCCGTTAATATATATATTAAACCATATATATATATATATATATATATATATATATATATATATATATATATAAAATATCTTGAACCATATATTTTGTATCTTTTCTTACTCAACTTGCTCCTTTCCATGAAAATGCTCATCATAAGTGTGAGTTTTAGTAACCACACTACAAAATTTACACCAGGCTCTTCGGAGACTTTCTTTTTCAAAATAATTAATCTATATCTCTTCATCTTTAATTCAGGCTGACTATTTGGACAAAGGCAAAAAAGTAGCCATGCTCTTCACCAAAATACTACTAAAACAGATTGTTGTCCACATACTGAAATTCACAACTGAAATCACTTAATCCAAGTGAGCACATTTTAAAATCACCCCCAATCTGGTAATTAGGTCTCTGTGAGACTAGATCTATTAGATCTAGAACTGTGCGGCTCCTATTGAGACCAGACAGGGCATCCTAGCTAGAAGAACATTCCATAAATGCAAGCAACAATATATCAAATGACCCCTTCAGGACCAATTTGAAGACAAAGCTTCACATATGATATATAAGTCAGAGAGACCTTGGTACAGCTGGTATATATTCTTTCACTGAGAGTTAAGTGTCTGAGAGCTCACGAGGGTACAGGTAACTTAACTGTTGGTCTTCCTGTGGAGTTCCCATCGTCTCTGGGCCCACAATTCTTTCTCTTCTTCTATAAAAGTTCCCAAGCTCCATGTATTTTATGCATCTCTTTTACGGCTGTGGGTGTTTGTATCTTTCTGATTCAGCTGCTTGGTGGAACTTCTCAGATGACATCATGTTACTGTGTGCAAATATTGTAAAGTATTGTTAATGGCCTTAGGGATTTGTTCTTTTTTATCAGATAGGTCTCATGTTTGGCTAGTTATTGGTTGCCACCTTTCTAAGTCTTTGCTCCATTCCCTGTGCCTATGTTTCTTATACAAGAAATAAATTATGCATTGAACATTTCGAGGTTGTGTTGGTTTGTATATCACTCCACTGGGGTTAGTTACTGCCTGGCTACACAAAGTATCCTTTCCAGATTCCATATCTCCAATGCTTAGAGTCATAACTAAGGTAATTTCCATATATTCTTAAGTTCCTGCCTTACCCCAGGTCTCAGTTTCATACTCAGCATAGTCTTAATCTCAATCACACTTTCCCTTACATATTTCCATTTATGTTTATGGCCATGGATCCATCTCTTTTATCCCTCCACCAGCCTATTGTGGAAGCCTGTCATTCTCCTCACAACCACTTCTACCTTTCATACCCATTGTTCCATTTGCCTCTTATGACTATTTCCCCGTTCTTAGTGAGATTCTAGCATCTTTTCTGCAACCGACCTTATTTTTAACTTCTGTTTACCCTCCAGAGTGTGGCCTCAATTATCTGGCTAATATCACCTTATGAGTACATAGCATGCATATCCCTTTGATATTGAACCACCATATTTATGAAAATATTTGTGCATGCAAAATTCTTAATCTT
Organism: Micromys minutus; assembly: GCF_963924665.1. Lineage (NCBI taxonomy): Eukaryota > Metazoa > Chordata > Mammalia > Rodentia > Muridae > Micromys > Micromys minutus. The sequence goes on from NC_137972.1 coordinate 62,432,010, forward strand.
AATTAGGGAAAAGGTACCATTCACAATCATCACAAAAACTATGAAATACCTTGGTGTGACTCTAACTAAGCAAGTGAAGGACCTGTAGGACAAGAATTTAAACCTCTAAAGAAGGAAATTGAGGAGGATCTCAGAAAATGGAAAGATCTCCCAAAGCTCATGGATTGGAAAGATCAACATTTTAAAAATGGCCATCCTACCAAAAGCAATCTACAGATTCAACGCAATCCCCATCAAAATTCCAACCCAGTTCTTCATGGAATTGGAAAGATCAATGTGCAATTTCATATGGAAAAACAAAAGACCTAGAATACTGAAATCCGTCCTCAACAACAAAAAAACATCTGCGGGAATCACTATCCCTGACCTCAAGCCATATTACAAGGGAATTGTGCTGAAAAATGCATGGTACTGGTACAGAAATAGGCATGTGGATCAATGGAATAAAATAGAAGATCCAGAAATGAGCCCTCATGTATATGGTCACCTGATTTTTGACAAAGGAGCAGTAATCATTCAATGGAAAAAGGAGAGCCTATTCAACAAATGGTGCTGGTCCAACTGGCACTCAGCATGCAAAAGAATGAAAATATACCCTTTCTTATCTCCTTATACAAAGCTCAAGTGCAGGTGGATCAAAGATCTTCACATTAAACTAGATACACTGAAACTATTAGATGAGAAAGTAGGGAAAACCTTAGAACACATAGGCAGAGGAGAAAATTTTCTGAACAAAACACCAATGGCTCAAGCTCTAAGGTCAAAGATTAACAAATGGGACTTAATTAGATAGCAAAGTTTCTGTTAGTCTAAGGACATTGTCCAGAAAACAAACCGACAAACCAACAGAATGGGAAAAGATCTTTACAAACTCCACATCAGATAGAGGCCTAATATCTAAGGTATACAAAGAACTCAAAAAGCTAGACACCAGAGAATCAAATAACCCTATTAAAAATGGGGTACAGAGCTAAACAAACCGTTCTCATTTGAGGAATATTGAATGGCTGAGAAATATCTGAGGAAGTGCTCGACATCCTTAGCCATCAGAGAAATGCAAATCAAAACAACCCTGAGATTCCACCTCACACCAGTCAGATTGGCCAAGATCCAAAATTCAGATGACAACAGATGCTGGCGAGGTTGCAAGAAAGAGGAACCCTTCTCCACTGTTGGTGGGGTTGCAAACTAATACAACCACTCTGGAAATCAGTCAGGCGATACCTCAGAAAATTGGACATAATACTACCTGAAGACCCAGATTTTCCACTTCTGGGCATATACCCCAGAGACACCTTAGTACACAACAAGGATATATGCACCACAATGTTCATAGCAGCTCTATTTATGATAGCCAGAAGCTGGAAAGAACCCAGATGTCCTTCAGAAGATGAATGGATACAAAAATTGTGGTACATTTACACAATGGAATACTACTCAGCCACCAGAAACAATGACTTGATCAAATTCTTAAAAAATGGCTGCATCTAGAGAATATCATTCTGAGTGAGATAACCCAGTCACAAAAGAACACACATAATATGCAGTCACTGATAGTGGGATGCTAACCCCAGAGGCTCGCACTGCCCCAGAAACAACTCACAGACTGTACGAAGTCCAAGAAATAAAGAAAACAAAATAAAACAAAACAAAAAAAATCTTTATACAACAAGAAAACTTTGACTATTTTCATGTTACATTTTGTTTTAAATGTACTTTATGCTCATTGTAACTATTAGGTTTTCAATGCATACTATCAAACCTTTAAAAATATCAAGTACTGACTAAAAAATGTATTCATACAGTTTTATGTAGAAATTATTTTAAAATCTGAAAAAAGTACTGACAAAAATGTATTGTATAATTTTATGCAAAAAATGCTTAAGATCTGTACATTTATCTTTGTATTGTAAAATAAAGTTGTTAAAAAAAAAAGAAATAGTGTCTTACTCTGTACCCCTGTGTGATCTGAAAATATGTGAAGTAATTTAGTCCATCTTTACCTTTCATGCAGAGAGATCCCCCTGATTGTTTTGTTCCACACTAGGGCTTAAATGTGTTTTTATTTTGTTTGTTTGTTTGTTTTTGCCTATGGGTAGGCAATTCTCTTACATAAAATGTACGGCGTTCATATATTTCCTGCACCCAATTAAGCTGTGGGCATAGATTACATGTTAGGCTCTTGGACTTCTCATGAACTTCTTTTGTTTAATGGAATGAAAATGACCATGATATTTACATGGAGCCTACAAGAGTGGTTAAACTGAAGGACAGGCATTGAAGGTCAGGGAGTAGTTATGATAGACAGAATGAGAAGTTCTCTTCACAAATTCTAGTATTTAAATACTTGGTTCCTGAGTGATGGATTTTTTTTGTGGTTTCAGCCTTGGAGGTGGAAGTACATCGCAGAATGTTGATTTTAAAATTAATTGTGTTGTGTTGGTTTTCTTTCATCTCACTACTTGCACACTGTATTTACAGATTTGATCATCCTGCATCTTATAGGGAATAAATTATGTGATCATCCTGGGAATAAATTAAAGTTCACAAACATAAAGATACTATAAATGTTTCAGAAAATATAAACATCAACAGTGTTTCCTAGAAAACAGTTTAATACACACATATGTGTTCCTATTAAGCTTCCAAACTTTATGTACAATTTGAACAGGAAAAAAAAAGGTTGTTCTCTGTCTCTCCTCTTTCTCCTTAAATGTTCTTGAGGAAATGTATATATCTCAAAAGCTGAATGTTAGGATAAAGTAGATTTATGAAGTTTTTTTTCTGTGTATGCAAAGGTCCTGTTGGTACATGTTTGTGTGTATGATACACAAACACACACACACATGTGAATAATTGAATAATAATATTTTCATATATTTATTTTAAAAAGTATATGTGATATCTATATACAGATAAATAATATTCAATAGTAAAAAAGAAATTTTCAGGTTTGTAGGTGGAAATGAAAAGAAACAGTAACATTGAGTGATATCAATCAACTTGAAAAAGACAAATGTTCCCAGTTCTTTCCATATGAGGCTCTTATATAAGGTCTTTTATCTTGTGTCATTTTATAGAGGACATATGAAAAATATGATATTGGAAACTAGTCATTGGCATAAGGGAACACATTTTTAGAAGAGTAAGTATAGAAGATGTTGATCCCTAATTCCTGAGTGTACCACTGTGGCACTTTTCTTTCTGTTGGGTTGCATCGTTCTCTCTTTATATGATGGTTGCTGATATTTTTATATTTCATTTTGATAAGTTTGGATGTTATCTCTTGGGTATGTGTTTCTAGTCAAAGACAGAAAAGGAGGTAATTTGGAAGAAAGAAAACTGTAGTCAAGATATATTAAAATTATTTTTCAACAAACTCAAAGATAACACGATTTTGAAATAAAAACAAAATATCATTCCTATAAGGGCTGTAAAGAAATAAACAAAAACAAGACACACCTTTCTTGTTAGAAAATGGTAAAAAAAAAAATCTGCATGCTACTTTCCACATCTTATGAATGTCACCAAAATCAGGAGATTAGAGCACAGAGAAATAGATTAAATTTTCAAAAAAATATAATTCCCAATTCACCAGTTTATTTATAAATATAGGCAAGATTAAAAAATAATAAATAGCAAGTACATAATGACACTGAAGATGGGTAACAATATTTAAAATAGGTTACCTTACAAAATGATAGAAAAAAAAGTTTTTAATTCTGTACTGCAGTGTATGCTACAGCTTTGTATTTAAAGAGAAGGCTAATTTCCACATGCTGGGAGTACACAGAACTGCATTCACTCTGTCCACTATCTTTCTGAATGCCACGTTGAAATCCACTCTTTTTGTATTAAAATAGTCTCAAAATTCATACCTACCTGATCCTTCTCTCCATCCAGAAGCTGCATGTTCAAATCACCATGACCTGTTTTGGTTTCCCTTTAATTACAATATGAATGTTGACCCTCAGGTGCTCTTATCCTTTCCCATCCTTCAGGAAATCATCAAACATAATTCAAATTCTCTTAGAAAAAGTATTTTTATGCAACATCTGGATACCAAAATAACTATTACTTTTTCTTCCTGTCTACAGTTATACACAAGTATCAATAACCCACAATGCTCTCAGCCTTTTGAAATGGTAAAGTTCAGTCTGTAAGAGAACTGAGCTGAAGTGAAAGGGTAGACTGAGGGCTCAAGGGAGGAGCATTGCAGCCAACACAACACAGAACAAGACAAAGGATGTCAGGTCCTGATCTAATAACTTTATGATATGATTTTTTAAAGTCTTGAGAATTATAGCATAATGTTTTAATCTCGATATATTTGCAATACTTAATGTACAAAAATCATGTTTCCCTGTGAAACAAATGATGGGGCTGCAAGAGGACTGACCTTGCTTGCTGCATTGCCTTGCTAACCATTCCTAGGGTCAGTGTGACAGGCATCTTTGTCTGCCTCTTCTCTGAGCTGGTCCTGCTGCTCTGACTTGACTAATCACAATCGCAACCCCCAACTGTGCTAGTGAGCCAATTCACGTGTGCATTTGTGTGTGTGTGTGTGTGTGTATGTGTGTGTGTATGTGTGTGTGTGTGTGTGTGTGTGTGTGTTTTGTGTTTTCCAAGCTAAAGGCATTCAAAATATTTTCTAAAGCAAATGACATATGGGAGAAAGCCATGAGCTTTCAGCTGTCTATTGTTAGTAGGAAATAGGAGGGTCATCATAAACCAGTGTACAATTTGGTCAGAGAAAATTCAAGGTATTTTGTGTGCAGTTGGTGACTAAAAATATTGGATTATATTTTCCTTTAAGAATGTATACAAAGGAAAGAAAGAGGACTTAGGAAAAATGCAACCAAACATTATTTATTCATGTTTCTTGAGATTTTCACTATCTCTGATAATTGGAGTTTCCTTCTCCTCTTCCTCCTACTATCCTCCAACTTCCTTCTTATGCTTTACTTAATTTCTTCTTTTGTTCATACGATTTTGTATTTTGGAACATTGCTATATTGGCCCCTTCTGTAGCCGAGACTGGCCTCTAACCCTTTACAACAACTAGAAAACATCAGCGGGAATCATTATACCTGATCTCAAGCTATATTACAAGGCAATTGTGCTACAAACTGCATGGCACTGGTACAGAGATAGGCACATGGATCAATGGAATACAATAGAAGATACAGAAATGAGCCCTCACATATATGGTCACCTGATTTTTGGCAAAGGAGCTGTAAACATTCAATGGAAAAAGGTCAGCCTATTGGACAAATGGTGTTGGCTCAACTGGCACTCAGCATGCAGAAGAATAAAAATAGAACCTTTCTTATCTCCTTGTACAAAGCTGAAGTGCAAGTGGATCAACGATCTCCACATTAAACCAGGTATACTGACACTAGTAGATGAGAAACTAGGAAAAACCTTAGAACACATAGGCACAGGAGAAAATTTCCTGAACAGAACATCAATGGCTCATGCTCTAAGGTCAAAGACTGACAAATGGGACTTAATGAGATGGAAAAGTTTCTGTAAGGCTAAGGACACTGTCAAGAAAATAAAATGACAACCAACAGAGTAGGAAAAGATCTTTACCAACCCCACATCAGATAGAGGCCTAATATCCAAGGTATACAAAGAACTCAAAAAGCTAGACACCAGAGAATCAAACAAATAAAAAAGGTGGTATAGAGCTCAACAAAAAGTTCTCAATGGAGGAATATCGAATGACTGAGAAACACCTAAGGAAGTGCTCTATATCCCTAGCCATCAGGGAAATGCAAATAATTACAACCCTGAGATTCTACCTCACACTAGTCAGATTGGCCAAGATCAAAAATTCAGATGACAGCAGATGCTGGCGAGAATGTGGAGAAAGAGGAACACTTCTCCACTGTTGGTGGGGTTGTAAACTGGTACAACCACTCTGGAAATCCTTCTGGCAATTCCTCAGGAAATTGGACATAGTCCTACCTGAAGACCCAGTTATTCCACTTCTGGGCATATACCCCTGAGAAGCTCCAACATACAACAAAGACACATGTACCACAATGTTCATAGCAGCTCTATTTATGATAACCAGAAGCTGGAAAGAACCCAGATGTCCTTCAGTAGATGAATGGATACAAAAATTGTGGTACATTATCACAATGGAGTACTACTCAGCTACCAGAAACAATGACTTTACAAAATTCTTAAGAATATGGATGTATATATAGAATATCATCCTGAGTGAGATAACCCAGTCACAAAAGAACAGACATAATATGCAGTCACTGATAATGGGATACTAAACCTAGAAAGCTCTGGACACCCCAGAAACAACTCACAGACTATATGAATTTCAAGAAAAGAAAAAGAGAAAAGAAAAGAAAAAACCTTTATGCTTAATCCTTACACACCAAGAAAATTTTAAATAATATCATGTTGCATCCTGTTTTCCATGTACTTTATGCTCATTGTAATGAGTAAGATCTTAATTCGTACTATCAAAGCTTTAAAAAATAAACAAGCACTGAGAAAAAAATATTTTTATTCTTTTATGCAAACATTCTTAAAATTTGTACATTTATCTTTGTTTTTAAAAATAAAGTGGTTGAAAAAAAAAAAAAAGAAAAGAAACCAGTCTTATTGGCACATACTTTTAAATATAACACCTGAGGGAAATAAGCAGAGTCCACATTGAGTTTAATTGCAGTCAAGATTAAATTTTAAAATCTTTTAATAATAACAACATAAGAGTAATAAAATTACTATTTTATTAATAGCAAAAAAACATGTCTGGTTCTTCTGTATCCTTAGTGACAAACAGAAGATTGCTGACATAGTGGATTACAATTCAAAGCACAGAAAAAACCGAGAGCTATATGAAACATCATAAGATTTTCGAAAAACAGAGATCTGTCCCAGGGCTACCTTTTGTCCAGCAGTGATGCATGCATCTCTTAGTCTTCCCCAAACATCTATCTGCCAAGAAGCAGGAGCTATTATATGCCTGGTTGCAATGACATTGAAGGCAGTACAAGTGAATCAGCCATGGACATGGCTGAGATGTGTTCCTCTGCATTTAGGCAGGTTTAATGTTCAGGCTTTCTGGTCAGTAATGTGACCAGGACAAATTCAGTATAAAAGATTGAAGAAGGTGAGATGGGGAAAGAGGACAGAGATGAAAGGATCATGTGCATTTGCAAACTAAATAGAATGCTTCTTTTGATAGAACTGTCTCTCCAGGTGTAAAGTAATAGAAAAATGTTACAGGGGTGCTACACAAAGAGTTTAAGAACCAAGCTTATTCCTCTAATTGCACTTTGGTACTTTTTGCTTCAATGGAGTGGAAGCTTCATTGAGATGAATTTTTCAGTTTTGAGGTAGAGCAGTATGTCAAGAGCATAAAGTTTTTCCTGCACCTATTCTTTACTCTTCCTGTATTATGATGGAGCGAGAGGCATATTGATGATCTTGGTGTATTCATATTAAAACTCAGCCTCCTTAAAAGTAAGATATGTATATATATATATATATATATATATATATATATATATATATATATACATATATATATATATATATATATATATAATATTATGAAAACTGTTATCACCTTCAGGCCATTTTGAAGACTAAACAATTGTGTCCACAGATGAGGACTGACTGCAAGAGTCCAGAAATATATAATATTAATACTTATATAAGAGAAAGTAGTTTATTAATCAGATGACAATATTTTATTTAAATATGATCTACAATTGTTGAATGTAGGAGTAGATTACAGAAAGCAAACAGAATGACATTCTGTTTAGAGAGAAATGTTAAAATGAATTACAGAATATTTTCACACAATCTGTCTCACCCCATGATATGGGTACTGGAACATAATTATTTCCCCTGGCTCTGGCATTCCCCTGGCTCTTAAAGACTGGCTACAGATCTCAACATACCTCTCCACCTTTATCAGAAATTCTAGTGAAAAGGAATTTTTGAGGAATTTGACATTTAATCTTTTTTGGTATGATGATGTTTGAAATAAATGTAAAACATATCATTTCCCTGAGACGACTTCAGGACACAGAGCAGAGCCTGGCCCACCTGCCAGCCGGAAAGGTGGCTCAGAGAGGCTGAGCAACTGTGACCAGGAACAGATCTTAGGAACGTCTGTTCCCACCCGGAGGCAACATCAGTACGCAGAGCGGAGGCTGGCCCAGCTGCCACCTGGAACCTGGGCTGCCGGGGAGTAGAGAGATCTCTGCGGAGTGTACACGGAAAGTGTACCAGGGACACAGACCAGATACAAGGGAAAGGCAAGAACATATCACTGACAACAAAATGGCAAGAGAAAAGAGAAAGAGTATATCCCAAGGAAACCAAGACAATCTAGCAACACCAGAACCCAGCTCTCCGATAGTAGCAAACATCGGAATTCCAAACACTCCAGAGAAAGAAGACACAGACCTGAAATCATGCCTCAAGACGCTGATAGAGTTACTTAAACAAGAAAGGGAGGAAAAGCAAAAAGATTCAGAAGCTTTTAAAGAAGAAACAAGAAAAACACTCAAAGAACTCAAAGAACGAGACGAAAACAGAACCAAAGGAATAAAGGAATGGAAGAGGGAAATTAAAACAGAAATTGACACAATAAAGAAAGCGCTAAAAGACATAACACTAGAGTCAGAACACCGAAAAAAGAAATCAGGAGTCACAGAAGCAAGCAGTTCCAACAGATTACAAGAGATCGAGGAGAGAATCTCGGGGGCAGAAGACAACATTGCAAACATAGACAAAACAGCCAGAGAAGATGCAAAAAACAAAAAGCTCCTAACCCAAAATGTCCAGGAAATACAAGACACAATGAGAAGACCGAACCTAAGGATAATAGGAATAGAAGAGGGAGAAGAGTATCAACTAAGAGGCACAGTAAATATCTTCAACAAAATCATAGAAGAAAACTTCCCTACCCTCAAGAATGAGATGACCACGAGCATAAAAGAAGCCTTCAGAACTCCAAATAGGTTGGACCAGAAAAGAAATACCTCCCGACACATAATAGTAAAAACATCAAGTGCCCAAAGTAAAGAAAGAATACTAAAAGCAGTAAGGGAAAAAGGTCAGGTAACATATAAAGGCAGACCAATCAGACTCACACCCGATTTCTCAACAGAGACTATGAAAGCTAGAAGAGCCTGGACAGACATCATGCACTCCTTAAGAGAGCACAAGTGCCAGCCCAAGCTGCTATACCCAGCAAAATATCAATCACCATCGATGGAGAGACAAAGATATTTCAAGACAAATCAAAATTCACACAATATCTGACCACAAACCCAGCACTACAACGAATTATAGGTGGAAAACCCAATACAAGGAGGAAAAATACAGCCTAGTAAAAACAAGAAAACTCCTAAACAAGAAAACTAAAAGAAGAAAAAAACACAGACACAACTCAACCCAAAAAAGCAAAAATGGCAGGAAACAGAAACAATTATTCCTTGATATCAATTAACATAAATGGTCTCAACTCCCCAATAAAGAGACATAGACTATCAGACTGGATACATAAACAAAATCCAACCTTTTGCTGCATACAGGAAACTCATCTCAGAGACAGAGACAGACACTATCTCAGAGTAAAAGGGTGGGAAAAAAACTTCCAAGCAAACAGCTCCAAGAAGCAAGCTGGAGTGGCTATTCTAATATCGAATAAAGTAAACTTCCAACCAAAAGTTATCAAAAAAGATAAAGAAGGACACTTTTTACTTATTACCGGGGAAATCTGTAAGGAGGAACTCTCAATCCTTAACATATACGCTCCAAATAAGAAGTCACCCACATTCATAAAAGAAACTCTACTAAAGCTCAAAATATACATTTCACCTCACACAATAATAGTGGGAGACTTTAACACCCCACTCTCACCAATAGAAAGATCAGGGAAACAAAAACTGAACAAGGACACTGAAAAACTAGCAGAGACTTTGAACCAACTAGAATTAATAGATATATACAGAACATACTATCCTAAAGTAAAAGAATACACCTTCTTCTCACAACCCCATGGCACCTTCTCGAAATTTGACCACATAATTGGACACAGAACGAGCCTCCCTCAATATAAGAAGATTGAAATACTCCCATGCAACCTCTCAGATCACCATGGTCTACGGTTGGTCTTTAACAACAACAAAAACAACAAAATGCCCACATACACATGGAAACTAAACAACGCTCTGTTAAAGGATAGCAGGGTCAAAGAAGTAATAAAGAAAGAAATTAAGGACTTTCTAGAATTCAACGAAAATGATAACACAACATACCCAAACCTATGGGATGCAATGAAAACAGTATTGAGAGGAAAACTCATTGCCCTAAGTGCTTCCAAGAAGAAACTGGAGAGAGCACACATCAGCAACCTGACAGCACAGCTAAAAGCCCTAGAACAAAAGGAAGCAGATATACCCAAAAAGAGTAGATGGCAAGAAATAATAAAAATTAGGGCAGAAATAGACCAAATAGAAACAAAAAAAAAAACCATTGAAAAAATCAACAAAACAAAGAGTTGGTTCTTTGAGAAAATCAACAAGAATGATAAACCCCTAGCCAGACTAACTAAAGGGCAAAGAGAGAGTATCCAAATTAACAAAATAAGAAAGGAAAGTGGTGACATAACAACTGAAACTAAGGAAATTCAAGAAATCATCAGATCCTACTACGAAAACTTATACTCCACAAAATTGGAAAATCCCGAGGAAATCTACGAATTCCTTGACAGATACAAGGTCCCAAAGTTTAACCAAGACCAAGTAAACCATCTAAATAACCCTATAACACCTAAAGAAATAGAAGAAGTCATCAAAAGCCTCCCAACCAAAAAAAGCCCAGGTCCAGACGGGTTCAGTGCAGAATTTTATCAGACATTTATTGGGGATATAACACCAATATTTGCCAAACTATTCCAAAAAATAGAATCAGATGGAATATTACCCAACTCATTTTTTGAGGCTACAATAACCCTCATACCTAAGCCACACAAAGACCCTACAAGGAAAGAGAACTTCAGACCAATCTCACTTATGAACATTGATGCAAAAATACTCAACAAAATCCTTGCAAACCGAATCCAAGAACACATCAAAACCATCATTCATCATGACCAAGTAGGCTTCATCCCTGGGATGCAGGGATGGTTTAACATAAGGAAATCCATCAATGTAATCCACCATATAAACAAACTTAAAGACCAAAATCACATGGTCATCTCACTAGACGCTGAGAAAGCATTCGACAAAATCCAACACCCCTTCATGTTAAAAGTCCTGGAAAGAACAGGAATCCAAGGCCCATATTTAAACATAATAAAAGCAATATACAGCAAACCAACAGCCAACATCAAACTTAATGGCGAGAAACTTGAAGCAATCCCACTAAAATCAGGGACTCGACAAGGCTGCCCACTCTCTCCCTACCTATTCAACATAGTACTGGAAGTCCTGGCTGGAGCAATTAGACAGCAAAAGGAGATCAAGGGGATACAAATCGGAAAGGAAGAGATAAAAACATCACTCTGCTGATGACATGATAATGTAGTTGAGTGACCCCAAAAATTCCACCAGAGAACTTCTACAGCTGATAAACAAGTTCAGCAAAGTGGCCGGATACAAAATTAACTCAAACAAATCAGTAGCCTACTTATACTCAAAGTACAAACATGTGGAGAAAGAAATTAGGGAAAAGGTACCCTTCACAATCGTTACAAAAACTATGAAATACCTTGGTGTGACTCTAACTAAGGAAGTGAAGGAACTGTATGACAAGAACTTCAAACCTTTAAAAAAAGAAATTGAGGAGGATCTCAGAAAATGGGAAGATCTCCCATGCTCATGGATTGGAAAGATCAACGTCTTAAAAATGGCCATACTACCAAAAGCAATCTACAGATTCAATGCAATCCCCATCAAAATTCCAACAAAGTTCTTCATGGACTTGGAAAGATCAATGTGCAATTTCATATGGAATAAAAAAAGGCCTGGAATAGCGAAATCAATCCTCAACAACAAAAAAACATCTGCGGGAATCACTATCCCTGACCTCAAGCTATATTACAAGGCAATTGTGCTGAAAACTGCATGGTACTGGTACAGAAATAGGCAAGTGGATCAATGGAATAGAATAGAAGATCCAGAAATGAGCCCTCATGTATATGGTCACCTGATTTTTGACAAAGGAGCAGTAAACATTCAATGGAAAAAGGACAGCCTATTCAACAAATGGTGCTGGTCCAACTGGCACTCAACATGCAAAAGAATGAAAATAGACCCGTTCTTATCTCCTTGTACAAACCTCAAGTGTAAGTGGATTAAAGATCTCCACATTAAACCAGATACACTGAAACTATTAGATGAGAAAGTAGGGAAAACCTTAGAACACATAGGCACAGGAGAAAATTTCCTGAAGAAAACACCAATGGCTCAAGCTCTAAGGTCAAAGATTAACAAATGTGACTTAATGAGATTGCAAAGTTTCTGTAAGGCTAAGGACATCGTCAAGAAAACAAAATGGCAACCAACAGAATGGGAAAAGATCTTTACCAACACCACATCAGATAGAGGCCTAATATCCAAGGTGTACAAGGAACTCAAAAAGCTAGACACCAGAGAATCAAATAACCCTATTAAAAATGGGGTACAGAGCTAAACAAATCATTTTCAGTTGAGGAACACTGAATGGCCGAATAACATCTGAGGAAGTGCTCGACATCCTTAGCCATCAGGGAAATGCAAATCAAAACAACCCTAAGATTCCACCTCACACCAGTCAGATTGGCCAAGATCCAAACTCAGGTGACAGCAGATGCTGGCGAGGCTGCGGAGAAATAGGAACACTTCTCCACTGTTGGTGGGGTTGCAAGCTAATACAACCACTCTGGAAATCAGTCTGGCGATACCTCAGAAAATTGGATATAGTACTACCTGAAGACCCAGCTATTCCACTTCTGGGCATATACCCCAGGGACACTTTAATACACAACAAAGATATATGCACCACAATGTTCATAGCGGCTCTATTTATAATAGCCAGAAGCTGGAAGGAACCCAGATGTCCTTCAGAAGACGAATGGATACAAAAATTGTGGTACATATACACAATGGAATACTACTCAGCCACCAGAAACAATGACTTAACCAAATTCTTAAGAAAATGGCTGTATCTAGAGAAGATCATCCTGAGTGAGATAACCCAGTCACAAAAGAACAGACATAATATGCAGTCACTGATAGTGGGATGCTAACCCCAGAGGCTTGCACTCCCCCAGAAACAACTCACAGACTGTATGAAGTCCAAGAAATAAAGAAAACAAAAAATATACATATATTCACAAAACAAGAAGACTTTGACTATTTCCATGTTGCGTTTTGTTTTGCATGTACTTTACGCTTATTGCAACTAGTATGTTTTCAATGCATACTGTCAAGCCCTTGAAAAAAATCAAGTACTGACTAAAAAACATATTCACATGGTTTTATGTAAAATTTATTTTAATGTCTGAAAAAACAGTACTGACAAAAATGTATAATTTTAAGCAAAAAATGTTTAAAATCTTTACATTTATCTTTGTTTTGCAAAATAAAGTCATTTAAAAAAAAGCAGAAAATGTTCACATGCTGTGCATCTAATAAAAAAAAAACACATCATTTTAGGCAACGTTCATATTTGATAGTAGAAGTCGTGAAAATTAAGGGTTGTTTATTGGAAAGAACAAATATGATTGAAAAGGGAAAATCTTTTTTTTATAAAAAAATCACTTTGGATTGGAATGACAATGTTAAAAACAAGGACAACATTTGATAAAGACAGACAAAGCTCGATAGATAGATTACTAAAGCTATAAGTGAAAACAGTCACAGAAAATTTAGACAATATACAATAAAAATGATTTTAAAAAACAGTCACAGCAGAAAGAAGAACAGCAACAATAAAAAACTTAAATATTTTAAAAATAACATTATATCCTTGCCCATAATTTAAACCAGGATGCAAAATTTTTTATGCTACATGTACATTTCTCATAAAATTGTATTTGAATAAGTACCACTTTTTCTATGAGCAAGAATCTACCTGTCTGATTGTTTCTCATTCCCATCTTCCCTCTTTTTATACCAATGTCTTATCACTGATCCTTCTTGAGTAAGTCTTCCTTAGAACTTAATTATTGTTGATTTACTGGTTCTTTACTTGCTCTTTGGCTATAAAAGAATTGTGAAGATTTTCTGCTGTATTCTGATAGAACAAAATGTCTAAAAAGGAGGACCACAGTGAAGGTTTCTTTCTTGTATCATAGCTAAATAATTTCTGAACAGTTTAAAAAAACTAATGAATATTAAAAAGAAAAAAAAAAAACAGAAAAATGCTTAAAGTAACTGAGACCATCCCTAGAACATGTAATTGACATGGTACTTGAGGACAAACTTGTAGCACTGAAGCCCGTATGTCCTGTAAAACGTTGTCTTGCTCTTCTGTGGTTAGATATTTATTGCCTGATATAATAAAGAACTGCACAATTCAAAGCATGTCGGTTTTTTTGACATCCACATTCCATTTAAATAATTACAGTTAAATTCACGTTAAATAAGACTACCAATCTCCTGAAAAAACCATGAAAAATTTTCATATTAAAACTGTGAATTGACTCATGAATGTGTCGTGCGATTCTGCAATTAATGCTGAAGTTTTCACTTCTGTACTTACAAAGGCAAATCTTTTTTTTAGCGCATTTGTAAATTCGTATCAAGAAAACAAGAATAACAACCACAACAAAAAGCACTGTATTTGTACTATGTGTAGTAAGTTAAAATTCATGATTCAATTGGCGAAATTCTGATTGTAAAATTTGAGAAGCAAACCACTCCGCAGCAACCACAGTCAGATAATAAAAGCAGTGTCACTATGCATTGAAAACCTCAATGCATACTGTCAAGCCCTTGAAAAAATCAAGTACTGACTAAAAAATATATTCACATAGTTTTATGTAAAAATTATTTTAATATATGAAAAAACCATACTGACAAAAATGTATAATTTTAAGCAAAAAATGTTTAAAATCTGTACATTTATCTTTGTTTTGTAAAATAAAGTCATTTAAAAAAATAAAATAAAATATATTTTGTTTAAAAAAAAAAAAAAAAAAAAGCAGTGTCACATTTATGGTGCCATACGAAGTTGAAACCGAAAGGAACTTTGGTCTTTGTAGTTTCATGGTATTTTCCTCTCTCTGGAGGCCAGGGGTCAGGACACTGCTCTGTGCAGCGATTTTATGACCCCCCTCCTGTTGCATGGCAACTAACTGGAGCAGGATGCTGCAGTAGAATTTTAGGTATGCTGAGGGTACTGGAAGGATAAGAACTTTCTCAGCTTTAATGTGGGTTTTTACTAGTCAGTATTGTTTGATTTACAGAGGAAAAGTATTGTCCTGCATGAAAAAGAAACCTAGGGTGGAATAGGCCTGTCTTCATGATGACTTATGAGAACTTCCGGCTTTAAGAAGCTGATAGGATCCACCACTGGCACAACTGCATCTGGCCATTCCTAAAGAGCCCTAACACCCACCAGTCGATGTACAGAGCAAATTGTTCAGCCCTAATGTAAAATAGCACATTTCCTACGTCAATCCATTAGAGCTAATGATCATCACTAAAGGAAGTTTCTCCAATTACCGCTGCTAGAAATATATCTCCCTTTATATGGTTGAAGAAAATGAATGTGGCAACTGTCAAAGTGATTTGTTTTTAAAATCAGAGAACCATCACAGGATTAATTTATTTCTCTCCTGATCAATGTGTGATTATCAGTCTCTTCAAGCTGTAGCTGACATTACATTCATATGCAATGTAAAACAGGATTATTATACATGAAGTTCAATTTCCAAATTTACCCAAGATTGGTATCAAGTAACAATATTTTTGTAATCAGTATTTGTAACTAACAATTTTATTTAAACCATTATTCTGTTAATCAATTTAAGTATAAAGATGTTAGAGTATAGTGTTGGATTCAGATAGCAGTGCCTTAGCAGAGGTAGTCTGATGCCATATTGAGGTGACCCCCACCTATATAAACCCTGAAAAATCCCATCCTGGGATCAGCAAGAGTAGGACTGTTTGCTGTCTTATTCTGGGGCTGCATGTCCATGAACAAACAGGTCATGTGCCCCTACTTCCATCACCCTTGAGGTAGTTACTCTATCTGGTGGCCAAATTACTGCTTAAACTTATGTTCTCACTGGAAAGATATGCAAGCAACTGGAATCATTTCTGCAAATGAAGCAGTCCAAGAACTTCAGCCACAGCTAAAGATGCATACTGACCCCAAACCCATATATTCTCCTCAGACCTTATGTAACTCTTCCAGCCCAAGAGACAGGAGCAGTTTTGCATTAAATCATCTCTCTTGAAGGCTATTTATCCAATGTTCATGCTGACCAAATTCTTCTCCAAAACACCTGACTCAGTTAACTTGTTTATTTTACATTTCAGTCTGGTGTAGCCCCAGAGCAAAAGCAAACTCAGGTCAGTAGATACTTAAATTACAGGGGAGATAAGATAAGAACATGTTATATAAATTCTTTCTTGGCAGAAATGGAGCCAGAAATGTTTTTACAGTATACAGGCAAAAATGTAATTGAAGAGAATACAAAACTAATCCAGACTGATAAACTTCATCCCATAGTGTGTGCTATCTACCAGAAATGCAGGAACAAAGATAGATTAGATAAATCCAAGTAAAGATATAGGGTTCCCAGAACACCTTGAGGGGAGGCTGACCCTAAGCTTTTGCCCGTTTGTGGTATCTTTGCTTTTGCCTAGGCTTCTCTTTTGCCCACATTTGGAGATTTAACATCCTTTAAAGATTTGAGGTAGTATTGTCGCGTGATCAGAGAGGAATACAGCCTCTCAGAATATATGAAGAAATGGGTGCAGGGAAAGAAATGTGTGAAGGTCAGTCCAGGGGAGGGGTCAGCAAATGGGATATAAAATGAATGAATATAAAATTAATGAAAAAAGAAGGAAATCAAGTGAGTACATACAATAATTTCAAGCCTTGCAACTCAGATAGGAATTAAGGTCTGTTAAGTTTCCCAATACAAACCACTCCATTCAGTCAAAAGAGAATAATTTTTAATCTCAATAGCAATTAAAAATTGAAGTATACTTAAGGCAACCAAGATAAATATCATCTTTTACTTTTGTTTACTTTCTCATTTCTTCCTTTTTGTTTATTTGTTTTTTTTTTCACCCCAGATTTTATTTTCCTCCTGGTCCAACCTCTGACTATTCCATACCCCCAGTGGTCAGGGGAGATAGACTGTTTCAAGGGTAGAACATTAGACATGATGGCAGTCAACAATTTTGATGTAAAGTGGAAAAGTAAGTAACTTATGTTTACAAAAAGTGGCTTGAATGAGAACATAAGAAGACCACATTGATAAAGCCACCACATATTTCACTTGCTCCACATAGAAAAATCAGGCATGAACTCACCAGAAAATTATAACTGTATTATATCTTTAATTCTACAAGAAATTGTCATGAACTGACATATCAAGAGAATAGAAAATGATATTTATCTATGGCTGGACATTGCAGGCTACAATAATGACAGGCGATGTAAAATTTACCAAAGGTACAGTAGCTGTGAATTTATTTATAGGACTAAAAAAGCACATTTTTATTGCAACTGAGGCTTTGTTTAAATGGGTGAATCTCAGGCATGGTATTGTAAATACAGATTAAAAAAAAAAAAAAAAACTTGTTGATGGAAGTTGTAGATCCTAGTGTGAAATCATCCAATGCTATTTGAAATGGTCATTTTCACAAGAATATATTTCTGATTATATCCAGTGATTTGTGCTGTTCTTAGGATTTGGTTAGACATGATTCTTGTTGCATTCAATGTTGCTAAATAAATTAATGAAAATCCACTAAAAACACCAAGTATAGAAAAAAAAGTTCTCATCTATAATTTGCCTATATACCTGGGTGGCATCAGAATTAATGGCTGCTGGCTGAGGAATTGTCTATTTTCTTTAGAAATGTGACCCTGGTATGGATACCGAAAACATATTTTCAATTGAGAGAGACAATATAAAAGAAGGTAAGAGTCAGAATTGTAGAAAATAGAGATAAGTATGAATGAAAATACTTTGGAAGAAGACAACAATATTAACTCTTCTCCTACTACTATTTTTTATTCCATATTTTTCAACAAGAAAACAAGTTATGCTAATATAGAGATACACCCAGAAAAGGTGACAGGATAAAAAGTTAAACAATATTAAATAGGCATTATATACAACAGAGTTACTATTTAAGAAATCACAGTCACATTGACATTCCCAATAAAGACACACACACACACAAACATACACACGCACAACCAAAATGTAAAAGGGTACACTGACAATTTAAAAACTAGAAAAGATAATTGAAGAAGATATTACCAGCTAAAATGCCTCCATGGTTATGAAATGATAGGGCTATTATTTTGCAAACTGCCATTATTCTAAAAGCAATGCACACATTCAATGTAATGTCCAAAAAAATCTTTCACACAAAATTAAAAATGTAATTGTAGTTTTATATGGGAATAAGAAGTTTCAACTTGCCAAAAAATTATATTAAAAATAACAATAATAATAAGAAACCAAAAACACAAAAACAAACAAACAAAAGAAATATAATACTTGTTATACTGATCAGTGAACAGAAATGACGACTGACAAATACTTCCACATTATACAGCCACCTGTTTGTTGAAAAAACATTAAAATTTTACCTCAGTGACTTTGATCAATCTGTATAGTACATATTGAACAATTGTACTACTCTAAATGATGTCTAAACATAGCACAATGAAAATGGATGCATATTTATCTCCCTGCACAAAAATCTATTTCAAATAAGTCAAGAAGCTGAATATAAAACAGTGTACACCAAATATCATAGTAGAGAAAATGCAAAATGCAGGAGGCAGTTTCATAAGGAGAACATCACTGGCTCAGACTCTACAATTTATAATTGATAAATGTGCCATCATAGAACTCTATAGAGTATATGGAACAAGCTGTATCCTCCTCCTTTGCCTATGGGGTTTTACACTTGTACAGCCACTATTCAAATAAATTTGGAATTCTCAGGAAACCGGTAAATTGTTATAGCTCAAAACAAAGCTATATCACTTCTGGCCATATACTCAAAATATTTTCTAGCATCCCAAACATTCATGGACTAAAGCGTGTTCTTATACTTGTATTTATAATATCTAGGGAGGAATTATAATAATGTGATTGAATGGATCTCAGAAAAGACTTTGAACTTTGTACTTTTTAAATTACTAAGACTGCTATAGACTATTGAGAATCTGGAAGTTGTACTAAAAATACTTTTAAAATTTTGCTATGCCTAGATATGGTCCTCATAGATTGATGTGTTTGATCAAGCCTTTTGGGTCCAGGGAGTGGAATGTAATGATTTGTACA
Source organism: Micromys minutus (assembly GCF_963924665.1). Lineage (NCBI taxonomy): Eukaryota > Metazoa > Chordata > Mammalia > Rodentia > Muridae > Micromys > Micromys minutus. The sequence goes on from NC_137972.1 coordinate 62,451,532, forward strand.
TGTTCTGCCCTGGGAGTGACAGGATTAGAAGATGTAGCTTTTTTGGATTTATATATGAGAGAGAGAGAGAGAGAGAGAGAGAGGAGAGAGAGAGAGAGAGAGAGAGAGAGAGAGAGAGAGAGAGAGAGAGAGAGAGAGAGAGAGAGAAAGGTAGGAAGAAATGTAGGTAGGTACATAGATAGGAAAAGACAAAATTGCATACTATCACTCATGCTTTTTATGCACACGCACATGTGCGAGCGCGCGCGCGCACACACACACACACACACACAGGCACACACACTCAGAGAAGAATTTTCCTTGAATAACTTTTATGAGCAGGATTCTATAGTAGGCTTTTGCTAACATGGTGAATGTTAAAAATAAAATAAGAGAGGTGAAAATTAGAGTCAGAGTTTGGAATTATACCAATCATTAGGATGGTATATATAGTATTAATATTTATATTCTGAGATAATTTTTTAACATTAATTTTATATGTAAGTCACAGCTATTGTTGTTTAATGTATCATTAATGTTTCATGTCATTTATTAAAGCTCTGCTAATTTATACTACAATAGTAATAAAATAAAAAAGAACAGTTTTGGTGCTGTTGCTGTGCATGCATTTTTGTGTGTGTGTTTGTGTGTGTGTGTTTGTGTTAAACATTTCTTTACAAATTGCATATTAGTATTGTTATTATTATTATTTGGAGAATTTTCTTGTATTTGACATTACTTTTAACTGATAAAACAAAAATATAGTTAGATATTATCTAACCCACTTATAGTTTCAGAACTCAAGTATATTTAGCAGAAGGATCATAAATTCAAAGTTAGCACAGACTACCTAAGGACAAGAGCAGGCAACAGAGTCAGGCCTTGAGTGATTGCTAATTCTATTTCTCAGCCTGACACTAATTGACTAGAAGCTTATTGAACCTCTTCCTCGAGCTGCCACAATTGCATCTAGTTCCTGGTATGGCGTTCACAAGCCCATCTCTGCTTCCCATGGAAGGAGGTTGACAGGTCCAAACTTGCACAGATTTTGTGCTAGTAATGACAGTAATGACATCTTCTGTGAGATCAATGGTATAATGGTTATGTTAGGCCTGAAATATGTTCAAACCCATTATCTTTTTTGGCACTTATTATTTATTGGTTATTGTCTTCTTTCTGATATCTCCTGAGTCTTGGAGCAATGATATAGCATTCACATATTTATCTGAACTTTCAATAGCACTTATATACAGGTTTGGTGCTGTTGTTGTGCATGCACGCATGTTTATGAATTTTGCACACAAACCGTTGGATTGCGAATATCATCATGAGGGTGGTAGCCCAACATAATATTAACATGTATGGTATGTACTCATAAATTGGTATTAGCCATATAATTGAGGCTACCCACAGGAGGGTACACAGAAGTTAAAATAAGGACGGCTCCAGAAAAGATGCTTGAATCTCACTAAGTACGAGGAAAAGTCATAAAAAGCAAATGGAGGAAGGGGTGTGAGAGGTAGAAAGGATAGTGAGAAGAATGACATGCTTCAAGATTTGGCTGGTGGATGGATAAAAAGAGATGGTTCAAAGGCCATAAAAATGGATGAAAATATGCCAGGGAAAGTGTGGTTGAGATGGGACCATGCTGAGAATGAGACAGGGACCTGGGGTAAGGCAAGATCTTAAGAATCTGTGGCAGTTACCTTAGTAATGACTCTTAACATTGGAGATATGAATCCTGTAAAGGATATTTTGTGCAGCCAGGAAGTAACCTCAGTGGAGTGATAGAGACACCAACAAAACCTCAAAGCATTCAATCCACAATTTATCCCTTATACAAGAAACATAGGCAAAGGGAATGGAGCAGAGACTGAGAAAGGTGGCAACCAATAACCAGTCCAGAATGAGAACCATTTGATGAGGAAACACTAATGCCAAACACTATTAACAATAGGCTGTAATGTTTTCAGACAGGAACATGATGTCTTCGGAGCAGCTTCCCTAAGCAGCTAAATTAGAGAGATACAGACATCCACAGCCGTACAATGGATGGAGCTTGGGAATTCTTAAGAAAGAAGAGGAGAAAAGATTTTGGACCCCGAGGGGATGAGAACTCCACAGGAAGAACAACAGTTAAGTTACACCAACCCTTGTAGGCATTCAGAGACGTAATTACCAACCAGAGAATACCAGCTGTACCTACACCTCTCTGACTTATATAGCAGACAGGCAGCTTGGTTTTTATATGTATCCTGAAGGTGTCATCTGAAATGTTGTTGCTTGCTTGAAGGGAATGTTCTTCTAGCTAGGATGTCCTGTCTGGCCTCAATTTGAGCCACACAAATCTAGATATAATGTATCTAGTCTCACAGAGACTTAAAGTACCAGATTGGGGAATACTCATGGGTCACCCATCTTCCCAGAGAAGGTGAAAGGAAATGGTGCAAAAATGTGGGAGAGGTGACCAGCAGGAGAGCAGTGAAAGGAATGTAAACTGAATAACTAAAAACCAAATAAAACAAAACAAAAAGGCATGATGTGTCATTTAGTTGCAATCTATATTTACTAAGCATTTTGTACTTATTACATGAAATGAGAGAATAATATTTAAGTGACTGGAGGCATAGTTTAATGTTTAAATAATTGTTACTGTTACAGTGATGAAATATATTTTTATCAACATTTAAGTTGTTGCTCATGACCATCTCATCAATTCTAGAGCATATGAGGACTCTTAAAAATTCTGAGGGGACTGCCAGCTCCTAAGGTTGAGAGACTGGTGAGTGAGAGATCTGGGCGGCCGGGGACCAGAGAGATCTCTGCGGAGTGCGCACCCGTAGCACACCCTCCGATCTGCCTGATCCAGGGAGCAGGAACAGAACTTTGGAACTTCTGTTTCCACCCAGCAGCGAATACAGAGTGCAGAAAAGAGTGCGGCCCATCTGCCATGAGGACTGCAAACTCCTAAGGGTGAGAGACTGGTGAGGGAAAGATCTGGAAGGCCAAGGAGCAGAGAGATTGCTGCAGAGTGTGCACGCAGGGCGCACGCTCCGACCTGCCTGATACGGGAACCTGGAACAGAACTTTGGAACCTCTGTTCCCACCAGACAACTCTGAGGCACAGAATAGGGCTGGGCCATTCTGCCACCTGGACCAGTGTAGATCCAGGGACACAGACCAGATACAAGGGAAAGGCAAGAACATATCACTGACAAGAAAATGGCAAGAGGAAAGCGAAAGAGTATATCACAAGGAAACCAAGACAACCTGGCAACACCAGAACCCAGCTCTCCCATAACAACAAACATCAAAATTCCAAACACTCCAGAAAAAGAAGACGCAGACCTGAAATCATACCAAAGATGCTGATAGAGATACTTAAACAAGAACTGGAGGAAAAGCAAAAAGATTCAGAAGCTTTTAAAGAGGAAACAAGAAAAACACTCAAAGAACGCACAGAACTAGAGGAAAACAGAACCAAAGAAATAAAGGAATGTAAGAGGGAAATTAAAACGGAAATTGACACAATAAAGAAAACACTAAAAGAGATAACCCTAGAGGCAGAACACCAAAAAAAGAAATCAGGAGTCACAGAAGCAAGCATTTCCAATAGATTACAAGAGATCGAATTGAGAATCTCGGGGGCAGAAGACAACATTGCAAACATAGACAAAAAAGCCAGAGAAGATGCAAAAAACAAAAAGCTCCTAACCCAAAATGTCCAGGAAATCCAAGACAAAATGAGAAGACCGAACCTAAGGATAAGAGGAATAGAAGAGAAAGAAGAGTATCAACTAAGAGGCACAGTAAATATCTTCAACAAAATCGTAGAAAAAAACTTTCCTACCCTCAAGAATGAGATGACCACAAGCATAAAAGAAGCCTTCATAACTCCAAATAGGTTGGACCAGAAAAGAAATACCTTCCAACACATAATAGTCAAAACACCAAGTGCCGAAAGCAAAGAAAGAATACTAAAAGCAGTAAGGGAAAAAGGTCAGGTAACATATAAAGGCAGGCCAATCAGAAACATACCTGATTTCTCAACAGAGACTATGAAAGCTAGAAGAGCCTGGACAGACATCATGCACACCCTAAGAGAGCACAAGTGCCAGCCCAAGCTGCTATACCCAGAAAAACTATCAATCATCATAGATGGAAAGATGAAGATATTTCTAGACAAATCAAAATTTACACAATATTTGACCACAAACCCAGCACTACAACAAATCATGTGTGGAAAACCCAATACAATGAGGGAAAATACAGCCTCGTAAAAACAAGAAAACTCCTAATCAAGAAAACTAAAAGAAGAAAAAAAAACACAGACACAACTCAGCCAAAAAGCAATAATGGCAGGAAACAGAAACAAGTATTCCTTGATATTTATTAACATAAATGGACTCAATTCCTCAATAAAGAGACATAGGCTATCAGAATGGATACATAAACAAAATCCAGCCTTTTGCTGCACACAGGAAACTCATCTCAGAGACAAAGACAGACACTATCTCAGAGTAAAAGGGTGGGAAAAAACTTCAAAGCAAACAGCCCCAAAAAGCAAGCTGGAGTCGCTATTCTAATATCGAATAAAGTAAATTTCCAACCAAAAGTTATCAAAAAAGATAAGGAAGGACACTTTTTACTCATTACAGAGGAAATATGTCAGGAGGAACTCTCAGTTCTTAACATATATGCTCCAAATTAAAAAAGCACCCACATTCATAAAAGAAACCCTACTAAAGCTCAAAAAATACATTTCACCCCACACAATAATAGTGGGAGACTTTAATACTCCACTCTCACCAATGGACAGAACATGGAAATAGAAACTGAACAAGGAAACTGCAAAACTAGCAGAGACCTTGAACAAACTAGAATTAATAGATGTATACAGAACATATCATCCTAAAGTAAAAGAATACACCTTCTTCTCAGCACCTTATGGCACCGTCTCGAAAATTGACCACATAATTGGACACAGAAAAAGCCTCAATCGATATAAGAAGATGGAAATACTCCCATGCATCCTCTCAGATCATCATGGTCCATGGCTGGTCTTTAACAACAACAAAGACAACAAAAAGCCTACATACACATGGAAACTAAACAATGCTCTGTTAAATGATAGCAGGGTCAAAGAAGAAATAGAGAAAGAAATTAAGGACTTTCTGGAATTTAACGAAAACAAAAACACAATATACCCAAACCTATCGGATGCAATGAAAGTAGTACTGAGAGTAAAACTTATAGCCCTAAGTGCTTCCAAAAAGAAACTGGAGAGAGCTTACATCAGCAACCTGAGAGCACAGCTAAAAGCCCTAGAACAAAAGGAAGCAGATATACCCAAAAAGAGTAGACGGCAAGTAACTATCAAAATTAGCGCAGAAATAGACCAAATAGAAACAAAAAGAACCATTGAAAAAATCAACAAAACCAAGAGTTGGTTCTTTGAGAAAATCAACAAGATTGATAAACCCCAACCAGACTAACAAGAGGGCAAAGAGAGAGTATACAAATTAACAAAATCAGAAAGGAAAGTGGAGACATAACAACTGAAACTGAGGAAATTCAAGAAATCACTAGATCCTACTGCAAAAACTTAAACTCCACAAAATTGGAAAATCTGGAGGAAATAGACAAATTCCTAGACAAATACCAGTTTCCAAAGTTAAACCAGGACCAAGTAAAGCATCTAAATAACCCTATAACACCTAAAGAAATAGAAGATGTCAACAAAAGCCTCCCAACCAAAAAAAGCCCAGGTCCAGACAGGTTCAGTGCAGAATTTTATGAAACATTTATTGCAGATATAACACCAATACTCCCCAAATTATTTCAAAAGATAGAATCTGATGGAATGATACCCAACTCATTTTTTGAGGCTACAATAATCCTCGTAACTAAACTAAACAAAGTCCATACAAGGAAAGAGAACTTCAGACCAATCTCACTTATGTACATTGATGCAAAAATACTCAACAAAATCCTAGCAAACCGAATCCAAGAACACATCAAAATGATCATTCATCATGAACAAGTAGGCTTCATCCCTGGTATGCAGGGATGGTTTAATATAAGAAAATCCATCAACGTAATCCACCATATAAACAAACTCAAAGCACAAAATAACATGGTCATCGCACTAGATGCTGAGAAAGCATTTGACAAAATTCAACACCCCTTCATGTTAAAAGTCCTGAAAAGAACAGGAATCCAACTTCCATAATTGAACATAATAAAAGCAATATACAGCAAACATCAAACTTAACGGTGGGAAACTTGAGGCAATCCCACTAAAATCAGGAGCTCAAAAAGGCTACCCACTCTCCCCATACCTACTCAGCATAGTACTGGAAGTCCTGGCTGGAGCAATTAGCCAGCAAAAGGAGATCAAGGGGATACAAATCAGAAAGGAAGAGATAAAATCATCACTCTTTGCAGATGACATGATAGTTTATTTAAGTGACCCCAAAAACTCCACCAGAGAACTTCTACAGTTGATAAACAAGTTCAGCAAAGTGGCTGGATACAAAATTAACTCAAACAAATCAGTAGCCTTCCTATACTCAAAAAACAATCATGTGGAGAAAGAAATTAGGGAAAAGGTACCCTTTTCAATTGTCACAAAAACTATGAAATACCTTGGTGTGACTCTAACTAAGGAGGTAAAGGACCTGTATCACAAGAACTTCAAACCTCTATAGAAGGAAATTGAGGAGGATCTTAGAAAATTGAAAGATCTCCCATCCTCATAGATTGGAAAGATCAACATTTAAAAATGGCGATTTTACCAAAAGCAATCTACAGATTCAACGCAATCCCCATTAAAATTCCAAGACAGTTCTTCATGGAATTGGAAAGATCAATGTTCAATTTCATATGGAACAACAAAAGACCTAGAATAGCGAAATCCATCCTCAACAACAAGAAAACATCTTGGAGAATCACTATCCCTGACCTCAAGCTACATTACAAGGCAATTGTGCTGAAAACTGCATGGTACTGGTACAGAAATAGGCATGTGGATCAATGGAATAAAATAGAAGATCCAGAAATGAGCCCTCACATATATGATCACCTTATTTTTGACAAAGGAGCCGTAAACATTCAATGGAAAAAGGACAGCCTATTCAACAAATGGTGCTGGTCCAACTGGCACTCAACATGCAAAAGAATGAAAATAGACCCTTTCTTATATCCTTGTACCAAGCTCAAGTGTATGTGGATCAAAGATCTCCACATTAAACCAGATACACTGAAACTATTCGATGAGAAAATAGGGAAAACTTTAGAACATATAGGCACAGGAGAAAATTTTCTCAACAAAACTCCAATGGCTCAAGCTCTAAGGTCAAAGATTAACAAATGGGACTTAATGAGATTGCAAAGTTTCTGTAAGGCTAAGGACATTGTCAAGAAAACAAAACAGCAGCCAACGAAATGGGAAAAGATCTTTTCCAACTCCACACCAGATAGAGGCTTAATATCTAAGGTATACAAAGAACTCAAAAAGCTAGACACCAGAAAATCAAATAACCCTATTAAAAATGGGCTACAGAGCTAAACAAAACGTTCTCAATTGAGAAATATTGAATGGCTGAGAAATATCTGAGGAAGTGCTCCACATCCTTAGCCATCAGAGAAATGCAAATCAAAACAACCCTGAGATTCCACCTCACACCAGTCAGATTGGCCAAGATCCAAAATTCACATGACAACAGATGCTGGCGAGGTTGCCGAGAAAGAGGAACTCTTCTCCACTGTTGGTGGGGTTGCAAACTAATACAACCACTCTGGAAATCAGTCTGGCGATACCTCAGAAAATTGGACATAATACTACCTGAAGACCCAGCTTTTCCACTTCTGGGCAAATATACCGCAGAGACACCTTAGTACACAACAAAGATATATGCACCACAATGTTCATAGCAGCTCTATTTATGATAGCCAGAAGCTGGAAAGAACCCAAATGTTTTTCAGAAGGTGAATGGATACAAAAATTGTGGTACAATTACACAATGGAATACTACTCAGCCACCAGAAACAACGACTTGACCAAATTCTTAAGAAAATGGCTGCATCTAGAGAATATCATTCTGAGTAAGATAACCCAGTCACAAAAGAACAGAAATAATATGCAGTCACTGATAATGGGTTGCTAACCCCAGAGGCTCGCACTGCCCCAGAAACAACTCACAGACTGTATGAAGTCCAAAAAATATAGAAAACAAAACAAACAAAAATCTTTATACAACAAGAAAACTTTGACTATTTCCATGTTACATTTTGTTTCAAATGTACTTTATGCTCATTGTAACTATTAAGTTTTCAATGCATACTATCAAACCTTTAAAAAAAATCAAGTACTGACTGAAAAATATATTCATACAGTTTTATGTAAAAATTATTTTAAAATATGAAAAAAATGTACTGACAAAAATGTATTGTATAATTTTATGCAAACAATGCTTAAAATCTGTACATTTATCTTTGTTTTGTAAAATAAAGTTGTTAAAAAAAATTCTGAGTGAAGCAATCACACACATGGTCCAAATGCATACATGAAAGCAATACACTCAAACACAAAATAAATTGAGCACTTTGGAGCCATATTTTAAGGCTATCAAAGTTATTCTAATTTATGCAAAATTAAGATTATACCATAAAAATTCACGAATTAATTCTGTTGTTTCTTTTTTTTTTCTATCAATGGCAACAATGTAAGGTGCTTGACCTCAGTTAATTATTTTTTCTTACTCTTATTACTGCAAGTTTTTTATATTGTGTCACCTGTATTCAGTTTTGAAATATAGGTACTACCAAATAGATTATTTTTCATTAATATTCATAATGAGCATCTTCTGATGAAGAAATATAATTTTCGCATTTATTCTTTAGAAGAAGCACGTTTTTGATGGCACAGAATTTATTTGAATTTTACAATAAATGAATAGCTCATCTCAATAAACTAGTACTCTTAGTTTAGTTTTTCTATTCTTTCTAGTTGTCCTATGTACAAACATTTGATATGGAATTTGTAACCAATGGGAAATGAATACAGACTCAGTCTAATTATATTAAAGATTTTATTGACTAGCTCATGTTACATGAATATTCCCAGGGACAATTTGAAATTGTCTTAAAGGAGATGATTGGTAAATGATATTGAAAGATGAAATCCACCCATACACCTTGAATATCTATGATAGCAAGAACGAACCTATTCAGTTCTGTTAAGTGATTAAGTCAATATTAAATATTTTTGTGTATCTACCTGAGAAAGTCGCAGAAGCAATAAAATCCGTTAATAATATCATAACTACTCGATAGTGATGGATGTACATTTTCAATGAGGCTCACTGACTTAGTGCTTTTGAAACCTTGTGTTACATGTACTGGCATCATAGACAAATGTCTGTTGGGTACCAGATGGTTGCCTAGCATCAAATTGCCTAGCCATAACACCACCACAGCATTAAAATGTTAAATCAGAGTTTATATTTTCTCCATTTACAGTTCTTTTAAAATGGAGAATTTATCACTTAAATTTATAATGAGGGCATATGAAAAGTATTTTGGTAATTAAATATACTTCAATAAAAATTATGAAACAATCTTAAAGTAGTGATTTATATTAGAAATATAACAGTTCAGTTGTGTTTTTACTAGGAGAAATCTAATATATTTGTAGTTGAATATGAATCACATCTATCTTTTCTGAAGATATCATTGGTGTGTTCTCAGGTGATAAAATTTTGAGATATACGAATAGAAACATACATTTTTTTTCTGGATCTTTGGAAACCTAAGAAAGATGGGTTAAAATAGCTACTAAATCTAGTCAGTAACACACACACACACACACACACACACACACACACACACACACAGAGGCATGTGCATATATACAGATATTTGATGTATTAAAGCCCCAGTGTAGAAGTCTAAGTTCTATTTAGAGTAGGAAATTCCCTTTTTCTAGTCATTTATTCCATGTATTAAATGCAAAGTATTTTGACATGGTAGGTAGTTCCTTCTGAAGCTGACCATTTTTTCATGAGCTTTAACAATGGCATATATATATATATGTGTGTGTGTGTGTGTGTGTGTGTGTGTGTGTGTGTGTGAAATAATATTAAAATCATTTTTAGTTCATGAACTAGATTTTCTATTCTAACTCTACCAATATTCCCACATCACCCTCCAGTGTATTCATTAAATTATTTACCTCTTTTCCCCATTCCCAAATTACTGTATCTATATATTTATATATACATATATTATACATATGTGTATTTATGTATATGACATGTTTAGTCTCAATAATGTTACATGTATGTGTTTTCATGGCTGAATAAGTGGAATTGAACAACCAGTTGGAGTGCTTAACCCTGACAAAGATCACCTCTCACACTCCCACATTCTTACATTTGCCTCTCATACTTTGTATAGAATTGAGCCTTTCTGAGATACTCTGTATGGGTTTGGCACTTCCAGTGTTATCCTTGTTAATTATGTTTCTTTAACACACAATATATTTTGATGATATTTTCCTCAAAAACTTCTAAGTCCTCTCCACCTACCGCCCACATAATTCATGATCATTCTCTCATTCCATGATTCTAAAGGAAACACATTCTCACTTCTGAAATAATATAAATACATATAAACTATATAGAAGAATACCCATTGAAAGTATAGTGAGGAAAATTTAGGTACAAATTATTGAACACAACATTTCATGCAAAAAGCCTGGCGAACTGATATTATGAAAGATAACCTGAGGAGTATTGGTTGTGTGACTTCTATATGACAAAGATGCACACAAATAGTGCTGACATAACAATGGTTTGCATGTACATGGGACAATTTATGACAGGTGCCTATCTCTAAATGCCATGGGATGATGTGCCTCTTTGCTACACTGGCAATAGTGCATTCCTCATATTTACTGGTAGCTAAGAAGTTTCCAGAATAGATATTCCCTATGTTTCACACCCCTAAAGTAATTGGATCAGAAAATGGGCCAGCTTTTGTTGCCCTGGTAAGTCAGATATTAGCTCATTTCTTGGGACCAACTGGAAAACCCAACTGACTTAGGAGATTGAGTGGTGTTCCGTCCTTTAGTACCTTTTAGGATTAGGAACACTGTCTTACTTGATCTTGACCCCCTTTTGAGATACTATATGGGAACTGTGCTGCTCTAACCCTATTGGGAGATGTTCCTGAATTGACTTGCCATGATGATAGTGATTTATACGCCAGACAGAAGACTCTGCAGACAATCAATTAAAAAAAAAAAAAAAAAAAGAGTCTGGCCTATGTTGGCTATGACCTATGTTCCAGCTACCTCAGAGCATGCTCATCCTTTCCAAAATAGAGATTCGGTCTACCTTTGATGCATCAGACCCTGACCTTCAAACTACTTTGGAAGTAACCATACAAGGTTTTGCTGACTATGACAATGACAGTGGAGGTAGGTGGGGTCACAGCCTTGGTACACAACTCTTATGTTAAACCTGCTCCAAACCTGAGCCATCTGACATCTCTAGTTAGAGAATGAAAAAGCCCAAAAACCCGCAAAAGCTCAAGATATCCTAAACATCATATTTGGTTACTAGTTTGTCTGTGGCCGGCAGAGGATGTCTCAAGAACTGTGAGCAACTCCCATACTTTTCCTAGACTTACATGACAAGTTCTATCAGGTACACGTGTGGTCCTTGTCTAAAGAATCATCCCCTTACACCTGTTGGTCCACTTTAAACACTGATTTGTGTAAATCAGCTGCTGTGTTGGACTCATGAGATATTCCTACACAGAAACAGGGAGAAGGACAACTAGAATGCAAGGGTCAATCCACATGATCCTTGAAGCCCTGTCCCGGGGAGAGGGGTCTGGAAAGAGGAGGTTTAGGGTGCAGGCACTGTCAGCTAAGATGTAAGCTATGCCTCTATCCATCTAAGTGTGTCCCTGAAATGAGTGGAGTACTCCATGGGCCCATAAGCAGAGGATCCAATGGCTACTTTTGAATGCATGGAGTTCTCAGTCTACTTCTCAGTCCTCATGGGATGGCCTTTAATAACTGTAAGCAGGAATTCCACAAGTGTGTGTTGTGGTAGTTCTAACAAGTTGCAGCTGTTGCACAAGATTATGGACTTGTAGGGCAACTGGGAATTTTTGAGTCCTTTGTACCTGTCCTGACATCACCTGGGGAAGTGGTAGCTGAGAAAGAGAATGGATCCAGTTTAATTTCTCCTACAGCCCACTCTCCATGTGATTTACTGAAGTGGGAAGAAAATCATGTAAGTGAGAATAGAAAAACAACTAGAGACCAAGGCTAAATCAGTCTGGCTATTATAATGGGATTCTTTGTACCATTAACTTATGGATTGAGGCCTTGACAACACTCATCGTGACTAAATCTGTTGCAGTCTGGCATCTCTGGGCTCTAGACACACTATGCCAAACATTATGATACGGCCCATGTGGTGACTAGAGTTAATGTGATAACAAAGTGTTCTATATAAGAGAAAATTTGTTCTTTCATCAGGATCCCCAAAATGATGAGCATCTGCTTCTTAACCTTATAGAAAATTCTGTTCTACTTTTAAACTCAATCACGCCTTCCCTTTACCATTTCTTGTGAGCTCTGCTTTGATACAGTTTCACCATATATGAAAGAATAGCTACCTTAGGCCCCATAAGACAGAGCAACACAGATGAGGGCTGCCGGTGGAGGTCCCTGTAATCTCTCACCTTCCAAATAGTGTTCTGGCAATTACTAAGAATAGGCACTGTTCTCTATGTGGAAAAATTTCTTTATAACTCTACTCATGACTATGGCAAATGGGTATTTGATTACTTTGAGAATATCTGCTGGGCTTTCTTTTCAAGATTGGCACCTTGGTATATCTACAGGTCCTGAATCAGACCCAGGGTTTTTTTTTTTTTTTTTTTTTTTTTTTTTTTTTTTTTTTTTTTTTTTTTTTTTTTTTAGTTTTGCTAATGCCTTGGCTCTATATCAAGGGCTCCAAGGTCTTTGAGATACTAGAGAAGAGACCATGTCTAAGCCAGAAAAAAACATCAGTTACAGCATTAACTCTAAGTGTGCTTCTGAGATCCAGCCTGGGAGGGTTAGGAATGAGAATTGCCTTCCTGATAATCTCCTCCACTCACAACTCCAGTTTGTGTGCAGCCATAAACCTTGATATCCAGAAGATAAAAGATTCTATCTCCCACCTTCAGGAGTCCTCACCTTCCTGGCAGAAGTGTCCTACAGAAGAGGAAAGGGCTTTTGTTTTTTCAGCTGGGAGAGTCACTTTACTTTCAACTCTGATACGACCTTTGATCATCCTATGTTTGCTCCTAAAGTTTGGTCCTCGAATTTGAATTTCTCAGTTGCTTTCATCGATGAATGCCTTAACACTGTGCAAATAACTTTGCTCTAACTACAGTATAAGTCTGTGAAACAAGATGACCTTTGATTTCAAGATTGAAATGTTATTCTAGAGAAAGGGAGGGGGAGATGAAAGAAGTAAATAATTATCTATCCCCAACCTGTATAGAAACAATGGCTCAGCAGCCTACACTGCCTTGACCTAAGGGACTTCCTTGAGTAAACAATTCTCAGAAGAACCATAAAATGTGCTGACTGATAGCCATCTAACCCTCTAGAGAGTCCCAGTTAGGGTCCTGATGCATATGCTCACTAAGCAATAGGTTTAAAAGTCAGTATGCTTAGCCAATGAATTTCAATTATAACCTTGTTGATGTAACCTATACATCCTCTGGATATAGACCAGCATTAGACAAATAAACTTCCAGCTTTTGCATCTATTTCCAATCCCTTGTCTCATTCACAGAGCCTCAAATACATAAAATTCAATTTGGGTCTAACATCTCATATGTTGGGCAGGATGAAATGCAACACCATGAAGAGACAAGAGAGACCAGTGAATGGAAGCACAGACCTCAACAGCCTTAAGATCATGTACAACACAGAAATCTTGTCTTGTCTGATTGTCTGTCTTTCTCTTGTTTTCTGCTTTGGTTTGCTCGAGAGCTTCTGTAAGTTGTGACCTTGGTGAGTATGAAGGATGTTTCAGGCCCCATTTGGAAACTGTTTGTCTATGGACAGAAAGAAATGGGGAGTTCTCTGTTGGACTCTGTGTCAGCATTTTCTGTCAGGGTTGCCAGGTTACCTCTTTTCTGTGCCTGTGGGAGGGGCAAAGTTTTGGCTTGTTCTCAAACATCTGTGCATCCACTTACCTGTTCATCTGGTGGCCAATAAACAGCAGGCAGACATGCCTTACAGTCGTGACCACAGAGAATCTGCAGATTGTCTGGCAATTATAGTGGAACTCCACTAGTTGGTACTGGTGATTACAGATTGTGAGAACTTCACCACAGCCTGTAGTGTTTGTGAGAGGCATACTCAGGATTTTGTATCTATTCGTGTTTTATATGTCAGTGTCACTCAGGATTTTTGTATCTGTTTCTGTTGTGTTCGTGTAGACTTTGACAGATGTTATTTTTGTTTCTGTTTCTATTATGTTTGCGTGTGTGGACTCAGACTGACATTATTTTTCCTGTGTGTGTGTGTGTGTGTGTGTGTGTGTGTGTGTGTGTGAACTTGGACTGCTCAGAACCCTATTGACATAGACAAGAGATTTCCTCTTCAAAGACCAGACTGTCCTACAACTCTCCTGAAGGGAAGAAACACCTGAAAGTCTTATCACCAGGCTCTATGTTGTTGCAGGATAAACCACCTATTTGACAAAGGTACATGGTGTTCAGAAGCAACCAGAAGAGTGACTCATCGGGCCTAACTCTGTTCTGGTCCAGCAGCTCTGGCCTCTCAATGCACTATGAGAAATGTTATGGAACGGCCCAAAGTGGTGACTAGAGTTACTGTGGTAACCATAGAATAAGCCTCAATAAGAGAAAAATTATTCGTTCATCAGAATCCCCAGGATGATGAGCATCCATTTCTACACCTTATAGAAAAGTCTTTTCTCATTCTAAACTCAAACAAGCCTTCACTTACCACCTCTTGTGAGCTATGGTATAATATAGTTCCACCATATTATGAGAGAATAGCTGCCTCGGGCCCCATGACACAAAACAATACATATGAGTGCTGCCTGTGGAAGTCCCCATAATCTTTTACCTTGCAACAAGTGTCCAGGCAATTACTATAAATAATAGTCACTGTCCTTCCAGAGGAAAAGTTTCTTTGTAACTCTACTCATGTCTATGGCAGATGGGTATTGATTCCCCCTGAGAATACTTGGTGGGCTTGCTCTCCAAGATTTACCCCTTATGTACATCTATAAGACCTGAACCAGACCAAGGTGTTTCGTATCTTAGTTCATCTGATGCCTTGGCTCCTATATCATGAGGGCTCGAAGGTTTTTGAGACACTAGGGAAGAGACCAGGTCCAAGCCAGAAGAAATAAAAATAAGTATAGCCTTAACTTTGAATGTATCTGAGATCCAGCCGGGGAAAGTTAGGATTTAAAATTACCTCCCTGGTAATCTCATCTAGCTTCAACTTCAGTTTGTGTGCAGCCATAAACCTTGATATCCAGAAGATAAAAGGTTCTATCTCCCACCTTCAGGAGTCCTCACCTTCCTGGCTGAAGTGTCCTACAGAACAGAAAATGGCTATTGTTTTTATATCTAGGAGACTATACTTAGCCAATGAATTTTAATTATAAAATTGCAGACATAACTTTTACCCCTAAAAAGTATACAAACAGTTTGAGGCAGCCTTTTGGGTTTGCCTATCCTCTGAATGTAGGCCTCGGAAGTTTACAGGATGAATAAACCTCCTGCTGTTGCATCGATTCCTGATCTCTTTTCTCATTTATGGGAGCCTTATAAGAGATAAGATTTAATTTGGGTCCTACATATTCTGTCTAAATTTTATAAAATACATATAAATGTCAAGGATAATATAGTGTTAGCTGAACAAGAAAATGAATCAAGATTTTCTGTATTTATTCATAAACTGTATTTCAAAGTTGGATTAGGACACTGAAAATACCTAAAGAAATTCCTGTTTTTTGATATAAATTACATTTTTTATCATACAAGTAATTACTAATAGTGAATATATATGTAAAGTTATCACTCCCTAGACTTTGTGTTGTAGAATTCTAACCTGGAACACAGAAAACCAATTTGTTAGTGAAGTGGCTAGTGCTAAGAATTCTCAGCCTGGTCATACCCAGAAGGACAGAATCTCCTACCTTGAATAATAAATTAAGTTACTCTTGCTCAAAGATGTCAGAGTCTTGCCTCTCTACTGATTCTTTATTCCATCAAGTGGAAAGAGATAATAACCATCTCAGTGGCATCTAAGAATCAAAACCTGTATGATAGGTGTGCAGTAAACTGTAGTATGACATCCATTAAATTAAAACTGTTCCTTCATAATGTGTGATTTGATTCTCACTCTAACATTGATAGTTTTATTTAGG
The DNA here is from genome assembly GCF_963924665.1 of Micromys minutus. Lineage (NCBI taxonomy): Eukaryota > Metazoa > Chordata > Mammalia > Rodentia > Muridae > Micromys > Micromys minutus. The sequence goes on from NC_137972.1 coordinate 62,468,001, forward strand.
AAACTTATGAAAAGGTCTGTGTACTACCTACCATATCTGTATAATGAAAAAGACTTTTATTGGCCAAATTCATTGGATACTTAATATGGGCACTTAAAATAATTTTAACAATGTGAAATTTATAGATCTTAAAATTAATCCAAAGAGTAAAGTGTATACTATCTGGAAGTACAATGAATTGTGTACTTACTACTTTGTCATTTTTCTTGACAGAGTGTAATTTGTATATTGTCAGATGTTGCAAATTCCTTCTTTTCTGTAATATAGAATTCTAGTTTACATGTGATGATCATTTTATTCATGTTTCTTGTGCTTTGCATTGTCTCTGATAATTGGAGTCTTCTTCTCCCCTTCCTCCTCCTATTCTTCTGCCTCTTTCTACTTTATTTAATTTCTTCTTCTGTTCAAACCATTTTGGTTTTTTTTTTTTTTTTTTTTTTTTTTTTGAATCTTTGCTATATTGTCCCCTTCTATAGACTAGACTCGCTTCAAATTTCAAATAATCCTTTTTGTTTCCATCCCTAGAATAAGAAGATTAAAGAAGTCAGTGAAAATAAGCTGGATAAGTTTTATTTCATTTTTAAAATATGCATTTGGCTTTGATCATTACTTGCTTTTCCAATAAACTGTTTGTGATATAGAGCCAGGTTTATTGACACATACTTTTAAATCTAACACCTGGAAGGTATATGCAGAGCCCACATTGAGTTTAATTACAGTTAGGCTTACATTTTAAAATCCTTTAGTAACAACACCAATACATTAATAAAACTATGATTATAATAGCAAAAAGTTATTTCTGGTCCTTCTCTATCTGTATTGGTAAGCAGAAGACTGCTGATGTAGCAGATTACATCTCAAAGCACAGAGAGGAAGCTGTGAGTTACTTAAAACATCATCAGACTTTTGTAAAACAGAAAGCTATCCCAGGGCTACCTTTTGTCCAGCAGTGCTGCATCTCTTAGTGTTTTCCAAACAGCCATCTGCTAAGAAACAAGTATGTGAAAATAGACTAATATTGAGCATCTCATTCAAACCACAGCACTCTACACCTTTTTTCTCACAGTCTCACAACCACATCCCAATAAAATAATATGTTATACAACTTTAAAAGACCACATTACCTTTCATTGAATGAATATTGCTTAAAAGGTAGCAGGATCTTATGAGAGTCAAGTCAATGCTTTCAATGTAACTGCTATACAATCAAAGCAGGTTACATATTTTCAGAATTTTATACCACAGAGCACAATAAACTTCTTTATAAAATTAATCAGGCTTTCCTGAGAGATGCTTATGATGTCTGTGAGCTTGATAATTTTCTGCCTCTACATCCTGTGTGCATTATCTCCTTGTGGGTACAATCTAACCTGAACTTGTGATGGAGGTCAAAAACTCGTTTATGTTAGGCATTATGTTACCAAATATTGAATGTCAAAATAATTTATCCCGAGATTTACAAGCCCCACAGCCTTTCAGTTTCAACCACATTCAGAATTAAGTATATCAAAAAATTCCAATGTGTTTCAAAAATACAAATTTCCTGTAAAACTCTAAAATTTCATTTTGAAAAATGTGGTTTTATAAGATTAAAGAAGAGTTTTTAAGCAAGAGAAATTAGAAACACCTTTGACATTGAATAAATATTTTTATGCAACATTAAATAAAGAAATGTGGAACAAGAGAGAGAGAGAGTGAGAAAACAATGGAGAGAGAGAGAGAGAGAGAGAGAGAGAGAGAGAGAGAGAGAGAGAGAGATTAAATAAGACATATGCACAAAATCATTACATTTTGAAGATGTTAGCCACTAAAAGTAATATAGTATTTAGATTATCTGAGAAGATATTATGTACAAGTCATCCAAAGTAATGCAGCAGTGATAATGCAGAGATCAGTACGTCTCCCTTGCAGGTTCTCAGGTGCCCAGTCTTAGAAAGCAGCAGCCTACTTGAAAGAAGTGATGTATATTAATACAAATTTTGATAAATAGACAATGATGTTAAAAGATCTCAAGGGCACAAACAAAAGAGGATGATTCAGAGGAGAGAGAACCCTATTGCTTCAAAGCTGATGGGGAGGATGAACTAAGAAATTAATCTAGTAACAAAGAACATCAAAAGTTATTTTGGATCAGTAACTCTTGAAGGAAACTGAGGATTCAATTAAAAGTACCAAAGTGCTGAGTTGGAGCAGATGGTTGGGAGAGAGAGCATTTTCGTGGATTCAAGAGAAGGGGGAGAAGGCATGGAAGTGGGAAGAAAGGGGGTGACATTTCAAATGTAAATATCGAGTATATCCAAAAGGGGGAGTTCCAAAGAAGGAGCTAGTACATGCCTGGTTGCAGGGAAAGTGAAGGCAGTACAAGTGAATGAGCCAGAGACATGGCTGATAAGTGTCCCCTGCATTTAGACAGGTTTAATATTCATGCTATCTGGTCACTAATGTGACCATGACAAATTCAGTATAAAGGATTGAAGGAGGTGAGATTGGGAAAGAGGGAAGAGATGAAACAAACCATGTGCATTAGCTAACAAAGTATTACATTTCTTTTGAAAGAACTGTCTCTCAAGGGGGGAAGGAATGAGAAAATGTTACAAGAGGCTACACAAAGGGATTAAGATTCTAACCTTATTCCTCAAATGGCACCTTTGTGCTTGTTGCTTCAATGGGAGGGGAGGCTAAATTTAGATGACCATTTCAGTTCTGGGGTAGAGCACTATGTCAGGAGCATGGACATTTTCATGCATTTAATGTTCTTTATCGCTATACTCATGGAAGGATGGGCATATTGAAGGTCTTAGAGGGTTCATATTAAAACTTGGCCTCCTTAAAATGTAAGATAAATGTTTTGAAAATTGTTGTCTCCTTAAGAAGATATTGAATACTAAATAATTTTGTCCACAGTTTTAGGATTGATTTCAAGAACCAAGAAATACATAATATTTCAATAAGAGAAAGAACTTTATTGGTCAGATAACACTAGTTTATTGAAATATGTTCTCCAATCGTTGGCTGTAAGACAAAATTAAAAAAAAAACAAAAACAGAATAAAAAAAAAACCATTCTGTTTAGAGGGAAGTGTAATAATGAATTATGATGTGTTTTCACAGAATTTGGTCATTCCACTTTATGAGAACATGGACATAATTCTTTTCACTGACTATTAAGATTGGCTACATATCTCACCATACCTCTCCACCTGTATCAGAAATTCCACTGAAAAGGAATTTTCAAGTAATTTGACATTTAATTTTATTTTATGTTGATGTTGGTAATCAGAATTAAACAGATCATTTTAGGCAAAACTCACATTAGATGGTCAAATTAATATAAAAGTATTATGGCTGTTTATTGAAAATGATAAATTATTTGAAAAGGGAAGATATATTTCTGAAAATAAATAAATTTTAATAACAAAGTTAAACATAAGGAGAACATTTGAAAAACACAGACAAAGCTCTATAAATAGATGCCTAAAACTATGAGTAAAGCAGTCACATAGTATATAGACAATATAAAATTAAAATTATTTAAAATCAGTCACAGTAGAAACAAGAACAATAATGAAAAAACAGTTAAATATCTTAAAAATAACATTATTTCCTTGCCTATAATTTAATCCAGGATACAAAATCTTTTATGCTACAATTACATTCCCCATAAAATTGTATTTGAATAAGAACCACTTTTTCTATGAGCAAAATTCTGTCTGAATGCTTCTCATTCCCATCCTGCCTCATTTCCCAATGATGTCTTGTATCTGATTCTTCTTGAGACAGTCTTCCTTAGAACATAATCATTTTGAGGTTCTTTATTTGCTCTTTGGCTATAAAAGAATTGTGAAGATTCTATGCTGTATTCAGATAGAACAAAATGTCTAAAAAGGAGGACCACACTGAAGGTTTATCTTTTATATCATAACTAAATAATTTCCTAACAGTTTAAAAATAGCAATGAATATTAAAAGATAAAAAAAAAAAAAAACAGAAAAATGCTTAAAGTAACTGAGACCATCCCTAAACAATGTAATTGACATAGTACTTGAGGACAAACTTGTATCACTGAAGCCCGTATGTCCTATAAAAGGGACTTCTGTGGTTAGATATTTATTGCCTGATATAATAAAGAACTGCACAATTCAAAAAATATCTGTTTTTGGACATCCATACACCATTTAAAAAATTACAGTTAAATTCACATTAAATGAGACTACCAATCTCCTAAAAAATCCATGAAAAAATTTAAATTTAAAACTATGAATTGACTCATGAATGAGTCCTACAATTCTTCAATTAAAGCTGAACTCTTCACTTCTGTAATTACAAAGGCAAATCTTTTCAGCGCATTTGTAAATCCATTTTAAAAAACAAGAATAACAACCTCAAAAAAAGCGCTGTATTTGTACTATGAGTAGTCATTGAAAATTCATGATTTAATGGACGAAATTCTGATTGTGAAAATGCGAAAAGCAAAACACTTCCCTGCAACCACACCAGATAATAAAAGCAATGTCACTTCTATATTTGGAGTCAGCGGAAGTTGAGAACCGAAAGGAACTATGGTCCTTGTAGTTTCACTGTATTTTCCTCTCTCTGGAGGCCAGGGGGCAGGACACTGCTCTGTGCAGCGCTTTTAGGACTCCCCTCCTGTTGCAGGGCTGCTAACTGGAACAGGATGCTCCAGTATGATTTTAGGTATGCTGAAGGTACAAGAAGGATAAAAACTTTCTCAGCTTTAATATGGGTTTATACTAGTCGGTATTGTTTTATTTACAGAGGAAAAATACTGTCCTACACGGAAAAAAAAAAAAACCTAGGGTGGGATAGGCGTGGTGTCTTCATGCTGACTCATGAGAACTTCCTGCTTTAAGAAACTGATAGGATCCACCACTGGCACAACTGCATCTGGCTATTCCTAAGGAGCCCTAACACCCACCAACCCTTGTACAGAGGTTCAGCCCTAATGAAAAATAGCACATTTCCTACGTCAATCCATTAGTGTTAATGATCATCACTAAAGGAAGTTTCTCCAATTCCTGTTGCTAGAAATATATCTCCCTTTTTGTGGTTGAAGAAAATGAATGTGGCAAATGTAAAAGTGATTTGTCAGACTGATAAACTTCATCCCATAATGTGTGCTATCTACAAGAAATGCGGGAACAAAGATAGATTAGATATTCAGGGAATGGACATAAGATAACCTGAGCAATGTAGGACGTGTCCTATGGACAAGCACCAATCCCTGAGAATATAATGATTCTGTGACATGCTTGCAGATGGGAAACTAGGATGACCCTCCTCTGAGAGCTTCCAAACTGCATGAGACAGAAATAGAGCAGAGACCCACTGCCAAAAATGCTTGGAGCTCAGTGAATCTTTTGAACTAATTGAAGGAAGAATTGTGTGCCAAGAAGTAAATAGTAAATTTATATAAAAATATGAGGTTCCCACAATAAATGGAGGGGAGGCTGATGCTAATATTTTGCCAGTTCATGGTATCTATGCTTTTCTCTAGGCTTCTCTTTTGCCCATAGTTGAAGAGGATGTACCAAGTCCTTCAATGATTTGAGGTGCTATTGTAGGGTAACCAGGGAGGAATACAACGTCTCAGAATATAAGCAGAAGTGGGTGCAGGGGAAGAAGTGTGTGAAGGTCAGTCCATCGGAGGGATCAGCAAATGGTATTTAAAATGAATAAATATATACTTTATAAAAAGAAGGGACTCGAGTGAGAGCATACTCTAATGTCAAGCCTTGTAACCCAGATAGGAATTGAGGTCTGTTAAGTTTCCCAATACAAACCACTCCAGTAAGACAAAAGAGAATAATTTTGAATCTCAATAGCAATTAAAAATTGAAGTTTTCTTAAGGCAACCAAGATAAATGTCATCTTTTACTTTTGTTTATTTTTCTCTTTTCTTCCTCTTTTGTTTCTTTCTTTGTTTCTTTTTTCTATTTCCATTTCATATTTTATTTTCCTCCTGGTCCACCCTCTGACTATTCCATACCCCCGGTGGTCAGGGGAGACAGACTGTTTCAAGGGAAGAACAGTAGACACGATGGCATCAGCGATTTGGATGTAAAGTGATTATAAAAATAACTTATGTTTATGAGAAGTGGCTTGAGTGAGAACATAAGAAGAGAAGACCACATTGATCAAGCCACCACATAATTCATTTGCTCCACATGAAAGAATCAGGCCTGAACTAACCACAAAATTATAATTGTTGTATATCTGTAAATCTACAAGAAATTGTTATAAACAGAGTTAGCAAAAAAAAAAAAAAAAAAAAAAAAAAAAAAAAAAAAAAAAAAAAAAAGAACACGATATTTTATCTATTGCTGGACATTAGAGGCTGAACTATTCACATGAGAGGTAAAGTGTATGAAAGGTACAGTAGCTGTGAAACTGTTTATAGGACTAAGAAAGTCCTTTCTTTATTGCAACTGAGGATTTCTTAAAATGGGTGAATACCAAGCATGGCAGTATAAATATAGTTAAAATCTATGTTGATGAATGTTGTAGATCCTAGCATAAAATCATTCAACGCTATTTGAAATGGACATTTTCACATAAATATATTTCTGATTATATCCAGTGATTTGTGTTGTTCTTAGGATTTGGTTAGACATGATTCTTGTTGCATTCAGTGTTGCTCAATACATGAATGAAAATCCACTATAAGCCCCAAGTACAGTAAAAAGTTCTCATCTATAATTTGCCCATATTCCTGGGTGGCATCAGCATTAATGGCTGCTAGCTCAGGAAGTGTCTATTTTCTTTAGAAATGTGACCCTGGTATGGATACAGAGAACATGTTTTCAATTGAGATAGACAATATATAAGAAGGTAAGAGCCAGTATGGTAGTAAGTAAACAGAGATAAGTATGAATAAAAAATACTTTGGAAGAAGGCAATGATATTAAAACTTCTCCTACTACTATTTTTTTTTAATTTTCAACAATAAACCAAGTGTTACTAATATAGTGATCCACCCAGAAAAGGTGAAAGGATAAAAATTTAATAAACAATATTAAATAGACTTCACACACAACAGAGTTAAGATTTAAGAAATCACAGTTACATTGACATTCACAAGACACCCACCCCCCACACACACATGCACACAACCAAAATGCTAAGAGTAAATTGACAATTTAAGAAACTAAAAAAGATAATTGAAGAAGATATTATAGGCTAAATTGCCTCCATAGTTATGAAATGATAGAGCTATTACTTTTCAAATGGCCATTATTCTAAAAGCAATGCCCACATTCAATGTAATCTCCAACAAAAACTTTCATACAAAATTACAAATGTAATTGTTTTATATGGTAATAAGAACTTTCAACTTGCCAAAAAATTAAATTACAAAAGCCTAAATAGATCACTATACTAATAAGAAACCTAAAACAAGAAAAAAAAAAAAGAAAGAAATATAATACTTGTTATATTGATCAGTGAATAGAAATGACTACTCATAAATGGTCGACATTTATACAGTCACCTGTTTGTTGAACATAATTGAAAAATTTACCTCAGTGACTTGGATCAATCTGTATATTGAAGTACTGTACTATTCTAAATGACGTCTAAATATAGCACAATGAAAATGGACCCATATTTATCACCCTGCACCAAAATCAACTCCAAATAAATCAAGAAGCTGAATATAAAACATGATACACTAAATATCATAGAAGAGAAAATGCAAAACATAGGAAGCATTTTCTTAAGGAGAACATAGCTGGTTCAGGCTCTACAATCCATAATTGATAAATGTGCCCTCATAAAACTGGAAAGCTACTTTTCAGCCAATAACACTATTAATCAGACAAGATGGCACCATACAGAATGGAAAAGAATCTTCACAAAACCTATTTCTGAAAGAGAGCTAATATTCAAAAACTAAAAACTCAAAGAGTTAAACACTAACATTGAAATCACTTTATTAAAATGAGGATGCAGCGAGGGTGGTCCCCCACTTGTACACCTACTCTTGCCTCAGTAGCCTAACATTCTCCTATCTTGGGTCATTAAGCCTCCAAAGACACAAGGGGCACCATTTCCAGTGATGCCAGATAAGGCAATTCTCTGCTACATATCCAGCTGGATCATGGGAACCCCCTGTTTACTCTTTTGTAGATGATTTATTCCCTGGGTGCGTTGGGGGATTTGATAGCTCAATACTTTGGTTTTTCTGTGAGGTTGCAAAAAACTTCAGCTCCTACTGTCCTTGCCCTAACTTCCCTACTGGGTTGTTATTGCTCAGTTCAATGTGTGGCTGTATATATCTGTATCTGTTGGTATTGTTCTGACTTCTAGAACCTCTCAGAGGTCAGCTGTACTGGTCTCCTGTCAGTAAGCATTTTTGTCATCAGTAACAGTGTTTGTCTTTGGATTCATCTGATGGGATAGATTCCTAGTTGGGGCAGCCTATGTGTAGCCTTTCCTTAAGTTTATGCTTTATTATTTGTCCATGCATGTCTTTTTGACCAGGAGATATTCTGGATTGATATTTTTGAGGTGAGTGTGTTGACCTCAGATGAGAACTGTGCCAACACTGGATAAGGTCCCTACAGGCTCTATCTCTCCGCTTTTTTCGTATTTTAGCTTTTGTCCTCCCCCTTGAACCCTGGGAACCTCTTGGTTTCCTGACATCTGGGCCTTTTTAGTTGTTATCCACATATTCTCCCCTCTTTCTGCTACACACATTCTTCCAACTTCTTGGCCTTCTGTATTTTCCTTCCATCTCTTCTCATATCTGAACTGTACCCTTTTTCTATTTCTTTTTTCCCTTCATGATCCCTCTTTCTTTCTACTTTTCAGAGATTATAATCTTCCTCCTACTGAGTAGAATATTAGCAATCACATTTTGTTATGCACTTTTCTTGGGTTTCATGTTCTTTCTGAGTTGTATCATGAAAATTCAGATCCTCTTTTTTGGCTAATATTCTCTTATCAGTGAGCACATACCATGTGTGTTCTTCTGTTACTGGTTTACCTCACTCAGGGTGATATTTTAAATTCCCATTCATTGGTGTGTGAATATAGGGAGGATTTTAGGGAGCTCATGGTGCAGAAACTGGGAAGGGGAATATTATTTGAAATGTAAATCAATAAAATAATTAAGGAAAATGTGGCACAGAGCTAAAGGGAGAATACTCAACAGAAGAATATTGAATAGCAAAGAAGCACTTAAAGTAATGTACAATTGTTTAATTCTCAGAGATATGAAAGTCAAAATAAGACTGAGTTTCTGCCTTCCCCTGGTAAGCATAGGTGATTCAAAACTCGAGACTTAACATATTCTGGTGAGGATGTGAAACAAGCGGAACCCTCCTCCTCTGCCTATGGGGTTTTATGCTTGTACAACCACTATTGAAATACATATGGAATTCTCAGAAACCTGTTAAATAGTTATACCTCAAGACCTGGCTATATCACCTCTGGACATTTACTCAAAAGTTGTTCTAGCATCTCACAAAGGCGTGTGCTAATTTGTGTTCTTTTACTTTTATTTATAATATCTACAAACTTGACACAACTTAGATATTCTTCAGCTGAGGTATGGATATGAAAAATAAGATACATGTACACAGTGGAATACTGTTTAGCTATTATAAACAAGGATGTTTGCAACCTAATTGATCAACCTTGTGAAAATCAAGCTCAGTGAGGTATGCAAGTTCCAAAGTGATATGCACGTGTTTTTTCACACACCAGAAGATATTATCAAGACAATACAGGATGTTCATGTTAGAATCTACAGATCAAGTTACCTGTCAGAAATAAGGGCAGAAACAAATGAGTTTGGGCCTCACTTGAAAAAGAGAATGAAATTGTACTGCAATGAAAATGGAGGGCAGGATCTGGGCTGAAAGAGGAGTAATAGTAGAGTGGTGGCATTTCTGCCCTATGTGTGCAGAAGCAGTGGTAGATTACCATATGGCCATAAGAATGAGTGCAAATATGTAGCCTAATTTGGGGAGAAGCAGGGAACTTTGGGTTTGAAAAACCGTGGATTGCTTTAGATGTTTTTTGATGGGCATTCCAAGGAGGAAGATGAACTTCATTGCTCAGGTTGATTTGAAGAGAGTAGCTGTTTTTGCCATTTTCAAAAGAGTCTGCCTGGGCCTAAGGTGAAGAGAATTAGATTAATTAATTTGAAAATGAATTCTCAAAACAGCCTAGTGCAAATACTTTTGTGTGCTTATTCAATTCACTGTCATAAATAGCATTTTAACAAAAGTAGAAAATTTAGAAAGGTATATATATATATATATATATATATATATATATATATATATATATATATATATATATATATATATACTGCCAGTATTAAAGCAATTCTAGGAAGTGAAATGGAGCTGAATCCTTTGTCATTGGATATTAGATTGAATTAAGGGAGTAATGTCTTAGGATAAAGATTACACCCAACTAATTAAACTTCAGGTAACTAAGTACAAACCTTTAATCCAATTGCTTTGGAGACATGCATGCAGATCTCTGAGTTCAAAAGCCAGTCTACAGAGAAAGTTCCAGGAGAGCCAGGCTAAAGTTGTGAAGGAGATGGAAAACAGAAAGCTGGTTGCTGTGTAACAAAAAACAGGCAATGTTACAGCCCAGCAAGCAACAGAACTTAACAGCTTTGTCCAGATGGCTCTGGCTTCTGAGTCTGGAATAAAAGGGGACTGCTTGAACAATTAACAATGGTTAGCTGGAACTAAAATATTAATGGTGATTGAGACTAGCATCACTGATATAAAATCTTCTGGGAAGTATTTTCTGGGGGCATAGAAAGCTGTGTTCAAGAGATAGACAAAGTTGTACATCACAGTGCAGCTGAACTTGGTAATGTGTAAGAATCACCCAAGTAGTACTGCATTTGAAGGCATGAAATTGTAATGAAGAACACCTGAGGTTTGACACTATTAGAAGCCATGTAAAGTCATTTGTGAAGGTGCAGCCTCAGTTGTAGTTGAAGCCCAGGTCATGCAAAGGATTTAAAGTTTGTCACCATGAAGAAAACGTACTAGCAGCTATTGGTGAAGCTCAGTTGCATGAAGAGACCCCACATATTGGAGATGTAAAAACCATGGAATGATCACCAAGAATAGCAGTGGCAGTGGAGCAGATCGACCTGACGTTAGAGAGCTACAAAATGCAGAGGTGGAGAAGATGTGGATTCCAGATATTGAAACTAGAAGTTGTAACATTGAAGTTGCCTTGAAGATCCCACGATGTTTGAGGTGCCAGAATTCTGGGTTTTCTGCTGAAAAACAGGGCTAACTAGGAGTGGAAACAGCCCATAAGGAAGCAGTTTGTTGGCATCAACAAAATGAAAAAAGAGTTGGAGGTCTGAAAACTGCTATGAAAGCAGACATGGAGATTCAGAGTTTGGAATTTGCTGAGGTGATTTCCTATGTTAATTTGGGGAGGGATTACGATAATGTGATTGGATGTAACTTTGAACTTTGCACTTTTGACATTACTGTAAGCTATTGGGACTCTGAAAATTAGACTAAAATATTTTTAAAATTATGCTATGCCTAGATATAGTCCTCATAGACTTATGTATTTGATGAAGCCTTTTTGGTCCAGGGATTGGAATGTGATGATTTGTACACGCTCTTCCCAGGGAGTGGCAGAATTAGAAGATGTGTTTTTTTTTTTTTTTTTTTTTTTTTTGGCATTTTGGCATTTCTCATATATATATGAGAGAGAGACAGACAGACAGACAGACAGAGAGACAGAGAGAGAAAGGTAGGAAGAAAGGTAGGTAGGTAGGTACATAGATATGAAAAGACACAACTGCATACAAACTCTCATGTTGCCGAGTGCACACGCACATACACAGACACACACACACACTCAGTGAAGAATGTTCTTTGAAACATGAATAACTTTTATGAGTGGGATTTTATAGTAGTCTTTTGCTAATATGATGTATGTTAAATATAAAAATAAGCAAGGGAGTGCAGAACGGGAGCTCAGATCATTCACCACCAGGAACAGTGGAGATCCAGTGAAACAGGCCTGGTGAGAAGGTGTTCCAAGTAACCAGGGAGCAGGAGATCCAGAGACACAGGCAAGGTACAAGGGAGAGACAAGAACCAATCACTGACAACAAGACCATGTATAAACACAGACAACAAGATGGCAAGAGGAAAGCAAAAAAACATACCCCAGGGAAACCAAGACAACCTGGCAACCCCAGAGCCCAGCTCTCCCATTACAGCCAACAGCAGTAGAGTCAGGCCTTGAGTGACTGCTAATTCTGTTTCTCAACCTGACATTAATTGACTAGAAGCTCATTGAACCTCTTCTTTGAGCTGACACAATTGAATCTAGGTCCTGGTATGGAGTACACAAGCCCATCTCTGCTTCCCATGAAAGGAGGTTGACAGGTCCAAACTTGCACGGGTTTTATGCTAGTAATGAGAGTAATGACAACTTCTATGAGATCTATGGTGTAATGATTATGTTATGCCGGAACGATGTTCAAATCTATTATACTTTTTGGCACTTATTACTTATCGGTTATTGTCTCCTTCCTTATAACTCCTAAGTCTTGAATCAATGATATAGATTCCTCATGTTTATCTGAACTTGCAATAGCACTTATGTAGAGGTTTGTTGCTGTTGTTGTGCATGCATGCATGTTTATGAATTTTGCACCCAAACTGTTGAATTGAGATTATCATCATGAGAGTGGTAGCCCAGTCTCAAAGTAACATGCGTGGTATGAACTCATAAATTGATATTTGCCATATAATTGAGGCTATCCACAGGAGTATAGCAGAAGTTAAATGTAGGGATGGCTGCAGAAAAGATTCTTGAATCTCATTAAGAATGAGGAAATAGTCATAAAAAGCAAGTGGAAGAAAGAGAGTGAGAGTTAGAAGCAGTGGTGAGGAGCATGACAGGCTTCAGTATTAGGCTTTGGCAGGGATAAAAAAGAGATGGTTCAATGGCCATAAAATGAATGAAAATATACAAGGGAAAGGGTGGTTGAGATGGGACCATGCTGAATATGAGACAGGGACCTGGGTTAAGGCAGGATCTCAAGAATCTGTGGGAGTTACCTTAGGTATGACTCTAACCATTAGAGATATGGAACCTGAAAACGATACTTTGTGCATCCAGGAAGTAACCCCAGTGAAGTGATAGAGACACCAACACAATTTATCTCGTGTACAAGAAACATAGGCACAGGGAATGGAACAGAGACTGAGAAAGATGGCAACCAATAACCTCCCAAAGTGAGACCCATCTAATGTGGAAGCACCAATACCTAACACTATTAACAATATTATGTAATGTTTTCAACAGAAACATGAAGTCTTCTGAGCAGCTCCTTCAAGCAGCTGACTTAGAGAGATACAAACAATCACAGCCATACAATGGATGGAGCTTGGGAACTTAAGAAAGAAGAGGAGAAAGGATGGTGGGCCCCAAGGGGATGGGGACTCCACAAGAAGATCAACAATTAAGTTACCTGGACACTTGTAGTCACTCAGAGACTTAACTACTTACCAGAGAATATATACCAGCTGTATCTAGACCTCTCTGCTTTATATAGCAGATGGGCAGCTTGGTTTTTATATGGTTCCTGAAGGGGTCAACTGAAAAGTTGTTGCTTGTTGTATGGGATATTCTTCTAGCTATGATGTCCTGTCTGGCCTCAATTGAGCCACACAGATCTAGATCAAATGTATCTAGTCTCACAAAGACTTAAAGTACCAGATTGGAGGATACCCATGAGGAACTCATCCTTCAAGACAAGGAGAAAGGGGATGGTGCAAAAGTGTGGTAAGGGTGTCCAGAAGGAGAACAGTGAAAGGAATGTAAAGTGAATAACTAAAGGACAAACAAAACAGAACAAAATGTCAGGATGTGTCATTTGTTAGCAATGCATATTTCCCAAGCATTTTGTACTTATAACAAGAAATGAGAGAGTAACATTTAAGATACTGAAGGGATGATTTAATGTTTAAAAAACTGTTACAGTTTCTGTGATGCAATATATAATTTTTCTCAACATTTATGATGTTGTTCAGGATCATGTGTTCTTCTCATTCTAGAGCATATCAAGACTCTTAAGAATTCTGAGTGAGGCAAGCACACACATGGTTCAAATACATACATGAAGGCAGTACATTCAACACATAAAATAAATCTAGTACTTCTGAGCTATATTTTAAGGCTATCAAAGTTATTCTAATTTATGTAAAATTAAGATTAGGCCATAAGGATTCACGAATTAATTCTGTTATTTCTTAATATTTTTCAATCAATGGCAAAAAATAGTAAGTTGCTTGACCTCAGATAATTATGGTTTTTAATTCTTTTTTTTCATTTTTTAAACAACTTTATTTTACAAAACAAAGAAAAATGTACAAATTTTAAACTTTTTTTGCTTAAAATTATACATTTCTGTCAGTACTTTTTAAAAAGATTTTAACATAATTTTTACATAAAACTATATGAATATATTTTTTAGTCAGTACGTAATTTTTTTCAAGGTTTGAAAGTATGCCTTGACAACTTAATAGTTACAATGAGCTAAAGTACATGAAAAACAAAATGTAACATGGAAATAGTTGAAGTTTTCTTGTTTTGTAAATATTTTTTTTGTTTGGTTTTGTTTTCTTTATTTCTTGGACTTCATACAGTCTGTGAGTAGTTTCTGGAGGAGTGCAAGCCTCTGGGGTTAGCATCCCACTATCAGTGACTGCATATTATGTCTGTTCTTTTGTGACTGGGTTATCTCACTCGGGATGATAGTTTCTAGATGCAGCTATTTTCTTAAGAATTTGGTTAAGTCATTGTTTCTGGTGGCTGAGTAGTATTCCATTGTGTATATGTACCACAATTTTTGTATCCATTCATCTTCTGAAGGACATCTGGGTTCCTTCCAGCTTCTGGCTATTATAAATAGAGCCGCTATGAACATTGTGGTGCATATATCTTTGTTGTGTATTAAAGTGTCTCTGGGGTATATGCCCAGAAGTGGAATAGCTGGGTCTTCAGGTAGTACTATATCCAATTTTCTGAGGTATCGCCAGACAGATTTCCAGAGTGGTTGTATTAGCTTGCAACCCCACCAACAGTGGAGAAGTGTTCCTTTTTCTCTGCAGCCTCGCCAGCATCTGCTGTCATCTGAGTTTTGGATCTTGGCCAGTCTGACTGGTGTGAGGTGGAATCTCAGGGTTGTTTTGATTTGCATTTCCCTGATGGCTAAAAATGTCGAGCACTTCCTCAGATGTTTCTCGGCCATTCGGTGTTCCTCAACTGAAAATATTTTGTTTAGCTCTGTACCCCATTTTTTAATAGGGTTATTTGATTCTCTGGTGTCTAGCTTTTTTAGTTCCTTGGACACCTTGGATATAAGGCCTCTATGTGATGTGGTGTTGGTAATAATCTTTTCCCATTCTGTTGGTTGCCGTTTTGTTTTCTTGACGATGTCCTTAGCCTTACAGAAACTTTGCAATCTCATTAAGTCACATTTGTTAATCTTTGACCTTAGAGCTTGAGCCATTGGTGTTTTGTTCAGAAAATTTTCTCTTGTGCCTATGTGTTCTAAGGTTTTCCCTACTTTCTCATCTAATAATTTAAGTGTATCTGGTTTAATGTGGAGATCTTTGATCCACTTACATTTGAGCTTTTTACAAGGAGATAAGAACGGGTCTATTTTCATTCTTTTGCATACTGTGTGCCAGTTGGACCAGCACCATTTGTTGAATAGGCTGTCCTTTTTCCATTGAATGTTTACTGCTCCTTTGTAAAAGATCAGATGACCATATATATGAGGGCTCATTTCTGGATCTTCTCTTCTATTGATCCACATGCTTATTTCTGTACCATTACCATGAAGTTTTCAGCAAAATTGCCTTGTAATATAGCTTGAGGTCAGGGATAGTGATTCCCGCAGATGTTTTTTTGTTGTTGAGGATGGATTTCGCTATTCTAGGTCTTTTGTTATTCCATATGAAATTGCACATTGATCTTTCCAATTCCATGAAGAACTGGGTTGGAATTTTGATGGGGATTGCTTTGAATCTGTAGATTGCTTTTGGTAGGATGGGAATTTTTAAGATGTTGATTTTTCCAATCCATGAGCTTGGTAGATCTTTGCATTTTCTGAGATTCTCCTCAATTTCTTTCTTTAGAGATTTGAAGTTCTTGTCATACAGGTCCTTCACTTGCTTAGTTAGAGTCACACCACGGTATTTAATAGTTTTTGTGACGATTGTGAAGGGTACCTTTTCCCTAATTCCTTTCTCCACATGTTTGTCCTTTGAGTATAGGAAGGCTACTGATTTGTTTGAGTTAATTTTGTATCCAGCCACTTTGCTGAACTTGTTTATCAGCTGTAGTAGTTCTCTGGTGGAATTTTTGGGGTCACTCAACTACATTATCATGTCATCAGCAGAGTGATGTTTTTATCTCTTCCTTTCCGATTTGTATCCCCTTGATCTCTTTTTTCTGTCTACTTGCTCCAGCCAGGACTTCCAGTACTATGTTGAATAGGTAGGGGGAGAGTGGGCAGCCTTGTCGAGACCCTGATTTAAGTGGTATTGCTTCAAGTTTCTTGACATTAAGTTTGATGTTGGCTGTTGGTTTGCTGTGTGTTGCTTTTATTATGTTTAAGTATGGACATTGGATTCCTGTTCTTTCCAGGACTTTTAACAAGAAGGGGTGTTGGATTTTGTCGAATGCTTTCTCAGCGTCTAGTGAGATGATCATGTGATTTTGGTCTTTGAGTTTATTTATATGGTGGATTATGTTGATGGATATCCTTATGTTAAACCATCCCTTCATCCCAGGGATGAAGCCTACTTGGTCATGATGAATGATCATTTTGATGTGTTCTTGGATTCGGTTTGCAAAGATTTTGTTGAGTATTTTTGCATCAATGTTCATAAGAGAGTTTGGTCTGAAGTACTCTTTCCTTGTAGGGTCTTTGTGTGGTTTAGGTACGAGGGTTATTGTAGCCTCAAAAAAATGAGTTGGGTAATATTATATCTGATTCTATCTTTTGGAATAGTTTGGCGAGTATTGGTGTTATATCCCCAATAAATGTCTGATAAATTTCTGCACTGAACCCGTCTGGACTTGGGCTTTTTTTGGCTGGGAGGCTTTTGATGACTTCTTCTATTTTTTTAGGTGTTATAGGGTTATTTAGATGGTTTACTTGGTCCTGGTTTAACTTTGGGATCTTGTATCTGTCTAGGAATTCGTACATTTCCTCCAGATTTTTCAATTTTGTGGAGTATAAGTTTTTGTAGTAGGATCTGATGATTTCTTGAATTTCCTCAGTTTCAGTTGTCATAAAGAAAAGGATTGGTAAAGGATATTGCAAGGTGAAATCCATACAAACACCTTGAATATCTATGCTAGCAAAAAGAAAACCATTCTGTTCTGTTAAGTGATTAAGTCAATACAAAACATCTCTGTGTATCTACCTGAGAAAGTCTCAGAAGCAACAAAATTCGTTAATCATATCATAACTACTCGATAGTGATTACTGTACATTTTGAATGAGGTTCACTGACTTAGTGCTATTGAGACCTTATGTACATGTACTGGCATCAGAGACAAAAGTCTGGTGGGTACCAGATGGTTTCCTAACATCAAATTGCCTAGCCATAACACACAGCATAAAACTGTTAAATGAGAGTTTATAATTTCTCCATTTACAAATTTTTAAAATGGAGATTGTACCAGTTAAAATTATAATGAGGGAATATAAAAATATCTTGGTAATTAAATATACCTCAATTAAGAATTATGAAACAATCGGAAAGTAGGGATTTTTAGTACAAATATAACAGTACAATTTTATTTTTGCTAGGAAAATGAAATATATTTGTAGTTGAATATGAATCACATCTAGCTTTGCTGAAGACATCATGGGTGTGTTCTCAGGTGATAAAATTTGAGATATAAGAAAAAATACATTTTAATGGATCTTTTTAAACCTAAGAGAAGATGGGTTAATGTAGCTACCAAATCCATTCAGTAATACACACACACACACACACACACACACACACACACACACACACATACACACAAACATATGGTTTTAGTGATTTAGCAAATGCCATGACCAAGGTAATACTTTTAAAGACAATATTTTATAGGGGTTTATGACTTTAATGGTTCTGTCAATTATCATCAAGTAAGGAAACATGGCAGCATTCAGGCAAATATGCCCCAGGAATAGCTGTGAGTTCTATATCTTCACCTGAAGGCTACTGTATAAATACAAATTGGACACTTAAGACTAGGTTATTAAACCCAAAAACACTGTCACATACCTACTTCATCTGGCTCCACATTTGAATAATATCATTTCCTGGGCAAAGCATATACAATCTAAAACAATAATTAAAAATGAGTATGTCCAATTTAAAAAAAAGATTGGCCTACTGATCAAGATCTTGGATAACCAGATCTATACAGATAAACCCTGTTTTGAAACCCAAACCAACCATCTAAAATCAAAATAATTTAAATTCACTATTTGAAATGACATAATGCATAATTCATGCACACACATACATACACACTAACAGAAATTGACAACAATCAAATTATTAGTTTTTAAAAAGTACTTCTTTATTCAATATCAGTACACGATCACACACACACACAGACACACACACACACACACACACACACAAACACACACACATACAAACATGTGCATACATACACAAATTTGATGTGTTAATGCCCCTGTGTAGGAGTCTAAGTACTACTTAGAGTAGGTATTTCTCTTTTTCCACCCCATGGGTTTCAGGAATTATGTGCAAGTTTCTTTGCTAGTCCCTTCTGCAGCTGACCCACCTTTCATGGGCTTAAAAAATTATATACACACACACACACACACACACACACACACACACACACACACACACACATATATATATATATATATATATATATTAGAAATATTATTAAAATCATTTTTAGTTAATGAAATAGATTTATTATTCTAACTCTACTAATATTTCCACATCACCCTACAGTCTATTCATTAAATTATTTACCTCTTTTCCCCATTCCCAAATTACTGTATCTATATATTTACATATACATATATTATACACATATGCATTTATGTATGTGACCTGTTTAGTCTCAATAATGTTACATAAAAGTATTTTCACGGCTGAATAATTGGAATTGAACAACCAGTTGGAGTGCTTAACCCTGACAAAGATCACCTCTCATGCTTCCACCTTTTTATATTGGCCTATTATCCTTTGTATAGAATTGAGGCTTTCTGAGATTCTCTGTATGGGTTTGGAACTTCCAGTGTTATCCTTGTTAATTTTGCTTCTTTGACACACAATATATTTTGATGATATCTTCCTCCAAAATTTCTAAATCCCCTCCACCTACCACACATGTAATTCATGATCATTTTCCTCATTCCATGATTCTAAAGAAAGACATTCTCACCTCTGAAATAATATAAACTTGTATAAACTATATAGAAGAATACCCATTGAAAGTATAGTGAGGAAAATTTAGGTACAAATTATTGAACACAGCATTTCACACATGCAGCATGGAGAACTGATGTTATCAATGATAACCTGAGGAGTCATGGTTGTGTGGCATCTATATGACAAATAAAGCCCACAAATTTTGGTAACATAACAAAGGTTGGCATGTACCTGGGACAATTTATGACAGTGCCTATCACTAAGAGTCATTGGGTGATTTGCCTCTTTTCTACATTTACAATAGTGCATTACTTATATTGAGTGGGATGACACACCATTATGTTTAAGACATCTGTGGAATAATTCCAATTTTGACATTTTTCTAACTTTTATAGAAATATAATCCTCTGTAATGAATAGGGTCTCCATTTTACATGTGGTTATGTCACTCACTCAAACCAGTTCCAAGCCCCCACCTGGATCTTTCTTCCTCTTTGCACAATTCACTTCCCTTGGTGGTTTCCTACCGACAATTCTCCACCTCTGTCCTGGGGTGTTTCAGTACCTCAAAATCCCATAAACGTAAGTCTACAAACGAATAGCCTTTCATACAAGCTTATATATTCAACTCTCAGTTCACAAACCCAATATACACAACAAAATTGTATCAAACAGAAAAAGATACAATTTGCCCTTCTATATAAGCTACTAGACCTTTAAAATTCTTAATGCTCATAGCTGCTTAAAGCCAATCAATATATCCTGTATCTAGCTAGTCCTTGGGAACCTCAATCTTGCTACAATTTCTCCTATTTTCTCCACCTCCTTTGCCCTATAATATCACTTGCTTTCCTATATTTTACTAAATAAAATGGGATCAGATGAAGTCACCAGAAGAGTATGTAGCCATACTTTGGGAAGTAGAATTAACATTAAAATACAAACAGCTTCAAGACTATCTACAGACAGCATCTTCAACAAATGGTGTTGGTTCAACTGAAGTCAGCATGCAGAAGAATGCATATTGATCCTTTCGTATCACCCTGCAAAAAGCTTAAGTCCAAGTAGGACCAAGTTTTCTACATAAAACCAGGTACACTTAAACTATTAGAAGAGAAAATGTGGACCAGCTTAGAGCACATAGGCACAGGGTAAGTTTTCCTGAATAAAACACCAATGGATTATATTCTAATATCAAGAATTGACAAATGGTACCTCATGAAATTGCAAAGATTCTGTAAGGCTAAGGACACTGACAAAATAGCAGCCAACACATTGGGAAAGGGTCTTTTCCAATTCTTCATCTGATAGAGGGCTAGTATCCAATATATTAAAAAAAAACTCAGGAAGGTATACTATAGAGAATCAAATAATCCTACTAAAATGGGGTATGGAGTTAAACAAAGAATTCTCATCTGAGGAGTATCAAATGAATGAGAAGCACCTAAAGAAATGCTTAACATTCCTGTCATCAGGGAAATGTAAATTAAAACAACCATGAGATTCCACCTCACACCAGTTAAAATAGATAAGATCAAAAACTCACATGACAGCAGATTTTGGCACTGGTTTGGAGAAAGATGAACACTACTTCAAATTTTGAGTTCTTGTATCCTGATACAACAACTCTGGAAATCAGTTTAGAGGATCCTCAGGAAATAAAACATAGTACTACCCAAGGACCCAGCTATTCAACCCCTGTACATATACCGCAAAGGTGCTCCAATATTCAACAAGGACACACACTTCACCATGTTTATAGCAGCCTTATTTATAATATCCAGAACCTGGAACGAACTCAGATGGCCATCAACAAATGAATTAATACAGAACATGTGGTACATATATAAAATGGAGTACTATTCAGCTATTAAAAACAATGACTTCATGAAATTTGTAGGCAAATGGATGGAAATGAAGACTATCGTCCTGAGTGAGGTAAACCAGTCACAAAAGAACACACATGGTATGCACTTAATGATAAGCAGGTACTAGCCCCTAGAAAGCTCTGAATACCCAGTACCCAATATAAAAATTACAGACATTATGAAGGTCAAAAAATAAAAAGAGAGAGAGAGAAAAGGTAGGCCAAAATGGGAATTCTTCAGTCCTTTTTAGAAAAAATAACAAAACTCTAATGGTAAGAATCATAAGGTCAAATAGAGGAACAGTGATTGAGGAAAAGATGACTCAGAAGCTGCCTAAACTTAGGATCCACCAAATATGCAGTGGTCAAATCCAAGCACTATAACTGATCCCAAAAAGTACTTCTTTGCAGGAACCATACAGAGATGTCCTCTCAGGGGCTCTGCTAGAGTCACATAGAGACAGCTGAGCATGCTTGCACAACCCAACAGTCTGAACTCAGGGACCCCAGTAAAGTTTCTAAAGAAGGGATCTAATGAACTGATAGTTGTAGCAACCCCATGGGAAGATAATAACATTATCATCCAACATAAATCTCCAAAATCACATTGAGAAAGACACAAACCTCTCTGTGCACTTTGACAGAGCGATTAATCCAGTAGCTGAAGACAGCAGTGTCTAGCATCAAAGTGAGAAGGGGCTTTTGTTCTAGAAAGAGCATGCTCTCCCAAGTAGGGGAATGCCAAGGCAATGGAGTAGAGAGGGGGATCAGGAGAGAGTGAAACATTGTGAAGGCAAATGGAGGGGGAGTGGGGATAGGAGCATGGCGGGCTAAAGTGATAACATCTCAAAAGTAAATACAGAGTGTCTAATAAAAAGGGAAATAAATAGAAGGAAATATTTCTTACAGTAATATAAACAAAAATAAACTTAATTATAACACAGTTTTGAAATAAAAAAAACAAAATACCATTTTAATAAGACCTGTAAACAAATAAATTAACAAAACCAAAAATGCAAGACACACCATTGTTTTCAGAAAATGGTCAAAACATTCTGCATGATGCTTTCCATATCTTATAAATATCACTAAATTCAGGAGATTAGAGCACAAAAAATAGATTATGTTTTCAAAATAAACACTTCCCAAGTCACCATTTAATTTATAAATGTAATCAAAATTATCAAAAAAGAAAAGAAAAGAAATGAAAAAAATACCAAGTACCTAAAGACACTGAAGCAGGATCACAATATTGAAAATAGGTTACCTTACAAAATGATAGAAAAAATAGTTAGTGATTCTGTACCAATGTGTACGCTATAGCTGTGTATCTAAAGACACCTCACATTTCCACATGCTGGGAGTTCAGGCAGCTGCATTCACTCTGTTCACTGTCCTTCTGAATGCCATGTTGAAATCCCTCTTTCTGTATTATAAGTGTAATAGTGTCAAATTTCATACCTACCTGATCCTTCTGTCCATCCTGAAACTGGCAGGGGCAAATCACCATGACCTGTTGTGGTTTCCCTCTGATTATAATCTCCAGATTAACCCTCAGGTGCTTTTATCCCTTCCCATCATCCTTCAGGGACTAGAAGAACATTATTTAAATTCTCCTAGGAATGTTGTTTGTATGCAACATCTGTACACCAGAATAACTATTCTTTCTTTCTGTCTGCCTTTACTCACATACATCAATAATTCACAATTATTTCAGCTTTTATAAATGTTAATATTCACAATGTTTAAAAATAAACTGAACCTGAAGAGACAGAGCAGATTGAATGCTTAATGGGACAGGCACTACAGCCAACACAACACAGAACAGGACAAAGGAAGTCAGGCCCTGATCTAATAGCTTTCTGACCTGAATTTTTTCAAAAACTTAAGAGGTACGGGATAATGTTCTAAGCCTAACAATTCTGCAATACTTAGGCAAAAATCATGTCTACCTGTGAAACAAATTCTGGGGCTGTGAGGGAGCTTACCTTGTTTGCTGCATTGCCTTGCTAACCCTTCATAGGGTGGATGCTACAGGCATCTTTGTCTGCCTCTTCTCTGAGCAGGTCCTGTTGCACTGACTTTACTAATCACACTCCCAACCCCCAACTGTGCTAGTGGGTCAGGACAACACTTCAGTCTCGTGTTTGTGTGTGTGTGTGTGTGTGTGTGTGTGTGTGTATGTGTGTGTGTGTGTGATTGCCAGGCTGTAGGCATTCAAAACTTTTCTAAATCTAATGACATAAACTAGAGAGCCCTGAGCTTTCAGCTGCCTTTTGTTGGTGGGAAACACAGGGGACATCATAAACCTCTGTACAATTTGGTCAGGAATGAATTCAAGTATTTTATGTGAAATTGGTAACTATGTAATATGGGATTATATTTTCCTTTGGATATGTATACAAAGGAAAGAGATTACTTAGGAAAAACGCAACCAAAACTAGGGAAAGTACAAAAGCAATAGACACTTGCAGTACAATCAGGAGAAATCACTAAAGAATAAAAGATCCTGCAGTAACAAAGTTCTGCATCCATCAGGCTTTACTTGATTAGGTGTATTTTAAATTTTCCTATTTTTTCACCTAAAAGAAACACTTTACAGGAAATTAGTATTTGTTGTTTAATAAAAGCATTGGTTTATCATTCAGTGACAGTTTTTTTCCTTGTGTTTTAAAAATTGGCTTATATGAGATTCCTATTTGTTTGTTTGTTTTTAGACAGGGTCTTACTCATCAGAATTTGCTGGACTTGAAATTACTTTGTAGATGAAGGTGGCTTAAAAATAAAAGATTTACTAGTTTTTCCCTCATAAGTGCTTAAAGTCACAGATTTTAGTAAAGTAATGGTATATTTAACTAATTTTAATAATTTGTGTACATTTCTTTCTTTTCATCTCTTCCTTTTCCAGGAGATAAAAAAGAATTACTAAATTTTTTTTGAATTTGGACAATCTTCTCTGTTGACTATAAAATCAAGGAAGGGAAAAATTGACAAAAACAAAAGATGGCTTTTGAATGCATATAGAAATACCTGGTTTCCTGCCCCATGGTAATTCTTTCAGAAGCTATAACTGTGTCACTAAATTTGCTTCAGTCTAGGAATGAGCAGATAGGTATGGCAATATACCAGGTCATACCATCCTAAGAAAAGGGATGACCACACATGGGCTGTGCTACTGCAGATCAGGTCCTCTGAAACTTCTGCCAATGCTGGAAAAATTTAAAGCCAGATGAAAAGATACTTCTGTCATCTTGAATTTTAAAAATAACTTTCAAATATTGATTCCAATGAGGAAAAAAATCCATAAATTTACAATGTTATTATGATGTATTGTCAACCTTGTCAGAGGACATCAGACAGCATGTGATGAATAAGAACCACTGATTGGTTATTTTTAAAGACTAAGATTGCATCCATAGCTCTTTCTGGCCGAGAACATGCTGCATAGAATACAGTGGCTTTAAACATAGTGTTCTATCATTATCTGTCACCTAGCACATTATGGCTAAAGGACTGCATATTATGGCTCTTCTGTCTTCAATTTTATAAAATAAAGACAAATGTCAAGGATCATATAGTGTTAGCTGGACAAGAAAATTAATTCAAGCATTCTGTATCTCTTTATATACTTTGTTTCAAAGTGGGATCAGGTCACTGCAAATAACTAAACAAATTCCTGTGTTTTAAAATAAATTACATTTTTAAAACATAAGTAATTATTAATTGTTGATATACATGTAAAGTTATCAATCACTATTCTTTGGGTTGTATAACTCTTGCTTGTAACACAGCAAACCAATTTGTTTGTGAAGAATCTAGTGCTTTAGATTATTATTATTATTAGGATGCTTTACCTCCCACCATGCCACCCTGGCTTTGTCCTATACTGGGAAAAGGAATTTTCACAGCACTCTGCTACATATGTGGCTGCAGCCATGGGTCTGCCATGTGAAATATCTGATGGGTACTTTATTGCCTGGGAGCTGTTTTCCATATCCTGGTGCCATCATAACCAGTGTCACTTGCATGACTCTATTCACCAGTGAGTTCAGTATGCAACAAATTTTGGATCCTGTACTTTTGAGAACACAATTTCTTCATGTTGTCCCTGAGGAATCACTTCCTGGAGACATCATTTCTATGTTCCTGGTCTCTTCCTTATAACAACTGATTTAGTGGTTAGACCAAGATGGCCAGCATCCATTCCCAGTGTCCAAGGGTTTCTTTTCCTTTAGTGTTCTTGTATTGAAATTACTGAATTAAATTTTCATTCTGTACATGCAGGAAACAAACGCTAGGTCATGAGGAAAAAAATTCTGGAGGATCCTGGGCTTAAATAAAGAATGAAATATGTAATATTCTACTTTTTAGTGTGAGAAAATAAAAATCCTTTTTAAAATAAAGTTGTTTAATTTAAACAAGAAGTTTTTAAATTGAAGTGTTAATGAAACCATAAAAAATCAGTATTGTAAATTTAAAATGTTATTTGTATAAATATATCATAATGAAGTGTTTAAAACAATTGTAGCAGAAATTGTAAATACATTTAAAACTGAATAAATATTGTTATGCAACATTAAAAAAGAAACAACTAACAAGGTAGAGAGAGGGGAAAGAGAGACACACAGAGAGAGAGAGAGAGAGAGAGAGAGAGAGAGAAAGAGGAAGAGAGAGAGATATTAAATAATACATATCTGCAAAATCTGTAGATTTTGATGATGTTAGCCACTAACAGAAGTAGAGGATTTAGATCAGCTGAGAAGACATTATCCACAAGTCATCCTAAATAATGCACCGGTGATAAAGGCTCCAGGTCATCACTCTCCTTGTAGGTTCTCAGATTCCCCGATCTTAGAAATTAGCAGCTTACTTAGAAGAAGCAAGGTATATTAATACATATTTTGACAAATAGATACTGGAGATAAAAGAACCCAAAGGCCAGAATGAAAGAGGCTGTTTTAGAGAACATTGAACCCTACTGTTTCAAAACTGATTGTTAGGACTGATTAAGAAATTCTTCTGGTAACAAAGAACAGCAAAAGTCATTTTGGATCAAAAGCTCCAGAAGGAAAATGAGGATTCAATTAAACATCCCAAAGCACTGGGGTAGGAGAGGATGTTTGGGAGAGAGAGCACCTTCATGGAGGCAAGGGGAGATAGAGGAAGAGGGGAGTGGGGGGAGAGGTTATAACATTAGAAATGTAAATTCAGGAAACATCCAATAAAAATAGAAAAAAAGTTTCAAAGCAAGAACTATTTCATGCTTGGTTGCCGTGAAAGTAAAGGCAGTACAGTGAATGAGCCATATCCATGGCTGATAAATGTGTCCTGTATTTAGGCAGGTTTTATGTTCATGCTATCTGGTCAGTAAATTGACTATTACAAATTCAGTATATATGATTGAAGGAGGTGAGATTGTGAAACAGGAGAGAGATGAAAGACCCATGTACATTTGGAAACTAAGTAGAAAACTACTTTTGATAGAACCGTGTCTCAAGGAAAAAAGAAATGGGAACATGTTACAGAGGGGCCACACAAAAAAAAGTTTAAGATCCTAAGCCTATTCCTCTAATGGCACCATGGTGCTTGTTGCTTCAATGGGAGGGGAAGATTCACTGAGATGACTATTTCAGTTCTAGTGTAGAGCAGTATGTCAGGAGCATGGACTATTTCCTGCACCCTTTCTTTACTATTCCTGTTCTTTGATGGAGAGAGGGACATATTGAATATCTTAGAGAACTCATATTAAAACTCAGTCTCCTTAAAATGTAAGATAAATGTTTTGAAATCTATATTACCTTCAGAGGATTTTGAAAACAAGGCAATTGTATCCCCAATTTTAGGATTGACTGCAAGAGCCCAGAGATATATATTCCTATTTAGAAAAAAGAAAGTACTTTATTAATCATATGAAAATAGTTTATTTAACTGTGTCTTCCAATTGTTGGCTGTAGAAGGAAACTGCAGAAAGCAAAAAAGAATGACATTCTTTTCAGGGACAGATGTTAGAATGAAATACAGTACAATTTTACACAATTTATTCACCCCATGTTATGAGGATTTGGACATAATTCCTTCCCCTGGCTCTTAAGGGTGGCTACAGAACTCAGTATACCTCTCCACCTGTATCAGAAATTCCAGTGAAAAAGAATTTTCAAGGAATTTGACATTTAATTTTATTTTGTTATATTGATGTTGAGAATCAAACATAAACAGATCATTTTAGGCAAAACTCACTTTTGATGGTAGAATTAATAAAAATATTACCTTGTTTATTTAAAAGATAAATATATTTCAGACAGGAAGAACTTTTAAAACAATAAACTTGAATTAGAATGACAGTGTTAAACACAAGGAGAACATTTGAAAAACAAAGACAATGCTCTAAAGAAAGATGCTTAAAAGTATAAGTGAAAACATTCACAGAAAATATAGAGACTATCCAATTAAAAAAATTAAAAAAAAAACAGTCACAGTAGAAACATGAAGAGCACCAACAACAAAACACTTAATAATCTATTAATAATGCTACATGTACTTTCCGCCAAAAAATTGTATTTCTGTAAGTACCATTTATTTCTACAAACAAGAATCTTCCTGTCTGATTGCTTTTCATTCTCATCCCTCCTCTTTCCATAATGATGTCTTATCACTGATCCTTCTTGAGCCAGTCTTCCTCAGAACTTAATAACTTTTTACTTGCTCTTTGGCTAAAAAAGAATTGTGAAGATCCTGTGCTGTATGCTGACAGAAGAAAATGTCATAAAAGAAGGACTACATTGAAGGTCTCTCTCTCGTTTTGTATCTTAACTAATTACTATGGTCTAAAAACAATAATGAATATTAAAAGAAAAAGAACACAAGAAAATATTTTAAGTAATTTAGACCATCCTAGACACTGTAAGTGACATAGTACTTGAGGACAAAGTTTTTAGTACTGAAGCCAGTATCTCCTATAAAACGTTGTCCTTCACTTCTGTGCGCAGATATTTGTGCTGATATAGTAAAGAACTGTAGAATTCAAAGCATGTCCATTGTTAGACACCCACATTCCAACTAAAGAATCTCAGTAAAATTTATATTAAATAAGATTACCGATCTGCTGAAAAATCCTTTAAAAAATTCCATTTTAAAACTATGAAAAGTGACTCATGAATTAGTCATGTAATTCTGCAATTAAAGCTGACTCTTTACTTCCATACTTACACAAACAAATTTTATTTTGGGTACATTTGAAAACCCATATCAATAAAACAAGAATAAAAACTGCAAAAAAATGGGCAGGTCTTTTAGTATTAGTAATAATTGAAAATTCATGATTCAAAGGACAAAATTCTGATAGTGAAAGTGCGAAAAGCTTACCACTTTCCTGCAACCACAGTAATAAAAGCAGTGCCACTTCTATGTTTGGCAACAGCGGAAGTTGAAAACCGAAAGGAACTTTGGTCCTTGTAGTTTCACTGTATTTTCCTCCTTCCAGAAGCCGGGGGCGGGACACTGCTCTGTTCAGCTCTTTGATGACTCCCTTCCTATAGCGAGTCCACTTACTGAAGCAGGATGCTGCAGTAGCATCTTCGGTATGCTGAGGGTAATGGAAGGAAAAGAACTTTCTCAGCGTTAATGTGGGTTCATACTAGTCGGTATTGGATAATTTAAGGAGGAAAATATTTAT
Source organism: Micromys minutus (assembly GCF_963924665.1). Classification (NCBI taxonomy): domain Eukaryota; kingdom Metazoa; phylum Chordata; class Mammalia; order Rodentia; family Muridae; genus Micromys; species Micromys minutus. Next base: position 62,497,008 of record NC_137972.1, read on the forward strand.
CCTACATGAAAAAGAAACCTAGGGTGGAACTGGCATCTCTTCATGCTGACTCATGAGTACTTCCCGCTTTAAGAAGCTAACAGTATCCACCACTGCCACAGCTTCTTCTGTTCATTCAGAAGGACTCCTAACGCCCACCAAACCCTTGTACAGAGCTAATTATTCAGCTCTAGTGAAAAGTAGCACATTTCCCTGGTCAGTCCAGAAGTGCTAATGTTCATCACTGAGGGAGGTTTCTACAGTTACAGCTGCTAGAAAAAATTCCTGCTTCATTTTGGTTGACAAAAATAAATGTGGCAAGTCTCAAAATAATTTCGTTTAAAGTCTGAGAATCATCACAGGATTAATTAATTACTCTCCTTGTACATGTGTGATTATCAATCTCTTCAGCTTTAGCTGACATTACATTCATATTCAATGTAGAACAGAATTATTATACATAATATTATAACAGTGAAGACCAGACTATGAATAACAGAAGTACCAATAGCTATTGAGAGAAGAAAACATCCTGTCTACCCACATATTCCTCTGCTTGTGCTGTCAGATATCAACACTGACTATATATATATATATATATATATATATATATATATATATATATATATATATATATATATATATAATCTTTCTGATGTGATTTTTTCAAAGACTTGAGAAGTAAAGCATAATGTTCTGATTCCAACAGATTTTCAATACTCAATATACAAATGTCATGTACCTGTGAAACAAATGAAGGAACTGCAAGACAGCTGACCTTGTTTATTGCAAGGCATCTTATGCAGCCTCTTCTCTGAGCAGGTCCTGCTGCACTGACTTGACTAATCACACTCCCAAACCCAACTGTGCTAGTGAGACAGCACAAGACTCCAATATAGTGTGTGTGTTTTCCAGGGTGCAGGCATTCAAAATCTTTTCTATAGATAATGATAAAAGTGAGAAAGCCATGAGCGTTTAGCTGCCTTTAGCTTATAGGAAAGAGGTGGGTCATCAGAACCAGTGAACAAGTTGGTCAGGAATAAAGGTACTTTGTGTGCAGTTGCTGACTATGCAATATGGATTTACATTTTCCTTTGGATATGTATACAAAGAAAAGAGACTACTTAGGAAAAACAAAACCAAAACTAGGGAGTATAAAAAAGCACTAGATACTTGTAGTCCTATCAGGAGAAATCATTAAACAAGAAAAGATTCTGCATTAAAAATATTTTGCATCAATCAGGTTAGTTGTTTAGGCATATTTTAAAATTTCCTCTTTATTCATGTGAAAAAAACCTTTAACATGAATGTAATATTTGTTGTTTAATACAAGCATTGGTTTATCATTCAGTGACATTATTTTCTCATGAATTTAATTTTGTTTTTATGAGATTCTTATTTGTTTGTTTGTTTTAAGACAGGATGTTACTCATTATAATTTGCTGGACTTGGAAATCACTTTGCAGATGAAGGTGGCTTTAAAATCTACCAACTTCTCCATCATAAACGCCACAAGTAAAGTCATAGTTTTTAGGAATTTAAAGCTAGATTTTACTAATGTTAATCATTCGTGTACATTGCTCTCACTTTTTTCATCTCTGTGTTTCCCATCAGATGAATAAGGAATTACTAAATGTACTTTGAATTTGGACAGTCTACACTGTGCACTAAAAAATCATGGAAAAATAATAAAAATAAAAGATAGTTTTTGAATGAATATAAAATACCTGGCTTCCTGTCCCAGAGAAATTCTTCCAGAAGCTATAACTGTGTAGCTAAATTTGCTTCAGTGTACGAATGAACAGATTGGTGTGGGAAGATACCAGGTCAAGCCATCCTGAGAGAAGGGATCACCACACTGAAACACGCTGTGCTACTGCAGATCTGTTCCTCTGAATCTTCTAACGGCGGTGGAAAAATTTAAAACTTGCTAAAAAGATATGTTTGTCATCTTGACTTTTAAAGATATCTTTCAAATTTTGATTAATATGAGGAATAAATCCAGTGAATTTACAAGGTATTTTGATGTATTGTCAATGTTGTCAGAGGTTACCGGAGAGCATGTACTGAACAAGAACCACGGACTGATGATTTTTAAAGACTAAGTTGGCCTCAATACTTCTTTCTGGACAAGAACATGCTGTGTAGAATACACTGGCTTTAAACATACAGGATTTCGTCTTTATCTGTCACCTAGCACATTATGGATAAAGGCATGTATATCACAACTATTTGAAAGAAGTAAAAAATTATCTAACCCACACCTGTGTAAAATAATGGCCAGCAGCCTACCATTTCTAGGCCTATGGGACTTGTTTCAGTGAACAGTTCTCAGGAGATTGATAAAATGTGCTGAGTGATAGCTATCTGGACCTCTAGAGAGTCACAGTTTGGTTCCTGACTCATATGCTCAGTAACCATTAGGTTTAAAGGTCAGTATGCTTAGCCAATGAATTTAAATTATAACCTTTTAGATGTAACCTGTAACCTTAAAATGTAAAAAAAAAAAATCATTGTAACTGTCTTTTGGATCGCTTGTCTTGTGGATGTAGGCTACTCCAGTGCACTGTACTAATTAATCTCTGGCTTTTGCATCGATATCTGAACTCGTCTCTCATTCATGGGAGCCTCAAATACATATGACTCAATGTGGGTCTTACATCTCATACTTTGAACATGAAGAAATGAAATTCCCTTAAAGGACAAGAGAGACCAGTGAACAGAAGACACAGGCCTCAACAGCCCTCAAGATCAGGTACAGCACAGTAATCTTGTCTTGTCTGATTGTCTGTCTTTCTCTTTTTTTCATAAAAAAGACATCTTTCTTTTAGTTACCCTTTTTGTTCTGATAATCCTACGGGACTCACCCATCTTTTAGATTATGATTTGATAACCCATCAGCCTACCAAGATGATATCCAGCAGCTTTTGAAGATTTTCTTTACCAGTATATTATTCTAGATGACAGAAAAAAAATGTCCCTGGAAGAACCAGGACTTATACTCAGAACCCTGCTTACAGGGATAAGCTTTTCAAAGGCCAGACTGGACTACAACTTTCCTGAAGGTAGGGAGGACCTGAAACTCTTATCACCAGACTTTGTGGTGTTTCAGGATAAACCACCAATTTGACAAAGGTACATGATATTCGGCAGAGACCAGAAAGTGACTCTGCCTTTTATAGTCCAGTAGAGGTGTCAAAAAAAAGCTTCAGAATCTAGAGTGACTATGAGATGAGTCCCTATGCAATTTGGTGCAGGTTGTTTAGAATTTTTGCCATAACAGATAGACAGAGGAAGAGAAGGAGCAAAGAAAAAAAAGGCTGATGGAGGATAAACCTGATATTTACAGGAAAGCAGACTTCTCTGAGATTAAGCCAGTATGGATATAAATATCTATTAGTCTTTATAGATACTTATTCTGGGTGGGAAGCCTACCACCAAAGAGAGAAATACAGCAGTGTTAGCTAAGAAGGTTTCAGAAGAGATCTTTCCTAGGTTTGACACTCCTAAAGTAATTGGAACAGACAATGAGCCAGCTTATGCTGCCCAGGTATGTCAGATATTAGCTCATTTCTTGAACACCAATTGGTAAACTCTATTGACCTTAAAGACTGGTGCAGACTGGGTGGTGCTCCTTCCTTTACTCCCTTTTAAGGTTAGGAACACTCCCTTCCACTTCATCTTGACATTGAGATAATACATGGGAACACTTCACATCACAGCCCATTGGGGGATGTTCCTGAATTAACTTGCCATGATGATAGTGATTTATATTCTGACTGAAGACTCTTCAGACAATTTAAAAAAGAGTCTGGTCTATGTTGGCCATGACCTATATTCCAGCTACCTCTGAGAATGCTCATCTTTTCCAAAACAGAGATTTAGTCTATCTGAGATGCATTTGAACCTGACCCTCAAACCATGCTGGCAGTGACCATACCTCATTTTGCTGAGTATGATAATGGCAGTGGTGATGTGTGGGATCACAGCCTGGATACCCGACTTTCATGTGAAACCTGCTCCAGAATTGAGCTATCTGACAACACTAGTTAGAGAATGAAATAGCCTGAAAACCCCCCAAAACTCAAAAATTCCAAAAAACATATTTAGTTACTAGTTTGTCTTTGGGTGGCTGAGGACAACTGGAGAACTGTGAGCAACCCCATACTTCTGCTAGACTTAGATGCCAAGTTCTATCAGGTACAGGTTTGGCCCACGTCTACAAAATCAACCCTTTATACCTGGTGGCTCACTTTAACAGCTGATTTCTGTAAATTAGATGCTGGATGGGCCTCATGAATTATTCCTACTCAGAAACATGGAGAAGGATTACTAGAATACAAGGGTGAACCCACATGATCCTTTACATCCTGTCCCAGGGGGAATTGGAAGGATGAGGATTATGGTGCAGGCACTGTCAGCTAAGAAGTAAGCTATGCCTCTTTCTGTCTATGTGTGCCCCTGAAATGGGCAGAGTAGAGCATGGGCCCATTAGTGCTAATGAGCTGATTGCTACTTTTGAGTTCAAGGAGCTACCAGAGTACTTCTCACTCCTCATGAAATGGTATTGAATAAAGGTTAGAAGGAAATCCACAAGTGTATGTGTTGGCAGGGGGATAACACGCAGCAGCTCTTGCACAAGCTCATGGACTGGTAAAACCTCCAGGTCTTTTGGAGTCCTTGGTGCCTCTGACATCACATGGGGAAGTGGAAGCTGAGAAGGAAAAGGGCTCTATTTCAATTTCTCCTACAACCCACTCTCTATCTGATTTACTGAAGCAGGAAAAAATATGTATTTGAAAATAGAAAAAGAACTAGAGACCAAAGCTAAATCTATCTGGCTATGGTAATGGGCTTCTTTGTACTATGCATTTATGGATTGAGGACTGGGCAACACTTATCAGGTCTAACTCTGTTGTAGTCTGGAAGCTCCTGGCTCTCGACAAACTATGTCCAACCTTATAGTACAGTACATTGTGGTAATTAGGATTACTGCAATAACAAAGTGGCATAGATAAGAGAATATTTGTTTTTACATCAGGATCCCCAGGATGATGAGAATCCAATTCTAAACCTTATAAAACATTCTTTTCTATTTCTACACTCAACCAAGCCTCCCCTCTATACTTCTTGTGAGCTCTGCTGTGATACAGTTCACTATATTATCAGAGAATGGCTGCTTCGGGCCCCATAAGGCAGAACAACACAGATGAGGATTGCCAGTGGAGATGCTCAGAATCTCTCACCTAGATACATATGTCCTGGCAATTAGTATGAATAGGAACTGTCTTCCCAGAGGAAAAATTCCTTTGTAACTCTACTCATGACTATGGCAGATGGGGATTTGATTCCCCCTGAATACACCTAGTGGCTTGATTTTCAAGATTGACCCCTTGTGTACATCTATAGGTCCTGAATCAGACCCAGGTGTTTTGTGACTTAGTTCTGCAGATACCTTGGCTTATATGTCATGAGTGATCCAAGGTCTTTGTGATAGTATAGAAGAGACAATAAGCCAGAAAAAAATCAATTACAGTCTTAACCCTGATTGTGCTTTTGAGATCCAGCCTGGGAGGGTCAGGAATGAGAATAGCCTCCTTGGTAATCTTGTCCAGCCACAACTCCAGTTTTTGTGCAGCCATAAACCTTGATATCCAGAAGATAAAAGATTCTATCTCCCACCTTCAGGAGTCCTCAGCTTCCTGGCAGAAGTGTCCTACAAACAGGAAAAGGCTTTTGTTTCTTCAGCTTGGAGAGTCCCTTTAGTTTCAACTCTGATAAGAGCTGTAAATTACTTTGATCATCCTGTGTTTATATAAATAAATAGCTTTGATTATCCTGTGTTTTCCCCTAAAGTTTGGTCCCTGCATCTTGAATTGCTTAGTTGCTTTCATCAATGAATGCCTAAATACTGTGCAAATAATTGTGCTCTAACAATAGTATAGGGCTATGAAACAAGATGACCTTTGATTTCAAGATTGAAATGTTATCTTAGAGAAAGGGAGGGGGAGATGAAATAAGTAAATAATTATCTACCCCCCAACCTGTATAGAAACAATGGCTCAGAAGCCCACCCTGCCTTAGCCCAAGGGACTTTCTTAAGTATACAATTCTCAGGAGATTTATAAAATGTGCTGACTGATAGCCATCTGACCTCTCCAGAGAGTCCCAGTTAGGGCCCTGATGTATATGCTCACTAAGTAATAGGTTTAAAAGTCAGTAAGCTTAGTCAATGAATTTTAATTATTACCTTGCTGATGTAACCTGTACCCCTAAAAAGTTTAAAAACTGTTGTAACAGTCTTTCAGATCATTTGTCCTCTTGGTGTAGGCCAGCACTGGTTTTGCTTCAATTTCTGATATCTTGTCTCATTTATGGGAGACTCAATTACTTAAGATTCAATTTGGGTCTTACATAATTTACATTGGACAGAAAGATGTGAACCTCCCTTAAGGGACAAGAGAGACCAGTGAACAGAAGACACAGGCCTCAACAGACTTCAAGATCAGGTACAGCACAGTAATCTTGTCTTATTTGATTGTTTGTATTTCTCTCGTTTTCAGCTTTGGTTTGTTGGAGAGTCTCTATAAGTGGTGACCATGAAGAATCCTAAGGATTCTTCAAGTTCCATTTTTAACTTCTTTGACTCTGGTCCACAGGAACTCGGAAGTTCTCTGTTTGACTCAGTGTCAGGATTTACTGGCAGGGTAACCAGTTTACCTCTTTTCTGTGACTGTGGCATGGGCAAAGCTTTGGCTTGTTCTCAAACATATGTGAATCCTGTGACTCATTCATCTGATGGCCAATAAGCAGCAGACAGACTTGCCTTAAAGTTGTGGCCACATACAATCTGCAGATTTTATGGGGATTCTAGTGGAATTCCACTAGTGAGTACTGGTGAACTTCACCCCACCCTGTAGTATCTGTGAGAGGGACACTTAGGATTTTTGTACCTTTTCCTGTTGTGTCCATGGCAGTGACATTCAGGATTTTTTTATCTGTTTCTGTTGTGTCTGTGTAGACTAAGACACATGTTATTTTTGTTTCTGTTTCTGTAAAGTGTGCATGTGTGGACTCAGACTGACTTTTTCCTGTGTGTGTGTGTGTGTGTGTGTGTGTGTGTGTGTGTGTGTGTGTGGTGAACTTGGACTGAAAGATGTTATTTTTAGTCATGAGACAGAGCACCTCTACCCCTTTAAGTTTAAGCTTAGTTTATTGAAGTGATGTTAAGAAGAGGAGCATTTTCGCTCCAGGGGCAGGCAGACACACAGATCAAATTCCTTACATTCTACTCTGGGAGAATCTGGTATGAGACCCTCTTCCATGGATCCAGCACTTTTTGCCTTCCCCTTCAAACAGAACCAAGCATCATCTAAGAAAGATTATTCAGGACTCTCCTCCTTTGACATCTTTCTCCTAGGTCCACCTTTTATTTTATTTTTTGATAATCCTAGGGGGACTCACCCACCTTTTTGATTATAACTCATAAATCTACGTAGGATGATATACAGCAGCTTTTGCAGATTTTCTTTACAAGCATATTATTCTAGATGACAGGAAAAATGTCCCAGGAGCATCCAGGACTCCCACTCAGAACCCTACTTACATAGACAAGGGATTACCTCTTCAAAGACCAGACTGGACTACAACTCTCCTGAAGGTAGGGAACACCTTATCACCATTCTCTATGCTTTTGCAGGATAAACCACCAATTTGACAAAGGTACATGATGTTCGGCAGAGACCAGACAAGTGACTCAGACTTTTATAGTCCAGTAGAGGTGACACAAAATGCTTCAGATGCTAGAGAAACTATGAGATGATTCTTTATGAGATTTAATGCAGGGTGTTGAGAAAGTTTATCATAACAAAGAGTTAGAGGAGGAGAATGAGCAAAGAGAATAAAAAAGGCTCTGAGGGAGGACAGACCTAGAGTTTAATGGAATGTGGACTTTACCATTATTTAGCTTGTATGTATATAAATATCTACTAGTCTTTATAGATGCTTTTTCTGGGTGGGAATCCACCACAAAAAGAGAGAAATGCAGCAGTGGTAGCTAAGAAGGTTCCAGAAGAGATCTTCCCTAGGTTTGACACTTCTACCTTAATTGGATCAGACAATGGACCAGGTTTGTTGCCCAGGTAAGTCAGATATTAGCTCATTTCTTTGGGACCAATTGGTAAACTTAATTGACTTTGCAGACTGGTGCAGAGGGGGTGTGGCTCTTCCCTTTAGCCCCTTTTCAGGTTAGGAACACTCCCTCCCACTTCATCTTGACCCCTTCTGAGGTATGACATTGGATCCTTGTTCCTTTCACCCTATTGGGAGATATTCATGAATTGACTTTTCACCATGATAGTGATTTATATGTCAGACTGAAGGCTCTGCAGACAATTAAAAAAAGTAAGTACTTTGTTGGGCCTGACATATGTTTAAGCTACCCTGGACACTGCCTACCCTTTCCAAAACAGAGATTCAGTCTGTGTGAGATGCCATCTGACCTAGACCTTCAAACCTCCGCTGGAAAGGAACATACCTGGTTTTGCTGACTATGACAATGGCAGAGGAGGATCACAGCCTTGATATACAACTCCTTTGTGAAACCTGCTTCAGGCATGAGCCATTTGACATCTCCAATTAGAGAATTGAAAAATCTGACAACCCCGTCAAACTCAAGATATCCAAAACCCTATAATCTGGTTACTAGTTTGTCTGTGCCTGATACTTTTGATAGACTTACATGGCAAGTCTTATCAACTACAGGCTCCCATAAGTGAGATAAGAGATCAGGAATCGATGCAACAGCAGAAGGTTAATTTGTCCAGTAAGATGTAGTGGCCTACATCCAGAGGATAGGCGACCCCAAAAGCCTGTTACAAACAGCTTTTATACATTTCAAAGGTACATGTTAATTCAGTAAGGTTATAATAGAAATTCTTTTGCTAAGCTTACTGATCTTTAAACCTATTGCTTAGTGAGCATATGCATCAGGACCCTAACTGGGACTCTCTAGAGGGTTAGATGGCTATCAGTCAGCACATTTAATGATTCTTCTGAGAATTGTTTACTCAAGGAAGTCCCTTAGGCCATGTCAGGATGGGCTGCTGAGCCATTGTTTATACACAGGTTGGGGGGTAATTTTTTACTTATTTCATTTCTCCCTTTCTCTAGACTAACATTTGAATCTTGAAATCAAAAGTCATCTTGTTTCACAGACTTATACTATTGTTAGAGCACAATTATTTGCACAGTGTTTAGGCATTCGTTGATGAAAGCAACTAAGCAATTCAAAATTCAGGGACCAAACTTTAGGAGCAAACATAGGATGATTAAATTCTTATCAGAGTTTAAACTAAAGTGACTCTCCCAGCTGAAAAAACAAAATGCTTTGCTGTTCTGTAGGACACTTCTGCCAGGAAGGTGAGGAATTCTGAAGTTCGGAGATAGAATCTTTTTTTTTCTGGATATCATGGTCTATGACCCTACAGAAACTGGAGTTGAGACTGGATGACATTACCAGGGAGGCAATTCTAATTCCTAACCCTCCTAGACTGGATCTCAAAGGCACACTCAGGGTTAAGGCTGTAATAGATTTTTTTTTGTTGTTGATTTGTCCTTCTTTGTAGGACCAGAATGAAAATCCTTAACACTAGTTGTTTCACTAAAAAATGGATTTCTGTGTTTCAGGTATTAATTCTACAACCCAAAGTCTAGTGATTGATACCTTTGCATGTATGTTCACAATTACTAATTCCTTCTATGATAAACAATGTAGTTAATATCAAAACATAGGAATTCTTTTAGGTATTTTAAGTGTCCTAATCCCACTTTGAAAACAGTATATGAATATATACAGAAAATATTGGATTCATTTTCTTGTTTAGCTAACTCTATATTATCCTTGACAATTTGAGTGTCCCATATTCTGTCTGAAGCCCTGTCCCTGGAATGGTCTGGGAGGACGAGGATTAGGGTTCAGGCACCATCTGCTAAGGATTCTCATCCTGGTCCTACAAAGAAGGACAATTCTTCTACCTAAATAAATAAATTAAGTTAATCTTCCTCAATGATGTTAGAGGCTTGCCTCTCAAGTGATTCTAGATCCCATCAAGTGGAAAGAGATAATAACCATCTCAGTAGCATCTAAGAACTGAAACTTCTATGGTCAGTGTGCAGTAAACTGTGCTATGATTTTCATTGGATTAAAACTACACGTTTATAATATGTGATTTGATTCTCATTTTAACATTGGAAATGGCTGTGTACTGCCTACCATATATTTATAATAAAGAGAATTTTTATTGACCAAATTTAATGGATACTTAATGTGGACATTTAGAATAATTGTAACAATGTGGAATGTATAGGTCTTAAAATTAATCAAAGTGTAAAGGGTATACTATCTGGAAGTACAATGTATTATGCTTATGCACTTACTTTGTCATTTTTCTTGACAAAACTGTAATTTTTATATTCTCAGATATTGCAAATTCATTCTTTTCTATAGTATAGAATTCTAGTTTACTTGTGATAATCATTTTATTCATGTTTCTTGTGCTTTGCATTGTCTCTGATAATTGGAGTCTTCTCCTCCCCCTTTTCCTCTTATTTTACCTCTCCTTCTTTAAGTTTAGTTAATTTCTTCTTTTGTTCAAACCATCTTGTGTTTTTGAAACTTTCCTATATAGTGTCTTTCTGTAGAGTAGACTGGCCTCAAACTTCAAGTAATCCTTTTTGTTTTCCATCTCTAGAATAATAAGTTAAAAGAAGTCAGTCAAAATAAGTTGGATAAGTTTTATTTAATTTTAAAATATGCATTTGGCTTTGATCATTACTTATTTTTACAATTAATTGTGTATGAAAAGCAACCAGTCTTATTGGCATATACTTTTAAATCTAATATCTGAGAGATATAGGCACAGTTCACATTGAGTTTAACTACAGCCAGGCTTTCACTTTGAAATCCTTTAGTAACAAAAACAATACATTAATAAAATTATGGTTATAATAGCAAAAAAGATATTTCTTGTCTTTCCATAACTTTAGTGACATGCAGAAGATTGCAGATGTAGCAGATTACTTCTCAAAGCATAGAAAGGAAGCAGTGAGTTACTTGAAACATCATGAAATTTTTGAATAATAAAAAGCTTTCCCAGGGCTACTGTTTGTCCAACAGTGCTGCATCTCTTACTCTTCCCCAAACAGCCATCTCTATAGAATCAAGTATTTGAAAATAGGAGACTCATAGTGCACATCTAATTCAAACCACTGCACTCTACACTTTTTCTCTCACAGTCTCATAATCTCATCACAATAAAATCATTTATTATACAACTTTAAAAGACCACATCACCTTTCATAGAATGAATATTCTTTAAAAGGTGGCAGTGTCTTCTGAGAATCAAGTCAATTCTTTCAATGTAATTGCTGTGCAATCTAAAGCAGGTTACATACTTCTATCTATCATAGCATAAAGCACAATAACCTCTCTTAAATGAATCAGGCTTTCCTGAGAAATGCTTAGGATGACCCTGAGCTTGAAACTTTTCTGCTTCTACATTTTGGTTTCTTTATTTTTGTGTGCGTACAATCTAACCTGAACTTTTGGTAGAGGTCAAAAATTTTTTTTGTTAGGCATGTATGTTACCAAATATTGAATATCAAATTTATTTTTCCTGGGATTTACAAGCCCCACAACATTTCAATTTCAAACACATTCAGAATTATGTATATTTAAAAATTCCAGTATGTTTAAAAAATTCTAATTCTCTGTAAACTCTAAAATTTCATTTTTAAAAATGTGGTTTTATAAAATTAAAAAAGAGTTTTTTAAGTAAGTGAAATTGTAAACAATTTAACACTGTATATTGTTATGCAACATTAAAAAATAAATATGTAAGAAGATATAAAAGAGGAACAATGAGAGAGAGAGAGAGAGAGAGATTATATAAGACATATTTTCAAAATCAATAGATTTTGAAGATACTAGCCACTAATAGTAATAGAATATTTAGATCAGCTGTGAAGTCATTATCCACAAGTCATCCTAAATAATGCAGTCCTGATAAAGGCTACAGGTCATCACCTCTCCCATGCGGGTCCTCAGTTTGCCTGATCTTAGAAAGCAGCAGCCTTCTTAGAATAAGCAAGTTATATTAAAACAAATTTTGATCAATAGAAGAGAGAGATGAAAAGAACCATGTGCATTTGCAAATAAAGTGCAAAGTTACTTTTGATAGAACTGTCTCTCAAGGCGGTAAGAAATGGGTACATATTACAGAGATGCTACCCAAGGAGTTTAAATCCTGAGCCTATTCCTCTAAATGGTACATTGGTACTTGTTGCTTCAGTGGGAGAGGAGGCTTAATTGAAATGATTATTTCAGTTCTGGGGTAGAACACTATGTCAGGAGCATGGACTTTTTCCTGCACCTAATCTTTACTATTTCTGTACTGTGATGGTAGGTGAGGTATATGGAAGGTCTTAGAGGATTCATATTAAAACTTGGCCTCCTAAAAATATAAGATAAGTATTTTGAAAGTCATTATCACCCTCAAAGGATTTTGAAGACTAAATAATTGTGTCCACAGTTTTAGAATTGACTGCATGAGCCCAGAGATATATAATATTTCTATAAGAGAAATTACTTTATTGAGCAGATGACAATAATTTGTTTAAATATGTCCTCCATTTGTTGGCTGTAGGAGAAAATTACAGAAAGCCGAAATAAAAAATAAAAAAAAGGAAAGAAAAAAATAATTCTGTTTAGAGGGAAGTGTTAGAATAAATTATGAAATGTTTTCACACAATTTACTCATCCCACTTTATGAGGACTGGGACATCATTCTTTCTATTTGATCTTAAGACTGATAAAGATCTCAGCATACATCCCCACATGTATCAGAAATTCTACTGAAAAGGAATTTTCAAGCAATTTGTCATTTAATTTTATTTTGTTAAGTCGATGTTGAGATTCAGAGTTAAACAGATCATTTTAGGCAAAATTCACATTAGATGGTCATATTAATAAAAAACATGGTTTTTATTGGAAAGGATAAATTTTTTGAAAAGGGAAGAATTAAAAAAACATGAATTGAAATAACAGTGTTAAACACAAGGAGAACATTTGAAAAACACAGACAAAGCTCTATAGAAAGATGCCTAGAACCTCCGACCTGTTCTGTGGATGCTTCAGAAAGTAACAAACATCTGTGCTAACTGTTAATGTATGAATAGAAGAAACATGGTCCTTACCGACCTACCAGACAATTCATGGTTTTGTGCATAACTTCTTAAATTCATGGAAATTATACATTATCGTAGTATCTCTTTAAAGAGTTTTGTATAGATGGCTTAAACTAAATAACTTGAAATTTTCAATTAATTATGCTTACAAATTGTTGCGTTAAATATTAAATAAAATTTTGTTGCTTAAAAAAAAGAAAGATGCCTAGAAGTATAAGTAAAAACAGTTACAATACATATAGGGACTATCCAATGAAAATGATTTAAAAAACAAAACAAACAAACAAAAAAAAACCCCTGCAATCTCAGCAGAAACAGAGGCAGCAACAAGAATAGGACACTTAAATATCCTAAAATCTACATTATATCTTTCCCAAAACTTCATCAATGATGACAAATCTTTCATTTATGCTACACACACTTTTACCCATAAAACTGTATTTTAATAAGGACCATTATTCTATCAGCAAATATCTACCTGTTCATTTGCTTCTCATTCCCATCCCTCTTTTCATAATGATGTCTTATCACTTATTCTTCTTGAGCCAGTCTTTCTCAGAACTTAATCATTTTCTATCAACTGGTTTTTTACTTGTTCTTTGTCTGTAAAAGTATTGTGAAGTAAAATTATTTTACACTGATAGTGTAAAAGTAGTAATGAATGTTAACTTTAAAAAAAAAACCCACAAAATTGCTTAAATAACTTAGCCCTATAAGTGACATAGGACTTGAGGACAATTTTGTGGCACTTATGCCACTATCTTCTACAAAACGTTGTCTTGAACTTCTGTGCTTAGATATTTATTGCCTGATATATTAAAGAACTGCAGATTTCAAAGCATGTCCTTTGTTAGACATCCATATTCCATTTAAAGAATCACAGGAAAATTTATATTAAATAAGACTCCCAATCTTTTGAAAATTCCATGAAATATTTTCTTTTAAAAGCTATGCAAAGTAACTCATGAATGAGTCATGGGAACCTACAATTAAAACTTCACTTCCATATTTACAAAAGCAAATCTTTCTTTTGTGATCATATGTAAATCCATATCAAGAAACAAGAACAACAACAGCAACAAAAATGAGCAGGACCTGTACTATCAGTAATAATTGAACACTAATGTTTCAAAGAACAAAATTGTTATCATGAAAATGCAAAAAGCAAACCACTTTCCTGAAACCACAGCAAGATAATCAAAGTGGTTTCACATTTGTGTTTGGAGCCAGAGGAAGTTGAAAACCGAAAGGAACTTTGGTCATTGTAGTTTCACTGCATTTTCCTTCCTCCAGAGGCCAGGGCAGGACACTGCTCTGTGCAGTGCTTTTATGACTCCCCTCCTGTACTGGTTCAATTGACTGAAGCAGGATTCTGCAGTAGCATCTTAGGTATGCTGCGGGTACAGGAAGGGAAAAAAATTCCTCAGCTTTAATGTGGGTTCATACTAGTCGGTATTGGTTGATTTAAGGAGGAAAAGATTTGTCCTACATAAAAAAGAAACTTAGGTGGGATAGGCTTGTCTTCATGCTGACACATGAGTACTTCGTACATTAAGAAGCGAACAGGATTCAACACAGGCACAATTGCATCTGAACATTCCAAAGGTCCCCTAACTGCCACCAAACCCTTGTACAGAGCTAATTGTTCAGCTCTCATGAAAAATAGCACATTTCCTAGTTCAGTTCAGAAGTGCTAATGTTCATCACTAAAGGAGGTTTCTACAATTATAGTTGCTAGATATATTGCCCCTCCATTGTAGTTGACAAAAAAAAAAAAAAAAATGTGGTAACTCTCACAGTGACTTTTAAGTCAGAGAATCATCAGTATTAATTAATTACTCTTCTTTTACATGTGTGATTATCATTCTCTTCAGCTGTAGCTGACATTAAATTCATATGCAA
This sequence comes from Micromys minutus, assembly GCF_963924665.1. Classification (NCBI taxonomy): domain Eukaryota; kingdom Metazoa; phylum Chordata; class Mammalia; order Rodentia; family Muridae; genus Micromys; species Micromys minutus. The sequence continues at coordinate 62,512,134 of NC_137972.1, forward strand.
TGTAGAACAAGATTATTATACATGGAGGTATAACACTAAAGACCAGAGTATGAAGAACAGAAGTACCAATAGCTATTGAGAGAAGAAAACATCCTATCTACCCACAGATTCCTCTGTGTTGATACCTATTTTTTCAACACTGATTATGTTATTTCGGCTGTATATAGTTTTATTAAGTCATATATATATATATATATATATATATATATATATATATATATATATATATATAATATTACATATAACAATATGTATAATATTGGAAATGAAGGGTATTCAAAATCATTTAGTTTTTTATATTTAATGTTTTTCTGTAGTTTAATTTCCAACTTTACCAATGACTGATCTAAACTAACATTATTTTTGTAATCAATATTTGTACCAATGATTTTATTTGAACCATTATTTTGTTAATCAATTTAACCATAGAGATGTTAGAGGATAGTTTTGGATTCAGGATGCAGTTTCTTAGTAGAGGTAGTCCCACACAAGATTGAGGTGAGCTCTACCTATATAATCCCTAAAAAATCTCATCCTGAGATTAGCAAGAATAGGACTATTTTGTATCTTGTTATGGACCTCCATGCCCCAGAGCACATAGGACTTATGCCCCTACTTCCATCACCCTTGAGGTAGTTACTTAATCTGGTGACCAAATTACTGCTCAAATTTTCTCTCTGACTGTGAGATATGTATGCACCAGGAATTCATTCTACAAATGAAGCATTTTTAAAACTTCAGCCACAGCTAATGAAATATACTCTCCATAGACCGCTATATTCTCCTCAGACCATATATAACTCTTCTTATACCCAATAAACAAGAACTGTTTTGCTAAAAACCATCTCGATTGAAGGCTACTTATCCAATGCTCAGGTACACCAAATTCTTCTCCAAATTTCTTTACTCAACTAGGTTGATTCTTTCCGTTTCAGTCTGGTGTAGCCCCAAGGCTAAAGTAAACCCATGTCTGTAGATACTTAAATTACAGAAAAGATAAGAATATGTTGTAATCTCAATTCTCTCTGGACAGAAATGGATCCTGAATGATTTTTTCTACTACACAGACAGAAATATAATTGGAGGGACTAAGAAACCAATCCTAACTGGAAACTTCTTCCCTGAGTGTGTTCTATCTACGAGAAATATAGGGACAAAGACAGATTAGATATTCAGGGAAGTGACAAAGGATAGCCTGAGCTACTTAGGACATGTCCTGTGAACAAGCACCAATCCGTGAGGCTATAATGACACTGTGATATGCTTGCAGATGGGAAACTAGGATGACTCTCTTTTGAGAGCTTCCACACTGCATGAGACAGAAACAAATGCAGAGACCCACTGCCAAAAATGTTTGGAGCTCAGTAAATCTTTGAAAGATTTGAAGGAAGAATTGATGGCCAAGAAAGATATAGTAAATCCATGGCAAGTTGAACATAATCAATGAACCTAGATAATCTGTTCACTGAGAGACTCAACCACCAATAAACGACCAAAAATAAAAATAAAAAAGCCCATACATGGGATGGACTTAGGACCCCTGTAGCAGATGTGGAGCTCAGTCATTATGTGTTTTCCACAACAACTGGAATGGAGGCTGATCCTAAACTTTTGCCTATTTGTGGAATCCATTCTTTTGCCTTGGCTTCTTTTTGCCCTCAGTTGGAGAGAGAGAATGTACCAAGCCTTTCAAAGATTTGAGTGAGAACATCTGAAGATAACATTACATTCTTGAAGGTATCACATATTTCATTTGTCTGACATAAAAAGATTAGGTATGAACTAACCAGAAAATTCCACATCTAATGTATATCTTTAATTCTATAAGAAATTGCTAAGCAAACTGTTACCAAGAGAAATGAAAATGATATTTCATCTACTAGTCATCATTGCAGGCTACAATAATGATGTGAAAGGTTAAATGGAACAATGATACAGTAGCAGTGAAACTGTTTATAGGACGAAGCAACCACTTTGTTTATTGCAACTGAAGCTTTCTTCAAAGGCTTGAAATCCGGCATGACACTGCAAACATAGTTAAAAAAACATGTTGATGAATGTTTTATATCCTAGCATAAAATCATTCAATGTTATTTGAAATGGTCATTTTCACAAAAATATATTTCTGAATATGACCAGTGATTTGTGCTGTTCTCAGGGTTTGCTTAAACATGATTCCTGTTGCATTCAGTGTTAGTGAATACATAAATGATACCCCACTAAAAACAACAAGTACAGTAGAAGATTTCTCATCAATGTACAGGCCATATACCTGGGTGGCATTAGCATTAATTGCTGCTGGCTGAGTAAGTGTTTCTTTTTTTCAGAAATGTAAATGTTGTATGAATATAGAGAATATGTTTTCAATTGAGAGAGACAATATATAAGAATGTAAGAGCCAGAATTGTAGTAAACAGAGATAATTATTAACGAAAATACATTGGAAGAAGACAATGATATTCACTTTTCTCCTACTGCTAAAGGTTTTCCTTAATTTTGAACAAGAGTCCAGTTGATACTAATACACTGATACACCCAGAAAAAGTCACATGATACAAATTAAACACAAACTCACACACATACACACACAGACAGACACAGAGACACACAATCAAATGTTAAAGGGTACAATGACAATTTAAGAAACTAGAAAAGATAATTGAAGGAGATATTATAGGTCAAATGCCTCATGGTTATAAAATGATAGAGCTATTACTTTGCAAATTGCCATTATTTGAAAAACTACTCACACATTAAATATAATCTGAAAAAAAAATCCTTCATGCAAATTTAAAAATGTAATCATAATTTTATAAGGGAATAAGATGTTTCAACTTCCTAAAAAGTTAATTTAAAAAATGAAAACAATAAAAATCCTCATAAAAACTCAAATACATGCAAACAAAAAACAAAAACTAAAATGTAGTTGTTATATTGATCAATTGACTAGAAATGATGTCTCACAAATAATTTTACACTTATACAGCAACCTATTTGTTGGACAAAATTTAAAGAGTTTCCTGCAATTATTTGGATCGATGTGGATAGCTACAGATTGAAGAATGACATTAGATGTTTTTGGTTACCCTCCAATTCTTGATAAATATTGACTTATAAGAAACATATGCTTGAACATATATATTTATATGTATATTATATATTCATAACATTTTCTACAATAATTCTCACCTTCATATGAAAAAAATAAATAAACCCAGGATAGCCAGAATAGTCATGAACAAGAAAATAACTTCAGGTAGAATCACCATTCCTAATGCATCAAAAAAACGCAATATAAAATAAGATCACTAAATATCATAGAAAAAAAAAGTGCAAAATAGAGCTGGCAGATTCCTAAAAAGAATTTCACTGGCTCAGGCTCTAAGATCAATAATTGATAAATATGATTTCATGAAACAAAAAAGCTTTATTATGGCAAATAACACTATCTATAAGACAAAATGGCAGCCTAAAGAATGTAAAAAGATCTTCACCAAACCTATGTCTGAAAGAGAGTTAATATCCAAAATTTAAAATTACTCAAGAGTTAAACACAAACATCAAAATCACTTTATTAAAATTAGGACCTGGTGAGGGAGGGGGATTACAATAATGTGATTAGATGAATCTTATAAAAGACTTGGAACTTTGTACTTTTGACATTGCTGTGGCTGCTATAGACTCTTGGGACTCTGCAATTTGTACTAATAATATTTTTAAAATTAAGCTATGTCTCAATATGGCCCTCATAGACTTATGTAGTTGATCAAGCCTTTTGAGTCGAGGGACTGTAATATGAAGATTAGTACATGATCTTCGCAGGGAGTGGCAAGACTAAAATGTGGTTTTCTTGGGGATAGAGAGATAGAGATAGAAAGAGAGTGAAATAGATAGATAGATAGATAGATAGATAGATAGATGATAGATAGATAGATAGATAGATAGATAGATAGATAGATAGATAGATAGGTAGGAAGAAAGGTAGATAGGTAGATAGATAGAAAAAGACACAATTGTATACAAACATTAATGCTCCTCAGCGATTACACAAACACAAACACACACACACACAAACACACATACACACACACTCAGAGAACAATATTTTTTGATACTTGTATAACTTTTATGACTGGGTTTTTATAGTAGGCTTTTGCTAACACTGTTTTATTTTTATACTGGTCTAGAGCCAAAAGTAAGTATGCAAGGAATATCCCAAACACCATCACCACTACTTTACTATCAATCTTCTTCAAAGAACATGATTCTGGTATTCAATGACATAGTTAGATTTTTGTTCTCAGGCAAAATTGGAAATTTCCATACTACATGAGGTATGGGAGGAACATTTGTAATCAAGAATTCTTATTTATCATAAACATGTAATAAGATAAACATACAGTGAAATATTTGTAACTATCATTAATTTCAGAATTTATTGAACAGTGATTTAATATTTTATCAGGGTTTTTTTTGAAGAAATTTTTTTTCAAGTAGGCCAAATTTTCCCTAATAACAAGCCATTTACTTGGAAATATTATTTATTTTCAATTTTATTTAATTTTCACATCTATGATTTGTGCATAAATGGTTGTATGTGCGGCACATGTATTTAGAAGTGGAGAATGATATAAGAATTCCTCAAATTCCCTGTGAATGCAATTTCAGGTTTTTGCAAACAGTCAATGATTTTAGTGACTTCAACACAGTTGTTTAGAAAGATCAATCATTTCTCTTAAATATTGAGCCACCACTTAGGGTACAAGCAGATTTTGAGCATACCAATTCTAACTACTTGTTTTGACATTCCGCCTCAGTGTAGTCGGTTTATGAGCATGATAATCATTTTAAAAGACTCTATCGCCTCCACAGGATGTGGGAAACTAAGTATCTGTGGTCCATTAATGGAAGGGTGAGGGCAAAAATTCAGAAATATATACTATGTCTACTTGGATCAGAGAAATAATTTCACAATCAGGTGACAAATTTATACAGACTGGTTACCTGCACTATGTCCTCTAGTCGTAACTCTGGGTGGAAACTACTGACATTATAAAGGAAAATATCCTATACAGAGAGAAATGTCAAACGAATTACTGACAATTTTCTCACAATACTGTGAGGTTATCTGAATTGCTCTCACTGTCCATAATCTGTGATAATATTTGTAGACAATATGAACATATGTTGCAGTAAATAAATGTAGATATTGAGCTGTCAGACCAAGTTATATAGTCTGGGACATTTTTCTATAGCAGGCTGCACAAAATTCCTGGCTCCTAAATCTGTCCAGTGATTAAATCATAGCTTGACATTTCTTCATATAGAGAACACCCGTTTTATAAATTGCAGTGTCAGAGAATGTTCTAGGAATTTTGACCTCTGACTTCAATATTTGTTATGCAGATATTGAAAATCAGATGGAAATTTACCAAATTTGACAAATCTCACATTTAATTTTAGAAGTACTAAAAATAATATGATTTATTATTGGAAACAAAGATATAGGTGAGAAAGGTAAATTTTAACTTAATCCTTAAAATATTAAAGTAAGAGTTTTGCTCACAAGTGAATAAATTACCAAGCTTATACAAAGACTTGGAGATTGATTTCTGAAAATAAAGAAACAAGAATTAAGAAAACAAAAGAAACACAGAAATAAACATATGTGCTAACTATGATTTTCATTATTTTTAAATTAGTGTATCATTTTAATAAATTGTTTTATTTATTTACATTCCAAAGTGATGCTCTTCCCTTTCACCCTCCCCAATTTCTTTACCACCTCCTCTCACTGTCTCCGAGTGAGTGTTTACCCACTCTCCACTATTCACCCCCACTACATAAACTAATATATAAAGAATAAATATATACGAAACAAGATGAAAATTACAGGCAGAGAGTTTGGAATTTTATCAATCACTAGGATGATATATGTAGTGTTAATATTTATATTCTGAGATAAGTTATTCTTTAACATTATTTTTATGTACATCACATCTACTGTTGTTTAATGTATCATGTAATATGTTTCATGGGTTTTTAAAACCTTGCTAATCTTATATTACTATAATAATAAGATAAGAGAGAAGAGTCTTGGTGCCGTTGCTGTGCATACATCCATGTTTGTGTGTGTGTGTGTGTGTGTGTTTGTGTTAAACATTTCTTCATACATTACATATTATTATTATTATTTAGACAGTTTTCTTATATTTGAAATTACTTTTAAGTGGTAAAACAAAAATATAGTTAGATATGATCTAACACACTTATAGTTTCAGAACTCAAGGGCATTAAGCAAAAGGATCATAAATTCAAAGTTAGCACAAGCTACCTAAGAACAGAGCAGGAAGCATAGTAAGGGCTTGAGTGACTGCTAATTATGGTAGTCAACATGACATTAATTGTCTAGAAGCTTTTTGAACCTTTTCCTTGAGCTCCATAACTGTATCTAGGTCCTAGTATGAAGTACACGAACCCATCTCTGCTTCCTAAGACAATATGTTGACAGGTCCAAACTTGCACGGGTTTTATTCTAGTAATGACACTAATGACAACTTCTGTGAGGTCAATGGTATAATGGCTCTGTTATGCCTGAAAGATGTTCAACCCCAATATACTTGTTTGACACTTATAATTTACCAGTTATTATCTTCTTCCTTATGGCCCCTAAGCCTTGGACCAGTGATATAGTATTCTTATCTCCTTCCTGATAACTCCTAAGTTTTGGAGCAATGATATAGCATTCTCATGTTTATCTGACTTTGCAATAGTACTTATGTACAGGTTTGTTGCTGTTGTTGTGCATGCATTCATGTTTATAAATTTTGCACACAAATCGTTGGATTGAGATCATCATCATGAGGGTGGTATCCCAACCTCAAAGTAACATGTATGGTATGTACTCATAAGTTGATAATAGCCATATAATTGAGGCTACCCACTGGAGGGTACACAGAAGTTAAAATAAGGATGGCTCCAGAAAAGATGCTTGAATCTCACTAAGAACAAGGAAATAGTCATAAGAAGCAAATGGAGGTAGGGGTGTGAGAGGTAGAAAGGATAGTGAGAAGAATGACAGGCTTCAAGATTAGTCTGGTGAAGGGATAAAATAGATGGCTTGAAGACCATAAAAATGAATGAAAATATGCTAGGGAAAGTGTGGCTGAGATGGGGACCATGCCGAGAATGAAACAGGGAGCTAGGGTAAGGCAGGATCTCAAGAAGCTGTAGGAGTTACCTTAGTTATGACTCTTCACATTGGAGATATGGAACCTGAAAAGGATATTTTGCGCATCCAGGAATTAAACCCAGCAGAGTGATAGAGACATCAAGAAACCTCAAAACATTCAACTCATAATTTATTCTGTGTACAAGAAACATAGGCACAGGGAATGGAGCAGAGACTGAGAAAGGTGGCAAACAATAGCCAGCCCAACGTGAGACCCATCTGATGAGGAAGTACCAATACTTAACACTATTAACAATGCTGTGTAACATTTGCAAACAGGAACATGATGTCTTGTGAGCAGCTCCACCAAGCAACTGAGTCAGAGAGATACAAATATCTACAGTCATACAATAGATGACGCTTTCGAACTCTTTGTAAGAAAAGGAGAAAGAATTATGGGCCCAGGGCAGATGTGAATCCCACAGGAAGACAAACAGTTAAGTTACCTGGACCCATGTAGGCTCTCAGAGACTTAACTACCAACCAGAGAATATATACCAGCTGTACCTACGTCTCTCTAACTTATATAGCAAATGTGCAGCTTGGTCTTTATATGAGTCCTGAAGGGGTCATCTGAAATATTGTTGTTTGCCTATAGGGGGATGTTCTTCTAGCTAGGATTTTATGTCGAGCCTCAATCCAGCCACACAGATCTAAATCTAATGGATCTAGTCTCACAGAGACCTAAAGTACCAGAGTTGGGGAAACGCATGTGGCACCCATGCTCCCAGAGAAGGTGAAAAATATAGGAGTGGTGACCAGGAGGAGAGCAGTGAAAGGGATGTAAACTGAGTAACTAAAAAACAAACAAAACAAAGAAAATGTTATGATGTTTACTTTGATTGCAATGCATATTTCCCAAGCATTTTGTACTTATAACAAGAATTGAGAGAGTAATTTTAAGAGACAGGAGGGATGTTTTAATATTTGAAAATTTGTTACTCTTACAGTGATGTAATATATTTTTCTCAACATCTAAGTTGTTTATCAATTATAGAGCATATGAAGACTCTAAAAATTTTGAGTGTGGCAAGCAACACATGGTCTTAATACATACATGAAAGCAATACACTTAAACACATAAAATAAATTGAGTACTTCTGAGCTATATTTTAAGGCTATAAAGTTATTCAAATTCATGCAAAATTAAGATTATACCATATGGTTTCACAAATTAATTATGTTGTTTTTAGTATTTTTTTAATTAATGGAAACAAAGAAAGTTGCTTGACCTCAGTTAGTTTTTCTTACTCTTATTACTTTAAAGTTTCATATATTTTTGTCACCTGAATTCAGTTTTAAAATGTGCGTATTGTGAAAATTGATTTTTTTAGTTAATATTCATAAATAGCATCTTCTGTTGAAGAAAATTAATGTTCTCATTTATTCTTTGAAGAACTAAGTTTAGATGGCAGAAAATTTATTTGAATTGTACAATACATGAATATTTCATCTCAGTAAACTAGTACTTTTAGTTTAGTCTTTCTAGTCTTTCTAGTTGTCCTATGTACAAACAGTTGGTATGGAATTTGTATCCAATGTGAAATGAATACAGACTCATTCTAATTATATTAAAGAATTTTTTGAATAGCTTATGTAAGATGAAAATTCCCTGACCCAATTTGAAATTGTCATAAAGGAGAGGATTAGTAAAGGATGATGAAATCTGAAATATATACAAACACCCTGAATATCTATGTAAGTAAGAAAAAAACATATTCAGTTCTGTTAAGTGATTAAGTCAATAAAAAACATCTTTGTGTATCTGCCTGAAAAAGTCACAGAAGCAAGAAAATCAGTTAATCATATCATAACTACTCAATAATGATGGCTGTACATTTTGAATGAGGTTCACTGGTCGAGTGCTATTGAGACCTTATGTTACATGTACTAGCATCAGAGACAAATGTCTGGTGGGTACCAGATGGTTGCCTAACATCAAATGGTTGCATAGCCATAACACACAGCATAAAGATGTTAAATGAGAGTTTATATTTTCTCCATTTAAACACACACATAGTTTTAGTGATTTGACAAACACCATGACCAAGGTAACCCTTTTAAAGACACTATTTAATTGGGGCTGGCTTATGGGTTTAGAGGTTCTGTATATTATCACCAAGGAAGCAAACACCGCAACATTAAGGCAAGTATGATCCTGGTTTAGCTGAGAATTCTACATCTTCACTTGAAGCCTACTAGATGAATACACATTTGGTACTTAGGACTAAGTTATTAAACCCACAACCACAGTGACATACCTACTTCAACTGGCCCCACATCCTAATAGTATCATTCCCTGGGCAACACATATAAAATCCTTCACAATAATTAAAAATGAGAATGGCAAATTTAATAACAGATTGGCCTACAGACCAAGATCTTAGATAACCAGATCTATACAGATAAATTTTGTTTTGAAACCCAGATCAACCAACTAAAATAATTTCAATGCACTATTTGAAAATGATATAATACATAATGAATGCATTCAGAAACACACACAGACACACACACACACACATATACATATACATATACATATACATATACATATACATATACATATACATATACTTACAAAATGATAGAAAAAAGGATAGTAATTCTGTACCACTGTGTATGCTATAGCTGTGTATCTGAAGACACCTCACCTTTCCACATGCTGGGAATTCACAGAGCTGCATTCACTCTGTCAGCTGTCTTTCTGAATGCCATATTGAAATCCCCCTTCCTGTATTATAAGTGTAATAGTGTCAAATTTTATACTTACCTGATACTTCTGTCTATCCTGAAACTGGCAGGGGTAAATCACCATTACCTCTTGTGGTTCCCTCTGATTATAATCTCCAGGGTAACTCTCCGGTGCTTTAATCCCTTCCCATCATCCTTCAGGGAATCATAGAATATTATTTAAATTCTCCTAACAATATTATTTGTACTCAACATCTATAGACTAAAATAACTATTCTTTCTTTCTGTCTGCCTTTACTCACATACATCAATAATTCACAATAGTGTCAGCTTGTAGAAATGTTAATTTTCACCCTGTTTAAGAAAAAAAAAACTGAGCTGAATTAACAGGGCAGATTGAGTTCTCAAGGGGAGAGGTACTGCAGCCAACACAACACAGGACAGAACAAATGAAGAGAGGTCCTGATCTAATAGAGTTCTGATCTGATTTTTCAAACACTTGAGAGGTATGGGATAATGTTCTCTGCCCACAAATTTGCAATACTTAAGCAAAAATCATGTCTGTCTGTGAAACAAATGATGGGGCTGCAAGAGAGCTGACCACGTTTGCTGCATTACATTGCTACCCAATGCTAGTGAGGATGTGAAAAGCATCTTATGCTGCCTCTTCTCTGAGCAGATCCTGCTGCACTGACTTGACTAATCATACTCCAAACCCAGAACTGTGCTAGTGAGGAAGCATAGCACTCCAGTAGTGTGTGTGTGTGTGTGTTTGTGTGTGTGTGTGTGTGTGTGTGTGCGCGCGCGCGCGTGCGCGCGCACGCGTGTGTGTGTGTGTGTGTCTGACAGGCTTCAGGCGTTCAAAATTTTTTCTAAAGCTAATGACATAAGGGAGACAGCCCTAAGCTTTCAGTTGTTTATTGTTGATTGGAAACACGGGGGACATCATAAACCACTGTACCATTTGGTCAGGAATGAATTTAAGGTATTTTATGTGCAGTTGGTAACTACACAATATTGGATTATATTTCCCTTTGGATATGTATACAAAGGAATGAGAGTTCTTAGGAAAATGCAAAAAAAAAAAAAAAAACCAGGGAAAGTACAAAAGTATTAGACACTTGCAGTACAATCAGGAAAAATCATTAAAGAATAAAAGATCCTGCAGTAACAACGTTCTGCATATATCATATTTTACCTGATTAGGGGTATTTTAAATTTTCCTATTTATTCACATAAAAGAAACCCTTAACATGAATGTAGTATTTGTTGTTTAATAAAAGCATTGGTTTATCATTCTGGGACAGTTTTTTTTTCCTCATGCTTTACATTTTTTGTTTCTATGTGATTCTTATTTGTTTGTTTCAAGACAGGGTTTTATTCATTTGCTTGACTTGGAAATCACTTTGTAGATGAAGCTGGCTTTGAAATCACAGATTTACCAGCTTCTCCCTCATAAGTGCTACAAGTTACAGATTTGAGTGAAGTAAAATTAGATTTAACTAATTTTAATCATTTATGTACATTTCTCTCTTTCCTTTTGTCTCTTCTTTTTCCAGGAGAAAAATAAGGAATTACTAAATTTTCCTTTAATTTGGACAATCTACACTGTGCATTATAAATCATGGAAGGAAAAAATTGAAAAAAATAAAAGATGGTTTTGAATGCATATGGAAATACTTTGCTTTCTGTTCCTTGGCAATTCTTACAGAAGCTATAACTGTGTCACTAAATTTGCTTCAGTGTAGTAATTAGCAGATAGGTGTGGCAATACACAAGGTCATGCCATCCTGAGAGAAGGGTGGACCACACTTAGACAGGCTGTGCTACTGCAGATCAGTTCCTCTGAAGCTTCTGCCAATGCTGTAGAAATTTAAGCTTGCTGAAAAGATCCTTCTGTCATCTTGAATTTTAAAGATACCTTTCCAATATTTATTTCTAGGAGGAAAAAAAACAGTAAATTCACAATTTTTTTGTGATGTATTGTCAACTTTGTTAGAGGACACCAGATAGCATGTACTGAATTAAAACAACTGACTGATTATTTTTAAAGATTGAGTTTGTATCAATATCTCTTTCTGGCCAAGCACATGCTTTGCAGAATACACTGATTTTAAACATACTGTTTCATCTTTATCTGTCACCTAGCACATTACTGCTAAAGGATTGTATATTATGACCATTCTGCTTTCAATTTTATACAATATAGACAAAGGTCAAGGATTATATAGTGTTAGCTAAACAAGAAGATTAATTCAAGATATTCTATATCTATTCACATACTTTCTTTCAAAGTTGGATTAGGTCACTGAAAATAACTAAAGATATTCATGTGTTCTAAAATAAATTACGTTTTTATTATACAAGTAATTATTAACTGTTGATATACATCTAAAGTTATCAATGACTAGACTTTGGATTATAGAACTCTTGAATGGAACACAGCAAACCAATTTGTTAGTGAATAGGTTAGTGCTAAGTATTCTCTGTCTGGTCCTACACAGTAGTGCAGGTTCTCCTACCACAATTAATTAATTAAGTTGATCTTGCTCATTGATGGCAGAGGCTTGCATGTCAAGAGATTCTAGATCCCATCAACTGGAAAGAGATAATAACCATCTCAGTGGTGTCTAAGAATGAAACCTGTATGATGGGTCTGCAGTAAACTGTGCTATGATGTACGTTGGATTAAAAACGCAAGTCATAATATGTGATTTGATTCTAATTTTAATTCTAATTGATAGTTTTATCTAGGCAACTTATGAAAAGTTCTGTGTACTGCCTACCATGTCTCTATAATGAAGAGAACTTTTATTGTTCAAATTCAATGTATACTTAATATGGGTATTTAGAATAAATGTAGCAATGTGGAATTTATAGATCTTAATCAACCCAAAGAGTAAAGGGTATAAGATCTGGAAGTACATTGAATTGTGTACTTACTACTTTTTCATTTTTCTTGACAAAAGTATAATTTAAATATTCTCAGATATTGAAAATCTTTCTTTTCAACCATATAGAATTCTAGTTTATATGTAATGATCATTTTATTCATGTTCCTTGATCTTTTCATTGTCTCTGATTGTTGTAATCATATCTTTCTATTTCTCCTATTATTCTCTCCCTCCTTTTACTTTAATTTCTTCTTTTATTCATACCATTTTTTAGTCTTGAATTTATTATATCATGTCCCCTTCTGTAGCCTAGACTGGCCTCAAACTTCAAGTAATCCTTTTGCTTCCATCTCTAGAATGATAAGATTAAAGCTGTCAGTCAATATAAGCTGAATAATTTTTATTTCATTTAAAATATGCATTTGATCTTGATTATTAATATCCTTTATGATTAATTGTTTGTGAAAAGCAACCAGTCTTAATGGCAAAAACTTTCAAATCTAAAACCTGAGAGGCATAGGCAGTGTCCACATTGAGTTTTACTACAGCTAGGATTACATTTAGAATCCTTTAGTAACAAAAATAATACATAAATAAAATTATGATTGTAATAGCAAAACATTGTTTCTGGCACTTCTGTATCTATAGTGGAAAGCAGAAGATTGCTGATGTTGCAGTTTACATCTCAAAGAACAGAAAAAAAGCCCAGAATTATGTGAAACTTCATGAGATTTTTGAAAAGCAGAGAGCTATCTCAGCACTACTTGATTTCAGCAGTGCTGCACCTCTTAACCTTCCCCAAACTTCCATCTGTTAGGAATTAAACTTTTGAAAATTGGAGACTAATAGTGAGTATCTCATTCAAACTACTGCATTCTACTCATTTTCTCTCCCAGTCTCACAACCATAGCTCGATAAAATCATATATTATGCAACTTTAGAACACCTTATCATCTTTCATAAAATGAATATTGTTTAAAAGGTGGCAGGCTCTTCTGATAGTCAAATCAATACATTCAATATAACAGCTGAACAATCAAAGAAGTTTGCATACTTCCAGCATATTATACCACAGAGCATAATAACCTTTTCTCTAAAATGTATCAGGCTGTTCTATAATATGAGCTTCATAAATTTCTGCTTCTACCTACTGGGTGCTTTATTTCCTTGTTGTGTACAATCTCACATGAACTTGTGATGGAAGTCAAAAATTTGTTTTTGTTAGGCAAATTTTGTTTTGTTGTTCAGTGTTACAAAATATTGAATATTAAAAATATCTGTCCTAGGATTTACAAGCCCAACAGCCTTTCAGTTTGAACCACATTCATAATTAATATATCTTAAAAATTCAATCAAAATTCTTTGTAAAACTTTAAAATTTCATTTTGAAAAATGTTCTTTTATAAAAGTGTTTTTTAAGCAAGAGAAAATTATTAATATGAAAGTTTAACTCTTTACATTTCTAATGTTATCGGCTTTTAAAATTTTCCCTTTTCCCCTTCTTCCTCCACATGCTTTTATGAGGATGCTCCCTCTCCCACTGTGCAAGCCTGGCATTCCCCTATACTGGGGAAAAAGCCTTCATAGGAATCTACTATATATGCGGCTGGAGCCATGTGTACTCTTTCGATTAGTGGTTTAGTCCCTGGGAACTCCTGGTGAGTGGGCTGGGGGTTGATATTTTTTTTTCTTCCTATGATATTTCAGACTCCTTCAGCTCCTCAGTCCTTTCTCTAACTCCTCCATTAGGGTCCCCAAATAGACTCATGGTTAGCTACAAGCATGTTAATCTGTATCAGTCAGTCTTCCTTCAAGAGAAGAATAAGTCAACAATATAGACAAAGCAAAAATCAAACCTCAACAGTGGTAATAATTCATCATCATAATATATGTGATCTACTTAGTATTATCTGGAATCTTCTAAAGGATATGGGTAACTTTTCTAGCTCTGCCCTTTGCAGAACAGGCACAGCTGGTCTTCTAGGTTATGGCATTCCTGCTTCCAAATACTCTCCCCTTTTGTTGCTAATCTTTTTGATCATCCTATGATACTTGAATCAACTAAAACCCTGGGATAGGCGGTAGCAATTGAGATGTGTGTTCACTAATAACATCTTTTGGTATGTCATCAGGAAATCTATACCTGCTACACAGTGACAGCTGCTGTCCATGTCCTGGTTCCTTCATAGCCAGTGCCACTTGCATAATTCTATTCACTAGTGAGTTCAGTGTGCAATAAACTTAGAGGCCTGTACTTTTGAGAACACAATTTTTGCATGTTGACCCTGAGGAATCATGTCCTGGACACATCATGTATATGTTGCTGGTCTCATCTTTATAACAACTGATTTACTGTTTAGACCAATATGGCCGGCATCCATATTCAGTGTGCCAAAAGTTTCCTTCCCTTTAGTGGTCTTGTATTGAAATTCATGAATAGAAATTTTCTCCAGTACATACAGGAAACAAGCATTGGGTCATGAGGAAAGGAAATCCTGGATGATCCCGGGCTTAAATACTGAATGAAATATGAAATGTTCTCCTTGTTTGTGTGACAAAAAATGGAAATCTTTTTAAAAATAAAGTTGTTTAATTTAAAAAAAGAAGCAGACTTGAAATTGAAGTTTTAATGAAACAATAAAATGATCAGTATTTTAAATTTCAAGTGTTATTTGTATAAATCTATCATAATGACATATTTAAATAAATTGTAGCAAAAATTGTAAACACTGAATAAATATTGTTATGCAATGTTAAAAAAGAAATATGTAAAAAGATAGAGAGAGAGGATAAGGGAGAGAAGAGAGAGAGAAAGAGAGAGAGAGAGAGAGAGAGAGAGAGAGAGAGAGAGAGAGATTAAACAAGACATATCTGCAAAATCAGTAGATTTTGAAGATGCTAGCCATTAAGAGAAATAGATGATTTACATCAGTTGAGAAGACATTATGCACAAGTCATCCTAAAAAATTCATTGGTGATAAAGGCTACATGTTACCACATCTCCCTTCCAGGTTCTCAATTGCTCCACCCCCGGAAATCAGCAGCCTACCTAGAAGAATTGAGGAATATTAATACAAATTTTGACAAGCAACCACTGCTGATAGACCTCAAGGGTCCAAACAAAGCAGCCGTTTCAGTGGACAGTGAACCTTATTGTTTCAAAGCTGATGGTGAGGACAGACTAAGAATTATTCTGGTAACAAAGAACAGCAAAAGTTATTTTGGATCAAGATCTCCAGAAGGAAAATGAGAATTCAATTAAACGTCCCAAAGCATTGGGGTAGGAGAGAATGTTTGGGAGAGGGAGCACCTTCATGGAGGCAAGGGGAGATAGAGGAAGAGGGGAGTGGGGTGAGAGGGCATAACATTAGAAATGTAAATTCAGAAAATATCCAAAAAAATAGAAAAAAGTCTCAAAGCAAGAGCTATTTCATGCTTAGTTGCAGGGAAAGTAAAGACAGCACAGTGAATGAACCCTGGTTATAGCTGAGAAGTGTTTCCTGTATTTAGGCAGGTTTAATGCTCATGCTATCTGGTCAGTAAATTGACCCTGACAAATTCAGTATAAATGAGTGAAGGATTTAAGATTGGGAAACAGGAGAGAGATGAAAAGAACCATGTACATTTGCAAACTAAGTAGAAAGCTACTTTTGATAGAACTCTCTCTAGGGAAAAATGAATGGAAACATGTTACAGAGGTGCTACACCAAGGGTTTAAGATCCTAAGCCTATTCCTCTAATAGCACCTTGGTGCTTGTTGCTTCAATGGCAGGGGAGGATTCACTGAGATGGCTATTTCAGTTCTGGTGTAGAGCACTATGTTAGGAGCATGGACTATTTCCTGCACCTAATCTTTATTCCTCCTCATGTTAAAAGTTCTCCTCCTTAAAATGTAAGATAAATGTTTTGAAAGCTATTACCAATTTCAGAGGATTTTGAAGACGAGACAATTGTGTCCCCAGTTTTAGGATTGACTGCAAAAGCCCAGAGATATACAGTATTTCTTCTTAGATAAAAGAGAGTACTTTATTAATAAAATGACATTAGTTCATTTAACTATGTCCTCCAATTGCTGTTTGTAGAAGGAAACTATGGAAAGCAAAAAAGAATAACATTCTTTCCTGAGGCAAGTGTTAGAATGAATTACAGTACATTTTTACACAGATTATTCACTGCATTTACGAGGACTTGGACACAATTCTTTATTCTGGATCCTGCATTCTGCTGGCTCTTAAGACTTGCTACAGACCTCACCATCCCTCCCCACCTATATCAGAAATTCCTTTGAAAAAGAATTTTCAAGGAATTTGACATTTAATTTTATTTCGTTATATTGATGTTGAGAATCAGACTTAAAAATATCATTTTAGGAAAACTCACATTTTATGACAGAATTAATAAAATATTTATGCTTCTTTATTGAAAAGGATAAATACATTTGAAAAGAAAAGAAGATTTTTGAAATAAAAACTTCAATTGGAATGGCAATGATAAACACAAGGAAAATATTTGAAAAACAAAGACAAAGCTCTATAAAAAGATGCCTAAAAGTATAAGTGAAAACATTCCTAGCAAATATAGAGACTATCCAGTTAAAAAAAGTCACAGCACAAACATGAGGAGCAACAATAACAAAACACTTAAATTTCCTAAAAATGACATAATATTTTTCCAAAAACGCAATCAATGATACAAAATTTATTATTAATGCTACATGTACTTTACCCCATAAAATTGTATTTCAATAAGAACCATTTTTTTTCTAAGAACAAGAATACACCTGTCTTCTTGCTTCTCATTCTCATCCCTTCTTTTTTAGTAAAAATGTCATATAAATGATCCTCCTTGAGCCAGTTTTCCTCAGAACGTAATCATTTTCCATTGACTGTTTTTTTTTTTTTTTTTTTTTTTTTTTTTTTTTTTTTTTTTTTTTTTTTACTTGCTCTTTGTCTCTAAAAGAATTGTAAAGATCCTGTGCTGTATGCTGACAGAACAAAATGTCTAAAAAGAAAAACCACATTGAAGGTTTCTTTTCTTTTTAACTTTATTTTAAAAAACAAAGATAAAAGAAAAAAATTAAACATTTTTGCATAAATGTATAAAAATAAAATGTGTCAGTGCTTGGCTTTTTTTTTTTTTTTTTTTTTTTTTTTTTTTTTTTTTTTTTTTTTTTGCTTTTTTTTAAGGTTTGATACTCTGCATTAAGGTCTTACTACTTACAATGAGCAAAAAGTACATGTAAAACAGGGTGTAACCTGCAATTAGTCAACTTTTTTTGGCGTGTAAGAATTGAGCACGACATTTTTTTTCTGTTTCTTTGTTTGTTTGTTTTGTTTTGTTCTGTTTTGTTTATTTCTTGTACTTCACACAGTCTGTGAGTTGTTTCTGGGGTAGTCCGAGCCTCTGGGGTTAGCATCCTACTATCAGTGACTGCATATTATGTCTGTTCTTTTGTGACTCAGGATGATATTCTCTAGATGGAATCATTTTCTTAAGAATTTGGTTAAGTCATTGTTTCTGATAGCTGAGTAGTTCTCCATTGTGTAAATGTACCACTAGCTTTGTATCCATTAATCTACTGAAGGACATCTGGATTCTTTCCAGCTTCTGGCTACTATAAATAGAGCTGCTATGAACATTGTGGTGCATGTATTTTTGTTGTATATTGGAGTGTCTCTGGGGTATATGCCCAGAAGTGGAATAGCTGGATCTTCTGTTTCAGTAGTATCTCCAATTTTCTGAGGAATCGCCAGACTGATTTCCAGAGTGGTTGTATCAGTTTACAACCCAACCAAAGGTGAAGAAGTGTTTCTTATTCTCTGCAACCTCTCCAGCATCTGCTGTCATCTGAGTTTTGGATCTTGGCCAATCTGACTGGTGTGAGGTGGAATCTCAGGGTTGTTTTGATTTGCATTTCCCTGATGGCTAAAGATGCGGAGCACTTCCTTAGATGTTTCTCAGCCATTCGGTATTCCTCAATTGAGAAAGTTTTGTTTAGCTCTGTACCCCATTTTTAATAGGGTTTTTTGATTCTCTGGTGTCTAGCTTTTTGAGTTCTTTGTATACCTTGGATATTAGGGCTATACACTCCAGTAGTGTGTGTGTGTGTGTGTGTGTGTGTGTGTGTGTGTGTGTTTCTCAGGGTGCAGGCATTCAAAATCTTTTCTAAATCTAATGACATAAATGAGACAGCCATAAGTTTTCAGCTACCTCTTGTTAGTAGGAAAGAGGTGGGTCTTCAGGATCCACTGTACAATTTGGTCAGGAATAAAGTCAAGGTACTTTGTGTGCAGTTGCTGACTACACAATATGGGATTATATTTTCCTTTGGATATGTATACAAAGGAAAGAGTACATAGGACAAACACAGCAAAACTAGGGAATTTACAAAAACACTAGATACTCTAGTCCTATCAGGAGACATTATTAAAGAATAAAGGATCCTGCATTAACACCGTTATGCATCAATGAGGCTTTATTTGATTCGGTATATTTTAAAATTTCCGATTTGTTCACGTAAAAGAAACCCATAACATGAATGTAATGTTTGTTGTTTAATATAAGCATTTATTTATCATTCAGTGACATTTTTGTCATGTTTTTAATTTCGTTAATATGAGATTCTTATTTGTTTGTTTGTTTGTTTTAAGAAGGGATCTTACTCACTGCAATTTGCTGGACTTGGAAATTACTTTGTAGATGAAAGTAGCTTTATAATAAGAGATTTACTAACTTCTCCATCATAAGTGCTACAACTAAAGTCATAGATATTACTAAAGTTAGATTTTACCAATTTTAATTATTTGTGTACATTACTCTCTTTTTTTCATCTCTGTCTCTCCCAGGAGATGAGTAAGAAATTACTAAATTTACTTTGAATTGGACAATCTACTCTGTGAACTATAAAATCATGGAAAAAATAACAAAAATAAAAGATGGCTTTTGAATGAATATGAAATACCTGACATCCTGTCCCATGGCAATTCTTTCAGAAGCTATAACTGTGTTGTTAACTTTGCTTCAGTGTAGGAATGAGCAGATAGGTATGGCAATATTCCATGTTATGTCATCCTGAGAGAAGGGTGGACCACACTTAGACAGGCTGTTCTAATGCAGGTCAGTTTCTCTGAAGCTTCTGCAAATGCTGTAGAAATTTAAAGCTTGCTGAAAAGATCCTTCTGTCATCTTGAATTTTAAAGATATCTTTCAAATATTGATTCATAGGAGTAAAAAATCTAGTGGATTTACAATGAAATTGAAATGTATTGTCAACATTGTCAGTGGACACTGGACAGCATGTAATAAATAAGAACTACTGACTGATTATTTTTAAAGCCTAAGTTTGTATCAATAGTTATTTCTGGCCAAGAACATGGTATGTAGAATACACTAGCTTTATTTTTACAGGGTTTCATCTTTATCTGTCACCTAGAACATTAGGGATAAAGGCATGCATATCACAGCTATTTGAATGAAGTAAAATAAGTTATCTAACCCACACCTGTGTAAAAATAATGGCCAAGAAGCCTACTCTTCCTTGGCCTATGAGATTTCTTTTAGTGAAAAATTCCAATGAGAATTGTAAAATTTGCTGATTATAGCCATTTGACTCTCTAGAGTGTCACAGTTTGGGTCCTGGCTCATATGCTCAATAACCAATAGATTTAAAGTTCAATATGCTTAGCCAATGAATTTGAATTATAACCTTCTTGATGTAACCTGTACCCCTAAAACATTTAAAAATTGCCTGCTACAGCCTTTGGATTACTTCTCCTCTGAATGTAGGCCACCCCAGTGCACTGGACCAATAAATCTCTGGCTTTTGCATCGATTTCCAAACCTTTGTCTCTTTCATGGGAGCTTCAGATACTTAAGACTCAGGTTTTTTTTTTTTTTTTTTTTTTTTTTTTTTTTTATGGTACATTGGACAGGAAGAAATGAAACTCCCTGAAGGGACAAGAAATACCATTGAACAGAGGACACAGGCCTCAACAGCCCTCAAGATCAGGTACAGCACAGTATTCTTGTCTTGTCTGATTGTCTGTTTTTCTCTTGTTTTCAGCTTTGGTTTGCTGGAGAGCATCTGTATGTTTTGATGATGGGGAGTCTGAAGGATGCCTCAGGCCCCATTTTTAACCTTTTGACTCTGGCCAGCAGGAACTGGGGAGTTCTCTGTTTTACTCTGTGTAGCAGTTGCTGGCAGAATAGTCAGTTTACCTCTTTTCTGTGACTGTGGCAAGGGCAAAGTTTTGGCTTGTTCTAAAACATCTGTCAATCCTGTGACCTGTCGATCTGATGGCCAATAAACAGCAGGCAGACATGCCTTAAAGTCGTGGCCAAGTAGTATCTGGAAATTCTCTGGGAATTCCAATGGAACTCCACTAGTTGGTATTGGAGGTTGTGGATTGTGAGAACTGCACTACAACCTTTAGTGTCCGTGAAAGGGACACTCAAGATATTTGTATCTGTTCCTGTTGTGTCTGTGAAGACTTACACAGATGTTACTTTTCTGTGTGTGTCTGTATGTGAAATTTGACTGACTGATGTTATTTTTAGACATGAGACCGAGCACCTCTACCCCTTCAAGTTTAAGCTTAGTTCACTGGAGTGATGTTTAAAAAAGGATCATTTTCAGTCCAGGGGCAGGCAGACACCCATATCAAATTTCTTACATCCTGGTCTGGGAGAATCTGGTACTGGACCCTCCTGCATAGATCCAACCCATTTTTCCTTCCCTTTCAAACCAGAACCTCACACCATCTTAAAAAATGAGATTATACAGTACTCCTTTTCCTGTGACATTTTTCTCCTAGGTCCCCCTTTTTTCTGTTAATTAAAGGGGGCACACCCACATTTTAGATAATGTCTTGTTACCATATCAGCCTACCTAGGATGATTGCAAGCAGCTTTGTAGATTTTCATTACACCAGCATATTATTCTAGAAGGCAGAAAGAACATCCCAGGAGCAAACAGGACTGCCACTCAGAATTCTGCTGAAATAGACAAGGGATTTCTTTTTCAAAGACCATACTGGACTACAAATCTCTTGAAAGTAGGGAACACCTGAAAGTCTTATCGCCAGGCCCTTTGGTGTTACAGGATAAACCACAAATTTGACAAAGGTACATGATGTTTGGCTGAGATCAGACAAGTGACTATCTCTTTTATAGACAAGTAGAGGTGTCAGGAAAAAAGGTTCAGAAACTAGAGAGACTATGAGATGAGTTTCTATGAAATTTAGTGTAGGGTGTTGAGAAAGTTTATCATAACAGAGAGACAGAGGAGGAAAAGGAGCAAAGAAAAAAAAAGCTGATGGAGGATAGAACTGGGATTTACTGGAAAGTGGACTTTACCAAGATTAAGCCAGTATGGATAAAAATATCTATTAGTCTTTATCGATACTTATTCCATGTGGGAATCTTCCCCCAAAGGGAGAAATGCAGCAGTGGTAGCTGAGAATAATCTAGAAGAGATCTTTCCTAGGTTTGTTACCCCTAAAGTAATTGGATCAGACAATGAACCAGATTTTGTTGCCCAGGTCAGTCAGATATTAGCTCATTTCTTGAGAACCAATTGGTAAACTCAATTGACCTTGGTGTAGACTGGGTGGTGCTCCTTTTTTAAGTCCCTTTTAAGGTTAGAAACACTCCCTCCCACTTCATCTTGACCCTCTTTGAGATAATACATTGGAACACTTCTCCTCTCACCACACTGGGAGATGTTCCTGAATTGGCTTGCCATGATGACAATGATTTATATTCCCAACTGAAGATTCTGCAAACAATTAAAAAATAAAGTCTGGTCTATGTTGGCCATGACCTATGTACCAGCTACCTCTGAGATTGCTCACTCTTTCTAAAACAGAGATTTGGTCTACCTGAGATACATCAGACCCTGATCCTCAAACCACACTTGAAGGGATCATACCAGGTTTTGCTGAGTATGACAATGGCAGTGGATGTGAATGGAATCACAGTCTGGATATATGACTCCCATATGAAACCTGCTCCAGATCTGAGCCATCTGACATATCCAGTTAGAGAATCAAAAAGCTTGAAAACACCCAAAAACTTAAGATATCCCAAAGACTATATTTGGTTACTAGATTGTCTGTGACTGGCAGAGGACATCTTAAGAAGTGTGAGCAACCCCCATACTTCTGCTCGACTTACATGGTAAGTTCTATCAGGTACAGGTGTGATCCTTGTCTAAAGAATCATCCCTTTATACCTGGTGGCCCAATTTAACCACTGATTTGTGTAAATTAGCTGCTGTGTTGGACTCATGAGATATTCTTACACAGAAACAGGGAGAAGGACAACTAGAATCCAAGGGTCAACCCACATGATCTTTGAAACCCTGTCCCGGGGAGGGGGGTCTGGAAGGAGGAGGATTAGGGTGCAGGCAGTGTCAGCTAAGAAGTAAGCTATGCCTCTTTCTGTCTATGTGTGCCCCTGAAATGAGCAGAGTAGAGCATGGGCCCATTAGTGCTGAGGAACTGATGGGTACTTTTGATTTCATGGAGTTCCTAGTCTACTTCTCACTCATCAAGGGATGACATTTAATATCTATAAAAAGAAAATCCACAATTGTGTGTGTGTGGGGGGGCTAACACTCAGCAGCTATTGCACAAGCTTTGGAATGGTATGGGCTCCAGGTCTTTTGTGGTCTTTATTGCCTGTCCTGACATCACCTGGGAAGTGGTAGCTGAGAATGAGAAGGGCTCTGTTTTACTTTCTCCTACAACTCCTTTTCCATGTGATTTACTGAAGCAGAAAAAAAGCATGTATTTGAGAATAGACAAACAACTAGAGACCAAGGCTAAATCAATCTGGTTATGATAATGGGCTACTGTGTACCATTTATAGATTGAGGCCTTGACAACACTCATCAGGCCTAACTATGTTGTAGTCCAGAATTTCTGGGCTCTCGCCATACTATGCCAATTCTTAAGATACAGCCCATGGTATTGATTAGGGTTACCACAATAACAAAGTAGCTAAGATAAAGGAACATGTGTGCTTTCATCAGAATCCCCAGGATGATGAGTATCCACTTCTAAACCTTATAGAAAAGTGTTTTCTAGTTCTAAACTCAACCAAGCTTTACTTCACTACCTCTTGTGAGCTATGCTATGATACAGTTCCACCATGTTATGAGAAAATAGCAGCCTCAGGCCCCATAAGACAGAACAATACAGATAAGGGCTGCCGGTGGAGGTCTCCATAATCTCTCACCTGGCAACAAGTGTTCAGGAAATTACTATGAATAGGCACTGTCCTTCCAGAGGAAAAAATTCTTTTTAACTCTACTCATGACTATGGAAGATAGGTATTTGATTCACCTTGAGGATACCTGGTGGGCTTGCATTTCAAGATTGACCCCTTGAGTACATCTACAGGTCCTGAATCATCCAGGGGTTTTGTGTCTTAGTTCTGCTGATGCCTTGGCTCCTATATCATGAGGGCTCCAAGGTCTTTGAGATAATACAGAAGAGACCATGTCTAAGCCACAAAAATAATAAATTACAACCTTAACCCTGATTGTGCTTTTAAGATCCAGCCTGTGGTGGTTAGGAATGAGAATTGTCTCCCTGGTAATCTCATCCAGCCACAACTCCAGTTTGTGTGCAGTCATAAACCTTGATATCCAGAAAATAAAAGATTCTATCTCCCACCTTCAGGAGTCACTCACCTTCCTGGCAGAAGTAGCCGTATAGAACCTGAAAGTGCTATTGTTTTTACAGCTAGGAGAGTCACTCAATTTCAACTCTGATAAGACCATTGATCATCCTCCGTTTTGCTCGGAAGATTTGGTCCTTGCATTTTGAATTGCTTAGTTGCTTTCATCAAGGAAAGCCTTAATGCTCTGCAAATAATTGTGCTCTAACAAGAGTATAAGGCTGTGAAACAAGATGACCTTTGATTTCAAGATTTAAATGTAATCCTAGAGAACAGGAGGGGGAGATAAAAGAAGTAAATAATTATCTAGCCCCCATCCTGTGTAGAAACAATGGCTCAGCAGCTCACCGTGCCTTGGCCTAAGAGATGTTCTTGAGTAAACAGTTCTCAGGAGATTCTTAAAATGTGCTGACTTATAGCCATCTGACCTCTCTAGAGAGTCCCAGTTAGAGTTCTGATATATATGCTGATTAAGCAATAGGTTTAAATGTCAGTATGCTTATCCAATGAATTTTAATTATAAACTTGCAGATGTAACCTGTACTCCTAAAATTTCAGTTTGTAACAATTTTTCGGTGTTGCCTATCCTCTGGATGTAGGCCACTGTGCAGTACTGGATGTATAAGCCTCTTGCTGTGGCATTGATTCCTGATCTCTTGTCTCATCTATGGGAGCCTGAAAATAGATAAGATTCAATTTGGGTCTTACACGTTTTTCTAAATTTTATAAAATATAGGCAAATGTCAAGGATCATATAATGTTAGCTGAACAAAAAAATTATTCCAATATTTTTTGTATTTATTCATATACTGTGATTCAAAGTGGGATTAGGACCCTGAAAAAACCTAAAGGAATTCCTGTGTTTTAATATAAATTACATTTTCTTATCATAGAGTAATTGGTAATTGTGACTATACATGTAAAGTTATCAATCACTAGACTTTGAGTTGTAGAATTCTTACCTGGAACACAAAAAACCAATTTGTTAGTGAAGCAACTAGTCCTATGGATTCTCAGCCTTGTCCTACACAGAAGGACAGGTTCTCCTACTTCAATTAATAAATTAAGTTATTCTTGTTCAAAGATGTCTGAAGCTTGCCTGTCTACTGATTCTAGATCCCATCAAGTGGAAAGAGATAATAACCATCTCAGTGGCATCTAAGAATCGAAACCTGAATGATGGGTGTGCAGATAACTGTGCTATGATGTTCCTTATATTAAAACTGTACCTTTATAGTATGTGATTTGATTCTCATTATAACATTGATAGTTTTATTTAGGAAACTTATGAAAAGGCCTATATATACACATATGGCTACCATATATATTCAATGAAGAGGACTTTTATTGACCAAATTCAATGGATACATAATATGGGCATTTAGAAAAATTGTAACAATGTGGAATATATAGATCTTAAAATTAATCCAAAGCATAAAGCCTATACTTTCTGGAAGTACAATGAATTGTGTACTTACTATTTTGTCATTTTTCTTGACCAGAGTGTAGTTTATATATTCTCAGATATTGCAAATTCCTTCTTTTCTATAATGTAGAATTCTAGTTTACATATGGTGATCATTTTATTCATGTTTCTTGTACTTCACATTGTCTCTGATAATTGGAGTCTTCTCCTCCCCTTCCTACTCCTATTCTTCTGTCTCCTTCTACTTTACTTAATTTCTTGGTGCTGTTAATTCAGTGGAAGGGAGGCTTAATTTAGATGACTATTTCAGTTCTGGGGTCGAGCAGTATTTCAGGAGCATGGACATACTGTTTACTATTCCTGTACTGAGCTGGAGGGAGGGGCATATTGAAGGTCTTAGAGAATTCATATAAAAACTTGGCCTTCTTAAAATGTAAGATAAATGTTTTGAAAGTTGTTTCACCTTAAGAAGATTTTGAAGACTAAATAATTGTGTCTACAATTTTAGGATTGACTGCAAGAGCCTAGAGATGATATATACTATTTCTATAAGGCAAAGTACTTTTTGAACAGATGACAATAGTTTATTTAAGTATGTCCTCCAATCATTGGCTGTAGAAGGAAATTACAAAAAACAAAACAAAAAAAAAAAAAACGTTTTGTTTAGAGGGAAGTATTAGAATGAGTTATGATGTGTTTTCACACCATTTGCTCATTCCACTCTATAAGGACTGGGACCTAAATCCTCTGGCTCTTAAAAATGGCTACAGATCTCAGCATACCTCCACACCTATATCAGAAATTCCACTGAAAAGAAATTTTCAAGGAATTTGACATTTAATTTTATTTTTTTAGACTTAAACAAACTATTTTAGGCAAAATTCACATTAGATGGTCAAATTAATAAAAAAAAAATATCATGGCTGTTTATTGGAAAGGATAAATTATTTGAAAAGGGATTTTTTTTTTAAAACAAGCCAGAACTGGAATAAAAACTTTCAACACAACGAGAACAGACAAATCTCTATAGGTAGATTCCTAAAAGTATAAGTAAAACCAGTCACAGACAACATAAATGATACAATAAAATGATTTTAAAAATGTCACACAGAAAAAAGAATAGTAACAACAAAACACTTGAATATCCTAAAAAATAACATTATTTTCTTGCCCAAAATTTTTCCAGAATGCAAAATCTTTTTATGCTACGTGTACAATTGCCTATAAAATTGTATTTGAATAAGAACCATAATTTCTATGAGCAAGAATCAACCTGACGGTTTCTCATTCACATCCTGTCTCTTTTCACAATGATGTCTTATCACTGATCCTTATTGAACCACTCTTCCCCAGTACTTAATCATTGTTGATTAACTGGTTCTTTACCTGCTCTTTGGCTATAAAAGAATTGTGAAGATTCTATGCTGTATTCTGATAGAACAAAATGTCCAAAAATGAGGACCACACTGGAGGTTTCTTTTTTTATATCAAAATTAAATAATTTCCTAACAGTTTAAAAATAGAATTTAATATTAAAAAAAACACACAGGAAATTGCTTAACGTAATTGAGACTATCCCTAGAACATGTAATTGACATAGTACTTGAGGACAAACTTGTGGCACTGAAGCCTGTATGTCCTGTAAAACTTTGTCTTGCACTTCTGGCGTTAGATATTTATTGCCTGATATAATAAAGAACTGCACAATTCAAAGCATGTTGGTTTTTTAACATTCATACTCGATTTAAAGAATTACTGTTAAATTCGCGTTAAATAAGACTACCAATCTCCTGAAAAATCCATGAAAAACTAAACTTTCATTTTAAACTATGAATTGACTCATGAATGAGCCATGCAATTCTGCAATTAAAGCTGAACTCTTCACTTCTGTACTTACAAAGGCAAATCTCTTTTTCAGCGCATTTGTAAATCCGTATCAAGAAAACAAGAATAACAACCACAACAACAACAACAACAAAAAAAAACAAAACAAACAAAAAAAAAAAAACGCTGTATTTGTACTATGAGTAGTAAGTGAAAATTCATGATTCAAAGGGCAAAATTATGATTGTGAAAATGCAAAAACAAACCACTCCCCGGCAACCACAGTAAGATAACAAAATCTGTGTCACTTCTATGTTTGAAGTCAGCGGAAGTTGAGAACTGAAAGGAACTATGGTCCTTGTAGTTTCACTGTATTTTCCTCTCTCTGTAGGCAAGGGGGCGGGACAATGCTCTGTGCAGCGCTTTTATGTTTCCCCTCCTGTTGCATGGCAACTAACTGTAGCAGGATGCTGCAGTAGGATTTTAGGTATGCTGAGGGTACAGGAAGGATAAGAACTTTCTCAGCTTTAATGTGGGTTTATACTAGTCGGTATTGTTTGATTTACAGAGGAAAATTATTGTCCTACAGGAAAAAGAAACCCAGGGTGGGATAGGCCTGTCTTCATGATGACTCATGAGAACTTCCTGCTTTAAGAAGCTGATAGAATCCACCACTGGCACAACTGCATCTGGCCATTCCTAAGGAGCCCATGAAGAGTAAAACGTTGTCAAAGGACACTGATTCCTTGCCCCAGGGCCCTCTCCTCTGCAGGTAATCACACCTGGAACTTTCTTGAGAAGAACAGTTTTTAGAATAACCACAGAAAGTCCCAAGGACCTCTGTGGAATGTTTCAATGCCCAAGGTGTGCCCCAGGTGTATGATTCATGTGACACATGGTTTAACTGATGAATAATGTATGACTCTTCCCCTTGTGAATTTCTTCATTCTCCCCCTGTCCTCCCCCTCTTTTGTGGTTTTTGCCTTTATAAGCCCACCACAAGTTCAGGCCGGGGTCGAACTCCTCTACCTCTGTGTGGTGTATGAGTCTCGACCTCAGCATGCTGGCCTGAGATCTCGCTCCGTTTCACTTTCAATAAAATTCCTTGTGCGATTGCAGCAAGTCTGGTCTCAGTGCCTCGCTGGGTGCGTGCCTCTCCTGAGATTTGAGTGAGGGTCTCCCTTCGGGGGTCTTTCACCCTAACACCCACCAATCCATGTACAGAGCAAATTGTTCAGCCCTAATAAAAAACAGCACATTTCCTACGTCAGTCCATTAGTGCTAATGATCATCACTAAACGAGGTTTCTACAATTACTGCTGCTAGAAATATTGCCCCCTCCATTGTGGATGAAGAAAATTAATGTGGCAACTGTCAAAGTAATATTTTTTATTACAGTCAGGGAATCATCACAGGATTAATTTATTTCTCTCCTGATCCATGGGTGATGAACAGTCTCTTCAGCTGTAGCTGACATTACATTCATATGCAATGTAAAACAGAATTATTATACATGAAGGCATAATAGTAAAGACCAGAGTATAAAAACAAAAGCAATAATAGCTATTGCAAATATAGGGAATTCAAAATCATTTAGTCTGTTTGAATTAAATTTTAATTAATATTTTTTTTTCTTTTAGGTAGTTCATTTTCCAAATTACTCAAGATTGGTCTCAAGTAACAATATTTTTGTAATCAGTTTTTGCAACGAATAATTTTATTTGAACCATTATTTTGTTAATCAATTTAAGTATAAAGATGTTAGAGTATAGTGTTGGATTCAGATAGCAGTGCCTTAGCAGAGGTAGTCTGATGCCAGATTGAGGTGACCCCCACCTATATAAACCCTGAAAAATCTCATCGTGGGATCAGCACGTATAGTACTGTTTTTTTGTCTTGCTCTGAGGCTGCATGTCCCAGAGCAAATAGGCCATGTGCCCCCACTTCTATCACCCTTGAGGTAGTTACTCTATCTGGTGGCCAAATTACTGCTCAAACTTTTTCTCTCACTGGAAGGATATGGAAGCAACTGGAATTATTTCTGCAAATAAAGCAGTCCCAGAACTTCAGCCACAGCTAATGATGCATACTCAACCCAAATCCCTATATACTCCTCAGACCTTATATAATTCTTCTTGCCTGCAACAGACAAGAGCTGTTTTGATGTAAACAATCTCTATTGAATGCTATTTATCCAATGTTCATGCAGACCAAATTCTTCTCCAAACCACCTGACTCAGTTAATTTGATTTATATATATATATATATTAGTCTTGCGTAGCACCAGAGCAAAAGCAAACTCAGGTTAGTAGATACTTAAGCCACAGGATAGATAAGATAAGAACGTGTTATATTCTAAATTCAGTTTTGGCAGAAATCTTGCCTGAAATTTTTTCTACAGTATATAGGCAGAATTGTAATAGAAGAGAATATGAAACCAAACCAGACTGTTAAACTTCTTCCCACAATGTGTGTTATCTACAAGAAATGCAAGAACAAAGATAGATTAGATATTTAGGGAAGGGACATAAAATAACCTGAGCAACTCAGGACAAGCACCAATCCCTGAGGATATAATGATACTGTGACATGCTTGCAAATGGGAAACTAGGTTGACTTTCATCTGAAAGCTTCCAAACTGCATGAGACAGAAACTGATGCAGAGACACACTGCCAAAAATGCTTGGAACTCAGTGAATCCTTTGAAACAATTGAAGGATGAATTGAGGGCCATGAAGTAAATAGTAAATTTATGAATGAAATGAGGTTCCCACAACAACTGTAGGGGAGGCTGACCCTAATCTTTTGCCTGTTCGTGGTATCTATGCTTTTGTCTAAGCTTCTCCATTGCCCACAGCTGGAGGAGATGTACCATGTCCTTCAAGGAATTGAGGTGGTATTGAAAGGTGATCAGGGAGGAATACAGCCTCTCAGAATATAAGCAGGAATGGGTGCAGGGGGAGAAATGTGTGAAGGTCAGTCCAGGGGAGGGGTCAGCAAATGGGAGTTAAAATGAATAAATATAAAATTTAATGGGAAAAAGAAGGGATTCATGTGAGAAAATACAATAATATGAAGCCTTGTAACCCCGATAGGAATTGAGCTCTGTTAGGTTTCCCAATACAAACTACTCCAGCAAGTCAAAAGTGAATAATTTTGAATCTCAATAGCTATTAAAATTGATGTTTTCTTAAGGCAACCATGATAAATGTCATCTATTACTTTAGTTTATTTTTATTTTTTCTTCCCTTTTTAGTGTCTTTCTTTGTTTGTTTCTTTATTTTTTACACCCTACATTTTATTTTACTCCTGGTCTGACTATTCCATACCCCCAGTGGTCAGGGGAGAAGGACTGTTTCAAGGGTAGAACAGTAGACACGATGGCATCAGCGATTTTGTTATAAAGTGAATAAATAAATAACTTTTGTTTACAAAAAGTGTTTGAGTGAGAACATTAGAAGATAAGACCACATTGATAAAGCCACAGCATATTTCATTTGCTCCACATGAAAAAATTCAGGCCTGAACTTACGAGAAAATTATAACTGTTGTATATCTTTAAATCTACAGGAAATTGTCATAAACAAAGTTAGCAAGAAAAATAAAATGATATTTTATCTATTGGTGGACATTACAGGCTAAACTATTTACATGAGAGGTAAAGAGTATGAAAGGTGCATTAGCTGTGCAACTGTTTATAGGACTAAGAAACTCCTTTCTTGCAACTGAGGCTTTCTTCAAATGAGGGAAAACCATGCATGACACTGTAAACATAGTTAAAGAAACATGTTGATAAATGTTGTAGATCCTAGCATAAAATCATTTTATTTGAAGTCGACATTTTCACAAAAATATATTTCTGATTATGCCCATTGATTTGTGTTGTTCTCACAATTTGGCTAGACATGATTCTTGTTGCATTCACTGTTGCTCAATACATGAATGAAAATCCACTAGAAACACCAAGTAAGAAACTTCTCATTAATAGTTGGCTCATATACCTGGGTGGCATCAGCATTAATGGCTGCTGTCTCAGGAAGTGTCTATTTTCTTTAGAAATATGACCCTGGTATGGATACAGAGAACATGTTTTCAATTGAGAGAGATGATATATAAGAAGGTAAGAGCCAGAATTGTAGTAAACAGAGATAAGTATGAATGAAAATATTTTGGAAGAAGACAACTATATTAATACTTCTCCTACTACTATTTTTTTAATTTTCAACAACAAACCACGTGATTCTAATATAGGTTCAGGAAAGCTGACAGGATAATAATTTAATAAACAATATTAAATAGGCATCATATACAACGGAGTTACTATTTAAGAAATCACAGTCACACTGAAATTCCCAATACACACACACACACACACACACACACACACACACACACACACACACACACACACAAAACAAAAATGTAAAAGGGTACATTGACAATTTAAAAACTAGAAAAGATAATTGAAGAAGATATTATTGGCTAAAATGCCTCCATGGTTAGGAAATGATAGGGCTTTTACTTTGAGAATGGCCATTATTATAAAAGCAATGCACACATTCAATGTAATCGCCAACAAAATCTTTCACACAAAATTTAAAATGTAATTGTAGTTTTTTATGGAAATAACAAATTTCAACTTGACAAAAATATTTTAAAAAGCCTAAACAATAACAATACTAATAAGAAACCAAAAACGTGAAAAAAAAGAAATGTAATATTTGTTATATTGATCAGTGAATAGAAATGACGACTCACAAATCTACACTTATACAGCCACCTGATTATTGAACAAAATTCATATCTTTACCTCATTGACTTGGATAAATCTGTATAGTACATATTTGAAGAATTATACTACTCTAAATGATGCCTAAATATAGCACAATGAAAATGGATCTATATCACCCTGCACAAAAATCAACTTCAAATAAATCAAGAAGCTGAATATAAAACAGGATACACTAAATATTATAGAAGATGAAATGCAAAATACAGGATGTTGTTTCTAAAAAGAACATCACTGGCTCAGACTCTACAATTGACAATTGGTAAATCTGCCCTCATAAAACTGGAAAGCTTCTTTACAGCCAATAACACTATCAATAGGACAAAATGGCAGCCTACAGAATGGAAAGGAATCTTCACAAACCCTATATCTTAAATGGATCTAATATCCCAAGGTTAAAAAGAATTCAAGGAGTCAAACATGAACATTTAAATAACTTTATTAACATGAGGACACAGCCAGAGTGGTCCCCTACTTGTGCAACCACTCTTGTCTCAGTAGCCTAACATTTTCCTATCTTGGGTCTTCAAGCCTCCAAAGTGCCAAGGGGCACCATTTCCAGTGATGTCAGATAAGGTAATTATCTGCTACATACCCAGATGCATCATGGGAAACCCCTGTTTACTCTTTTTTAGGGATTTAGTCCATGGGTGCTTTGGGGGATTTGATTACATGATACTTTTGATCTTTCTATGAAGTGGCAAAATCCTTTAGCTCCTATTGTCCTTGCCCTAACTTCCCTACTGGGGTGTCTGTGCTCAGTTCATTTTGTGGCTGTATACATTTGTATCTGTCTGTATTTTTATGACTTCCAGAACTTCTCAGAGGACAGCTATACTGGGCTCCTTCCAGTAAACACTTTTTGTCATCACTAACAGTGTCTGTCTTTGGAGTTATCTGATGGGATGGATTCCTAGGCGGGGCAGCCTTTGGGTGGCCTTTCCTTAAGATTATGCTTTATTCTTTGTCCATGGATTTCTTTTTGACCAGGAGGTATTCTGAATTGATATTTCTGAGGTGAGTGTGTTGAACTCAGATGAGGACTGTGCCTATCCACTTGTTAAGGTTTCTACAGGTTCTTTCTCCTTTTTTTGGAGATATTTTAGCTTAAGTCCTCCCTCTTGAGTCCTGGCAACCTCTTGTTTCCCTGGCATCTGGGCCTTTTTAGTTTCTATTCACGCGTTCTTCTCTCTTTCTGCTACAAACATTCTTCCCTATCCTTGACCCTATGTATTTCTCCATCATCTCCTCCCATATCTGAACTGCACCATTTTTCTATTTCTTTCTTTTACCCTTCCCAATCCCTCTATCTTTCTACTTTCCAGAGATTATAATCTTCCTCCTACTGAGTAGAATATTAGCATTCACATTTTGTTGTGAGTTCTTCTTGGGTTTCAAGCAGTTTCTGAGTTGTATCATGAAAATTCTGATCTTCTTCTTTGGCTAGTATCCTTTTATCAGTGTGCACATACCATGTGTGTTTTTTTGTAACTGGATTACCTCACTCAGAGTGATATTTTCAATTCCCATCCATTTGCCTGTGAATTTCAGGTGGATTTTAGGGAGCTCATGGAACAGAAACTGGGAAGGTGGATATCATTTGAAATAAAAATAAATAACATAATCAATGAAAATGTGTCACAGAGTTAAGGGAGAATTCTGAACAGAAGAATCTCAAATAGCAAAGAAGCACTTAAAGTAATGTAAAAATGCTTAGTCCTCAGAGAAATGAGAGTCAAAATAACACTGAGTTTCTGTCTTCCCCTGGTCAGCATGGGTGATTCAAAAGTAGAAACTTAGAACTTTATGGTGAGGATGTGGAACAAAGGGAACCCTCCTCCTTTGCCTATGGGGATTTACACTTGTACAACTACTATTGAAATAAATTTAGAATTCTCAGAAAACTGGTAAATAGTTATAGATCAAGACACAGCTATATCACTTCTGGGCATATACTCAAAAGATATTCTAGCAACCACCAAAGTCACATGCTAAAGTGTGTTCTTATACTTGTATTTATGCTATCTATAAACTTGAAATAATTTAGATTTTCCTCAGCTGAATTATGGATATCAAAAATATGGTATATGGACACAGTGGAATACTGTTTAGCTATTAAAAACAAGGATGTTTTTAATTTTGACACCTAGTGGAATGATTTTGTGAATATCAACCTCAGTGAGGTATGCCTGTACCAAAGTGATATGCACATGTTTTATTACTCACCAGAAGATATTATCAAGAAAATATTGGATGCCCATGTTATAATCTACAGGTCAAGGTGGCTGCCAGGAATAAGGGCAGAAACAAATGAGTTTGGGCCTCACTTGAAAGAGAGAATGAAATTGTACTGGAAGGTAAATAGAGGGCAGGATCTGGGTTGGAACAAGAGTAATAGAGGAGTGGTGGCAATTGCTGTCCTATGTGGGCAGGAGCAGTGGGAGATTACCATATGGCCATAGAATGAATGCAAACCTGTAACCTAATTTGGGGAGAAGCGGGGGGACTTTGGGTTTGAAAGGCCTTGATTGCTTTAGATGTTGTTTGACGGGCATTCATAGTAGGAAGATGAAAAACTTCATTGCTGAGGGTGATTTGAAGAGAGTAATTGATTTTTCCATTTTCCAAAGAGTCTGCATGGAGCTAAGGTGAATAGAATTAGATTAATTGATTTCAAAATGGAATTTTCAAAACAGACTAGTGCAAATTCTATTGTGTGCTTACTAAATTCACTATAATATATAAAATTTTGTAAAAAAGTAGTAAATTTAGAAAGAAAAAATACAAAATATATAATATATAGTACAAGTATTAAAGGGACAATAGGAAATGGAGCTGAAATGGAGCTGAATCTTGTGTTAAAGGATATTAGATTGTATTAAGGGTGTAAAGACTTAGAAGAAAGATTACACAGAACTAATTAAGCTTCAAGTAATAAAGTACGAACCTTTAATCCCATTGCATTGGAGACATGCATGCAGACCTCTGAGTTCAACAGTCAGTCTACAGAGCAAGACCCAGGAGAACCAGGCTAAGGCAGTAAAGGAGATGGAAATATAAAGCTGGGAAAAGTGTAGCAAAAAGGGGACAATGTTACAGCCCTGCAAGCAACAGAACTTAGCAGCTTTGTCCACATGGCTATGGCTACTGAGTCTGGAATAAAAGGGGACTACTTTGTACAATTGATGCTGGTTAGCTGGAGCTAAAATATTAATGGTGATTGAGACTGGTATCACTGAGATAAACTTTTCTGGGAAGTATTTTCTGGAAGCATAGAAAGCTGTGTTCCAGAGGAAAACAAGGTTGTACATCACACTGCAGCTGTACTTCGTAATGTGTAAGAATCACCCAAGTAGTACTGCATTTGAAGGCATGAAAATGTTATGAAGAACATCTGAGATTTGACATTATGAGAAGCCATGCAAAGTCATTGGTGAAGGTGCAGCTTCAGTTGCAGTTGAAACCCAGGTCATGCAAAGGATTTAAAGCTTGTCACAGTGAAGGAAACCTATGAGAGGCTCTTGGTGAAGCTCAGTTGCATGAAAATACTCCCACATATTGGAGATATAAATATCATGGATGATCACCAAGAATAGCGGTGACAGTGGAGAAGATCAACCTGAGGATAGAGCACTAGAGAATATATATGCATATATTATAACCAAGTGTATTTCCATATATGGCCTGTTTAGTCTCAATAATGTTACACATATATGTTTTCAGGATTGAGTAATTGGAATTGAACAACCAGTTGGAGTGCTTAACCCTGACAAAGGACACCTCTCACGCTCCCACCTTCTTACATTTGCCTATCATACTTTGCATAAAATTGAGGCTTTCTGAGATTCTCTGTAAGGGTTTGGCACTTCCAGTGTTATCCTTGTTAATTATGTTTCTTTGACACACAATATATTTAGATGATATTTTCCTCCAAAACTTCTAAATCCCCTCCACCTACCACCCGGATAAATCATGATCATTTCCCTCATTCCACGATTCAAATGGAAATACATTCTCACCTCTGAAATAATATAAATACATATAAACTATATAGAAGAATACTCATTGAAAGTGTAGTGAGGAAAATTTAAATACAAATGATTGAACACAGCATTTCATGCAACCAACCTGGCGAACTCATATTATCAAAGATAACCTGAGGAGTAGCGGTTCTGTGGCTTCTATATGACAAAGATGCACACAAATAGTGCTGACATAACAATGGCTTGCATGTACATGGGACAATTTATAATAGGTGCCTATCTCTAAGTGCCATGGGATGATGTGCCTCTTTGCTACACTAGCAATAGTGCGGTCCTTATATTAAGTGGGATGACACAAATTATGTTTAAGACATATGTGGAATAATTTCAGTTTGGAAATTTTTCTAATTTTTATAGAAATGTAATCTTATGTAATGAATAGAGAATCCATTGTACCTGTTGTGTTGTGACTAAAACCAGGTCCAAGCCGCCACCGGGATCTCACTCTGTTCACACAACTCTCTTCATTGGCAGTTTACTACCAGCTATTCTCTGCTTCTGTCCCGAGGTGTTTCAGTACCCCAAAATCCCACAAACACAAATCTACAGCCAAATTGCCTTTCATAGAGGCTTATATATTCAACTCTCAATTCATAAACCCTATGCACGACAAGATTGTATCAAATAAACAGACATACAAACTGCTCTTCTTTATGAGCTATTAGATCTATAAAATCCTTAATGTTCATAGCTACATAATGCCAATCATTATCACCTGAGTCTAGCTGGTCCTTGGGAACCTCCATCTTGCCATGACTTCTCCTACTCTTCTGATTTCTTCAGCCCTATTCTTTTATCCACCTCCCTTGCCCTGCCCTGCCACTTGTTTTCCTATATTTTACTAATTAAAATGGGTTCACTTGAAGTCACCTTCTTGGGGTATGAGACAATGTAGCCCTTCCTGGGGAAGTAGAGTTAACATTAAAATACAAACCGCTTCAAGACAATCTACAGACAGAATCTTTAACAAATGGTGTTGGTTCAACTGGTAGTCAGCATGCAGAAAAATGCATATTTATCCTTTCCTATCTCCTTGTGCAAAGCTTAAGACCAAGTAGAACAAAGATTTCCATGTAAGTCCAGGTACTCAGAAACAATTAGAAGAGAAAGTGTGGAAGAGCTTAGAACACAAAGAAACACGGTAAAGTTTCCAGAACAGAACACCAATGGGTTATGCTCTAATATCAAGAATTGACAAATGGGACCTCAAGAAATTGTAAGATTTTGGTAAGGCTAAGAACACTGTTAAAAAGACAAAAGAGCAGCCAACACATTGGGAAAGGATATTTACCAATTCTACAACTTATAGAGGACTATTATCCAATATATACAAATAACTCATGAAGGTAGACTATAGAGTATCACTAATCCTGTTAAAATGGGGTATGGACCAAAACAAAGAATTCTAAGTTGAGGAATATCAAGTGGGAATTTTTTGAGAAGCACCTCAAAAAATGTTCAATATCCCTGTCATCAGGGAAATGCAAATCAAAATGACCATGAGATTCCACCTCACACCGGTGAGAATGCATAAGGTCAAAAACACACATGACAGCAGATTCTGGCAAGGGTGTAGAGAAAGTGGAACACTCCTCCACTCTTGGTGTTCTTGTATGCTGGTACAACAACTCTGGAAATCAGTGTGGAGGTTCCTCAGAACATTGAAAATAATACAACCTAAGGACCCAGCTATTCAACTCTTAGACATATACCCCAAAGGTGATCCAACATATAACAAGGGCACATGCTTCAACATGTTTATAGAAGTATTATTTATAATATCCAGAAGCTGGAATTAGATGTCTATTAACAGATGAATGAATACACGACATGTGGTACATATATTAAATGAAGTACTACTCAGTTATTAGAAGCAATGACTTCATGAAATTTATAGGCAAATGGATGGAACTACAGACTATCATTCTGAGTGTGGTAACCCAGGTACAAAAGAGCACACATGGTATGCACTCAATGATGGGTGGGCAATAGCCCCTAAAAAGCTCTGAATACCCAGTGCCCAATACAAAAGTTACAGACATTATGAATCTCAAAATAATTAAATAAATAAATAAATAAATAAATAAATAAATAAATAAATAAATAAAGGAAGAACAAAATGGGAATGCCTCAGTCCTTCTTAGAAAGGAGAACAAAATTCTAATGGTAAGAAACATAAGGTCAAATAGAGGAACAGTGGCTGAGGAAAAGAAGACTCAGAAGCTGCCTCACCTTGGGATCCACCACATATGCAGTCACCAAATTCAAGCACTCTACCTTATCCCAAAAGTACTTACTGACAGGAATCAGACAGAGATGTCCCCTCAGGGGCTATGCTAGAGTCACATAGATACAGCTGAGCATGCTTGAGCAACCCATAGTTCTGAACTCAGGGACCCCAATGAGGTTGCTAAAGAAAGGACTTAAGGAGCTAAAAGGGGTAGCAACCTCATGGGAAGATAATAACTTTATCAACCAACAAAACTCTCCAAATCTGGCATGGCGTAAAACACCAATCATTCTGTGCACTTAGAACTATTGATCCAATAGCTGAAGACAGCAGTGTCTGGCCTCAAAGTAAGAAGGGGCTTTTGTTCAAGAAAGGATATGCTTTCCCATTATAGGGGAATGCCAAGGCAATGGAGTAGAGAGGGGGATCAGCAGAGAGTGAAAATTTGTGAAGGCAAATGGACAGGGAGTGGGGATGGGAGCATGGCCAGCTAAAGTGATAACATCTCAAATGTAAATACAGAATATGTACTAAAAAAGAAAATAAATAAAAAAAAATATTTTTACAGTAATGTACACAAAAATAGACTTAATTATGACACAATTTTGAAATAAAAAAACAAAATACCATTTTAATAAGACATGGAATTAAACAAACGAACAAAACCAAAAGAGCACAAGACACCATTGTTGTCAAAAAACGGTCAAAAAAGTTCTGCATGCTACTTCCAATATCTTATAAATGTCACCAAAACCAGGAGATTAGAGCATAAAGAAATTGATTAAATATAGGTGAAATTACCAAAAATAAAATAAAATAATAGAAAAAAAATAGCAAATACCTAATGACACTGAAACAGGGTAACAGTATTTGAAATAGGTTACCTTACAAACTGATAGCAAAAAAGTTTAGTAATTCTGTACCACTGTGTACGCTAAAGCTGTGTATCTGAAGACACCTCACTTTTCCACATGCTGGGAATTCACAGAGCTGCATTCACTCTGTCTACTGTATTTCTGAATGCCACATTGAAATCCCCTTCCTGTATTATAAAGGCAATAGTGTCAAAATTCATAACCACCTGATCCTTCTCTCCATCCTGAAATTGGCAGGGGCAAATCACCATGACCTCTTGTGGTTTCCTTCTGATTATAATCTCCACGTTAACCCTCAGGTGCTTTTATCCCTTCCCATCATCCTTCAGGGACTAGAAAAACATTATTTAAATTCTCCTAACAATGTTATTTTTATTCAACATCTATAGACTAAAATAACTGTTCTTCTTTCTTTCTGTCTGCCTTTACTCACATACATCAATAATTCACAATAGTGTCAGCTTGTAGAAATGTTAATATTCACCAATTAATATTCTGCCATGTTTAAAAAAAAAACTGAGGTGAAGTGACAGGGCAGATTGAAGGTTTAAGGGAACAGGCACTGCAACTAACACAAAACAATACAAAACAAATGAATCCAGATTCTGATCTAATAACTTTCTGATCTTATTTTTCAAAAACTTGAGATGTATGGGATAATGTTCTAATCCCAACAAATTTGCAATACTTAAGCAAAAATCACGACTACCTGTGAAACATATGATAGGGCTGCAAGAGAGCTGACCATGTTTACTGCATTGCATTGCTAACCATACCTAGGGTGGATTTGACAGGTATCTTTGGCTACCAATTTTCTGAGCAGGTCCTTCTGCACTGAGTTACCTAATCACACTACAAACCCCCAACTGTGCTAGTGAACCAGGACAACCCTCAAATCATGTGTGTGTGTGTGTGTGTGTGTGTGTGTGTGTGTGTTTGTGTGTGTGTGTGTGTGTGTGTGTGTGTGTGTGTGGTTGCCAAGCTGCAGGCATTCAAAATCTTTCCTAAATCTAATGGCATAAGAGAGAGAGCTCTGAGCTTTCAGCTACCTCTTGCTAGTAGGAAACACAGGGGGTATCATAAACCACTATACCATTTGGTCAGGAATGAATTGAAGCTATTTTGCCTGCAGTTGGTAACTACACAATGTTGAATTATATTTTCCTTTGCATATGTATACAAAGGAAAGAGAGTACTTAGAAAAAATGCAACCAAAACTAGGGAAAGTACAAAAGCACTAGATATTTGTGCTATCAGGAGAAATAATTAAAGAATATAAAAGTCCTGCATTAACAATGTTCTATATAAATCAGGCTTTACTTGATTAGGTGTATTTTAAAATTTTCCATTTATTTACATAAAAGAAACCCTTAAAATGTAGAATTTGTTGCTTAATAAAAGCATTGGCTTATCATTCAGTGTCAGTTTTTTTCATGTTTTAAAAATTTATTTCTATGAGGTTCCTATTTGCTTGTTTGTTTTCAGACAGGGTCTTACTCATTTGCTGGACTTGAAATGACTTTTTAGATGAAGATGGCTTTGAAATCAGAGATTTACCATCTTCTCTCTCGTAAGGGCTACAAGTCACAGATTTTAGTAAAGAAAAGCTAGATTTAACTAATTTTAATCATTTGTGTACATTTATTTCTTTCTTTTCATATCTGCTATTTCCAGGAGATAAATCAGTAATTACTAAATGTCCTTTGAATTTGGACAATCTACACTGTGCACTATAAAATAATGGAAGGAAAAATTGATAAAAATAAAAGATAGCTTTTGAGTGCATATGCAAATTCTTGGCTTTCTGTCCCATGGCAATTCTTTAAGAAGGTATAACTCTGTCGCTAAATTTGCTTCTGTGTAGGAATGAGAAGATAGGTATGAGAAGATACCAGGTCAAGCCATCCTGAGAGAAGGGTTCACCATACTTAGACAGGCTATTCTACTGCAGATCAGTTCCTCTGAAGCTTCTGCCAATGCTTTAGAAATTTGAAGCTTGCTGAAAAGATGCTTCTGTCATCTGGAGTTTTAAAGATGTCTTTCTAATATTGATTCCTAGGAGGGAAATGCCAGTGAATGTACTATGCCATTGTGATGTATTGCCAACTTTGTTGGAGGACACCAGACAGCATGTACTGAATAAGAACCACTGACTGATTATTTTTAAAGACTGAGTTTGTATTAAAAGTTCTTTCTGGCCATGAACATGCTGTGTAGAATACAGTGGCTTTAAACATCTTTATCTGTCACCTAGCACAGGCTAAAGGGTTGTATATTATGGTTATTCTGTCTACAATTTTATAAAATTTAGACAAATGTCAAGGATCATATAGTGATAGCTGAACAAGAAAATTAATTCAAGATTTTCTGTATCTATTTGTACACTTTGTTTCAAAGTGGGATTGGGTCACTGCAAATATTAATGATTGAAGGAGGGGACTGTGAAACAGGAGACAAATGAAAAGAACCATCTGAATTTGCCAACTAAATAGAAAGCTACTTTTGATAGAACTGTCTCTCAGGGGAAAAAGAATGGGAACATGTTACAGACGTGCTACACAAAGAGTTTAGGATCCTAAGACTATTCCTCTAATGGCACTTTGGTGTTTGTTGCTTCAATGGGAAGGGAGGATTCACTGAGATGACTTTTTCATTTCTGGTGTAGAGCACTATGTCAGGAGCATGGACTATTTCCATCACCTAATCTTTACTATTCCTGTTCTTTGATGGAGGGAGAGACATATTGAATGTGTTAGAGAACTCATATTAAAACTCAGCCTCCTTAAAATGTAAAATAAATGTTTTGAAAGCTGTGTCACCTTGAGAGGATTTTGAAGATGAGACAATTGTGTCCCCAGTTTTAGGACTGACTGCAAAATCCCAGAGATATATAGTATTTCTACTTAGATAAAAGAGAGTACATTATTAATAAAATGACATTAGTTCATTTAACCATGTCCTCCAATTGCTGGCTGTAGAAGGAAACTACAGAAAGCAAAAAAGAATGACATTCTTTCCTGAGACAAGTGTTAGAATGAATTACAGTACATTTTCACACAATTTATTCACCACGTGTTATGAAGACATGGACATAATTCTTTTCCCTGGCTCTTAAGACTGGCTAAGGAACTCACCATACCTCCCAACCTGGATCAGAAATTCCAATGAAAATGAGTTTTTAAGGAATTTGACATTTAATTTTATTTTGTTATATTGATATTGAGAATCAGACTTAAACAGATCATTTTAGGTAAAACTTACATTTGATTGTATAATTAATAAAAATATCATCGTTGTTTATGAAAAGATAAATATATTTGAAAGGGGAAGAACTTTAGGAAAAAAATCATGAATTGAAATGACAGTGTTAAACGCAAAAAGAACATTTGAAAAACAAAGACAAAGCTCTATAGAAATATGCCTAAAAGTATAAATGAAAACATTCACAGCTAATATAGAGACTATACAATTAAAATAAAAGTCACAGCAGAGACATGAAGAACAACAAAAACTAAACACTTAAATATTCTAAAAATGACAATATATCTTTTTCAAAACTTCATCAATGATTCAAAATCTTTTATTAATACTACATGTATTATTCCTCATAAAATTGTATTTCAATAAAACCATTTTTTCTGTGAACAAGAATCTACCTATATGATTGTTTCTCATTCTC
This sequence comes from Micromys minutus, assembly GCF_963924665.1. Taxonomy (NCBI): domain Eukaryota; kingdom Metazoa; phylum Chordata; class Mammalia; order Rodentia; family Muridae; genus Micromys; species Micromys minutus. The sequence continues at coordinate 62,555,501 of NC_137972.1, forward strand.
ATCCCTCCTCTGTTCATAATGATGTCTTTACTGATCCTTCTTGAGCCAGTCTCCTCAGAACTTAATCATTTTTCATTCACTGGTTTTCTACTTGCTCTTTGTCTCTAAAAGAATTGTGAAGATCCTGTGCTGTAAACTGACAGAACAAAATGTCTAAAATGAAGGACTACATTGAAGGTTTCTTTGTTTTTTTGTATCATGAATAATTACTTTACCACAGTCTAAAAACAGTAATGAATATTAAAAGAAAAAAAAACACATTATTTAAAGTAACTCAGACCATCCGTAGATCCTGTAAGTGACATAGGACTTGAGGACAAATTTTGTAGCACTGAAGCCAGTATCTCCTATAAAACGTTGTCTTGTACTTCTGTGCTCAGATATTTATTGCATGATATATTAAAGAACTGCAGATTTCAAAGCATGTCTATTGTTAAATATCCACTTTCCATTTAAAGAATCACAGTTAAATTTATGTTAAATAATACCAAAAATCTGCTGAAAAATCCATTAAAAAATTCCATTTTAAAACTATGAAAAGTGACTCATGAAATAGTCATGTAATTCGGTAATTAAAGCTGACTCTTCACTTCCACGTTTAAAAAAAAAAAAAAAGAAATCTTTGTTTTGGGCACGTTTGAAAACCCATATCAAAAAAAAAAAAAAAAAAAAAAAAAAAACCAAGAATAACAACTGCAATAAATGGGCAGGTTTTTAGTATTAGTAATAATTGAAAATTCACGATTCAAAGGACAAAATACTGATAGTGAATTTACGAAAAGCATACACTTCCCTGCAGCCACAGTAAGGTAATAAAAGGAGTGCCATTTCTAGGTTTAGCACCAGAGGAAGTTGAAAACCGAAAGGAACTTTGGTCCTTGTAGTTTCGCTGTGTTTTCCTACCTCCAGAGGCCAGGTGGCAGGAGAATGCTCTGTTCAGCTCTTTTATGACTCCCTTCCTGTAGCCAGTTCACTGACTGGAGCAGGATGCTACAGTAGCATCTTAGGTATGCTGAGGGTACAGGAAGAAAAAGAACTTTCTCAGCATTAATGTGGGTTCATACTAGTCGATATTGGTTGATTTAAGGAGGAAAAGATTTGTCCTACATGAAAAAGAAACCTAGGGTAGAATTGGCATCTCTTCATGCTGACTCATGAGTACTTCCTGCTTTAAGAAGTTAACAGGATCCACCACTGCCACAGCTCCTTCTGTCCATTCAGAAGGACTCCTAACGCCCACCAAACCCTTGTACAGAGCTAATTGTTCAGCTCTAATGAAAAATAGCACGTTTCCTAGGTTAGTCCAGAAGTGCTCATGCTCATCACTAAAGGAGGTTTCTACAGTTACAAATGCTAGAAAAAAATTCCCCCTCCATTTTGGTTGACAAAAATAGATGTGGCAAGTCTCACAATAATTTCATTTAAAGTCCTGAGAATCATCACAGGATTAATTAATTATCCCCCTTTACATGTGTGATTATCAGTCTCTTCAGCTGTAGCTGACATTACATTCATATGCAATGTAGAACAGGATTATTATACATGATATTATAACAGTAAAGACCACAGTATGAATAACAGAAGTACCAATATCTATTGAGGGAAGAAAACATCCTGTCTACCCACAGATTACTGTGCTTAACAATATCAACTATGTTATTGTTGGGGTATAAGACTATGTTATTCTGGGGGTATAAAACATTATATATATATATATATATATATATATATATATATATATATATATATATATATACATACATACATTATATATAGTATATATATATATATGTATATATATATATAATCATTCTGATGTGATTTGTTTTCAAAGACTTGAGAAGTAAAACATAATGTTCTGATTTCAACAGATTTTCAATACTTAATGTACAAATATCATGTACCTGTGAAACAAATGAAGGAATTGCAAGAGAGCTGACCTTATGTGCTGCAAGACCTTGCTGAAGGATGAATGTGAAAGCCATCTTATGCTGCCTCTTCTCTGAGCAGGTCCTGCTGCACTGACTTGACTAATCATACTCCCAACCCCCAAATGTGCTAGTGAGCCAGCACAACACTCCAATAGTGTGTGTGTGTGTGTGTGTGTTTCACAGGGTACAGGCATTCAAAATCTTTTCTAAAGCTAATGATAATAGTGAAACCTCTGAACAGTTTGGTCAGGAATAAATTCAAGGTACTTTGTGTGCAGTTGCTGACTACACAATATGGGATTGTATTTTCCTTTGGATATGTATACAAAGAAAAGAGAGTACTTAAGAAAAACACAACCAAAACTAGGGAATATACAAAGCACTAGATACTTGTTGTCCTATCAGGAGAAATCATTAAGAATAAAAGATCCTGCATTAAAAACATTTTGAATCAATGAGGCTTCACCTGATTCGGCATATTTTAAAATTTTCTATTTATTCATGCAAAAGAAACCTTTACCATGAATGTAATATTTTTTGTTTAATACAAGCATTGGTTTTTTGTTCAGTGAAATTTTTTTCTCATGATTTTAATTTTTTATGAGATTCTTATTTGTTTGTTTGTTTTAAGACAGGATGTGACTCATTAGAATTTGCTGGACTTGGAAATCACTTTGTAGATGAATGTGGCTTTAAAATCTACTAGATTCTCCATCATAAACGCCACAAGTAAAGTTATAGGTTTTTGTAAATTAAAGCTAGATTTTTACTAATTTTAATCATTTGTGTACATAGCTCTCATTTTTCATCTCTCTGTCTCCCAGGCGATGAATAAGATATAGCTAAATGTACTTTGAATTTGTACAGTCTACATTGTGCACTATAAATCATGGAAAAAAAATAACAAAAATAAAAGATGGAATTTGAATGAATATGAAATACCTGGCTACCTGTCCCAAGAAAATTCTTTCAGAAGCTATAACTGTGTTACTAAATTTTCTTCAGTGTAGGAATGAGCAGACCAAGTCATGCCATCCTGAGAAAAGTGATAACCACACTGAAACAAGCTGTGCTTCTGTAGATCAGTTTCTCTAAAGCTTCTACCAACACTGGAAAAAATTAAAGCTTGCTGAAAAGATACTTCTGTCATCTGGAATTTTAAAGACACCTTTCAGATAATGAATTATAGGAGGAAAAAGCCTGTGAATTTACAGTGCTATAGTGATGTATTGTCAATATTGTCAGAAAATACTGGAGAGCATGTACTGAATAAGAACCACTGACTGATAATTTTTAAAGACTAAGTTGGCCTCAATAGTTCTTTATGGACAAGAACATGCTGTGTAGAATTCATTGGCTTTAAACATACAGGATTTCATCTTCATCTGTCACCCAGCACACTATGAATACAGGTATGTATGTCACAGATATTTGAATGAAGTAAAAAATTATCTAACCCACACCTGTGTAAAAATAATGGCCCAGCAGCCTATCCTGTTTAAGCCTATGGGACTCCTTTTGGTGAACAATTCTCAGGAGAATCAAAATGTGTTGACTGATAGCCATCAGACCATCTAGAGATTTGGAGTTTGGGTCCTGACTCCTATGCTCAGTAACCAATAGGTTTAAAGGTCAGTATGCTTAACCAATGAATTTAAATTATAACCATGTTTATGTACCCTGTACCATTAAAAAGTATATAAAAATCTTTATAACAGTCCTTTAGATTGCTTGTCCTCTGGATGTAGGCTACCTCAGCGCAATGCACAAATAAACCTCTGGCTTTTGCATCAATTTCTGAACTCTTGTCTCATTCATGGGAGCCTCAAATACATAAGACTCAATTTGGATCTTACATCCCATATGATGGACAGGAAAAAATGAAACTTCCTGAAGGGACAAGAGAGACCAGTGAACAGAGCACACAGCACTCTACAGCCTTCAAGATCAAATACAGCACAGTAATTTTCTCTTGTCTGATTGTCTGTTTTTGTCTTTTTTTCAGCTTTGGTTTGCTGGAGAGCATCTGTAGGTTGTGACAATGGGAAAACTGGCCTAAGGGATGTTCTCGAGTAAACAATTCTCAGGAGATTCATAAAATGTGCTGACTGATAGCCACCTGACCTCTCTAGAGAGTCCCAGTTAGGGTCCTATTGCATATGCTCACTAAGTAATAGGTTTAAAAGTCAGTATGCTTAATCAATCAATTTAAATTATAACCTTATTGATGTAACCTGTACCCCTAAAAAGTATAAAAACTGTTGTAACAGGCTTTTGGGATCACCTATACTCTTTATTTAGAGCACTGCATTGTACTGGAAATATAAACCCCCTGCTTTTGCATCGATTCCTGATTTGTTGTCTCATCCATGGGAGCCTAAAATAGATAAGATTCAATTTGTGTCTTCCATATTCTGTCTGAATTTTGTAAAATATAGTCACATGCCAAGGATTATTAAGAGTTAGCTGAACAAGAAAATAATTTCAAGATTTTCTATATCTATTCAAATACTGTGTTTCCCAGTGGGATTAGGACACTGAAAATACCTAAAGGAATTCTTGTGTTTTGATATAAATTACAATTTTTAATCATACAAGTAATTAGTAATTGTGAATATACATGTAAAGTTATCAATCAATAGACTTTTGGTTGTAGAATTATTATCTGGGATATAGAAATCCAGTTTATCAGTGAAGTGGCTAGTGCTAAGGACTCTCATCCTGGTCCTACACAGAAGGACAGGTTCTCTTTTCTAAACAAATAAATTAAGTTAATCTTGCTCAAAGATGTCAGAGGCTTGCCTTTCAAGTGATTCTAGATCCCATCAAGTGTAAAGAGATAATAACCATCTCAGAGGCATCTAAGAATGGAAACCTGTATGATGGGTATGCAGTACACTGTGCTATGACATTCTTTGGATTAAACAGCACATATATAATATGTGGTTTCATTCTCATTCTAACATTGATAGTTTTATTTAGGAAACTTATGGAAAGGTCTATATACTGCTTACCTTATATGTATAATGAAGAGGACATTTATTGTCCAAATTCATTGGATGTGTAATATGGACATGTTGAATAAGTGTAACAATATGAAATGTATAGATCTTAAAATTAATCCAAAGTGTAAAGGGTATACTACCTGTAAGTACAATGTATTGTGCACTTACTACTTTGTAATTTTTCTTGACCAAAGTGTAATTTGTATATTCTCAGATATTGCAATTCCCTTCTTTTCTATAATATAGAATTCAACTTTACATGTGATGATCATTTTATTCGTATTTATTGTGAAAAACAACCAGTCTTATTGAAATATACTTTTAAATCTATCACTTTAGAGGTATACACGGAATCCACATTGAGTTTAACTACAGTCAAGCTTCCATTTTAAAATGCTTTAGTAACAAAAAATACATTAATAAAATTATGATTATAATTGCAAAACATTATTTTTGGTGCTTCTGTATGTGTAATGGTAAGCAGAAGATTGCTGGTGTAGCAGACACATCTCAAAGCAGAGAAAGGAAGCAGTGATTTTCTTGAAACATCATGAGATTTTTGAAAAATAGAAAGATATCCCAGAGCTACCTTTTGTCCAGCAGTGCTACATCTCTTAGTGTTCCCCAAACAGTCATCTGCTAAGACTCAAGTGTTTGAAAATAGGAGACTAATAGTGTGCAAATCATTCAAACCACTGCACTCTACACCTTTTATCTCACAGTCTCACAACCACATCACAATAAAATCATTTTTATACAAATTTAAAAGACCCCATTACTTTTCATAGAATGGATATTGTTTATAAGGTGACAGGGTCTTCTGAGAGTCAAGTCAATACTTTCAATGTAACTGTGATACAATCAGAAGCTGGTTGCATACTTCCAGCATATTATACAACAAAGTACAATAATCTTCTCTGAAAAATTATTCAGACTGTTCCGAGAAATGACTGTGAGCTTGATACTCTTCTGCCTCTACCTTTTGGATGCTTTATTTTCTTGTGGGAACAATCTAACCTAAACTTATGATAGAGGTCAAAAATTGTTTATGTTAGGCAAGTATGTTATCAAATATTGAATATAAAATTTATTCATCCTGGGATTTACAAGATCCATTGCCTTTCATTTTCAACCACATTCAGAATTAAGTATATTAAAAATTCCAGTATGTTTAAAAAATAATAGTTCTCTGTAAAACTGCAAAATTTCATTTTGAAAAATGTGGTATTATAAAACTAAAAAAGAGTTTTTTACACAAGAGAAATTTAAACACATTTAACACTGAATAAATATTGTTATGCAACAATAAAAAAGAAGTATGTAACAAGAGAGAGAAAGAGAAACAATGAGAGAGATTATATAACTCATATCTGCATAATCAATAGATTTGAAGATGTTAGCCACTAACAATAATAGAGTACTTAGATCAGCTGAGAAGATATTATCCACAAATCATCCTACATAATGCAGGGGTGATAAAGGCAATAGGTAACAACCTTTCCCTTGCCAGTTCTCAGTTGCCCTGATGTTAGAAAGCAGTAGCCTACATGTAAGAAGCAAGTTATATTAATACAAATATTGACCAAAAAACACTGGAGATAAATGATCTCAAGTGTGCAAAAAAAAAAAAAAAAAAAAAAAAAAAATAGGCTGTTTCAGAGAACACTGATCCCTATTGTTTCAAGGCTTATTGTGAGGACTGACTAAGAAATTATTCTGGTAACCAAGAATATAAAAAAATTACTTTGAATCAAAAATTCTAGAAGGAAACTGAGGATTCAATTAAATGTGCAAAAGTGCTGAGTTGGTGCAGATGGTTGGGAGAGGGAGCACCTTCATAATGTCAAGAGGAGGGGAGAAAGGGGATGTCATTTCAAATGTAAATACAGAGAATATCCAATATAAAAAGGAAAAAAAATTCTAAAGAAGGACCTATTACATGCCTGGTTGTAGGAATAATGAAGGTAGTACAAGTGAATGTGCCAGAGACATGGAAGAGAAGTGTTCCCATGCATTTACACAGGTTTAATGTTCATGATGTCTGGTCAGTAATGTTACCATGACAAATTCAGCAGAATAAATTGAATGAGATGAGATTAGGGAAGAGGAGAGAGATGAAAAGAATCATGTGCATTTGCAAACAAAGTAGAAATTTACTTTTGTTAGAAATGTCTATCAAGGGGGGAAGGAATGGGAACACATTACAGAGGTGCTACACAAATAGCTTAAGATCCTAAGACTATTCCTCTAATGGCACCTTGGTGCTTGTTGCTTTAGTGGGAGGGGAGGCTTAATTGAGATGAGCATTTCAGTTCTGGAGCAGAGCATTATGTCAGGAGCATGGACATTTTCCTGCACCTAATCTTTACCATTCCTGTACTGTGATGGAAGGAGGGGAATATTGATGGTCTTAGAGGATTCATATTAAAACTCGGCCTCCTTAAACTGTTTGATAAGTGTTTTGAAAGTTGATATTACCTTGAAAGAATTTTTAAGCATAAATAATCATATCCACAGTTTTGGAATTGACTGCAAGAGCTCAGAGATACATAATATTTCTATAAGAGGAAGTACTTTATTGATTAGATGATATAATGTGTTTAAATATGCCTTCCTATAAAATGGTTGTAGGAGGAAATTACAAAAATCAAAAAAAGTATTCTGTTTGTAGGAAAGTATTGGAATGAATTATGATATATTTCACACAATTTACTCATTCTACTTTATGAGGACTGGGATATAATTCTTTCTGCTGGATTTTAAGTCTGGCTACAGATCTCAGCGTATATCCTCACCTGTATCAGAAATTCCACTGAATATGAATTTTCAAGGAACTTGTCATTTAATTTTATTTTTTAAGTTGATTTTGAGATTCAGAGTTAAACAATTTTAGGCAAAACTCACATTAGATGGTCATATTAATAATAAATCATGGTTTTTTTATTGGAAAAGATAATTTTTTGAAAAGGGAAGTACTTTTTTTGAAAAAAAAACAACTTGAGTTGGAATGACAGTGTTAAACACAAGAAAAACATTTGAAAAACATAGACAAAGCTCTATAGAAAGGTGCCTAAAAGTAAAAGTAAGAACAGTCACAGCAAACATAAGGACTATACAATAAAAATATTAAAAAAAATCTCAGCAGAAACAGAGACAGCAACAACAACAGAACACCTAAATATCCTAAAATCGATATTATATCTTTCCCAAAACTTCATCAATGATGGAATAGCATTTATTTATGCTACACACACTTTTCCCCATAAAACTGCATTTTAATAAAGTCCATTATTCTATCAGCAAAAATCTACCTGTCTGATTGGTTCTCATTCCCATCTCTCTTTTCATAGTGATGTCTTTCACTGATTCTTCTTGAGCCAGTCTTCCACGAGACTTAATCATTTCCCATCAACTGGTTTATTACTTGCTCTTGGACTGTAAAAGTACTGTGAAGTAAAATTATTTTACACTGCTAATGTAAAAATAATAATTGATATTAAAAGAAAAAAAAAAACACAGAACTGCTTAAATAACTTAGCCCTGGAAGTGAAAAAGTACTTGAGGAAAATTTTGTGGCACTGAAGCCTGTAACTTCTATAAAACGTTGTCTTGAACTTCTGTGCTTAGATATTTATTGCCTGATATACTAAAGAACTGCATATTTCAAAGCACGTCCTTTGTTAGACATCTGCATTCCATTCAAAGAATCACAGTTATATTTAACTTAAATAAGACTACCAATCTGTTGAAAATACCATGATAGTGTACTTAAGTGACCCCAAAAATTTCACGAGAGAACTCCTACAGCTGATAAACAAGTTCAGCCAAGTGGCTGGAAAAAAAATCAACTCAAACAAATCAGTAGCCTTCCTATACTCAAAGGACAAACATGTGGAGAAAGAAATTAGGGAAATGGTATCCTTCACAATCGTCACAAAAACTATGAAATACCTTGGTGTGACTCTAACTAAGCAACTGAAGGAATTGTACGACAAGAACTTCAAACCTCTAAAGAAGGAAATTGAGGAGGATCTCAGAAAATGGAAAGATCTCCCATGCTCATGGATTGGAAAGATCAACATTTTAAAAATGGCCATCCTATCAAAAGCAATCTACAGATTCAATGCAATCCCCATCAAAAGTCCAACACAGTTCTTCATGGAATTGGAAAGATCCAGAAATTAGCCCTCATGTATATGGTCACTTGATTTTTGACAAAGGAAGCATAAACATTCAATGGAAAAAGGACAGCCAATTCAACAAATGGTGCTGGTCCAACTGGCACTCAACTTGCAAAAGAAAGAAAATAGACCCTTTCTTATCTCCTTGTACAAAGCTCAAGTGTATAAGTGGATCAAAGATCTCCACATTAAACCAGATACACTGAAACTATTAGATGAGAAAGTAGGGAAAACCTTAGAACACATAGGCACAGGAGAAAATTTTCTGAACAAAACACCAATGGCTTAAGCTCTAAGGTCAAAGATTAACAAATGGGATTTAATGAGATTGCAAAGTTTCTGTAAGGCTAAGGACATCGTCAAGAAAACAAAACGGCAACCAACAGAATGGGAAAAGATCTTTACTAACACCACATATGATAGAGGCTGCTAAACACCAGAGAATCAAATAACCCTATTAAAAAATGGGGTACAGATCTAAACAAAACGTTGTCAGTTGAGGAATATCGAATGGCTGTGAAATATCTGAGGCAGTGCTAGACATCCTTAGCCATCAGGGAAATGCAAATCAAAACAACCCTGAGATTCCACCTCACACCAGTCAGATTGGCCAAGATCCAAAACTCAGATGGCAGCAGATGCTGGCGAGGTTGCGGAGAAAGAGGAACACTTCTCCACTGTAGGTGGGGTTGCAAACTAATACAACCACTCTGGAAATCAGTCTGGTGATACCTCAGTAATTTGGACATAATACTACCTGAAGTCCCAGCTATTCCACTTCTGGGCATATACCCCAGAGACACCTTAGTACACAACAAAGATATATGCACCACAATGTTCATTGCAGCTCTATTTATAATAGCCAGAAGCTGGAAAGAACCCAGATGCCCTTCAGAAGATGAATGGATACAAAAATTGTGGTACATTTACTCAATGGAATACTACTCAGCCACCAGCAACAATGACTTGACCAAATTCTTAAGAAAATGGCTGAATCTAGAGAATATCATCCTGAGTGAGATATCCCAGTCACAAAAGAACAGACATAATATGCAGTCGCTGATAGTGGGATGCTAACCCCAGATGCTCGCACTTTCCCAGAAACAACTCACAGAGTGCATGAAGTCCAATAAATAAACAAAGCAAAACAAAACAAAACAAAAAAATCTTTACACAACAAGAAAACTTTGACTATTTCCATGTTACATTTTTTTTTACATTTAGTTTATGCTCATTTTAACTATTAAGTTTTCAATACATACTATCAAACCTTTAAAAAAATCAACTACTGACTAAAAGTATATTCATACAGTTTTATGTAAAAATTATTTTAAAATCTATACAAAGTACTGACTAAAATGTATTGCATAATGTTATGCAAAAAATGCTTAAAATCTGTACATTTATCTTTGTTTTTTTAAAATAAAATTGTTAAAAAAAATTCTAAACCCGGAAAAAAAAATAACTATGTATGAGTCATGGGATCCTACAATTAAAACTGATTTCTTCACTTCCATATTTACAAAAGCAAATCTTTCTTTTGGGCTCATATGTAAATCAATATCAAGAAAACTAGAACAACATCAGTAAAATAAATGGCGGGACTTATACTCTCAGTAATAATTGAAAACTAATGATTCAAAGAACATAATTCTGATTGTGAAAATGCAAATGAAAACCACTTTCCTGCAACCACAGCAAGATAACCAAAGTGGTTCCACTTCTGTGTTTGGAACCAGAGAAATTTGAAAACCGAAAAAAACTTTGGTCCTTGTAGTTTCACTGTATTTCCTCTCTCCAGAGGTCAGCAACAGGACACTGCTGTGAGCAGCACTTTTATGACTCCCCTCCTGTAGTGGTTCAACTGAATGAAGCAGGATTCTGTAATATCATCTTATGTATGCTGCGTGTACAGGAACGAAAAGAAAATCCTCAGCTTTAATGTGGGTTCATATTCGTCGGTATTTTTTGATTTGAGAAGGAAAAAATTTTTCCTACATAAAAAAGAAACTTAGGTGCAATAGGCTTGACTTCATGCTGACTCATGGGAACTTCCTGCATTAAGAAGCTAGCAGGATCCACCACAGGCACATCTGCATCTGGCCATTCCAAAGGACCCCTAACCGGCACCAAACCCTTGTACAGAGCTAATAGTTCAGCCCTAATGAAAAATAGCACATTTCCCAGGTCAATCCAGAAGTGCTAATGATCATCACAAAAGGAGGTTCCTACAGTTAATGTTGCTAGAAATATTGCCCCCTAAATTGTGGTTGACAAAAAAAAATATGTAACAACTCTAACAGTGATTTTTAAGTCACAGAATCATCACAGGATTAATTAATTACTTGCCTTTTACATGTGTGATTAGCATTTTCTTCAGCTGTAGCTGACATTACTTTCATATGCAATGTAGAACAGGAGTATTATACATGGAGGCATAATAGTAACGACCAGAGTATGAATAACAGAAATACGAATAGCTATTGCAAGAAGAAAATATTCCATGTACCCACCGATTCCTCTATGATAACTCCTATCTTATCAACACTGACTATGTTATTTCTGATGTATATAGTTTTATTTAGTCATATATATATGATATGATATATATATATATGTATATGTAATATTGGAAATGTAGGGTATTCAAAATCATTTAGTCTGAAGGATATTTAATATTTTTATGTAGTGTAATTTCCAAATTTCCCCACGACTTATCTAAAGAAACAATACTTTTGCAACCAATATTTGTACTAACATATTTATTTAAACCATTATTTTGTTAATCAGTTTAAGTATAGAGATTTTAGATAATAGCTTTGGATTCAGGATGCAATGTCTTAGCAGAGGTAGTGTGACACAAGATTGAGGTGAGCTAAACTTATATAATCCCTGAAAAATCTCATCCTGAGATCAGCAAGAGTGGGAATATTTTGTATCTTCTTCTGGACCTGCATGTCCCAGAGAACATAGGACTTATGTCCCAACTTACATCACTTTTGAGGTAGCTACTTAGTCTGGTGGCCGAATTACTGCTCAAATTTCCTCTCTGACAGTGAGGATATGGAAGCCCTGGGAATTCGTTCTGCAAATGAAGAATTTCTAGAACTTCAGCCACAGCTAATAACATATACCCACAACAACCCCTATATTCTCCTCAAACCTTATATAGCTCTTCTTATCACCATATATATATATATATATATATATATATATATATATATATATATATATATATATATATATATATATATGGTGCAAGCAATAATGAGACAATAGAAAGTAAAGTGGAGCTGAATCCAGCGTTAAAGTCCATTAGATTGGATGGAAAGTGTGCACCACTCCGGCTTGATCCAGGGACCCAGAAACCCAGCATCAGCACTGGGCACTCTGTTCCCAGCTGGCGGGTTCTGGGGTACACAACAGGCACAAGGAACATCTGCCACCAGGAAGAGCAGAGACCCACACACAGGACTGGTGAAAACTGGGTGAGAACGGATTCCAACTAGCCAGGAAGCAGAGAGATCTCAGTGGAGTACGCAGAAAGTGAGTGCCTGCCCGGCTTGATCCAGGGATCCAGGAACACAGTGGCATTGGGCCCTCAGAACATCTGCCACCACGAAGAGCAGAAAACCAGATACACAGGACTAGCTAAAACCAGCTGAGAACTACGAAGTACAGTAAATATCTTCAACAAAATCCTGGAAGAAAACTTTCCTCCCTTAAAAATGAGAAGACCACGAGCATAAAAAGAATCCTACAAAACACCAAATCAGTTGGACCAGAGAAGAAATTCCTCCCAACACATAATAATCAAAACAGCAAGTGCCCAAAGCAAAGAAAGAATACTAAAAGCAGTAAGGGAAAAAAGTCATGTATAAAGGAAGACCAACCAAAATCACATCCGATTTCTTAACAGAGACTATGAAAGCTAGAAGAGCCTGAACAGACATCAAGCAGACCCTAAGAGAGCACAAGTGCCAGCCCAAGCTGCTACACCCAGCAAAACTATCAATCATCATAGATGGCGAGACGAAGATATTCCAAGACAAAACTGAATTCACACAATATAGGAACACAAACCCAGCACTAAAACAAATTATAGGTGGAAAACCCAATACATTAAGAGGGACGATCTCATAGTAAACACAAGAAAACATCTAAGCAAGAAAACCAAAAGAAGAAAAACACACAGGCACAATTCAACCTACCAAAGAAACAATAGCAGGAAACAGCAAGCACTATACATTGATATCTATTAACATAAATTGAATCAACTCCCCAATAAAAAGATATAGACTATCAGACTGGACACATAAACAAAACCTAGCATTTTGCTGCATACAGGGAACTCATCTCAGAGACAAAAACAGACACTATCTCAGAATAAAAGGTTTGGAAAAAAAAAAAAAAAAAAAAAAACTTCCAAGCAAATGGCCCCAAGAAGCTAGCTGAAATGGCCATTCTAATACCAAAGAAAGTAGATTTTCAACAAAAACTTATCAAAAAAGATAAAGAAGGACACTTTTTACTCATTAGAGGGGAAATCAGTAAGGAGGAACTCTCAATCCTTAACATATATGCTCCAAATACAAAAGCACCCACATTCATAAAAGAAACTCTACTAAAGCTCAAAAAATACATTTCACCCCACACAATAATAGTGGGAGACTTTAATACCCCACTCTCATCAATGGACAGATCATGGAAACAGAAACTGAACAAGGACACTGCAAAACTAGCAGAGACTATGATCCAACTGGAATTGATAGATAACTATAGAGCATATCATCCTAAAACAGAAGAATACACATTCTCAGCACCTCACGGCACCTTCTCGAAAACTGACCTCATAATTGGACACAGAACGAGCCTCAATCGATACAAAAAGATCAAAATACTCCCATGCATCTTTTCAGATCACCATGGTCTAAGGCTGGTTTTAACAACAACAAAAACAACAAAAAGTCCACATACACATGGAAACTAATCAATGCTCTGTTAAACTATAGCAGGGTCAAGGAAAATATAAAGAAAGAAATCAAGGATTTTCTAGAGTTTAATGAAAACAAAAACACAACATACCCAAAGCTATAGGATGCAATGAAAGCAGCACTGAGAGGAAAACTCATAACTCTGAGTGCTTCCAAAAAGCAACTGGAGAAAGCAAACCCTAGCATCCTGACAGCATAGTGGAAATCTCTAGAACAAAAGGAAGCAGATACACCCAAGAGAAATAGACGGAAAGATATAATAAAACTAAGGGCAGAAATAGACCAAATAGAAACAAAAAGAACCACTGAAAAAATCACCAAAATCAAGAGCTGATTCTTTGAGAAAATTAACAAGATTGATAAACCCTTAGCAAGGGTAACTAGAGGGCAAAAAGAGTATCCAAATTAACAAAATAAGAAAGGAAAGTGGAGAAATAATGACTGAAACTGAGAAAATTTAAAAAAAAAATCATCAGATCCTACTACAAAAGCCTCTATTCAACAATGCTGGAAAATATGGAGGAAATGGATAAATTCCTAGACAGATATAAGATACCAAGTTAAACCAGGACCAGTAAACTATCTAAATAATCCCATAACAGCTAAAGAATTAAAAGCAGTCATGAAAAGGGTACCAACCAAAAAATGCCCAGGTCCGGATCGGTTCAGTGCACAGTTTTATCAGATATTTATTCACTACATAATACCAATATGCTCAAAACTATTCCACACAATAGATTCAGATAGAACACTGTCTAACTAATTTTTGAGGATACAATAACCTTTGTTTCTAAACCACACAAAGACCCTACAAGGTTAGAGAACTTCATACCAATCTCACTTATAAACATTGACGCAAAAACACTCATCAAAATCCTTGCAAACCAAATCCAAGAACTCATCGAAAAGATCACTCACCATGATCAAGTCGGCTTCATCCCTGGGATGGAGGGATGGTTTATTATAAGGAAATCCATCAATGTAATCCACCATATAAACAAACTCAAAGAAAAACCACATGGTTATCTCACTAGTTGCTGAGAAAGCATTTGACAAAATCTAAAACCAATTCATGTTAAAAGTCTCGAAAAGAACAGGAATCCAAGGCCCATACCTAAACATGTTAAAAGCAATATACAGCAAACCAATAGCCAACATCTAACTTTACAGAGAAAAACTTGAAACAATCCCACTAAAATCAGGTAATCGACAACGCTGCCCATTTTCCCCCTACCTATTCAACATAGTACTGGAAGTCCTAGCCAGAGCAATTAGACAGCAAAAGGAAATCAAAGGGATACAAATTGGAAAGGAAGAAGTAAAAACATCACTATTTGAAGATGACATGATAGTGTACCTAAGCGACCCCACAACTTCCACCAGAGAACTCCTACAGCTGATAAACAAGTTCATCGAAGTGACTGAATATAAAATTAACACAAACAAATTAATAGCCTTTCTATATTCAAAGGACAAACTTGGAGTAAGAAATTAGGGAAAGGACACCCTTCACAATAGTAACAAAAAACTATGAAATACCTTGGTGTGACTCTAACTAAGCAAGTGAAGGACCTGTATGACAAGAACTTCAAACCTCTAAAGAAGGAAATCGAGGAAAATCTCAGAAAATGGAAAGATCTCCCATTCCCATGGATTAGAAGGATCAACATTTTAAAAATTGCCATCTTACCAAAAGCAATCTACAGATTCAATGCAATCCGCATCAAAATTCCAACCCAGTTCCATCTAGAATAGCAAAATACCTAGAATAGTGAAATCTATCCTCAACAACAAGAAAACATTTGGGGGAATCACTATCCCTGACCTCAAGCTATATTACAAGGCGATTGTGTTAAGAACAGCATGGTACTGATACAGAAATAGGCATGTGGATCAATGGAATAGAATAGAAGATCCAGAAATGAGCCCTCACATATATGGTCACCTTATTTTTCACAAAGAAGCTTTAAACATTTAATGGAAAAAGGACAGCCTATTAAACAAATGGTGTTGGTACAACTGGCACTCAGCATGCAGAAGAATGATAATAGACCCTTTCCTATCTCCTTGTACAAAGCTCAATTGTAAGTGGATCAAAGATCTCTACGTTAAACCAGGTACACTGAAACTCGTAGATGAGAAACTAGAAAATCCTTAGAACTCATAGGCACAGGAAAAAATTTTCTGTACAGAACAGCAATGGCTCAAGCTCTAAGGTCAAAGATTATCAAATGGGACTTAATGAGATTGCAAATTTCTGTAAGGCTGAAGATATTGTCAAGAAAATAAAATGGCAGCCAACATAGTGGGAAAAGGTCTTTACCAACCCCACATCACATAGGGTCCTAATATCCATGGTATACAAAGAACTAAAAAAGCTAGACACCAGAGAATTAAACAACCCTATTTATAATGGGGTACAGACTTAAAATAAAGGTTTCAATTGAGAATTATCAAATGGCTGAGAAACATCTAAGGAAGTGCTCAACATCCTTAGCCATCAGTCAAATGCAAATAAAGCAACCCTGAGATTCCACCTCACACCAGTCAGATTGCCAAGATCAAAAATTCAGATGACAGCAGATGCTGGCGAGGTTTCAGAGAAAGCGGAACACTTCTTCACTGTTGGTGGGGTTGTAAACTGATAAAACCACTCTGGAAATCATTCTGGCAGTTCCGCAGAAAATGGACATAGTACTACCTGTAGACCCAGTTATTCTACTTCTGGGCATTTACATCAGATACGCTCCAAAATACAACAATGATACATGCACAGCAATGTTCATTGCAGCTCTATTTATAGTAGCCAGAGGCTGAAAAGAACCCAGATGTCCTTCAGTAGATGAGTAGATACAAAAATTATGGTACATTTACACAATGGAGTAACTCATCCATCAGAAAAAATGACATAACATAACTCTTAATAAAATGGATGCATCTACAGAATATCATCCTGAGTGAGATAACCCAGTCACAAAAAATAGGCATAATATGCAGTCACTGATAATTGGATACTAACCTCAGAATACTCTGAATACCCGTGAAACAACTCACAGACTTTGTGAAGTTTAAAAAAAAAAAGAATATATTTTAAATAAAAAAGAACTGTATCACTTCCCCATTTCCTCCCTACAGTCTCTCCTAGTCTCTCTCCTATCCCCTCCAATTAATATCCTGTTTTCCTTTATTTTTGTTACATAGATACATATGTGTATGTATATGTACCCACAAATACTTAATTACAACCTTAAAAAATGTAAGTAAAAAATGGGTTACAGACTTAAAAAAAATTTCTCAATCACGGATTTTTGAATAGCTGAGAAACATCTAAGGAAGTTCTCAACATCCTTAGCCATCAGGGAAATGCAAATCAAACAACCCTGAGATTTCACCTCACACCAGTTAGATTGGCCAAGATCCTAAACTCAGATGACAACAGATGCTGGCGAGGATGTGGAGAAAGAGGAATACTTCTTCACTGCTGATGGGGTTGTAAACTTAAACAACCATTCTGGAAATCAGTCTGGTGGTGCCTCTGAAAAATGGATCTAGTACTACCTCAATACCCAGTTATTACACTTCTGGGCATTTACCCCAGAGATGCTCCAATATACAACAAAGACACAGGCAACACAATGTTCATTGCAGCTCTATTTATAATAGCCAGAAGCTGGAAAGAACCCAGATGTCCTTCAGTAGATGAATGGATACAAAAATTGTGGTACATTAACACAATGGAGTATACAACTCAGCTATCAGAAACAATAACTTACCGAAATTCTTAATAATTGGAGGCATCTAGAGAATATCATTTGAGTGAGATAACCCAGTCACAAAAAAACAGACATAATATGAAGTCACTGATAATGGAATACTAACCTCAGAAAGCTTTGAACACCCCAGAAACAACTCACAGACTGTGTGAAATTCAAGAAAATAAAGAATATATTTTAATTAAAATAGAACTGTATCACATCTTCCTTTCCTCCCTACAGCTCCTCCTAGTCTTTCTCCTATCCCTTCTAATTAATAGCCCATTTTCCTATGTTCTTGTTACATATATACATACGTGTATGTATAAGTACCCACTAATACTTCATTACAACCTTAAAAATATATCTGTATACTTTTATGCAAAAATACTTAATTGATGCTGGTTAGTTGGAGCTAAGAAGTTAATGGTGACTGAGACTGGCATCACTGAGTTTAAATATTCTGGGAAGTAATTTCTAAGAGCACAAAAAGCCATGTTCCATATATAGACAAAGTTTTACCTCACATTGCACCTGTACTTGGAAATGTTTTAATATCGCCTAAGTAGTACTGCATTTGAAGGTATGAAAGTGTCATAAAGAACAGCTGAGGCTTGAAGCTATGAGGAGCCAGGGAAGACCATTTGTTAAGGTGCAGACTCAGTTGTAGATGAAGTCAATGACTGAAGGGTCAATCAAAGTACTTAAGGCTTGTCACCATGAAGAAAACTTCTGAGAGGCTATTGGAGAATCTCAGTTGCAGCAGAAGGCCCCATTGTATTAAAGATGTCAGTACTATGGAATGATCACCAAGAGTAGCAGTGTCAAAAGAGTAGATAAACCTGAGGTTAGAGTGTTACAGTGTGCTGAGGTGAAGAAGTGAAACGAGCTCTTCAGAGGGGAGAAGAAGATGTGGATCCTAGATACTGAAACTAGAAGTTGTAAGATTGAAGTTGCCTTGAACATCCCAAGATGTTTGAGATGCCAGAGCTCTGGGATATCTGCTGAGAAACACGGCTAACAGTGAGTGGAACCAGCCCATTAGAAAGCAGTTTGTTGCCATCAATAAAATGCAAAAGAAATTGGAGGTCTGAAAACAGCTATGAAAGCAGACATGGAGATTCAGAGTTTGAATTTTGTTGAGATGATTCCATATCGTGATTGGGGGTGGGGGTGAGTACAATAATGTGATTGGATGAATCTTCTAAAAGACTTGAGCTTTGAACTTTTGATATTGCTATGACTGCTACAGACTATTGGGACTCTGGGAGTTGGACTAAAAATACTTTTAAAATCATGCTACTTCTTAATATGGCCCTCATAGACTTATATGTTTGGTCAAGCCTATTGGGTCCAGGGAGTGGACTGTGATGATTCTGCACAGGGAGTGGCAGGATTAGAAGATGTTGCTTTCTTGGAAATAGATAGAGATCAGATAGAGATAGACAGACAGACAGACAGACAGACAGATAGACAGATAGATAGGAAGAAAGGTAGATAGGTAGATAGATAGGAAAAGGCACAAGTGCATACAAACATGCTTCTGAGTGCTCTCTCTCTCTCTCTCTCTCTCTCTGTCTCTCTCTCTCTCAAACACACACACACACACACACACACACTCATTGTTAAATTTTGTGAGTGGGATTATACAGGCATTTTCTAACACTTTTTTTTTTTCCCCACTGGTCTAGAGCCAAAGATAGGTTTTCACGGAATATCCCAAACACCATCACCACTACATTACTATCAATCTTCTTCAAAGAACATGATTGTTGTATTCAATGACATAGCTAGATTATTGTTCTCAGGCCAAATTGGAAATTTCCATACCACATGAGGTATGGACACCCATTTGTAATGAAGAATTATTGTTTACCATAAATATGCAATATGATAAACATACACTAACATATTTGTAACTATCAATAATTTCAGAATTTATTGAATGGTGATTTAATATTTTATCATGTTTTTTAAGGAATTCTTTTTCAAGTAGGCCAAATTTTCCCTAATAACAAGCCATTTACAAATATTATTTGTTTTCAATTTTATTTAATTTTTATGTTTATGATTTGTGCATAAATGGTTGTGTGTGTGGCTCATGTATTTAGAAGCTGAGAATGTCATAAGAATTCCTCATATTTCTTGCGAATGGAATCACAGGCTTTTGAAGAGTCAAGTGATTTTAGTGACTTGAACGCAGTTGTTTAGAAAGATCACCCATTGCTTTTAAATACTGAGCCACCACTTACGGTACAAGCAGATTTTTAACATGCCAATTCTAACTGCTTGCTTTGACATTCCATTTCAGTGTAGTCTTTCATGAGAAGATAAACATTTTAAAATGCTCTATCACCTTTAAAGGATGTAGGAAATTAAACATCTGAAGTCCATAAATGGAGGAATGAAGGCAAAAGCTCAGAAATGTGTAATAATTCTACTTTTATCAGAGAAATAATTTCACAATCTGGTTACAAATTTATACAAACTTGTTACATGCACCCTGTCCTCTAAGTCTTAGGTCTGGGTAGAAACTATTGACATTATAAAGGAAAATATCCTATACAGAGAGAAATGTCAAAATTAATTACTGACAATTTCTTTACAATACTGTGAGAATATCTGAATTGCTCTCATTGTCCATAAGCTGTGTTAGTATTTGTAGACAATATGAACATAAGTTACAGTAAATACATGTAGATACTGAGCTGTCAGACCAAGTTATATAGACTGAGACATTTTTCTATACCAGGCTGCATAAACTTCCTGGATCCTAAATCTGTCTAGTGTTTAAATCAGAGCTTGACATCTCTCCATCTAGAGAGCACCTGTTTCATAAATTCCAGTGACAGAGAATGTTCTAGTAATTTTGACTTCTAACTTCAATTTTTGTTAGGCTGATATTGAGAATCAGAGAAAAAATTACCAAATTTGACAAAACCTACACTTATATTTAGAAGTACTGAAAATAACATGATTCATTATTGGAAAAAGGATATAGGTTTAAAAGTAAGCTTTTACCTACTGGACCTTAAAACATTAATAATCCAAGAGCTAAGAACATAGCCTTGTAGCAATTTTTGCTATTCAAAAATTATTATGTTTAATCTATACACACCAAGAAAACTTTGACTGTTTCCATATTACATTCTGTTCTATATACACTTTATGCTTATGGTAATTAGTATATTTCAATGCAAACTATCCAACTTCCAAAAGAATTAATTAATGACAAAATTTTATTCATATAGTGTTATGCCAAAATGCCTTAAAATTATGTACATATCTCCTGATTTTTTAAAAAAATAAAGTTGAAAGAGGAAAACAGTAAATTAAATAAATATATAAATAAATAAATGTCTTAAAATATTGAAGTAAGAGTGTTGCTCACCAGTGGATAAATTACCAAGATTTTACAAAGCTTTGGACATTGATTTTTGAAAATAAAGAAACACGAATTATGAAAATAAAATACAATAGGGATAAACATATATGGTAAGTATGATTTTCATTGTTTTTAAATTAGTATGGTGATTTTACTAAGTTGTTTTATTTCCCTTCTAAATGTTGTGGCTCTTCCCATTCCCCCTCCTTGATTTCTTTAGCATTTCCCCTCACTGTCTATCAGCAGGTGTTCCCCCATCCTCCACTATACATCAACACTACTTAAACTAATGTATGAAGTATAATTATAGAAATAAGCAAGGTATAAATTACAATTAAGAGAGTTTGAATTTTTAAAAATCATTAGGATGATACATGTAGTATTAATATTTATATTCTGAGATGAATTATTATTTAACATTAATTTTATATGTAAGTCACAGCTTCTGATATTTAATATATACTTTAATAAGAATGTTTCATGTTATTTTTTTAAAAAACTCGGCTAATCTTATACCACAATGGAAATTAGATCAGAGAGAGCGGTTTTGTTGCTTTTGCTGAGCATGCATATGTGTGTGTGTGTCTGTGTGTGTGTGTGTGTGTGTGTGTGTGTCTGTGTGTGTGTTGAATATTCTGTGCTGAGTATGTAGACCTGGACAGACCTATAATTTCCTCTGGGATGCCTATCCTGGGATTAAAAACATATTCCATTGAACTGGTGCTCAATCTTCATCTTTATCTTCTGCATTATTGGGCATATATATCTTCTAAAACCTGTAATTGAGTTTAAAAATCTTCCTTTAGTTTTGGATTACAGACTTTGGACTTTTGTTAGCATTTTCCCAAGTATTCATGGAACATGCCATGCAGGATTAGAAGCATTTTGGAAGTGAGATTTCTGCATACAGTCAATGGTTTTCCATGAGTCATTGGGTATAACTTAGAAAGGCAAACACCCCGAAGCTTGTCTCTGAATTGCAACTCACTGCTTCTCTGCCTTTTCATGTTTATCTTTGTTATATTCCTCATAGCAAGTTGTAGTTTGAGTGGAAAGAATCTCATAGACAATAATTTGCTGTGACTGCCTTTTGGATGATAGCCCACTGAATGGGACAATTTTCCTGTAGATCAATGTTATATGATATTTCATAAAATAATATTGTATCAAGAAATTTATAATTTTATATAATTGATTATTTCATTTAAATAGATTTAATAAACTCATTTATTGAAATATTAAATAGCAGGGTGGGGAGTTAACATTTCAATTGTAAGCAGAGATAGTATCTATTTTTATAAAAAGAAAATTTAGATGGATGGTTTAAGTTGTGTTGCTAGACAGATGGAATAATATTAGAATTAGGGGCATATTTTACTCCATCCCTTGTGTAGTAGTTAGACTACATAGGCTACTAAAAGAGAGCATTGTGCTCTCATTTCTTGCAAGCATGTAATTGTATTTGGAAAAGAATGATAATCTTAGTACAAGTCAATTGATAAATAAAGAAAAATAATCCATCATTTTACGTAGGTTCTAAATTCCTGGATCAATTTATCAGCAAAACTAGTTGTGATTCATATTCAAGTACAAATATATTTAATTTGTCCTGGTAAAAATACAACTATACTGTTATATTTCTAATGAAAATCACTACTTTCAGATTGTTTCATAATTTTTATTGAGGTATATTTAATTACCAAAATATTTTTTATATACCCTTATTATATTTTTAAGTGGTAAAATCTCCATTTTGAAGAATCTGTAAATGGAAAAATTATAAACTCTCATTACACATCTTTATGGTTTTGTTGTTTTATTGCTAGGCAACCATCTGGTACCCATCCACCATTTGTCTCTGATGCCAGTACATGTAACATAGTGTCCTAATAACAGTAAGTCAGTGAGGCTCAATCAAAACTGTACAGCCACCACAACCTACTTGCCATAATATGAATAACTGATTTTGTTGCTTCTGTGACTTTCTTAAGCAGATACACAAAGCTGAGGAATATAGAATGGCTGAAAAGCACCCAAAGAAATGCTCAACTTCCCCAGTCATCAGGGAAATGCAAAGCAAAAGAACCCTGAGATTCTACCTCACAACAATTAGAATGGCTAAGATTAAAACTCAGGTAACAGGAGATGCTGGCATGGATGTGGAGAAAGAGAAACACTTCTCCACTGTTGGTGGAGTTGTAATCTGGTACTTCACTTTGGAAATCATTCTGGTGGTTCCTCAGATTATTGGACACAGTACTACTTGTGGACCTAGCTATTCCACTCCTGAGCATACTCCCCAAACTCCACTATGTTTATTCCAGCCTTATTTATAATAGCCAGAAGCTGGAAAGAACTCAGATGTGCATCAACAGAGGAATGGATACAGAAAGTGTCTTATATTTACAAAATGGAGTACTACACATCGATTAGAAACAAGCACTTTTTGAAATTTATAGGCAAATGGATGGAACTAGAGACTATCATCCTGAGTGAGGTAACCCAGTCATCGAAGAACACACATGATATATAGTCAATGATAAGCAGATACTAGCCCCCAAAAGCTCTGAATAACAAATATCCAATATAAAATTCACAGACATTATGAAGCTCAAAAAGAAGGAAGGCCAAAATGGGGATGCCTCAGTCCTTCTTTGAAAAGAGATCAAAACTCTAATGGGATGTAATGTTAGGTCAAATAGAGGAACAGGAATTGAGGAAAAGATCACTCAGAAGCTGCCTCACCTTGGGATTCACCACGTATGCAGTCACCAAATCTAAGTACTATACCTGATCCCCAAAATTACTTACAGGAGGGAAGCAGACAGAGAGGATTCCTCAGGGGCTATGCTAGAGTCACATAGATAAAGCTGAGCATGCTTGAGCAACCCATCAGTCTAAACTCAGGGTCCCTAATGAGGTTGCTAAAAAATAAAGAACATAAAGAGCTGAAAGGGGCTACAACCTTATGGAAAGATAACATTAAGAACCAACCAAACACTCCAAAATTCCCATGGAGTAAAACACCAACTTTTGTGTGCACTTGGAGAGACCTATTGATCCAGAAGCTGAAGATAGAAGAATGTAGCATCAATGTGAGAAGAGACTTTTGTTCCAGAGAGAGCAGATTTCCCACTGTATGAAATGCCAAGGCAATGGGGTAAAAAGGGGGATCAGGAGGGAGTGACCTTTCTGAAGGCAAAGGGAAGAAAAGTGGTTAAGGGAGCATGGCAGGTAAAAGAGATAACATCTCAAATGTAAATACAGAGTATATTTTAAAAAATGAAAGCAAATAAAAGAAAATATTAACTACAGAAATAAAAACAATAAATAAATATAACACAATTTTGAAATAAAAAATACCATTTCAATAAATCCTGTAAAAAAATAAATAAAAAGTTTCTGTAAGGCTAAAGACACTGTCAAGAAAACAAATCAGCAGCCAACAGAGTGGGAAAAGATATTTACCAACCCCACATCAGATAGAGGTCTAATATCTAAATTATACAAGGTATACAGAGAACTTAAAAAGCTAGACACCAGAAAATTAAACAACCCTATTAAAAAGAGGGGTACAGACTTAAACAAAAATTTCTCAATCAAGGAATATCGAATGGCTGAGAAACATCTAAGGAAGTGCTCAACATCCTTAGCCATCCGGGAAATGCAAATCAAAACAACCCTGAGATTCCACCTCACACCAGTCAGATTGGCCACGGTCCAAATCTCAGATGACAAGAGATGCTGGCGAGGTTGCTAAGAAAGAGGAACACTTCTCCACGGTTGGTGGGGTTGTAAACTGATACAACCACTCTGGAAATCAGTCTGGAAATTGGACATAGTACTACCTGAAGATCCAGCTCTTCCACTTCTGGGCATATACCCCTGAGACACTCCATTATACAACAAAGATACATGCACAACAATGTTCATAGCAGCTCTATTTATAATAGCCAGAAGCTGGAAAGAACCCAGATGCCCTTCAGAAGATGAATGGATACAAAAATTGTGGTACATTTACACAATGGAGTACTACTCAGCTATCAGAAACAATGGCCTAACAAAATTCTCAAGAAAATGGATGCATCTAGAGAATATGATCCTGAGTGAGATAATCCAGGCACAAAATAACAGACATAATATGCAGTCACTGATAATGGAATACTAACCCCAAACCTATGAACACCCCGGAAACAACTCACAGACAGTTTGCAGTTCAAAAAAAAAAAAGAATATATTTTAATTAAAATAGAACAGTATCTCACCCCCCTTTCCTCCCTACAGCCCCTTTTAGTCTCTGTCCTATCTTCTCAAATTAATAGCCTCTTTTGCTATATTGTTGGTACATATATACATATGTGTATGTATATGTACCCATAAATACTTAATTACAACCTTAAAAATGTATTTGTATACTTTTATGAAAAAATGCTGAAAATTTGTACATTTATCTTTGTTTTATAAAATAAAATAAAAAATAAAATAAAATAAAACTAGAAAACTTCTCAATAAAATACTTTCATATGGAATTAAATACATATTTAAAAGTCACATGTCACAATAAGGTTGTTTTTGTTACAGATATGTAATGTTAATTACTATTAACAGATAAATAGACATTGTATAATACATAGAATCACATAATCATTTGACAAAAATACCCTTGGTAGCATTTAATATCATTTTATTAAAGGAGTCTTGAAATTGTAAATTATAGAATTGTCAAACCTTACTATGAGGAAAATTTTCATATGACAAACCCATAGTTGATGTGCTGGAGGGAGAAAAATTGAAAAAAAAATAGAAAGAAATGGACAAAGTCTAAAATGAAAACACACCATTATTGTTGGAAAATGGTGAAAAGTTCTGCATGCTACTTTCCAAATATTATAAATGTCACCAAAATCAGGAGATTAGAGCACAGAGGAATAGATTACTTTTTCAAAATAAATACTTCCCAAGTTACCACTTAATTTATAAATGTAGGAAAAATTAAAAACATATATGAATACCAGATAACAGTATTGGAAATAGGTTATGTTACAAAATGGTAGAAAAAAATGTTAGTAATTCTGCACCACTGTGTACGCTATAGCTGTGTATCTAAAGACACCTCACATTTCCACATGCTGGGAGTGCACCCAGCTGTTCACTGTGTTCACTGTCTTTCTGAATGCCACATTGAAATCCCCCTTCTCTTATTATATATGTAATAGTGTCAAAATTCATATCTTCCTGTTCCTTCTGTCCATCCTGAAACTGGCAGGGCCAAATCACCATGACTTGTTGTGGTTTCCCTCTGATTATAATGTCCAGGTTAACCCTCAGTTGCTTTTATCCCTTCCCATCATCCTTCAGGGAATCATAGAACATAATGTACATTCTCCTAGCAATGTTATTTGTATGCAACATATGTACACCAAAATAACTATTTTTCTTTCTGTCTGTCTGCCTTTATTCACACATATCAATAATTCATGACTCTGTCAGCTTTTTGTAATGTTAATGTTCACCGTGTTTAAAAAAAATTGAGTTGAAGTGACAAGGCAGATTGAAGGCTTAAGGGGAGGGGTACTGCAGCCAACACAACACAGGACAGAACAAAGGAAGCCAGGTCCTGACATAATAGCTTTCTGATCTGATTTTTTAAAGACTTGAGAAGTATAACATAATGTTCTAATTCCAATAGATTTTAATACTTAATATACAAAAATCATGTCTACCTGTGAAACAAATTCTGGGGCTGTGAGGGAGCTGACCTTGTTTGCTGCATTGCCTTGCTGACCATTCCTAGGGTGGATGTGACAGGCTTCTTTGTCTGTCTCTTCTCTGAGCAGGTCTTGCTGCACTGACTTGACTAATCACACTCCCAAACCCCAACTGTGCTAGTGGGTCAGGACAACACTCCAATCACATTTGTGTGTGTGTGTGTGTGTGTGTGTGTGTGTGTGTGTGTGTGTGTGTGTATGTGTGTGTGGTTGCCAGGCTGCGGGCATTCAAAATCTTTTCTAAAGCAAATGGCATAAGCGAGAGAGCCCTGAGCTTTCAGCTGCCTATTGTCAGTGGGAAAGATGGGGGTCATCAGAATCCACTATACAATTTGGTTAGGAATAAATTTAAAGTATTTTGTGTGTAGTTGGTGACTACACTATTGGATTATATTTTCCTTTGGATATATATACACACATAAAGTAAAGACAGTTCTTAGGAAAAACACAACCAAAACTAGGGAAAGTACAAAAGCACTAGACACTTGCAGTACAATCAGGAGAAATCATTAAAGAATAAAAGATTCGGCAGTAACAACGTTCTGCACCAATCAGGCTTTACTTCATTAGGCATATTTTAAAGTTTCCTATTTATTCGCCTAAAATAACCCCTTAACAGGAATGTAGTATTTGTTGCATTGGTTTATCCTTCAGTGACATTTTTTCCTCGTGTTCTGAAAATTTATTTATGTGAGATTCTTGATTATTTGCTTTTAAATAGGGTCCTACTCATTAGAATTTGCTGGACTCGGAAATCACTTCATAGATTAAGGTGACTTTGAAATCAGAGATTTACCAGCATCTCCCTCATAAGTACTACAAGTCATGGATTTTAGTAAAGTAAACCTAGATTTTAGAAAGTTTAACCATTTGTGTACATTGCTCTCCTTTTTTTCATCTCTGTCTCTCCCAGGAGATGAGTAAGAAATTACTAAATGTCCTTTGAATTTGGACAGTCTACACTGTGCACTATAAAATCATGGAAGGAAAAAAAATAACAAAAATAAAAATGTCTTTTGAATGCATATAAACTACCTGGCTTCCTGTCCCATGGTAATTCTTTCAGAAGCTATAACTGTGTCGCTAAATTTGCTTCAGTGTAGAAATGAACAGATAGGTATGGTAAAATACTGGATCATACCATCCTGAGAGAAGGGATGGCCACACTTATACAGGCTGGGCTACTGCAGATCAGTTCATCAGAAGCTTCTGCCAATGCTGTAGAAATTTAAAGCTTGCTGAAAAAATACTTCTGTCATCTTGAATTTTAAAGATACCTTTCAAATATCGATTCCTAGGATGAAAAAAGCCAGTGAATGTACAATGCAATTGTGATGTATTGTCAACATTGTCAGAGGATACTGGACAGCATATACTGAACAAGAATCACTGACTAATTATTTTTAAAGACTGAGTTTGAATCAAATGCTCTTTCTGTCAAAGAACATGCTGTGTGGAATATGCTTGCTTTAAAAATACAGGATTTCATCTATATCTGTCACTTAGCACATGATGCCAAAAGGCTTGTAAATCATGGCTATTCTGTCTTCAATATTTTAAAATATACATAAATATCAAGGATCATATAATCTTAGGTGAACAAGAAAATTAATTCAAGATTTTTTTATCTACCCTTATACTTTGCTATGCAGTGCAATCAGGTCACTGAAAATACTTAAAGAAATTTCTGTGCTTTAAAATAAATTACATTTTTATCATACAGTTAATTAGAAATTGTGAATATACATGTAAAATTATCAATAACTAGACTTTGGGATATATAATTCTTAACTGGAACACAGAAATACAATTTGTTGGTGAAGCGGCTACAGGTAAGGACTCTCAACCTGGTCCTACCCAGAAGGACAGGTTCACCTACCTCAATTATTCAATTAAGTTAATCTTGATCAAGGATGTCAGAAGTTTGACTCTCAAGTGATTCTAGATCCCATCAAGTGGAAAGAGATAATAACCATCTCAGTGGCATCTAAGAATGACACCTGTATGATCGGTGTGCAGTATACTGTGCTATGATGTTCATTGGATTAAAACTGCAACTTCATAATATGTAATTTGATTCACGTTCTAACATTGATAGTTTTATTTAGGAAACTTTTACAAAGGTCTGTGTACTGCCTACCATATCTGTATAAGGAAGAGGACTTTTATTGGCAAAATTGAAGGGATGCTTAATATGGGCACTTAGAATAATTATAACAATGTGGAATTTATAGATCTTAACAATAATTCAAAGGGTTCAGGCTGTACTCTCTGGAAGTACAGTGAATTGTTTGCTTACTACTTTGTCATTTTTCTGGCAGGAGTGTAATTTGTATATTGTCAGATATTGCAAATACATTCTTTTCTATAGGATAGAATGCTAGTTTACATGTGATGATCATTTTATTCATGTTTCTTGATCTATTCGTTACCTCTGATTGTTTTAATATTCTCTCTTCCTCCTTTTATTCTCCCCATTCTTCTTCTCCTTTACTAATTTCTTCATTTTGTATTTTTGAAACTTGTGATATCATGTCCCTTCTGTAGCCTAGACCAGCCTCAACCTTCAAGCAATCATTTTGCTTCCATCTCTAGAATGATTAGACTACAGATGTCAATCAATATAAGCTTAATAATATTTATTTAATTTTCAAATATGTATTGAAAATTACTTACTTTTACAATTAATTGTTAATAAAAATCAACCGGTCATATTGGCACATACTTTTAAATCTAACACCTGAGAGGCACAGGCAGAGACCACACTGAGTTTAACTACAGACAGAATTACATTTTGGAATCCTTTTGTAACAAAAATACATCAATAAAATTACTATTGTAATAGCAAAAAATCATTTCTGGTTTTTCTGTGTCTTTAGTGGCAAACCAAAGATTGCTGATGTAGCAGATTACAACTCAAAGCACAAAAAGGAAGCAGAGAGTCATTTGAAATATCATGAGAGTTTTCAAAAATAGAAAGCTATCCCAGGGCTACCTTGAGTCCAGCAGTGCTACATCTCTTAGTCTTCTCCAGGCAGTTACGTTAGGAATCGCGTATTTGAAAATTGGAGACTAATAGTCATTCAAACCACTGCTTTCCATTCCTTGTCTCTCACAGTCTCAGAACCACATCACAATGAAATCATATATGATACAACTTTAATAGACTCCATCACCTCTCATAGAATGAATATTTTTTAAATGGTGGCAAGGTGTACTAACAGCCAAGTCAATACTTTCAGTGTAACTGCTGTAAAATCTAAAGCAGGTTACATACTTCCAGCATAGCACAGAGCACAATAACCTTCTCTATTAAATGAATCAGGCTTTCCTGAGAAATGCTTAGGATGACAGTGAGCTTGATACCTTTCTGCCTCTACATCCTGGGTGCTTTATTTCCTTGTGTGTACAATCTAACCTGAACTTGTGAGGAAGGTCAAACAAATCTATTTTTGCTACATAAGTATTTTACCAAATATTAAATATCAAAAATATCTGTCCAGGAATTGCAATCCCAACAGCCTTTTAGTTTCAACCACATTAAGAATTCAGTCTATTCTTTTCTATCTTTTTTTTCTTGAGCTTCACACAGTCTGTGAGTTGTTTCTGGAGTGTTCAGTGCTTTCTGGGGTTAGTATCTCATTATCAGTGACTGCATATTATGTCTATTCTTTTGTGACTGGGTTATCTCACTCAGGGTGATATTCTCTAGATGCATCCATTTTCTTAAGAATTTCGTTAAGTCATTGTTTCTCATAGCTGAGTAGTACTCCATTGTGTAAATGTACCACGATTTTTGTATCCATTCACCTTCTGAAGGACATCTGGGTACTTTATGCTCATTGTAACCAGTAAGACCTTAATGCACACTATCAAACCTTTGAAAAAAAAAAGCCAAACATTGACAAAAATGTATTCGTATACTTTTATGCAAAAATCCTTAAAATTTGTACATTTATCTTTTTTTAAATAAAGTTGTTCAAAAAAAGTAGATGAAATAAAAAAAGACAAAAAATAAACAAAAAAATAATAAAATCATTATGTTTAGTCTTTACACACACAAAAAAAGAATTCAGTGTATTAGGAAATAGTCCTATATCTTTCAAAAATACAATTTCTCTGTAAAACACCAAAATTTAATTTGAAAAATGTGGTTTCATCAAATTACAATGTAATTTTTAAGCAAGAGAAAATTATTCATATGATAGTTTATAACATTTTAAATGTTATCCTCTTTCACAGTTTTTCCCTTTCCTCTTCTTTTTCACATGCACCTATTAGGATGATCTCTCTCCCACCGCACCACCCTGGCATTCCCCTATGCTCGTAAAAGGAGCTTTCACAGGACTTTGCTATATATGTGGCTGGAGCCCCATGTCATCTCATGTGTACTCTGTGCTTGGTAGTTTATTCCCTGGAAGCAGAGGTAGAAGGTTGGTTGATTTTTTTTTCCTGTGATGTTACAAACCCCTTCAACTCTTCAGTGCTTTCCCTAACTCCTCCATAAGGGTCCCCATGCTTAGTCATATGGTTGGATGCAAGCATCTAAATTATATCAATAAGTTATACTTCAGGAGAGAAGAATAAAGCAACTTCGTGAACAAAGCAAAAATCAAACCCCACCAGTGGTAATATTAATTATCATAATATCTGTGATTTACTATTATCTGGCATCTAAAGGATCTGGGTAACTTTTCTAGCTCTGCCCTGTGCAGAACATGTACAGCTAGGTTATGGTATTCTCTCCATCAACTACTCCTCTCTTGGTTTTTGCTAATCTTTTTGGTCATCCTCTGATACTTGCAGCCACCAAATCACTGGGATACCTGGCAGCAAATGAGCTGTACTTTTACTAGTGGGATCTTCCGGTATGTCTTCAGGAAATCCATCCCTGATACACAGTAACAGATGCTGTCCATGTCTTAATGCTTTCATAGCCAGTGCCATTTTTATGTTTCTATTCACTAGTGAGTTCAGTATGCAACAGACTTAGGACCCTATTCTTTTGAGGACACAGTTTCTTCATGTGGACCCTGAGGAAACACTTTCTGGAGACATCATGTCAATGTTGCTGGCCTCTTCCTTATAACAACAGATTTACTGTTTAAACCAAGATGACCAGCATCCTTTTCCAGTGTGCCAAGGGTTTTCTTCCCTTTAGCGGTCTTGCATAGAAATTTCCGAATTAAAATTTTCTCCAGTACATTAGGGAAGCTTTAGGTCATGAAGAAAGAAAATTCTCGAGGATCCTGGGCTTAAATACTGGATGAAATATGTAATGTTCTCATTGTTAATGTGATGAAAAATAAATATGCAATGAGAGAGGATGGAAGTTAAACAAGATATTTCTGCAAAATTAGTAGATTTTTTAAATGATGTTAGCCACTAACAGTAACAGAAAATTTAGATCAGCTGAGAAGACATTATGCACAAGTCATCCTAAATAATGCACCTGTGATAAAGGCGACAGGTCACCTCCTCTCCCTTCCAGTCCTCAATTGTCCCGCTCCTAGAAAGCAGCAGCCAGCTTAGAAGAAGTGACATATATTAATACAAATTTTGACAAATAGACACTTGAGGTAAAAGATCTCAAGAGCCTGAACAAAAGAGGCTATTCCAGAGTACAGGGAACTCTATTGTTCAATGCTGATGGTTAGAATGGACTGTGAAAGTAATTTGGGGTCAAAATTATGGAAGGGAATGAGGATTCACTTAAATATCCCAAAGCACTTAGGTTGGAAAGTGTGGTTGAGAGAAGGAGCACCTTCATGGAGGCAAGAGGAGAGGAATGGAAGATAGGAATAGGGGGAAAGGAGACTACATTTGAAAGGTAAATACAGAGAATATCCAATAAAAAGGGGAGAGAAAGTCCCAATAAAAGAGCTATTACATGCCTGGTTGCAGGGAATGTGAAGGCTGTAAAAGTGTCATGACTGAGAAGTATTCCCCTGAATTTAGGCAGGTTTAATGTTCATGCTATCTGGTCACTAATGTGACCATGATAAATTCAGTATAAAGGATTGATGTGGGTGAAATTGGAAAAGAAGGCAGAGATGAAAAGAATAATGTGCATTTTTGATAACTAAGTAGAAAGCTACATTTGAAAGAACTCTTGCTCAAGGGAGGAGGTAATGGCAAAATGTCACAGAGGTGCTACCCATAGAGTTGAAGGTCTTAAGCCTGTTTCTCTAATTACACCTTGGTTCTTGTTGCTTCACTGGGAAAGGAGGCTTCATTGTGGTTAGTATTTCATTTCCAGTGTGGATCACTATGTCAGGAGCACCTAATTAATCTTTATTATTCCTTTATTGTGATGGAGAAAGGCACAGAAAGGTCTTTGAAGGTTCATATTAAAACCCATTAAAATGTAAGATAAATGTTTTGAAAGTCACTTTTTCCTTCAGAGAATTTTGAAGACTAAACAATTATGTCTCCAATTTGAGGATTGACTGCAAGAACTCAAAGGTATATTTCTACTTAGATAAGAGAAAGTAATTTATTAATCATATGACAATAGTTTATTTACCCATGTCCTCCAGTTGTTTGCTGTAGAGGAAAATTACAGAAAGCCAAAAAGAATGATAATCTTTTCAGAGAGAAGTGTTAGAAAAAAAATTAAAAAAAAAATTTTCACACAATTTATCAAATCCCTCTTTATGAGGACTGGGATATAACTTTCCCCCCTGTCTCTTAAGACTGGCTATAGATCTCAGCATTCCCTACCACATGTATCAGAAATTCCAGTGAAAAGGAGTTTTCAAGGAAATTGACCTTTAATTTTATTTCATTATGCTGATGTTGAAAATCAGAGTTAAACAGATCATTTTAGGCAAAACTAACATGTGATGGTAGAATTAATAAAAATATCACAGTTGTTTATTGGAAAGGATAAATATATTTGAAAAAATAAGACCTTTTTTGAACAAAAAAAAAACTTGATTTGGAATGACAATGTTAAACACAAGGAGAACATTTGAGAAACAGAGACAAAGATCTATAGATAGATGCCAAAAAGTATAAGTTAAAAGAGTCACAGCAAGCAGAGACAATATGCAATAAAAATGATTTAAAAACTGTCACAACAGAAACCAGAACAGCAGCAATAACAAAACATCCTAAAAGCAACATTTCTTTGCCCAAAATTTCATCCAGAATGCAAAATATTTTATGCTACATGTACATTTTCCCACAAAATTATATTTTATTAAGAACTGTATTTCCTATGAGCAAGAATCTACCTTTCGCATGGTTTCTCATTCTTATCCCTCCTCTTTTCATAATGAATTCTTATCTCTGATTCTTCTTTAGCCACTCTTCCTCAGTACTTAAACATTTTTGATTAACTAGTTCTTTACTTGCTCCTTGGCTATAAAAAAATTTTGAGTATCCAATGTTGTGTTCTGATAGAACAAAATATCTAAAAATGAAGGCCACATATAAGGTTTAAAAATATTAAAATTAATTAATTTACTGACATTCTAAAAATAGAAATGAATATAAATGAAACACCCACAAATTGCTTAAAGTAACTTAGACCAATCCCTAGATTATTTTAGTGACATAGGAATTGTGAACAAATTTTGTGGCACTGAAGCAAGTATCTCCTATAAAACATTGTATTGCACTTATGTGCTTAGACATCTATTGCCTTATATATTAAAAAACTGCAGAATTCAAAGCAGATTTGTTGTTAGACATCCATATCCCATTTTAAAAATTTACACTTAAATTTATGTTAAATAAGACTACAATCTGCTGAAAATATCCATGAAAAAATTACCATTTAAAAACTATGGAAAATAACTTATGAAGGAGTCATGTGATCCCAAAGTTAAAGCTGAATTCTTCACTTCCATATTGACAAAAGCACATCTTTCTTTTGGGCACATTTGTAAATCCATATCTAGAAAACAAGAACAGCAAAAATAAAGGGGGGGACACATATACTATCAGTAGTAATTGAAAATTCATGATTCAAAGGATGAAATTCTGATTGTGAAAATTCGAAAGGCAAACAACTTCACCCAACCACAGTAAGATAATAAAAGCAGTTTCACTTCTATGTTTGACACAAGTGAAATCTGAACCTGAAAAAAACTTTGTCCTTGTAGTTTCACTGCATTTTCCTTCCTCTGGAGGTCAGGGGTGTGACACTGTGCTGTGCAGTGCTTTTATGACTCCTTTCCTGTAGTGGGTCAACTGACTGGAGCAGGATGCTGCAGTAGCATCTTAGGTATGCTGAGGGTAATGGAAGGAAAAGAACTTTCTCAGCATTAATGTGGGTTTATACTAGTCGGTATTGGTTGATTTACGGAGGAAAATATTTGTCCTACATGAAAAAGAAACTTAGGGTGGGATAGGCATCTCTTCATGCTGACTCATGAGTACTTCCTGCTTTATAAACTGGCACAGTTGCACCTGACAATTCATAAGAACCCCTAACCCCCACCAAACCCTTGTACACAGCTAATTGTTCAGCCCTAATGAAAATAGCATGTGTCCTAGGTCAGTCCAGAAGTGCTAATGTTCATCACTGAGGGAGGTTTGTGCAATTACTGTTGCTAGAAAAATTGTCCCCTCCATTGTGGTTGAAGAAAATAAATGTGACAACTCTCAAAACAATTTTTAAGTCAGAGAATCATCACATGATTAATTAATTATTCTTCTGATCCATGTGTGATTATCAATCTCTTCAGCTGTAGCTGACATTACACTGACATGCAATGTAGAACAGGATTATTATACATGATATTATAACAGTAAAGACCAGAGTATGAATAACAGAAGTAACAATAGCTATTGAGAGAAGAAAACATCCTGTCTACCCACAGATTACTATGCTTTGGCCATCGCCTATCTTATCAACACTGACTATGTTATTTCTGATACGCACACGCACACGTGGGAGCACACACACACACACACACACACACACACACACACACACACACATGTATGTATGTATATATAGTAGGGCATTCAAAATCATTTAATCTGGTTTGAAATTTAATATTTTTTAAGTTGTTTAATTTTCAAAT
The DNA here is from genome assembly GCF_963924665.1 of Micromys minutus. Lineage (NCBI taxonomy): Eukaryota > Metazoa > Chordata > Mammalia > Rodentia > Muridae > Micromys > Micromys minutus. Next base: position 62,591,555 of record NC_137972.1, read on the forward strand.
TTGCCCGTTACTGATCTAAAGTAACAATATTTTTGTAATCATAATTTGTAACTAATAATTTTATTTGAACCATTATTTTGTTAAGCGATTTATGTATAGAGATATTAGAGGATAGTTTTAGATTCTGAATGCATAGGTAGTCAGATGCAAGACTGAGGTGAGCTCTACCTATATAAACTCTGAAAGATCTCATCCTGAGATCAGCAAGAATAGGACTGATTTCCATTTTGTTCTGGGCCTGCATGTCCCAGAGCAAATAGATCTTATGCCTCGACCTCAATCATCCTTGAGGTAGTTACTGTGTCTGGTGGCAAATTACTGCTCAAACTTCCATCTCACTGTGAGGATATGGAAGCAACTGGAATTCTTTCTGCAAATGAAGCAGTCTTAGACCTTCAACTACAGATAATGATGTATACCCAGTACAAACCCCTATCTCTGCCTCAAACCTTATATAACTTTGCTTACCACCAATAAACAAGAGCTGTTTTGCTCAAAACCATCTCTATTGAAGGCTATTTATCAACACTGATGCATACCAAATTCTTCTCCCAACCACCTGACTCAGCTAAGCTTCGTTCTTTCATTTCCTGTCTAGTGTAGTCCTGGGGTTAAAACAAACACAGGCCAGTAGATACTTAAAATACAGAAGTGATAAGATAAGAACATGTTATAAACAAAATTCTCTCTGAGGAGAAATGGAGCCTAAATGGCTCTTTACAGTATACAGGCAGGAATGTAACTGGAGAGACAAAGAGACCAACCCAGACTGAAACTCTTCTTCCTAAAATGTGTATTATCTACAAAAAACATGGGGACAAAGATGGATTCAATATTCAGGGAAGAGACAAAGGATAACCTGACCAATTTATGACATATCCCATGGGCAAGCACCGATCCCTGGCACTGATATTGATACTCTGCTATACCTCTAGACACAAACCTAGGATGACTCTCCTCTGAGAGGCTCCACACAGCCTGAGACAGAAGCAGATGCTGAGACCCACTGCCAAATATTGCTTGGAGCTCATTGAATTTTTTGTAAATGTTGAGGGCAGGACTGAAGTCCAAAAAGGGGATAGTAAATCCACAGCATGATGAAAAGAATCAAAGAACCTGGATACAGGGTCCACTCAGAGACTGAACCACCAACAAAAAAAATACATGGCATTGACTTAGGACCCCTGCAACATGTAGCACACATGGAGCTCAGTCGTCATGTGGTTCCACAACTGTAATGGAGGATGACCCTAAATCTGCTGCCTGTTTGTGGAATTCATTCCTTGGCTAGACTTCTCTTTTGCCCTCAGTGGGAGAGAATGCACCAAGTCATTTATAGACTTGAGTTGGCACTGTAGGCTGATACCAAAGGGGAAATACAGTCTCTCAGACTATAAGCTGAAGTGAGTGTAGGGGAAGTAATGTGTGAAGGAGAGGCGTCAGCAATTGGTATGTAAAATTAATAAATATAAAAATTAATGGAATAAAATGAGTGATACTAGTGAGAACATACAATCATGACATGCCATATCACCCAGAAATAGCAATTGAGGTTTATTAGGTTTCCCAATAAAAGCCACTACAAAAAGTCAAAACAAAGAATTTTCTAATCCCAATAGCAATTAAAAATTAATGTCTTCTGAAGGAAACCAAGTCAATGTCTTAAAGACAAAGATTATTTATTCCACAAACTATTGGTGTAAACAATCTCTTCCACACAGTTTCTTGTGACAGCACAATCCCCTACCCACAGTGTAGCTTCTTTTCAGTATTCCAGGAGTTTGGTAAAGTAAATCATGTATTTCTTGTAAGAGTCACAGCAGACTTCAAAATAATTGCTCTGTTTCAAGTCACAATTTTATACCCTGGTACAATATTTTAAGAAGTTTTTGCTGTTGTTTCTAAGATTTAAAACACATAAAATATTCATTGTATGTTCATGGTTCTTGCAGGATGCTTGTGGACATATGTATTAGGCTGTAGGCCTCTGAAAGTAAAACATATGTAAAAAAAAATTTTAAGTAAGTTAAATGATTCTCACAAAGTTTAAATTAGAATATATTGACCACATACAGTAAATAAATTGAAAATGCATCACAAAGTTTAAAGAAATTGACCTTCATTTCTACTTGTTGGAAATAGTCCTGAAAAGTAGCCACATAAATATACATATATTAACAGGAAGATGTGGTACTTTCCTATATGTCTTCATTAATTAATGTAATACTGTTAATAGAAGTGGGCCAATGCAATTTCTCATCATGTAAAAACACCTGCTATGAAAGTTCAGAGACCTAAATTAGATGTCTGGAAGCCACATGGAGTATACTGAACCAGCTCCCCCAAGTTATGTTCTGAACTTCACAAGTACACTCTCTAGTTCTCCCATGATATCTTTTGAACTTCACAAGTACACTCTCCAGCTCCCCCAAGTTATCTTCTGAACTTCACAAGTACACTGTGGCAAGTAGATTTGTTCACTGGTATACATGTCAGACATGCACACACAGTGGTAAGAAGTATGATCTATATTTATTTATTTAATAAGTCATTAAGAAATCTTCAAAAGTTATAGTATTTGTGCTATTTTATTATCTTCCTTTATTTATTTTTAATGTTTATTAAAATGTACTTTTACTTAGGCATCTTAAAAAGTTTAGACATATATGTGTATTAGTACATTAGAAATGAAAGTTGAGAACCATTAGGTTGCCATGAGTTTTGTGTATAAAATCAACAATTCATTGAATTGTGCCTTGTTTCTAGACTTTCAATTCTGAACCACTGGACCAAAATGTATATCAGTTATGTAGATTAATTCTGTAATGTATTAAATATTTATTTGGTATATTATGTGTGCATATTATTCTCATTATTATGTGTGCATATTATTCTCATTTTTTTTATCAACTTGACTCAAGTTGAGTTTTCTGGGATTAGAGAACCTCAGTTAAACTGTGTTACCACTTTTCCTATATAAGTCTGTGGGGTCATTTTTGTAGTTGATCATAGAAGTGGAAGGACCCAGCCCACTTTGTGTTGTACCATGCCTGTTCAGATGGTCCTAGGGTGTGTAAGGAAGTACTCTGAGCTATCCACACTGGGGAAAACTGGTAAGCAGCAGCATAACTTCTTCTTACATTACTTACTCCAGTTCCTTCCTTGAGATAATACCTTGTGTTCACTCACTGATGGAGTGTGCCTTGAGACTTTAAAGATGAAATCAACTTTGTTCTGACCAAAAAAATGTACCTTTACCTGTGTATCTAATATTACTTGTGACAAATATATAATTCAAACATTAAACTTATAAAAAATCAAAATTGCACAGATTGTTGTGGATACTTTCTGGGACAAAGACATAATTTTTGCAATGAATAAGAAAGTGTAGCTCAAGAATAAATGAGGTATTAAATACAAATTTTATTGAAAAACAAAGATTACATCTGTAAGAGTTCTTGATCATAGAAACCAAAAAGCATCTGCAAATATCAGACTTGTGCAATTATTTTCATACTCCTTAAAATATGAAGATAAGAGTACATTGTTGAAGGTCTCACATTTAATTTTCTGCACGTACAAAAAAAATAGGCCTTAACTAACCAGAAAATTGTTTTTCTTATCTACCTTTCATGCTACAAGAAAGTGTTGTTCACATTGTTAGCAAGAGAAAATATAATGATTTTTTAATTTATTGCTGGACATTGCAGGCTACAGTAATTACCTGAGTGATGAAACTGTTTATAGGACTAAGAAAACACTTTCATTATTGTAATTAAAGCTTTCCTCAAAGGGTGAAAAATCAGGGATGAAACTGCATAGTTCAAAAACGTGAGGGAAGTTGTAGGTCTTAGCATAAAATCATTTGATACTCTTTGAAATGTCTACTAATTTGTGCTGTACTTGGGGTTTGGTTAGACATAATCCTTGTTGCTTTCAGTTTTGCTGAATACATAAATGAATATCCTCTAAAAAACCAAGTCCAGTAAAGGACTTCTCATCTATAGTTGGGACTTATACCTGGGTGGCATTACAATTGATGGCTGCTGGATGAGTGTTAATTTTCTTTAGAAATGTGACCACTAGGAGCTGAGTAGTCATGCAGCAGTGCTGCGGTCCAGAGGAGCAGTAACGCAGTGACCCTGGGACTTCTGTATGAGCCTGTAAAATGAATGAAAATAAACCTGGTAATTCACAAAATCTTGTTTGTGTTTTCTGCCAGAAAAGTGAAGACTGTCCCAATAAATACGGAGAAAAGAAAACATGTGAATAATAGAATTTCAGTGTCTACTACTACTGTTTGCTAATATCAAGTGGAATGTGGCAGAGAGGTAAAGAAGAAGAAGGAGTTTATGGCTTCCAAATAGAAGATATCAGGAAGGAGGTCCATAGAGCTTCCAAATTAAAATATACAGTTTGCAAGAAGAATTGTGCTTCAATTGGATGTGTTGTACCGCAGTGTAAACAAAGTTATTACTTGCCTTGTGGACTGCAAAAAAATGTATTTTCTAGTTCACTGGCAATTTTCTGTCATTTTCCTAGAAACATCAACCGGTTCAAGCAATTACATCTAATAAATATAGAGACTCTTTACCGCATACTGTCTGTTTGAAATTTGTTGAGCCTATTCCTACTTATAACATATTACAAAGTCCCTGCAGTAAAAATGCTTGGTTTCATAGAGATTTTTTACAGGTTCAAGCAATAAATAGAGTAGTGTTTTTTTTGGATGTACACTATGTAATAATAAAAACATCTTTCAGAAAGAAATGCTGAGAATGAGAATTCATATTCCTGAAAAAGTTGCATCCTGGAAATTAGAAGAATATTTGTATCAAGAGCTGTTGCAGACTTCAGGGTGCACAACAGGGCATGGCCCATCTGCTACTCGGATCAGCAACTCCTAAAGCTTTAAAGACTGGTGAGTAGGAGATCTGGGAAGCCAAGGAGCAGAGAGATTTCTGTGGAGTGCGCACAGTAAGCACACCCCCAGGCCTGCCTGATCCAGGGACCAGGAAAACAACTTTAGAACTCCTGTATTCACCCAGCGGTGACTTCAGGGTGCAGTACAAAGCACGGCCCATCTGCCACTCGGATCAGCAGCTCCTAAATCTTTAAAGACTGCTGAGTAGGAAATCTGGGCAGCCAGGGAGCAGAGAGATCTCTGCGGAGTGCACACGGTAAGCGCACCCCCAGTCCTGCCTGATCCAGGGACCAGGAACACAACTTTGGAACTTCTGTTTCCACCCAGCGGCGACTTCAGGGCACAGTACAGGGCAAGGCCCACCTGCCTCCCCCGAGCAGCAGCTCCTAAAGGCTTAAAGACTGGGACCAGGAATACAGTTTTGGAACTTCTGTTTCCACCCGGTGGCGACTTCAGGGAGCAGAACAGGGCGCAGGCCATCTGCCACTCAGATCAGCAGCTCCTAAAGCTTTAAAGACTGGTGAGTAGGAGATCTGGGAAGCCAGGGAGCAGAGAGATCTCTGCGGAGTTCGCAAAGTAAGCGCACCCCAGCCCTGCTTGATCCAGGGACCAGGGACACAACTTTAAAACTTCTATTTCCACCCTGTGGAAACCTCAGGGCGCAGAACAGGGCTCAGCCAATCTGACACCTGGACCAGTGGAGATCCAGAGACACAGACCATATACAAGGGAAAGGCAAGAACATATCACTGACAACAAGATGTTGAGAGGAAAGCGAAAGAGTATGTCCCAAAGAAACCAAGACAACGTGGCAATACCAGAACCCAGTTCTTCCATAACAGCAAACATTGGAATGCCAAACACTCCAGAAAAACAAGACACAGACCTGAAGTCATACCTCAAGATGCTGATAGAGATACTTAAACAAGGACGGGAGGGAAAGCAAAAAGGTTCAGATGCTTTTAAAGAAGAAACAAGAAAAACACTCAAAGAACTCAAAGAACTAGAGGAAAACAGAACCAAAGAGATGAGGGAATTTAAAACAGAAATTGACACAATAAAGAAAACACTAAAAGAAATAACCCTAGAGGTAGAACACCTAAAAAAGAAATCAGGAGTCACAGAAGCAAGCATTTCCAATAGACAACAAGAGATTGAAGAGAGAATCTCAGGGAGAGAAGACAACATTGTAAACATAGACAAAACAGCTAGAGAAGATGCAAAAACAAAAAGCTCCTAACCCAAAACGTCCAGGAGATCAAGGATACAATGAAAAGACCTAACCTAAGGATAATAGAAATAGAAGACGAAGAAGAGTATCAACTAAGAGGCACAGTAAATATCTTCCAAAAAATCGTAGAAGAAAACTTCCCTACCCTCAAAAATGAGATGACCACGAGAATAAAAGAAGCCTTAAGAACTCCAAATAGGATGGACCAGAAAAGAAATACCTCCCGACACATAATACTCAAAACACCAAGTGCGCAAAGCAAAGAAAGAATACTAAAAGTAGTAAGAGAAAAAGGTCAGGTAACATATAAAGGCAGATTAATCAGAATCACAGCTGATTTCTCAACAGAGACTATAAAAGCTAGAAGAGCCTGGACAGACATCATGCAGACACTAAGCGAGCACATGTGCCAGCCCAAGCTGCTATACCCAGCAAAACTGTCAATCACCATAGATGGAGAGATCAAGATATTTCAAGACAAATTAAAATATACACAATATCTGACCACAAACCCAGCACTACAACGAATTATAGGTGGAAAACCCAATACAATGAGGGAAAATACAGCCTAGTGAAAACAAGAAACATCCTAAACAAGAAAACGAAAAGAAGAAAAAGACACAGACACAACTCAACCCACAAAAGCAATAATGGCAGGAAACAGGAACAACTATTCCTTGATATCTATTAACATAAATGGACTCAACTCCCCAATAAAGAGACATAGGCTATCAGACTGGATACATAAACAAAATCCAGCCTTTTGCTGCATACAGAAAACTCATCTCAGAGACAAAGACAGACACTGTCTCAGAGTAAAAGGGTGGGAAAAAACTTCCAAGCAAACAGCTAAAAGAAGCAAGCTGGAGTGGCTATTCTAATATCGAATAAAGTAAATTTCCAATCAAAAGTTATCAAAAAAGTTAAGGAAGGACACTTTTTACTCATTACCGGGGAAATCTGTCAAGAGGAACTCTCAATTCTTAACATATATGCTCCAAATAATAAAGCACCCACATTCATAAAAGAAACCCTACTAAAGCTCAAAAAATATATTTCACCCCACACAATAATAGTGGGAGACTTTAATACCACATTCTCACCAATGGGCGATCATGGAAACAGAAACTGAACAAGGAAACTACAAAACTAGCAGAGACTTTGAACAAAGTAGAATTAATTGATATATACAGAACATATCATCCTAAAGTAAGAGAATACACCTTCTTCTCAGCACCGCATGGCACCTTCTTGAAAATTGACCACATAATTGGACACAGAACGAGCCTCAATCGATATAAGAAGATGGAAATACTCCCATGCATCCTCTCAGATCACCATGGTCTACGGCTAGTCTTTAACAACAAAAAGACAACAAAAAGACTATGTACATATGGAAACTAAATAACGCTCTGTTAAATGATAGCAGGGCCAAAGAAGAAATAAAGAAAGAAATTAAAAACTTTTTAGAATTCAATGAAAATGAAAACACAACATACCCAAACCTATGGGATACAAGAAAAGCAGTACAGAGAGGAAAATTCATAGCCCTAAGTGCTTCCAAAAAGGAACTGGAGAGAGCTTACATCAGCAACCTGACAGTACAGCTAAAAGCCCTAGAACAAAAGAAACAGATATACCCAAGAAGAGTAGACGTCAAGAAATAATCAAAATTAGGGCAGAAATAGACCAAATAGAAACAAAAAGAACCATTGAAAAAATCAACAAAACCAAGAGACAGTTCTTTGAGAAAATCAACAAGATTGATAAACCCCTAGCAAGACTAACTAGAGGGCAAAGAGAGAGTATACAAATTAACAAAATCAGAAAGGAAAGTGGAGACATAACAATTGAAACTGAGGAAATTCAAGAAATCATCAGATCCTACTACAAAAAGTTATACTCCACAAAACTGGAAAATCTGGAGAAAATGAATGAATTCCTAGACAGATACAAGATCCCAAAGTTAAACCAGGACCAAGTAAACCATCTAAATTACCATATAACACCTACAGAAATAAAAGATGTCATCATTCCCTCCCATCCAAAAAAAGCCCAGGTCCAGACGGATTCGGTGCAGAATTTTATCAGACATTTATTGCGGATATAACACCAATACTCTCCAAACTATTCCAAAAGATAGAATCAGATTGAATGCTACCCAACTCATTTTTTGAGGCTACAATAACCCTCGTACCTAAACCACACAAAGACCCTACAAGGAAATCGAACTTCAGACCAATCTCCCTTATGAACATTGATGGAAAAATACTCAACAAAAACCTTGCAAAACGAATCCAAGAACACATCAAAACAATCATTCATCATGACCAAGTAGGCTTCATCCCTGGAATGCAGGGATGGTTTATTATAAGGAAAACCATCAAAATAATCCACAATATAAACAAACTCAAAGAACAAAATCACATGGTCATCTCACTAGATGCTGAGAAAGCATTTGACAAAATTCAACACCCCTTCATGTTAAAAGTCCAGGAAAGAACAGGAATCCAAGGCCCATACTTAAACATAATAAAAGCAATATACAGCAAACCAACAGCCAACATCAAATTACTGGTGGGAAACTTGAAGCAATCCCACTAAAATTAAGGACTCAACAATGCTGCCCACTCTCCCCCTACCTATTCAACATAGTAGTCGAATTCCTGGCTGTAGCAATTAGAGAGCAAAAGAAGATCAAGTGGATACAAATTGGAAAGGAAGAGATAAAAACATCACTCTTTCTGATGACAAGACAGTGTACTTAAGTGACCCCAAAAACTCCACCCGAGATCTCCTACAGCTGATAAACAAGTTCAGCAAAGTGACTTGATATAAATTCAACTCAAACAAATCAGTAGCCTTCATATACTCAAAGAACAAACATGTGGAGAAAGAAATTAGGGAAAAGGTACCCTTCACAATTGTCACAAATACTATCAAATACATTGGTGTGACTCTAACTAAGCAAGTGAAGGACCTGTATGACAAGAACTTCAAACCTCTAAAGAAGAAAATTGAGGAGGATCTCAGAAAATGGAAAGGTCTCCCATGCTCATGGATTGGAAAGATCAACATTTTAAAAATGGCCATCCTTACAAAAGCAATCTACAGATTCAACGCAATCTCCATAAAAATTTCAACACAGTTCTGCATGGAATTGGAAAGATCAATGTGTAATTTCATATGGAACAACAAAAGACTTAGAATATCGAAATCCATCCTCAACAACAAGAAAACATCTGCGGGAATCACTATCCCTGACCTCAAGCTATACTACAAGGCAATTGTGCTGAAAACTGCATGGTACTGGTACAGAAATAGGCATGTGGATAAAAGGAATAGAATAGAAGATCCTGAAATGAGCCCTCACATATATGGTCACCTGATTTTTGACAATGGATCTGTAAACATTCAATGGAATATGCACAGCCTATTCAACAAATGGTTCTGGTCCAACTGGTACTCAACATGCAAAAGAATGAAAATACATCCTTTGTTATCTCCTTGTAAAAAGCTCAAGTGTAAGTGGATCAAAGATCTCTACATTAAACCAGATACACTGAAACAATTAAATGAAAAAGTAGGGAAAACTTTGGAACATACTGGCACAGGAGAAAATTTTCTGAACAAAACACCAATGGCTCAAGCTCTAAGGTCAAAGATTAACAAATGGGACTTAATGAGATTGCAAAGTCTCTGTAAGGCTAAGGATATTGTCAAGAAAACAAAACAGCAACCAACAGAATGGGAAAAGATTTTTACCAACTCCACATCAGATAGAGGCCTAATATCTAAGGTATACAAAGAACTCAAAAAGCTAGACACCAGAGAATCAAATAACCCTATTAAAAAATGGGGTACAGAGCTAAACAAAACATTCTCAGTTGAGGAATATCGAATGCCTGAGAAATATCTGAGGAAGTGCTCAACATCCTTAGCCATCAGGGAAATGCAAATCAAAACATGCCTGAGATTCTACCTCACACCAGTCAGATTGTCAAGATCAAAAACTCAGATGACAACAGATGCTGGCGAGGTTGTGGAGAAAGAGGAACCCTTCTCCACTGTTCGGGGGGTTGCAAACTAATACAACCACTCTGGAAATCAGTCTGTTGATACCTCAGTAAATTGGACATAATACTACTTGTAGACCCAGCTATTCCACTTCTGGGCATATACCCCAGGGACACCTTAGTACACAACAAAGATATATGCACCACAATGTTCATAGCAGCTCTATTTATAATAGCCAGAAGCTGGAAAGAACCCAGATGTCCTTCAGAAGATGAATGGATGCAAAAATTGTGGTACATTTACTCAATGGAATTTTACTCAGCCACCAGAATCAATGACTTAACCTAATTCTTTATAATATGGCTGCATCTAGAGAATATCATTCTGAGTGAGATAACCCAGTCACAAAAGAACAGACATAATATGCAGTCACTGATAATGGGATGCTAACCCCAGAGGCTCGCACTGCCCCAGAAACAACTCACTGACTGTATTAAGTCTAAGAAATAAGGAAAACAAAAGAAAACAAAACAAAAACATCTTTATACAACAAGTAAACTTTGACTATTTCCTTGTTACATTTTGTTTTACATGTACTTTATGCTCATTGTAATTATTAAGTTTTCAATGCATACTATCAACCCTTTGAAAATATCAAGTACTGACTAAAATATATATTCATATAGTTTTATGTAAAAATTATTTTAAAATCTGAAAAAATGTACTGACAAAAATATATTGTATAATTTTATTCAAAAATGCTTAAAATCTGCACATTTATCTTTGTTTTGTAAAATAAATTTGTTAAAAAAAAAGCTGTTGCAGAGCCATGAACACTGTGATGTTTGAAGATGTCTCTGCAAAAAAAGTCGAGACTACAATGAACCTAATAACAAATGGGAAGTACAGCGATGTCAGTGTTGCAGTTCTAGTGGAACACACCTCGCCTATTCTTCACTACAGTCTTGGGAACAAAACTGGGAGTGTTTGGACTGTAGAAGAATTACCTACACTTCAGATTTCCAAAAGGTCCTCAAACACCCATTAGCCAACTCTACTAATGTGACAGATACTGACTGCTTGTTGGAAGAGTCATCACCTAAGCTCCCCAGACAGTCAACTGTGGCCCAGCCTAAAGAACTAAAGAGGTAAGGCAACAAATTTAGGAGAGACATTTCAATAATATTGATAGAGCTAGGATTTCAAATTAAAAGAAAAGCTAAGACATTATTCATCAACAAAGCCAATGTGTGGAGGAGTACCTTAGAACAATTCTAGAGCCAGAAGTATAACCCTTCATAAGCCATTGAAGTAGTGTATGTTAATGGCACTGATGAGGATGGAAACCAGCATCCTTGATCAAAGCAGGAATTTATGAGTCACTTAATGCATCATCTTGAGAATTCATCAGTGTTTGAAGTGTCCTTTGCAAAGAACTTGTCTCTAAATTCTCAAGCTGTGAAAGAGATTCTTTACTATGAAGCTTGCAAAATACTTGCCATTTCTTTAGATCATGGTGGTCTTTCTCCGGGTTTCTTTTCTAAAACTTTAACTGCCTTGCTTATGAACCCAAAAATATTCTACCAACTTTGATGATGTTTCAGACCTTGATGTGGCACAGATTTTAATCAAGATAGATGCTGCAGCTAATTTAAACATTTAAAGTCAGTAATTAATGAATACAACAACTACCTGGAGTTTGGTGGATGTCTCAGACTAATGACAACATTAAGTGATAAGTACATGTTGATAAAAGACATCCTTTTCTACCATGTAATTAAGAGAGTCAAAGGACTTTTTGAGAGTTTTAAACAGGGTCTGAAAACACTTGGTGTTTTAGAGAAAATTCAAACTTACCTAGAAGCATTTTATAACACCCTCTGTCAGAAACCTGAGAAACTCTCTTCAAAAAACCTCAGTGATCTGTTCACAATCCTCAAGTTACCAGACATACAAACCTTGAGGTTTTGAAACAGTTTCTTATAGGCTATAGAGGGTGGTAAATCTTCAACAACGATGGAAGACATTCTTATTTTTGTAACTGGTTGCAGTTCCATCCCACCTAGTGGAATCTAACCCTCTCCTTCAATTGAATGTCTACATGTGGATATGCCTGTTGCAAACAAATGCACTAACTGTTTAGCTTTTCTGGTCACCAACATATATGAAGAGTTACAAGAAAAACTTGGATTTTGCCATAAGAGATACGCTAAACCTAGAAAAGAAAGAAGGATCTCACTTATTACCTCAGACATTAGATGTTTCTTCTGATGAAGAAATGCTTTTTTAAAGGCTGCTATTGATACCTATTTTTGTTATTCATCATTTTGGCAATTCTGGTCAGCTTCTTGGCACAACAAAATTTATTAAATTTTCATAAAGGGATGGTTTGTCCTGTGGATCACTGAAGATTTGGTCCAGGCCGTCTAGTCATGTTTGGTGATATCATTCTATTTCTGTGCTGCCTTAACTTTAATATGAATATTTCATATTAATGTGCTTCCTTGATAACTCAGATATTGTTAGAATGGCTCTACAGACCATTTAGCTGTACAGGTGCTCAGCTATATTAGCGTGACATGAAACACCTGTCCTCAACTTTCATAAATTAAAATTTTCATCATAGATTGACACTTCCTAGATTTGTGCAGCACTGAAATTCTTTTTTTTTTTTTTCTATATAGTCCTGGAAACTGGCTATGTAGAATAAGCTGTCAAATTTCTTCATTTTAAGCATTAAATAGGAAAGTTGGATAAGTCATCTCATCAGATATTTTTGAATATATTTTAATTGAGTGACCAATACAACTATTAAATAATGACTACTTGGAAATAATTTATAAAAAAACAAATAGGTCTAGAATCTATTTGTCCTCTTAAGCTTAAAATCATGGATGAGGAACTTTTGGGTGTGCTTGAAAATACCTTTGAAAGTACATACTGTTTATTTACTTGTGTAGACAGTATGTCTCATGTAAGTGTCTGAAGAATTTCTGGACTTTCATATGGCTTTGCTACATAACAGCTATTTATTATTAAGATTGTTGAATGATTGGTAAAATCTCACCATAGCATTCTGTAGTTACCTCCTTTTGCCATATATATATATATATATATATATATATATATATATATATATATATATAATGTATAATATATTCTATATATATAATGTATATATATATAATGTATATCTATCTATCTATATATATAATATCTATATATATATAATGTATTATACATATATATCTATATATATATATAATGTATAATCAATGAATGAATTATAATTTAAAACTACAAATTAAAAAGAATACTCTAATTTTGCCACATAGAGATAAATAGCATATTTTGTATATTCTTTGTAAACTATTTATTCATTTTTTATTGTCTTATAACAGGGTCTTTCTATACAGCCCGACTGTTCCAAATCTGCAATCTTCCTACCTTAGTCACTTAAGTGTTGGAGTTATGACATACATGCTGTGCCTAGCAATGTTTATCTTTTGAGTATGTGAAAGCTATCAAGTGTAACAAGAAATTATGTAACAAAATCAAGATATATGTACAGTCTCTTTTCAAGGCATGAGGACACACTCCATAATCCAAGCCACGGGAGACTAAGGCAAAAGAATCAGGCATGATAGTGCAAGTTAATAAAGAAATAATTACATGACCCACTCATGGCAAAGTCTTCCACACATTAACACTAAGTATGTATTAGCTCTTGGCAATGTATTGCTGCTACTCCTAAGAAACACAGGATTTAAAGGTGCTTTAAACCCCGTAAACAACAGGATTGACTTGGTGTTGGTAATGTCCTTAATGCCAAAGGAAACCTCAGTTGTCATCACAGTGCCGTTTTCTTGCTTACCTCACAACCTTCCAAGTTGTACTTAACAACAAATAAAGTTTCTCTTTCTCTTGAAAATTTAGTATGAAGGCATTTCTTTATCTTGTGTTACATTTTGCTAAATGTTTCAGAAGTAATTAAATGATCTATCATGAATAGCTTAAACCTCAAACTCAATAGACAGCTTTTATTCCACGTGTGTTACTATGTTGGATATTTATGGTTTAACCAGTTTAGTTCCTACAGAGTTTTAAAGGCTGTTAATTCCATACAACTCCAAAATGCTATTTTTAGCTTTTAGTTTGAGTTATTTCTTCCCAAGCATAGTAATTAACACGATCTCAGCCCTCATAGAGCATTGGGTTGGGTGTGATTATGGAATCTTGGACTGGCTGCAAGTGATTTTATTGTAAACATCGCCTTGGTGGTGAGATGGTTCAAATATTACCAGCATACTTCAAGTGAAGTGTCAGATTTGAAAATGTCATCTTCTTGCATGGTCTTTGGATGAATCTATTTACTCTGGAGGCTTCTCAGAGAAACTTCAGTTTTACTGTGCCATGCTTTTAATTGTTCCTATTCTGATTAAAATATCACTCTTACATTAATGTACTAATCTCACATTTATGAAGGAGCAGCTTTATGTCTGGTTAAGTAAAAAGCTTGGACTAGTACAGTCTCTGTTGTTTGCATTTATGTTTTTCAAATAATTATATTGGAAGCTTTTGGAACTTGCACATTCAGCATTTATAAAGGGGTGTATAATGGCAAATTTTTCTCGTGACTTTCCTTTAGCATTCAGTCATAAGAATTCATGGTAAGAGCTAGACTCTGTTGATAAACATGGTTATTATTATGGATTTGTTATGCTTCTTATAATGCAGTGTAAAGCAATAAACATGTACACTTAATGGTGAATTACTTGGATATATATTATCCGTAACTTGGGAAATTTTGTAGTCCTTGAAAGAGATTTCAAGTTCTATTTTGACCACCTTCAAATATACTCTTAATACCCACTATGTACCAGATTCTTTGCTTAGAAATAGTTTATAAGTTGGCCTGTTTAAAAAGTATCAAAGTGCATAGTTCTGGGGATAAAGCACTGTGGTAGAATGGTTTGCCTAGCTGCATGTGTCAGGCCTTGGGTTTAATTTTAAAGAATGAGCAAAACATTAAAATAAAAGCAAGAAAACTTAACAATAACATTTTTGTGCCACTATATGTGAACTTTTGAAGTGCTCTTATAAACAAAATAAACGTGTTGGGAATCTATCTTAGGACTGCTATTGCTGTGATGAAACTTAACAAAAGCAGCTTGGGAAGGCAATGGGTTATTTTGCTCCCTTCCATATCCCTGTTCCTCATGTAAGGAAATCAAGGCAGGAATCTGCAGGTGGGGGTTGATACAAAGCGATTGCTGCCTACTGGCTTGCTTTCCATGGCTTACTCATTTGCTTTATTTCAGAAGCCATGGCCACTACTGACGGGGTGGCACTCCACACAGTGTCCTGGGCCTTTCCTCTCAGTCACTAATTAATAAAATTCAGGTTTTCCCACTTCCTGATTTTGTGGAGACATCTCAGTTGAAGTTCTCCTTGAATGTTTCTAGCTGTATCAGGGATCTAATAGGGATGTGATGATCTTTTAATGCAGAAATGCTTATTTTCATTTTTATATAATTATTTAAAACAATGGCTATCATGACATTTATATATGCATACATACATGTAATATACTTTGGTCATACTTTCCTTGTTACCTCATGCTTACCCTTTCCCCTGTTCTGAGTAGTGTTTTATTAAAGTATAAGATCTAAGATCCTTTACTCTCCTTGCCTGAGAGCTCTGGAAACTCTAGAAATGAACTGTTATGGGCTATTTTTCTATGATAAAACTATTTACTAACATGGTCCATTTATTTAAACCAAAAGATATGGAGTTAGATAAACAGCTACAGTAAATTTAACTCTGAAATAATGATTTTAATTTACATTATAATAATACAATATAAATATTCTTGCTCTTAACTTTGCAAGGACATTTATGTAGTTACTATTCTGGGGGTATATTTTTCTTTCTATGTTAATTATCCAAATTACATGCTATTGGGCAGAAATACATACAAGCAAACATGCACACTGTACAAATGTTAGCATTGCCTTAGTATTTTATGGTACTGTGCCTTATATAGTCTTAGAAGGAGATTATAATGGAATCGAAAAGGTTAAATGACAAATTTGTACTTAAAAATGAGAATGTTTAGGTTAAACTCCTATTGGAAGGTGGTAAAGCTATTCTGCTTTATAGTCTATGAACACCAGAATCAAGAATACTTCCTCTGGGGCAGAAACTGTCAATTTTAGATAACTTGTTGTAACTTTATAAAAATAAGTATTTTTATATCTGTCAAATAGAGCTCATGTTTTTATTGTAAAAATGAATTCTTGATTTTAAAAAATGCATTATTTGTATAATTTTGAAAGCCAAATTTTTGATAGTATGATTTCATTTCTAAATCTTACTGCCTCAGAATTAGCTGCTAATGCAGTGTCATCAGTGGATTTATTGATTGGTAATATGTTGTTATTGTATATATATTTGACATTAATAAAACCTATTACATAAAAAACAAAAAAACAAACAAAACAAAAAATAAAATAAAATAAAGAAATATGACCATTAGTGTGGATATGAAGAACATGTTTTGAATAAAGAGAGAAAATATATAACAAGGGTAAAGGAGATTTATATATGGATTTACTTATTAATGAAAACACTTTAGAAGAAGTCAAGGATATTCACTCACTCTTCACCCATTTTAATGAATTTTGTCCTCAATTTTCAACAAGAAACCTGTTGATACTGATAGACTAATATACCAAACAAAGGTGACAGGAGAACAATTTAACACAAAATTAAGTAGGTTTTATATACAACAGAGTTACTATTTAAGAGATCATAGTAATATTGCTATTCCCAACTTTCTCTCTCTCTCTCAGTCTCTCTTTTAATGTCTCTGTCTCTCGGCCTCTGTCTCTCTCTCACACACATAACACTTACACACACACACATACACATACACACACACACAAACATATGCACAACCAAAAGGTAAAAGGTACATTGTCAATTTAAGAAACTAAAAACTATAATTGAAGATTTTACAGACTGAATTGCCCCATGTTTATGAAATGATATAGCTGTTACTTTACAAATGGACATTGTTCTAAACGTAATTTACACATTCAATATAATCTCCAACAAACTCTTTCTAAAAAATTAAAAGTTATTGTAATTTTATATGGGAATAAGAAATTTCAATTTGCTAAAAATATTAAAGAAAAAACCAACAGTAATACTAATTAAAAACCCAAAACATACAAACAACAACAAAAGCAAGGCAAAGAAAATATAAAATATTTTTAATAATAGAAGAGATTCAATTAACATGATTTCACATCCCATGTATTACTACATAGGTGAAATAACAAAATCTACACAAAGCACATAGTACTTATTATATTGATCAAGTGAACAGAAATGACAGCTAACATAACTCTATTCATACCTGTTTGTTGAACAAAATTTAATTTGTTTTGACTAAATGGTTCTGATCAATCTGGATAGCTACATATTGAAGAATGAAATTAGATCTTTATTGATTACCCTCCAAAATTCAACTTACTTTGTTAAAAATATATGCTCTTTTTATTGGATAGTCTCTGTATTTACATTTCAAATGTTATCCCCTGTCCTCTCTCTCTCTCATTCCTATCCTCTTTCCCATTGCTTCCATGAAGATGCTACCATTCCCAACCACCCACTTCCACATCAGTATCTTGGCATTCCCCTACACTGGGAAAATGAGCCTTCAGTCAATCAAAGACCTTTTCTCCCATTGATACCAGACAATGGCATCCTCTGCTACATATGCAACTGGAGCCAAAGGTCTCTCCATGTGTACTTATTGGTTGGTGTTTTAGTCAATGGGAACTCTGGGTGGGGGGTTGGTTGGTTGATGTTGTTGCTCTTCCTATGGTGTTGTAATCCCTTTAAAATCCTTCAGTCCTTTCTCTAGCTCCTCCATTAGGGTCTCAGTGTTCAGTCTGATTGGTAGCTGCAAGCATACTCATCTTTATCCATATACCCATATATCAATATATATGCATAATTTTCAACTTCTTATTAAAAATAACAAATGCAGGATAACCAAAACAAACATGAGCAATAAAATAACTTCAGGTAGGATCATTATCCCTGAGTTCAAGCTGTGCTACAAAGCAATAGTGATAAAACCCACATGGTATTGGTACAAAAAATGTTACATTGAAAAATGGAATAGAATCAAATTCCAGAAATAATCCCACACTCATATGGACATTTGTTTTTTGACAAAGTCAAAGCCAAACCAAAACTCAGCATCTTCAGCCCATGGTGCTACTCTAAATGACATCTAAATATAGCACAATGAAAATAGATCCATATTTATCACACTGCATATAAAACAAGTCCAAATGCATCAAGAAATGCAATACAAAACAAGATACACTAAATACAGTTTTATAAAAGAGGGGGAGTCATATTGACGCACAACTTTTATCTGCACAGGATATTTTGATATTACAAAAAATATTAAAATGTTACTTTTCTTTTACACAGAAAGTAGACAAGTGTAACACATAATAGTTTAACAAGCATCAATAATAAAATAAGGCACCAAGTAGAATAAAAACAAGAAGGTGTATTGGAATAGATTTAGAGGCCGAAAAGAAGAAGTTTGTAGGGGAAAATGACATAATTATGCTATAATCTCTAAATTAAAGAGAAAAATAATGTTAAAAGAGTTTCTAGAGTAGTTGTTAAAAATATGGCTTAGAAGAAAAGTAGATGAGCTGCACAGGCCTACCACCCTAAACTGAGATCTTGAAAAATTCATGAAAAAGGAAGACAAGTATGAATGTAACAAAGCTACCCTCTGGTCTCTTCATGTGTTCAGAGGTGGAAACATAAATATTGCTGATATTGGTTTGGATGAGCCCTGGATTTGTAGGATTGTGTTGCTAAATATCAGGTAGTTTTAATTCATTGATAATATTTACCTTAATAAATATAGCATTAGGTTGGGGAGAATTAATAGTCCAATAAAAATTCATGCCTAAACCCCACACAGATTCAAGTTTGATTCCACAAAACCTTAGAGATATAAAGTGGGACCTCTTGAACCTGGATTTCCAAAAGGAGGAAAGAAAGAGCTGGCTGTCTAAGCTTTCTGGCCATCTAGTCAAAACATCATGTTCTGGGTTCAATGAGACAATATGTCTCAAAATATCCCATGGTTTGTTAGGACTGGAAAGTGATAGAGACAATGAGTGACAGAATAGAAAAAGAGAGATAAAGACAGATACACAGAGATAGAGGGACACAGAGACACACAGAGGCACAGAGAAAGAGACAGAGAAAAACAAGAGAGACACTGAGTAATGAAAGTGACCGGCAGAGAAAAATACAGACAGACAGATGGAGAAAAACACAAAGCAAATCAGAAATGTCCAAACAGGACACCCAATGCTTATGTTCTAAGATCAAGAATAGAAAATGGAACCTCATGAAACTGCAAAGATTCCGTAAGGCCAAGGAGACTGTCAGAAGGACAAAACAGCAACCAACAGATTGGGAAAGGATCTTTACTGATCCTATATTTGATAGAGGGCTAGTATCCAATGTATACAAAGAACTCAAGAATGTAGACTTTGGAGAATCAAATAATCCTATTAAAATGGAGTACAGAGCTAAACAAAGACTTCTCAACTGAGGATTATGAAATGGCTGAAAAGCACCTAAGAAATGCACACCATCCCTAGTCATTTGAGAAATGCAAATCACAACCCTAAGATTTCTCCTCAAACTAATCAGAATGGCTAAGTTCAAAAACTCCAGTGACAACAGATGCTAGAAAGGAAGTAGAGAAAGAGGAACACTCCTCCACTATTGTTGGGGCTATGGATTGGTGCAAACACTCTAGAAATAATTCTGGTGGTTCCTCAGAAAATTGGACATAGTACTACCTGAGGTCCCAAGTATACCAATCCTGGGTATATACCCAAAAGAATCTCTAGCATCTAACCAGGACACATGCTCCACCATGTTCATAGAAGTCTTATTTATAATAGTCAGAAGCTGGAAATAACCCAGATGTCCTTCAACAGAGGAATGGATACAGAATTGTGGTCCATATACCCAATGGAGTATCATTCAGCTATAAAAATCAATGTTTTAATTAAATTTCTAGGCAAATGGATGAAACTTGAAGCTATGATCCTGAGTGAGGTTACCCATTCACAAAAGAGCACTCATAGTATGTACTCACTTCTAAGTGGATACTAGCTCAAAAAGAAGGAAGGCCAGAATGTGGAGGTGTCAGTCATTTTTAGAAGGAAGAACAAAACACTAATGGGAGGAAATACAAGGTAAAAGAGAGTAGCAGGGATTGAAGAAAAGATCTACAAAGACTGCCTCACCTGGGGAAGCACCCCATACTCAGACACCACATCCAAACATTATTGCTGATACCAAGAAGTGGCAGGAACCAGATATTGATGTCCCCTCAGAGGCTCTGCCAGAGTCATATAGATGCAGATGAGTATTCTTGCAGCTAAACATTGGACTGAAATTGGGGACACCAATGGAAGTGCTAGAGAAAGGACTGAAGGAGATGAAAGGGCTTGCAACCTCATGGAAAGAACATCATCAACCAGCGGAGGCACTGAGGTGGAGAAGGTGATTGGGAGAGGGAGAATGTTCATGGAAGCAAGTTGAGAGGGAGAGAGAAGGGAGTATGAGGAAAGGGTATAACTTTTGAAAGAAAAACCTGAGAATATCCAATAAATTTTAAAAATCTCATAGAATCACTTTCAAACCAGTTACCAGTTCAGGAACAATCATATTGAAAATATGTTTATATAAGGAGAGAGAGAGAGACAGAGAGGAGGAGAGAGAGAGAGAAAGAGAGAGAGAGAAAGACAGAGAGAGAAAGACAGAGAGAGAGAGAGAGAGAGAGAGAGAGAGAGAGAGAGAGAGAGAGAGAGAGAGAGAGAGAGAGAGAACTGGAGAGAATTTCTGATGGTGAGAGCTGTTACCACTGTATCAAAGAACCAGATTTCAGATCCTGCATCCATATCTCAAGAGGTTAATGAATGTCTGAACCTAATGCTACCAGAGACTCAACTCTTCTTAAAGTTTCTTTGGACAACTGTAAATACTTGTACACGAAACTACACATAAATAAACTAAACTAAACTAATATTTTCTTTAAATTCTTGGGTACCTAAAGGTGAAGGAAGTAAAGTTTGTCATAACAAGTTTAAAAACTTAATATTCTCTCTAAAACCCACATGATACAATGAGTATATTAGCTCCTGATTTTGTTCTCTGAATTTCAAACTCATGCCATTTCTCTTTTTCAAAGTAAATCAATATAAAAGTATTAAAGTAGGGAGCAAAATTATACAGATTAACTTGCAGCTAATATGTGCATGTTCATGTGTACCTACACACATATGCACATATAATAAAAAAATATATGCCCTATGCAAACAAAGACAATAGAGATATCCTAAAATGTAATGTGTAAATCAAAATCTGAGAGGATTTTAGGTGTGTCATTGCTATTATTGGTTGATAACAGAGTTGACATCGAGAATTAACTAAAACCCCGAGTTTGGGATACTTTTAAATAAGTTTTGATTAGTTTTAAGTTAAAGCATCCACTTTTAATCTGTATCTTTGTGGTGTGATGATAAATATTCAATTTAATATTAAAAACCTGGCTTTAATACGGGATGCATCATCTGCAAAAAGACAGAGTAAAAAGAAAGTTTTTTTACTTGATTGATTTTGCCTCACTAAGTCTATTATTTAATTGGCATTAAAGCCTGATTTTTCATAATCCTATTTTATACAACAGACCAGCTAAAAAATTTAGTCTGAACAACTACTGGATACTTGAATTTTCCATTCATAGACAGCCATTATTGGATTAGCTGAGATACAGCCTACAGATCATTCTAAAATTTACATATAGAATATTATATATGTATCCCATAAATTCTGTTACCATAGTGAACTAATAAAAATGTGAGCAGGTATATTATACTATTTTATTGATACCAACTAATATAAGGTAAGTGTTTGGTTCCACTTTCACCGAGAAAAATGGAAAAAGAATCATTTAAAACAAAAATCAAGTTTACATACAAAAACAATTTTAATAACATAGGAAACATCCACTTTAAAGTAAAGCACCGAACATGAAAAGGTATCTGCCAGCTATAATAAAATTCCCTGTTACCATTAAATATTCTTTTCCCCTTTTTCCATAGAAGTCAAGAAATACATTGGTACTTAAACTGTCTGTGACAGTTAGCAATGCCATTGGATGCCTATCAGTTTTATCGTTTAATTTTTTTTTCACTCAGGCTCATAGTGATTAATAGTTTTTTTTGAAGGATTTTTAGTAAGTGTCTGCAGTCCTTTGAAAATAACTTCTCTTTGTGTCAAAATAGCTTTTAGTTAATACTAAAGAAATTTAGTACAGAAAAGTTATTGACGAAATACAACACCACTTTATGTTAAAAGAACTGGAAAGATAGAGAATTCAAGGAACATATATGAACATAATATAAGCTATATACAGAAAACTAAAAGCCAACATCACATTTAATTGAGAGAAACTTGAAACAATACCAATAAATTAGGAAGAAGAAGACAAACCCGCTCACTGTTTACCCATTTTTTTCTATATACTACTCAATGTTCTAGACAACAAAACGAGGTAAAGGTTATTCAAATTGGAAAGGAAAAAGTTAAGGTATCAGTATTTAGAGATCATAAGGTAGTATACATAAGCAACCCCAAAAATTTTAGTAGAGAACTCCTATAGATGGTAAACTACTTCGTCAAAGTGGCTGGATATAAAATTAGCTCAAACAAATCAGTAGTCTTCTTCTACTCAAAGGATAAATGCACTGAGAAATAAATTAGTAAAGCAACACACTTTACAACAGTCACGTATAATATAAAATATCTTGTTTTGACTCAAACCAAGCAAGAGAACGATCTCTATGGCAAGAACTTCAAATATCTGAAGAAAGAAATTGAAAAAGATTTCAGAAGATGGACAGATCTTCTATGCTCATGGATTATTAGGATTAACATAGTAAAAATGGTCATCTTAACAAAAGCAATCTACAGATTCAATTCAATCCCATGAAAACTTCAACACATTTCTTCTGAGAGATGGAAAGAACAATTCTCAACTTCATCTGGAATAACAGAAAACACAGGATAGCAAAAATAATTTTCAACAATAACATAACATCTGGGGCAATCATTATCCCATTCACCTTAAGCTGTACTACAAAGCAATAGTTTACAAAAATCCCATGGTATTGGTACAGAGTCAGGCAGATAAATCAGTAGAATAGAAATGAATACCCAGAAATGAACTCACACACATATGATCACCTGAACTTTGACATAGAGACAGAAACTATACATTCTATGGGAAAAAAGCATTTTCAACAAATGGTGTTGGTATAACTGGAGGTGTGCAACTAGAAAAATAAAAATTCATCTACTTTTAACTTCTTGTACAATGCTCACATCTAAGTGGATCAGGGCCTCCATATAAAACTAAATACAGTGAATCTAATAGAAGAGAAAATGGGAAAAAAGCCTTGAATACATTGGTACAGAGGAAAATACATGAAGAGAACACCAATGGCTCAAGCTTTAAGATCAACAATTGACAAATGCTACCTCATGAAACTGAAAGTCTTCTCTAAGGAAAAGGACACTGTCAATGGAACAAAACTGCAACCTTATCAACCCTATATCAGGCAGAGAGCTAATGTTCAAAATTTACAAAGAACTCAAGAAGTTAGACTAAAAGGAACCAAATAACTGAATATAAAAATTGAGATACAGAGTTACATAGAGAATTTTTAACTGAGGAGTCTTGAATGAATGAGAAGCAACTAAAGAACTGTTCAACATCCTTAGTCTCCAGGAAAATGCAAATCAAAACAACCCTTAGATTCCAGCTCACACACATAAGAATGGGGAGATCAAAACTCAGTTGACTGCAAATGCTGACAAGAATGGTAGAAAGAGGAATACTTCTCCATTGCTGGTGGGATTGCAAACTGTTACAATTATTTTGAAAATCAATGCGGCAGTTCCATAGAAAATTGAAAATATATCTCCTTAAAAACCACTATTGTTTAAAATATGTTCCAACATATAGCCAGGAAAAATGCTCTGTTATGTTCACAGCAGCCTTTTTTATAATAGCCAGAAGCTCAAATTAACCTAGATGTCCTTCAACAGAGGAATAGACACAGAAAATGTAGTACATTTACACAATAAAATACTACTCAGCTAATAGAAAGGAAGAGTTTACAAAATTTGCAAGAAAATAGATGGAAGTAGAAAGTACTATCCTGAGTATGATAACCCATATCCAAAAGGAAATTCATTGTATACAGTGATAATTGGATATTAGTTCCAAAGCTCAGAATTTACACAATACTCATCAACCATATGAAGCCTACCAAGAAGAAAAGTCAAAGTGTGGATGCTTCAATCTCATTTACAATTGGTAAGAAACTAATCATAGGAGGCAGAGAGAAGGAGTGACCTGGGTAGAAGAGGAGATGGGGAGGGTAAATGAAGGAGGGTCAGGTATGGAAATTGACAGTGGAGAAGTCCAGAGTAACAGGACAATGATTAGAAATATGTGGAAGGGACGAGGTGAGGGGAACATCTAGAATTTCAGATGCCATGGGTGAAAGAGGCATCATGGACCCAAGGAAGATGTCATTAGCAACAATATCTAACAATGGGGAAATAGAACTTGAAGAGAATACCTCCAGTAGATAGACATGGTCCCCAGTTGAGGGTAATGACATCTACCCATCTCAAGTTTTTTTTTAACCCAGAATTGTTACTGTGTAAATAAAATGCAGGGACAAAAAATGGAGCAGAGATTGAAGGAAAAGCTATCCAGTGGCTACTCCACCTTGTGAACCATCCTGTCTGCAGAAACCAAATCCTGATACCATTACTAATGCCAAGAAGTGTTTGCACATAGGAGTCTGGTATAGCTGTGCTTTGATAGGCTCTGCCAGCAATTAAGACAGATGCAGATTATTAGAGCTGGCTATTATACTGAGAACTGGGACCCTAGTTGCAATGTCAGGGTAGGATTTAAGAAGCTGAAGGGATTGAAACCCCATAGCAAGAACAAACTATATCAGTTAACTGGATACCTCAGAGCTCCCAGGGAATAAACTACCAGCCAAAGAGTATAGATGTGTGAGAACCTGGCTCTAGCTATGAGTATAGCAGACTACTTATTATTTGGCATCAATTGGAAGGGTGGCTCTTCGTCCAGTGTAAGTTTATTGCCCCAGAAAGAAGATACTAGAGGAGTGAGGTAGGAGTGGATAGGTGGGTACAGAAGCATCCTCTTAGTGACAATGGGAAGAAGGAAGGCTTGGTAGGCTTGCAGATGGAAGTGCAGGAAGGGGTGGCAGCATTTGGAATGAATATAACTAAAATGATTAATAACAATGAAAATAAAAGTCAAAGAATTCCACAAAGCATGAACTAACAATCTATATGTTCTCAGTTGCCTCTGTGAACTACAGGGTAATTACATGTCATTTCAAACACTACAATATATTTCCCATTTTGTTTACTGAAAATCAATTTTGAGCTTTCCAGGAAACTTTTTCTGCTGGCTAGCATTCATAGTGCTAGAAAATGCCTCTCTGCATTTTCTAACTAGAGGAGAAACCTAATAATTTTTTAACCCACTGCTAAACCTTATATGCAAAATTAATGACCTACCAGTCATTACTCATGATGCAATTGTGGTAAGAATATGTATACATCTATCTCTCTCTCTCTCTCTCTCTCTCTCTCTCTCTCTCTCTCTCTCTCTCTCTCTCTCTCTCTGTGTGTGTGTGTGTGTGTGTGTGTATGTGTGTGTGTGTGTGTGTGTGTGTGTGTGATCCCTGTAGAAAATTTGAAAGGTGACAATGAAAATCTAAGGTATAAGAATAGCAAATTTAGAAAACAAAACAAAAACAAAAATTAAAACACAGATCTTGACATGCCTCTTTCTTATGGTCAGGTATTGTCAGGGCTATTCTTATGAAAATTGCCATTGTAGCAAAAACAATTCACATATTTAATGTAGCAATCAATAATATCCAAACAAATTAAAAAAATATAGTTGTAACCTTATATGAAAACAAACAAAAGATACTTCTTGTAGAAAGAGAGCATTAATGAAAGAGTTTTAGGAGATCTCATGCAAGACTTAAGTTTATGCTACATAAGTAACAAAAGTTTGTTGTATAGTATTACTATGCTATATCTATATTAACACTTATTCAGAAGCAAAAACCATTGGGACCCCTCAGAGTGTTGTTGTCATGGGTCACCAAAGGCTTGTACTTTGCAAATTCATTAGAATATTAAATCCAAACCTATTATTTTAAAATAGAAAACAAAACACAGTGCCATAAAGGAAAAGATATGCCATTGTGGACCTCTGTTCAAGAGCCTTCAATAGTCAGGATTAGGTCCTTTGTACATATAAGATCCAGTTTAGTGTTTTTGTGGGATTTCTAAATGTTAGAACAAGTGTGTTTCTGATTCTTGTGCCAACAGCTGTGACATTTTGTTTTAGATTGCCTTGTCAATACTCATATGCATTTTTGTTTATTTTATTATATTTTATTTTGTTATGTTTGGTTGTTATCATTTGGGTTTGCTTTTATAATAAGACACAGGAAAGAATTCGATATGATAGGGAAGAGAGATGGAGAGAAAATGGGAGAAGAAGAAAAAGAAACAAATTATGGTTTATTTTATTAAAATTAATTTTCAATAAAATATGAAATACAGTACTATTTTGCAATGAAAAATAATATATACTTACAATACACCAAGGAAAACAAAACAAAACAAAGAAACAAAAAAGCCAAAAGAAAAGACAAAACCTTATTGATTGATCTGCTGGAGAATGGCCAAAAAAAAAAAATCAGCATAATATTTAGCCTATTTTCTAATTCACCAGTTTACTCATGAATCTGGGAAATATTACAAAATAAAAAATATTAATTACACATAGCAAAAAACAATAAAGAACTGTAAACATTCAAAGTAAATTACCTTATTAGATCACAGAAAATAAAGGTTTATTATTCATACTACTATATGTACCATATATATATTTCACATATTGGCAGCTCACACACCACTACTCTTTGGTAAAGGCAGTTCAGAATCCTTTTCTTTATTATAGGTATCTTAGCATCAGAATTCCCACTTATCTGATCATTACACCCATTCAGAAACTGGAAGGTGCAATCTATAGGATCTATTTTGGTTTCCTTCTGGTGATAATCTGTCTATTAACTCTCAAGTCCTTTTATCCCTTCATATCCTTCAGGACATGGCACAAACTAATTTAAATTCCCTTGGGAATATTATTTTTATGAAACATCTGTATACCAACATAAATGTTCTTTTTATGATCTGACTGCCCTTAGTCCTACACACCAAAAACCCACAATACTGTCAGCTCTTTGAAATGTTAATGTTCACCCTGTAAAAGAACTGAGCTGAAGTGACAGGAAAGATTGAAGGCTCAAGGGGAGGGGCACTGCAGTAAACACAAGACAGGGCAGGACAAAAGAAGCCAGGTCCTGATGTGATAGTTTTCTGATCTGATCTATCAAAGACTTGAGATCTATATAATAATGTTCTAATCCCAACAAACTTGCAGTAGTAATTTGCAAAAATCGTGTCTACATATGAAAGAAATGAGGGAACAAAGTGGGAGCTGACCTTGGTTGCTGCACTGCCTTGCTGACCATTCCTAGGAAGAATGTGACAGGCTTATTTTTCTGCCTCTTCTCTGATCAGGACCTACTGCAACAATCACTCCCAACCCCCAGCCTCTGCTAGTGCGGCAGCACAACCTTCCAGTCACGCATGCGTGCAAGTTTCTAGGCTTCAGGACTCAAAATCATTTTATCTAATAACATAGGGAGGCAGC
Source organism: Micromys minutus (assembly GCF_963924665.1). Taxonomy (NCBI): domain Eukaryota; kingdom Metazoa; phylum Chordata; class Mammalia; order Rodentia; family Muridae; genus Micromys; species Micromys minutus. The sequence continues at coordinate 62,619,713 of NC_137972.1, forward strand.
CATGAGCTTTAAGGTTTTTAATTGCTAGTATGGAAGAGAAGGATCTTCAGAACCCCCTTTATAAATTGTTCAGGAATATATTCAAGGTATTTTCTGGGCAATGGTGACTACATAATATTTATTTATATTCATCTTCAGATTTCTATACCAAGGAAAGAAAGAGTGCTTAAAAAATGGAACCCAGAATAGGAAATGTACAAAAGCTCTAGATACTTGTACTATCAGGAGAAATCACTATGAAATATAAGATGTTGCCTTAACAACCCTCTGCCTTATTCAGGTTTTACTTGATTAGCTGTATTTTAAATTTTTTTCTATGTGTTCATGTAAATGAAACACTTACCATGAACAGAATATCTGTTGTTTAATGCAAGCATTGTTTTATCATTCAGTGATGAAGTTCTTTTCCCCTCGTGTTTTAAAAAACATGTTGCTATGATATACCTTTTAATCTATTTTTGTATGTTTATTTTTAAAACCAGGTCTTACTTATTAGAACTTGCTGGATGGGGTCTTCACTTTTTAGATCAGACTTGATTTGAACTCTGAGATTCATAGGTTCTGTTTCTTAAGTGCTAGATGGAAAGTCATATGCCACCAGGGTTGCCTATATTCTCTTCTTCTCCTTCTTTTCCTCCGTCTCCTCCTCTTCTTTCTATTCCTCCTTATTTTGCTTTCAATCACTACATTTAATTTAGCTACACAGATAGCAGACATGGTGGATTTGATGAACAGTGAGTCATATTCCAACATAAGAGTCCACTGGGGCTTCTGTAAGATCACCCTTTGGCCCTTTAGCTCTGGAGACTCATTGCTCTTAACAATATTGTCAAAGACTCTCTCCAGGTTGCTGGAGATTGGGTCAATTGGAATAACTGAGGTAAAAGCAATTTTGTGAGTGGCATAGTTGAAGGAATCAGAGACCATAAAGGCCAGGTTGGCACTTGGGTTTTTGTAAAGCAGTAGACCCACTGCACGCTAGAAGCTACAATTCTTCACAAAGAGACAACTGATGGTGGACTTCGGAGAGAGCACAGGTAGTGTGCATCCACTCATACATGACAACTCCGCTAGTAACACAAGGGATTCTTAATCCTTCTCTATGTTGTTGGATATCTTGCTCTTCACAGTCTGAGAGCCTTGGATATGCTGCAATGTGTCTCTCAAGTACGTCTCCATGTTAATGCTTGGAAAGTTCCCAGGTTTCTCAACCACTTTATTTTTAACTATTTATGTATTTTCTCTGTCTCTTTTATTCCATCTTTATGTCTCTCTCAATCTCTGTCTTTCTGTTTTCTCTCCCTACTCTTTTTTTCCGTCTCTGTTTTTCTGACATTCTTTCTCTGTGTGTGTGTTTGTGTGTGTGTGTGTGTTTGTGTGTGTGTGTGTGTGTATGTATGTATGTATGTACGCATGTCCAAGTGATCATATGTGTAGCGGTATGTAGGTGAAAAAGGCTGTGTATTTCTTCAGATTTGCAGTTACATAGAGTTTTGAGATTCCTGACATGAGTTCTTTGAAATCCTCTTGCAGAGCAGTGATTGTTTTTATAAGTCAAAACATCAATCAGGCTCTTCTATGCTCATGCCAGCTTTTGTGATCTAGATGCCTGCAAAATATGAAAATGAAAGTTCGAATAAAAATGTAGAAAGTATTATGATTACAAATTCTGCACCCAATTATTTTTCAGTAAATGTAAATATGAGTTAGTGATATCCTTTCTGCAAGTCAAAGATTACATGAGATAGGGAAATACATAAGGGATTACTAAGTGTGATAGTACCATAGCATTTCTTCTAGGTTCTGCCCAACACTTACCCAGCTACTGCCAGATAGACATGGCTTGCTATAAAAGGGACTGTTTAGCCTCTTTCTAGCCCTTTTTGGATAAAGAGAAATATCAATTCACTGGCTGGAAAGTCTATGAGTTGGTGAGAAACATCTGCGACCTCCTCCTTCCACTCCAGTTCTACATCTCCATTTCTCTAGTTGTTCCCGTCTGACCCCCACATCTCTCTCCCTCCCTCCCTCCTTCCCTTCCTTCCTCCCTCTCTCCTTCCATCCCTCTTTCCCTTCCCCTTCCTCCCTCCTGTCCTCCCTCTTTTCCTCCTCTTCTCTACTACTACTTCCTTCCCACCTTACCTTTCCCTGCCTCCAAATTAACTCTATTCTGTACTAGACCCATTTTATGGCTGGTACCTCTATGGAAGGAATGACTCAGCATGGGCCTGCTGAGCCAACCCAACACACCAAACTCTGTTCCACAAAAATATATCCTTTTCTTTATAAAACACATCAGTTGATACAGGAACTTGGATTTGCAAACTGGCAGGATCACTTTTCCAGCCACCTCCTGAATTTTCCAGCCAATGGATCAGTATTCTTCTCTATCCAAACAAGGGCAGATTGGTATGGCCCCCTACCTTCCTGACATTTGTAAGGGGAAATGTCCCTAGTCACTATTGATCTCACACCCACCCACTCTATTATCCTTTGGAACAGAGGTATCCATAGCCTACATGCCTGGTCTTTCTCCCTGACTCATATTATGACCTTTTCCTTTGGATGAGCTCTTGAGATTCTTTCTCTCTCTCTCTCCCTCTCTCCCTCTCTCCCTCTCTCCCTCTCTCCCTCTCTCCCTCTCTCCCTCTCTCCCTCTCTCTCTCTCCCTCTCTCCCCCCTTCTTCCCCACACACTGGCTCCCACAGCTTGGTAACTAGAGTAGAAGCTTAACCTGAAGGTTAACTCCTGATTACCTGATAATACAATCAGGTTGCTTGTTTATTAGTTATCTTTAGTTATTAATTTATCTTTTGGACACCACAAACAGTGAGGTTTCTAACTTCTATCCTCACTCAAATGTAATGGCTTTATTGCTCTTTCCAAGCTCTGTACTGGGATGCTTCCTGGTCTTGAAGGCTTCCAAATTCACAGGGTAAATTTGGTCCCAATACCTGATAGATAATAACTCTAAATGGCCACTTAACCGCTTGTTGAAAAAAACATGTACAGCTCTCACCAGCGATCTAAAAAAGGTGTTTTTTTTACATGTAGGCTTTTGCCCCTCTTCTTTCCCAAGTGCTTTATTTCTTGATCCAACTAGCTTGCTTTCTGCTTCCTGCACCTTTTGCTCTTCAGATCTTGTTTCAGACTTAACTTGCTTTACAGTCACTGCTGTTGCCAACTGTTTGCATCAGTGGGCAATCTTAATTTCTTTGAAAAAAAATAAATTAATTATTTTTGATAATATATGTTTCCTAGAGGGGGCATTAAAAGACCCCAAAATATGTGCTAATTCTATTTCATTTTTGTATATTTGTATGGGTATATGATTTAGGAAACATTAGTAAGGTAGGCTTTCATATGATTTCCTTTAATATCTTTAGTGTTAGTCATCCTTTTTCATACACCCTCCTCTACTCTGTTCTCTCACACCTTCCCTATTTTCTGTCCAAATCCTCCTTTATACCACCCACATTTTTTCATTCCTTTTCTTGAAGTCTCTGTATTCACCCCTTAGTAGTTTTCTGTCCTTTCTGATTATTCCATTTGAAATATACATATTTAAAGATCCAAAGCTAGAATCTACAACATGCAGTGAGAGCAAATATGTGGTGTTTGTCTTTCTGCGTCCAAGTTATATTGTACATGGAATTATTATTTTAAGCTCTATACAATTACATGCAAATTTTATTTTTTATTCATAAATATTGCCATAGGTATATTTGCCACATGTCCATTATCCATTTATCACTTTATGGAAACATATGACTTTCTGTTTTATGGCTATTGTGAATATACAATTAATAAATATGATTGAGCAAGAGTCATTATAGTAGGATATTGAATGCTTTGGGAATACGTCTAGTAGGTCACAGCTATTTCACATGATAGATCCATTCTAGATTTTTAAGAACACTCCAGTTTGGTTTTCATACATAGTGGATAGGTCTATAAACACATGTAGAATAAATCAATGCATTCTTATCTTATTGTACAAAGCTGAAGTCTAAGTGAATCAAGGAGTTCCCTGGAAATTTTTATCTCTGATTCCTTTCTATTCTGACCTGACCAGCTCCAAGCCAGCTGTGGTAGGAAAAGGAGCAGCAGAGCCACTCCATGGGCCTGCCTCAGATGTACTCTGCCACCAGTTGGACTGTGCTGCTTAAACTATGGTGCTAGGACTCAGACAGTGGCAGAGGTTGCATTCAGTGACAGGGAGAGATCTCATGTGCACATAACACTCTGTAAACCAGTCAGAACATGTCTATTTGTATCTTTGTGTGTTTGTCTCTGCTGATTCACAGCCATGTTTCTATAGAAAAATACCATTCTATTTTAAGATATAGACACGGTTGTAGCTACAACTTCAGCATGATATTGGTTGCAAGATCTCATGACTATCTGCCTGCCCTCTTTGTTATGGGCAGTCCCCACATCACATCTGTCTTTAAGAGAACAGCCTGTCTTTAAGTCAGACAACAAACAATTAGCTTTTGACCCCAAGGTAATCTACCACCATATTATTACATTAGTCAATTCATTAAATATTTAAGACTATAGATCTTTTATAAAAAGGCAGGTTTGCTTTGCTCACAGGTTTCATGATAAATGATATAGAAGTTGAAATTTATTCTTTTAATACCATATTCTGCGTCTTCCTTATCTGAACTCAGTTTTGAGTGACTAAATATTTTATATTTCTTCACCTTAATGCCACTGTTATAATGAGACTATGAGTTTAAAACTTTATTTATTTATTTTTTTACTTTTTAGATTTTATTTCTTTCTCTCCTAACTTTATTTTTAAAAAAAGAGAGATACATGTATAGATTTTTAGAGGGCATTTTGGCATACCACTTTATGAATATATTTTTGTCAGTACTTAATTCTTTTAGAAGTTTGAATGCATGCATTGAAATGTTACTAGTTACCATAAGCATAAAGTACATGTAGAACAGAATGTAACATGGCAACAGTCAGAGTTTTCTTGGTGTGTTTCGACTAAACATAATGATCTTTGGATATCAAAAATTGCCACAAGGCTGTACTCTTAGCTTTTGCATTATTAATGATTTAAGGTCCAGGTGTACCACACTCTGAGAGGGTTCTATACACTTATTTTTTTCCTCAGAAGAACTGAGTATTTTCCTTTTTGGTTTTTGTTTTTCTTGAGCTTTATATGGCCTGTGAGTTTTTTTTTTTTCTTTTCTGGGGGTATTCACAGCATTCTGGGGCTAGTATACAATTTTCAGTGACAGCATATTATGCCTATTCTTCTGTGACTAGGTTATCTCACTCAGGGTGATATTCCCTTGATGCATCCATTTTCCTAGGAATTTCATAAAGTCATTGTTTCTGATAGCTGAGTAGTACTCCGTTGTGTAAATATACCACAATTTTTGTATCCATTCATCTACTGAAGGACATCTGGGTTCTTTCTTGCTTCTGGCTATTATAAATAGGGCTGCTATGAATATTGTCTTCCATGTGTTCTTATTGTATGTTGAAGCATCTCTGGGGTATATGCCCAGAAGTGGAATAGCTGGGTCTTCAGGTAGGATTATTTCCAATTTTCTGAGGAACCAAAAGACTGATTTCTGGAGTGGTTGTACAAGAATACAACCCCACCAACAATGGGATTCTGATAAATTAGCCTAAGACTAGTAAAATATTTCATTATATCACCCAACTTCTATGATCACAAGTTCAAATTTTAAGTTTCTTTTGATTGACTACTAAATATATAATTAACATGTCTTTATACTAAACCAACATTATCAGCTATTGTCCTTGTCTGGGTTTCTATTTCTGCACAAACTTCATGACCAAGAAGCAATTTTGGTGAAGAAAGTGAATATTCAGCTTACACTTCCATATTGCAGTTTATCACCAATTGAAGTCAGGAGTAGTGCTCAAACAAGTCAGGAAGCAGGAACTGATGAAAGGGCCATTGAGGGATGTTACTTACTGGCTTTCTTTCCCTGGATTGTTCATCTTGCTTTCTTATAGATCCCAGGTCTACCAGCCCAGGAATGGCACTACTATCAATGGGATACCCCGCCCTTATAGATCACTAGATGAGAAAATATTTTACAGCTGGATCTCATGGAGGCATTTCCTCAACTGAGGCTTCTTCCTCTGTGGTAACTCCAGCTTGTGTTACAGAAAACCAGCCAGTACAGCTATCATAGTTACAAATTTAATTTTTTGGTTGTCTTCTAAATATAGACAGGAAGTATTTCTTAATCTGAATGTATATGACCAAATATAAAATTCACAAGATCATCAAATTGTGATTGTCTTTTAAATGTACACTTAAAAATGCTACTCATTATACTAAAGGTATTTATATTCAGTCTCCTAGATAGATGAAAAAAAAAAAAAACCTTCTTTTTTCTTCTGCTTCCCCAAAGATTTTTGTCTGCCGTAAGCTCATTTTTTAACACAAATTCCTGATGTTAACAAACGTCTCTTTTGTAAATTTATAAACTCCAGAAAACACATAAAGATCTACCTCTCATGGACCAAAAAGGATCCATCTGCCCATCAATAGCCAAAGCTTCTTCTACCTGTCACCTATTTCTCCCCTGATCTTTAGATTTGAGACTCTTCTCACCTCAACCACCAGGACCAATGGGTTTGAAATGTACATCTAAGAGAAATGTTTCTCTTTCACCATAGTCACAAATAATATAAAATGCCTTGGTGCAACTCTAACAAAGGAAGTAAAATATCTCTATGACAAGAACTTCAAGTCTCTGAAAAAAGAAATCAAAGAAAATCTGAGAAGATGGAAAGAGCTCCCATGTCTCCTGTTTTGGTAGGATTAATATAGTAAAAATGGCCATCTTGCATAAAGCAACCTACAGATTCAGTGCAATGCCCATCAAAATTCCAACTCAATTCTTCATAGCATTAGCAAGAACAATTTGCAAATTCATTTGAAATAACAAAAAACCAAGGACAGCAAAAACTATTCTCAACAATAAAAGAACTTCCGGAGAAATCATCATTCCTGACCACAAGCTGTATGATAGACCGATAGTGATAAAAACTCCATGGTATTGGTACAGAGACAGGCAGGTAAATCCTTGGAATAGCATTGAAGACTAAGAAATGAACACACACCTATGGTCACATGATCTTTGACAAAAAGTTAAAACCATCCAGTGGAAAAAAGACATCATTTTTAACAAAAAAAAAAAAATGTTAGTTCAACTGGTGGTCACCATGTAGAAGAATGCAAATCAATCCATTTTGATCTCTTTGTACAAAGCTCAAGTTGGAGTGGATCAAGTACTTCCACATAAAACCAAGTACGCTGAAACTATTAGAAGAGAAAGTGAAGAAGATATCAGAACACATTGGCCCAGAGGAACATTTCCAGAACAGAACACCAATAACTTATGATCAAAGATCAAGAACTGACAAATGGGAACTCATGAAATTGCAAAGCTTTTGTAAGGCAAGGGAATCTGTCAATAGGGAAAAAAACAGAAAAAAAAAAAAAAAAACACGTGGGAAAAGATTATTATCAGTCTTACATCAGATAGAAGGTTAATATCTAATATATACAAAGACTTCAAGAAGTTAGACTCATGAGAACCAAATAACCCTATTAAAATATGGTATAGAGCTAAAAAAAAAAAGAAGTCTTAACTGGGGAATATTTAATGGCTGAGAAGCACCTAAAGAAATATTCATCCTGGAGATATAACCAAAAGACACTCCAACATAAAACAAGGACACATGCTCCACTATGTCCCTAACCACTTTATTTACATTAACCAGAAACTGGAAAGAAATCAAGTGTCCTTCAACAGAGGAAAGGATACAGAAAATGTGTTTTACTCACACAATGGAGTAATACTCAGCTATCAAAAACAATGACTTCATGAAATTATTAGGCAAATGGATGGAACAAGAAGATATCATCCTGAGTGAAGTAACCCAGTCACAAAACAACACACATGGTATGCACTCATTAATACATAGACATTAGCCTAAAATCATGGAATACTGAAGATCCAATTCACAGAACAAATGAAGCTCAAGAAGAAGAAGAACAAAAGTGTGGAAATTTCAATTCTTTTTTGAAGCTGGAACAAAATATGGATAGAAATGTGGAGATAAACTGTGGAGCAGAGTGAAAAATAGACCATTTAGATATGGTACCACTTGGGATATATTCCATACACAGTCAACAAATCCAGACACCATTGCTGATGCTAAGAAGTGCACTTTGACATGGATCAGATACAGCTATTTTCTGAGAGGCACTTCTAGAGCCTGACAAAACAGAGGCAGATACTTGCAGCCAATCTTTGAGTCAGAACAGGGTCCTCAATGGGGGAGTTAGAGAAAGGACTGCAGAAGCTGAAGGTGTCTGCAGCCCCATAGGAAGAACAACAATATCTGTCAACCAGACTCCCCAGAACACCCAGAAACTAAACCACCAACCAAAAATTACAAACAGAAGGACCCACTGTTCCAGCCACATATATAGTAGAGGATGACCTTATAAGGCATCAGTTGGAGGAGAGGTCCTTGGTTCTGTTTAGGTCATTGACCCAGAGTAGGGGATTGCCAGAGTGGGAGCATTGGAGAGAGTGCATATTGGCTGAGTGTCTGGAAAAACAACCTCATAGAGGCAGGGTGAGTAGGGATAGGAAACTGAGAAACAGGATAACATTTGAAATGTAAATAAAAAGAAAATTCAATAAAAAAAAACAAAAATAAAAATTTTCCTCAAATTTAATTTTATTTTTAAACTCATATATATGTTGTGCTTGTATATGCATGTATATGTGCACATGTCCATGTGTGCAAGTGTTTCATCATCTTGTTAAATGCAGGTAATTATTCCACGACAGCTCCAGAAGAGCAAACCACAGCAAACCTAGCCTATTCTGAGAAGTAAATTCACATCTACTCTGACAGAGCCCTTTCCCAGTGGAGACAGTAGTAAAAAAAAAACAAAACAAACAAAAAAAAAAAACTCTATAAAGGTGCAACAAAATGTAGTTTAAGTCAGAGTGTAATGTAATTTCTCTAATAGCAAGAAGGTGTTTTGTGCTTAAAAGGGATGGAAGGATGCTTTGAGATAAATATATCACTTCCAGTAAGCTAAACTTTGTCAGGAGCTTAAACTACATGCTTAATCTATTTTGTCCTCAGCCTGTACTAGTTTGATGTGAGGGCCACCTTGATGGTCTTAGAGGCTAAGATCAACATTTCTTCCAGTTAAGGCACATGATGGCAATGTTGGACCTTTCTTGCTTGGCTTGGGCAGAACTAATGTTAACAACGTGAGTCCTATTTGCAATGTAGGAGTGGGGAGCATTCTTCACCACCTGAGGAGACTCCAGAGATGATCTAAATATATCTAGCCCTGCTGCCAAAGCTTAAAAGAAAGTAAAATAAAGAAATCATCTTAGAATTTTGATTGCAACACAGCTTTTTTTTCTTAACTTCATAGATTTTTGGTAGCAAGTTCAATCAAAAATTCACCTGGGGAGCAACTGGTGGGTGGGAGACCTGGGCTGCCGGGGAGCAGAGAGATCTCTGCGGAGTGCACACAGAAAGTGCACACCCTAACTTGCCCTGCCCTGCCTTGCCCGATCCAGCGATTGGGAACAGAAAATTAGAACTTCTGTTTCCACCCGGAGGCGACTTCAGGACGCAGAGCGGAGACTGGCCCATCTGCTACCCGGAACAGAGGCTCGTAGAGGCTGAGCAACTGGTGGGTGGGAGACCTGAGCTGCTGGGGAGCAGAGAGATCTCTGCAGAGTGCACACGGAAATTGCACCCCCTGCCTTGCCCTGCCCTACCGTGCCTGATCCAGCAACCAGAAACAGATACATTGGAACTTCTGCTAACACCAAAGACTCTGAGGCATAAAACAGGGCTCGGCCCATCTGACACCTGGACCAGTGGAGAACCAGGGACACAGACCAGATACAAGAGAAAGGCAAGAACATATCCCTGACAACAAAAGGGCAAGAGGAAAGCGAAAGAGTATATCCCAAGGAAACCAAGACAATCTAGCAACACCAGAACGCAGCTCTCCCATAACAGCAAACATCGGAATTCCAAACACACCAGAAAAAGAAGACACAGACCTGAAATCATACCTCAAGATGCTGATAGAGATACTTAAACAAGAAAAGTAGGAAAAGCAAAAAGATTCAGAAGCTTTTAAAGAAGAAACAAGAAAAACACTCAAAGAACTCAAAGAACTAGAGGAAATAAGATCCAAAGAAATAATGGAATGGAAGAGAGAAATTCAAACAGAAAGTGGCACAATAAAAAAAAAAAAAAAACACTAAAAGAGATAACCCTAGAGTCAGAACACCAAAAAAGAAATCAGGAGTCACAGAAGCAAGCATTTCCAATAGATTACAAGAGATCGAATTGAGAATCTCGGGGGCAGAAGACAACATTGCAAACATAGACAAAACAGCCAGAGAAGATGCAAAAAACAAAAAGCTCCTAACCCAAAATGTCCAGGAAATCCAAGACAAAATGAGAAGACCGAACCTAAGGATAAGAGGAATAGAAGAGAAAGAAGAGTATCAACTAAGAGGCACAGTAAATATCTTCAACAAAATCGTAGAAGAAATCTTCCCTACCCTCAAGAATGAGGAGACCACGAGCATAAAAGAAGCCTTCAGAACTCCAAATAGGTTGGACCAGAAAAGAAATACCTCCCAACACATAATAGTAAAAACATCAAGCGCCCAAAGTAAAGAAAGAATACTAAAAGCAGTAAGGGAAAAAGGTCAGGTAACATATAAAGGCAAACCAATCAGACTCACACTCGATTTCTCAACAGAGACTATGAAAGCTAGAAGAGCCTGGACAAAAATCATGCACTCCTTAAGAGAGCACAAGTGCCAGCTCAAGCTGCTATTCTAAGCAAAACTAACAATCACCATCGATGGACAGACGAAGGTATTTCAAGACAAATCAAAATTCACACAATATCTGACCACAAACCCAGCACTACAACGAATTATAGGTGGAAAACCCAATACAATGAGGGAAAATACAGCCTAGTAAAAACAAGAAAACTCCTAAAGAAGAAAACTAAAAGAAAAAAAAAAAAAAAAACACAGACACAACTCAACCCAAAAAAGCAATAAGGAAAGGAAACAGAAACAACTATTCCTTGATATCTATTAACATAAATGGTCTCAACTTCCCAATAAAGAGATATAGATTATCAGACTGGATACATAAACAAAATCCAGCCTTTTGCTGCATACAGGAAACTCATCTCAGAGACAGACACAGATACTATCTCAGAGTTAAAGGTTGGGAAAAAAACTTCCAAGTGAACAGCTCCAAAAAGCAAGCTGGAGTGGCTATTCTAATATGGAATAAAGTAATTTTCCAACCAAAGTTATCAAAAAAGATAAGGAAGGACACTTTTTACTCATTACCAGGGAAATCTGTCAGGAGGAACTCTCAATCCTTAACATATATGCTCCAAATAAAAAATCACCCACATTCATAAAAGAAACTCTACTAAAGCTTAAAAAATACATTTCACCCCACACAATAATTGTGGAAGACTTTAATACCCCACTCTCACCAATGGACAGATCAGGGAAACAGAAACTGAACAAGGATACTGCAAAACTAGCAGAGACTTTGAACCAACTAGAATTAACAGATATATACAGTACATACTATCCTAAAGTAAAAGAATACACCTTCTTCTCACCACCCCATGGCACCTTTTCAAAAATTGTCCACATAATTAGACACAGAACGAGCCTCCATCTATATAAGAAGATTGAAATACTCCCATGCATCCTCTTAGATCACCATGGTCTACGAGTGGTCTTTAACAACAACAAAGACAAAAAAAGCCTACATACACATGAAAACTAAACAACACTGTGTTAAAGAATAGCAGGGTCAAAAAATAAATAAAGTAAGAAATTAAGGATATTCTAGAATTCAACGAAAAAGAAAACACAGCATATCAAAACCTATGGGATGCAATGAAAGCAGTATTGAGAGGAAAACTCATAGCCCTAAATGCTTCCAAAAAGAAACTGAAGAGAGCTCACATCAGCAACCTGAATGCACAGCTAAAAGCCCTAGAACAAAAGCAAGCAGATATACCCAAAAAGAGAAGACGGCAAGAAATAATCAGAATTAGGGTAGAAATAGACCAAATAGAAACAAAAAAACCATTGAAAAAAATCAACAAAACAAAGAGTTGGTTCTTTGAGAAAATCAACAAGATTGATAAACCCCTAGACAGACTAACTAGAGGGCAAAGAGAGAGTATCCAAATTAACAAAATCAGAAAAGAAAGTAGCGACATAACAACTGAAACTTAGGAAATTAAAGAAATTATCAGATCTTACTCCAAAAACTTATACTCCACAAAATTGGATAATCTGGAGGAATGGACGAATTCCTAGACAGATACAAGTTCCCAAAGGTAAACCAGGACCAAGTAAACCATCTAAATAACCCTATAACACCTAAAGAAATAGAAGAAGTCATCAAAAGCCTCCCAACCAAAAAAGCCCAGGTCCAGATGGGTTCAGTGCAGAATTTTATCAGACATTTATTGGCGATATAACAGCAATGCTCGCCAAACTATTCCAAAAGATAGAATCAGATGGAATATTACCCAACTCATTTTTTGAGACTACAATAACCCTCGTACCTAAACCACACTAAAACCCTACAAGGAAAGAGAACTTCAGACCAATCTCCCTTATGAACATTGATGCAAAAATACTCAACAAAATACTTGCAAACTGAACCCAAGAACACATCAAAACGATCATTCATAATGACCAAGTAGGCTTCATCCCTGGGATGCAGGGATGGTTTAACATAAGGAAATCCATCAACGTAATCCACCATATAAACAAACTCAAAGAACAAAATCACATGGTCATCTCACTAGACCGTGAGAAAGCTTTCTACAAAATCCAACACCCCTTCATGTTAAAAGTCCTGGAAAGAACAGGAATCCATGGCCAATATTTAAACATAATAAAAGCAATAAACAGCAAACCAACAGCCAACGTCAAACTTAATGGCAAAAAACTTGAAGCAATCCCACTAAAATCAGGGACTCGACAAGGCTGCCCACTCTCCCCCTACCTATTCAACATAGTACTGGAAGTCCTGGCCGGAGCAATTAGACAGCAAAAGGAGATCAAGGGGATACAACTCGGAAAGGAAGAGATGAAAACATCACTCTTTGCAGATGACATGATAGTGTACATGATATTCTCTAGATGCATCCATTTTCTTAAGAATTTAATAAAGTCATTGTTTCTGATAGCTGAGTAGTACTCCATTGTATAAATACACCACATTTTTTTGGATCCATTCATCTGCTGAAGGACACCTGGGTAATTTTCAGGTTCTGGCTATTATAAATAGGGCTGCTATGAACATTGTGATGCATGAGTCTTTGTCATATGTTGGAGCATCTCTGATGTATATGCCCAGAAGTGGAATAACTGGGTCTTCAGGTAGTACTATGTCCAATTTTCTGAATAAATGGCAGACTGATTTCCAGAGTGCTTGTATTAGTTTACATCCTACCAACAGTGGAAAAGTGTTCCTCTTTCTCCGCAATATCGCCAGCATCTGTTGTCATCTGAGTTTTGGATCTTATTCATTCTAAGTGGTGTGAGGTAGAATCTCAGGGCTGTTTTGATTTGCATTTCCCTGATGGCTAAGGATGTTGGGCACTTCCTTAGATCCTTCTCAGTCATTAAATATTCCTCAATTGAGAACTTTTTATATACCTCTGTACCCCATTTTTAATAGGGTTGTTAGATTCTCTGGTGTCTAGCTTCTTGAGTTTTTATATACCTTGGATATTAGGCCTCTATCTGATATGGAGTTGGTAAAGATCTTTTCCACTCTGTTGGCTGCCATTTTGTTTTTGTCACAGTGTTTTTATCCTTACAGAAACTTTGCAATCTCATTAAGTCCCATTTGTCTACATCTGACCTTAGAGCACAAGCTATTGGTGTTCTGTTCAGGAAAATTTTTCCTGGGCATATGTGTTCTATGGTTTTCCCTACTTTCTCTTCTAATAGTTTCAGTGTACCTAGTGTACTGTGAAGTTTTTTTTTTTTTTTTTTTTTTTTTTTTTTTTTTTTTTTGATGAACTTGAGCTTTTTTACAAGAAAAAAAGAAAGGGTCTATTTTCATTCTTCTGCATGCTTAGTGCCAGTTGGACCAAAACTATTTATTGAAGAGGGTATCCTTCTTCAATTGAATGTTTACAGCTCCTTTGTCAATAATCAAGTGACCATATATGTGAGGGCTCATTTCTAGATCTTCTGTTCTATTCCATTGATCCTTGTGCCTATTTCTGTACCAGTACCATGTAGTTTTTATGACAATTGCCTTGTAATATAGCTTGAGGTAAGGGATGGTGATTCCCGCAGATGTTTTCTTGTTTTTAAGGATGGATTTTGCTATTCTAGGTCTTTTATTATTCCAGATGAAATTGCACATTGCTCTTTTCAACTCTGTGAATAATTGGGATTGTATTTCAATAGGGATTGCAATGAATCTGCAGACTGATTTTGGTAAGATGGCCATTTTTAAAATGTCGATCCTTCCAATCCATGTGCATGGGAGATCTTTTCATTTTCTGAGATCTTCCTCAATTTCCTTCTTCAGAGATTGAAGTTCTTGGCATACAGGTCCTTCACTTGCTTAGTGAGAGTCACACCAAGTATTTCATATTGTTTGTGACTACAATTAACCTCATCTTTCCTTAATTTCTTTCTCCGCATGTTTGTCCTTTGAGTAGTGGAAAGTTACTGATTTGAGTTAATTTTATATCCAGCCACTTTGCTGAACTTGTTTATCAGCTGTAGAACTTCTCTGGTAGAATTTTTGGGGTCATTTATTTACACTATCATGTCATCTGCAAACAGTGATGTTTTTACTTCTTCCTTTCCAATTTGCATCCCTTTGATTTCCTTTTGCTGTCTAATTGTTCTGGCCAGGACTTCCAATACTATGTTCAGTAGGTAGGTGGATAGTGGGCCACCTTGTCTTGTCACAGATTTTAGTGAGATTGTTTCAAGTTTCTCACCATTAAGTTTGATGTTGGCTATTGGTTTGCTGCATATTGCTTATATTATGTATACATATAGAACAGGCTGGACTTTAAGACAGATAATATCAATCTACCTGATTTTCTTTCATTAGGCCGTTTTTAATATTTTTCCTTATCCAACCAATAAACTTTTCTGGTGGAAAATTTACAATCAGCTGTGTGAAATCTTGAATATCTATTCAATTGCAGGTTTTATTTTATTATCTTTCTCATTAGTATTTTATTTCCCTATAATCCAGCCTGTACCCCAAGGCCTGTCTTTACAGAAATTGGCAAACACAAGAAGTTCATATAAAGCATTATACAATTCCTCATGAGTACAACCTGTAAAACCCTGTAAAACTTTATATATATATGTATATATATATATATATATATATATATATATATATATATATATATATATATATATGAGATTGCATTGCATTGAGCTTTTATTAGTATATAAACAAAGATGGTTTGTCAGGAAACACCACTAGGACTAACTTACTGCATTGCTAATCATCTTCCTCAGGAAATTCTATTGCAGGGAAGGATTAATTTAGTCCAGCAAAATTGAAGAGACCCATATGTCAGGGAGATCATGTACAGTCAGGATTCTTCTGTGCCATAAGCATACTGCTAAAGTCATTGATAGACATTTTGTGATAGTTCACACAGTCAGAATTCACTGAATTATTGTAAAATCCCAACATGTAATACGATCCTAAAAAATAAATCAGTTTTGTTGATGTAGACTCAATATTTCAAAATAAAAGTAGTTGTTTGCATAGGGTGAGTTTTAAGAAATACTGTTTTATTGTTTTGTATTAGTGGTTGAATACATGTTGATAGAGCATATGCCTGCAGGTCCCAAAAAGGCTAGAAGAATGCCTCAGACCTCGTGTGACAGGCAGAATAGATAATGTTAAGCACAAATATGTGTAGGAAATTGAACAGTTTCTCTGGAAGTATAGTCAGTACTCTCAACTGCGGAGAAATACCTTAATGCATTGACAGTTTTTAAAATGATACTTTACTAGTATTAAAATTTTAAAAAATGCCACATAAATGGTTTGAAAGTCTCTATAAACTTCATAGATTGTTGCAGTCTAAACAATTTGTCCCCAAGTTGAGGACTGACTGTAAATGCATAGAAGCATATAAATTTTCCAATAGAAAAGGGAAAATAACTTCCCTGTCTGGTGACAGTATATGAAACTGTGAAAATGTTAATATGAATTATGCTGTAGCATTAATGGCTCTATGAGGAAATTATTGACAAACAAACAAAAAAGGTCAGAATGAAATCCTGACCATTTCCAGAGTTTGTTTCACTGTTACAAGTACTGTGACATGTTCTCTTTCCTGTGTACACAGCTCTCCTGGCTCTTACAACTGAGACAGATCTAACCATACCCCCCACCTGTATCAGAAATTCCAGCGAAGCGGAAAAAAATTCAAAGAATTTTGTTATTAATTTTTATTTTCCTATGCTGATATTGAGACCTGGAGAAAAATATATCAATATTAATGAAGCTCATATTTAATGTAAAAATTTATGGAGAATATAATGGTTGGTCATTAGAAATGAGAGGTATATTTGAAAAGGGAAGAATTTATTTGAAAATAAAAGCTTGAGAAAGCTTGGCCCATCTGCCACCTGGACCAGCAGTTCCTAAAGGCTTAAAGATTGGTGAGTATGAGATCTAGGCAGCCAGGGAGCAGAGAGATCTCTGCAGAGTGCGCACAGAATGCACACCTCCACGCTGCCTGATCCAGGGACCAGGAACACGACTTTGGAACTTCTGTTTCCACTCGGCGGCGACTTAAGGGCGCAGAACAGAGCTCGGACCATCTGCTACCCAGACCAGCAGTTCCTAAAGGTTTAAAGACTGGTGAGTAGGAGATCTGGGCAGCCAGGGAGCAGAGAGTTCTCTGCGGAGTCCACACAGTAAGAGCTTGGCCCATCTGCCACCGAGACCAGCACTTCCTAAAATTTTAAAGACTGGTGAGTAAAAGATCTGGGTTGCCAGAGAGCATAGAGTTGTTGTGGAGTGCTCAAGGGAAGCACACCCCCATCCTGCCTGATCCAGACACTAGGAACAGAACATTGGAACTTCTGTTCCCACCCAGAGGCTCTGAGGCACAGAACAAGGGTTGCCCCATCTGCCACCTGGACCAGTAAAGTTCCAGGGACAGAGACCAGATCAAGGGAAAGGCAAGAACATATCACTGACAACAAAAGGGCAAGAGGAAAGCGAAAGAGTATATCCCAAGGAAACCAAGACAGCCTGGCAACACCAGAACCGAGCTCTCCCATAACAGCAAACATAGGAATGCCAAAAACTCCAGAAGAAGAAGACAAAGACCTGAAATCATACCTCAAGATGCTGATAGAGATACTTAAACAAGAAAGGGAGGAAAAGCAAAAAGATTCAGAAGCTTTTAAAGAGGAAACAAGAAAAACACTCAGAGAACTCAAAGAACTAGAGAAAACAGAAACAAAGAAATGAAGGAATGGAAGAGGGAAATTAAAACGGAAACTGACACAATAAAGAAAACACTAAAAGGGATAACCCTAGAGGCAGAACACCAAAAAAAGAAATCAGGAGTCACAGAAGCACGCATGTCCAATAGATTACAAGAAATCGAAGAGATAATCTCGGGGGATAGAAGACAACATTGCAATCATAGACAAAACAGCCAGAGAAGATGCAAAAACCAGAAAGCTCCTAACCCAAAATGTCCAGGAAATCCAGGACACAATGAAAAGACCGAACCTAAGGATAATAGGAATAGAAGAGGGAGAAGAGTATCAACTAAGAGGCACAGTAAATATCTTCAACAAAATCGTAGAAGAAAACTTCCCTACTCTCAAGTATGAAATGACAACGAGCATAAAATAAGCCTTCAGAACTCCAAATAGGTTAGACCAGAAAAGAAATACCTCCCGACACATAATAGTCGAAACACCAAGTGCCCAAAGCAAAGAAAGAATACTAAAAGCAGTAAAGGAAAACAGTCATGTAACATATAAACACAGACCAATCAGAATCACACCCGATTTCTCAAAAGATACTATGAAAGCTAAAAGAGCCTGGACAGACATCATGCACACCCTAAGAGAGCACAAGTGCCAGCCCAAGCTGCTATTCCCAGCAAAACTATCAATCACCATCGATGGAGAGACGAAGATATTTCAAGACAAATCAAAATTCACACAATATCTGACCACAAACCCAGCACTACAACGAATTATAGGTGGAAAACCCATTACAATGAGGGAAAATACATCCTTGTAAAAACAAGAAAACTCCTAAACAAGAAAACCATAAGAAGAATAAGCCACAGACACAGCTCAACCCACAAAAGCAATAATAGCAGGAAACAGAAACAACTATTCCTTGATATCTATTAATAAAAATGGACTCAACTTCCCAATAAAGGGATATAGGCTATCAGAATGGATACATAAACCAAATCCAGCATTTTGCTGCATAGAGGAATCTCATCTCAGAGACACAGACAGACACTATTTCAGAGAAAAATGGTGGGAAAAAAACTTTCAAGCAAACAGCACCAAGAAGCATGCTGGAGTGGCTATTCTAATATCAAATAAAGTAAATTTCCAACCAAAAGTTATCAAAAAAGATAAGGAAGGACACTTTTTACTCATTACCGGGGAAATCTGTCAGGAGAAACTCTCAATACTTAACATATATGCTCCAAATAAAAAAGCACCCACATTCATAAAAGAAACTCTACTAAAGCTCAAAAAATACATTTCACCCCACACAATAATAGTGGGAGACTTTAATACCCCACTATCACCAATGGGCAGATCATGGAAACAGAAACTGAGCAAAGACATTGTAAAACTAGCAGAGACTTTGAACCAACTAAAATAAATAGATATCTACAGAAAATATCATCCTAAAGTAAAAGAATACACCTTCTTTTCATCACCCCATGGCACCTTCTCGAAAATTGACCACATAATTAGACACAGAACAAGCCTCAATCTATATAAGAAGATTGAAATACTCCCATGCATTCTCTCAGATCACCATGGTCTACGACTTGTCTTTAAAAACATCAAAGACAACAAAAAGCCCACATACACATGGCATTTAAATAATGATCTGTTAAACAAAAGAAGGGTCAAAGAAGAAAGAAAGAAAAAAATCAAGGATTTTCTAGAATTCAATGAAAATGAAAAAGCAGCATACCCAAACCTTTGGGATACCACAAAAGCAGTGCTGAGAGGAAAACTCATACCTCTGAGTGCTTCCAAACTGAAACTGGAGAGAGCATACATCAGCCACTTGAAAGCACAGCTAAAAGCTCTAGAACAGAAGGATGCAGATACACCCAAGTGGAGTAGATGGCAAGAAATAATAAACTTAGAGTAGAAATTGACCAAATAGGAACAAAAAGAACCATTGAAAGAATCAACAAAACCAAGAACTGGTTCTTTGAGAAAACCAACAAGATTGATAAACCCTTAACGAGAGTAACTAGAGGGCAAAAATAGAGTATCCAAATTAACAAAATTAGAATGGAAAGTGGAGCAATAACAACTGAAAGTGAGGAAATTCAAGAAATCATCAGATCATACTAAAAAAGCTTATACTCAATAAAGCTGAAAACTCTGGAGGAAATGGATGAATTCCTGGATGGGTACAAGGTACTAAAGTCAAATCAGAACCTGGTAAACAATCTAAAGAATCTTATAACACCTAAAGAAATATAGGCAGTCATCAAATGCCTCTCACCCAAATAAAGCTCAGGTCAAGATGGGTTTAGTGCAGATTTTTATCAGACATATATTGACGACATAATATCAATACTCTCCAAACTATTCCTCAAAATATAATCAGATGGAAAATTATATAACTCATTTTTTGAGGCTACAACAACCCTCATTCCAAAACCACACAGACACCCTACAAGGAAAGACCAATCTCACTTATGAACATTGTTGCAAAAATACTCAACAAAATCCTTGCAAACCGAATCCAAAACACATCAAAACGATCATTCACCAAGATCAAATAGGCCTGATCACTCTCATCAATGTAACCCACCATATAAACAATCTCAAAGGGAAAAAAAAAAACACATGTTCATCTCACTAGATGCTGAAAAAGCATTTGACAAAATTCAACACCCCTTCGTGTTAAAAGTCTTGGAAAATATCCAGAATCCAAGACCCATACCTAAACATAATAAAAGCAATATACAGCAAACCAACGGCCAACATCAAACTTAACAGTGGAAACTTGAAGCAATCCCACTAAAATCAGGGACTCGACAAGGCTGCCCACTCTCCCCCTAACTATTAAACATAGTACTGGAAGTCCTTGCTGGAGCAATTAGACAGCAAAAGAAAATCAAAGTGATACAATTTGAAAAGGAAGAAATAAAAACATCACTCTTTGCACATGACTTGATAGTGTACTTAAGCTACCCCACAAATTCCACCAGAGAACACCTACAACTGATAAACAAGTTCAGAAAAGTGGCCAAGTATAAAACTAACTCCAACAATTCAGTAGCCTTCCTATATCAAAAGGACAAACATGTGGAGAAAGAAATTAGGGAATATATACCCTTCACAATAGTCACAAAAACTATGAAATACTTTGGTGTGACTCTGACTAAACAAGTGAAGGACCTGTATGTGAAGAAATTCAAACCTCTAAAGAAGGAAATCGAGGAAGATCTATGAAAATGGAAAGATCTTTGCTCCTGGATTGGAAGGATCAACATTTTAAAAATGGCCATCTTACCAAAAGCAATCGATAGGTTCAAAGCAATCCCCATCAAAATTCTGACCCAGTTCTGCACTGAGTTCAAAAGGGCAATGTGGAATTTTATTTGGAATCACAAACGAACTAGAATAGCAAAATCTATCCTCAACAACAAGAAAACATCTGCTGGAATCACTATCCCTAATCTCAAGCTATATTACAAGGCAATTGTGCTAAAAACTGCATGGTACTGGTACAGAAATATGCACAGGGATCAGTGGAATAGAATAGAATATCCAGAAATGAGCCATGACATATATGGTCAGCTGATTTTTGACAAAGGAGCTGTAAACATTCAATGGAAAAAGGACAACCTATTCAACAAATGGTTTTGGTCCAACTGTCACTCAGGTAGCAGAAGAATGAAAATAGACCCGTTCTTATTTCCTTGTACAAAGCTCAAGTGTAAGTAGATCATAGATCTCCACATTAAATCAGGTACACAGAAACTATTAGATGAGCAATTACGGAAAACATTTGAACTCATAGTGGCAGGATAAATGTTACTAAACAGAACACCAATAGCTTGAGTTCTAAGGTCAAATTTTGACAAATGGGACTTAATTAGATTTTAAAGTTTTTGTAAGGCTAAAGACACTATCATGAAAACAAAATGGCAGCCAGCAGAGTGGGAAAATATATTTACCAACCCCACATCAGATACAGGCCTAATATCCAAGCTATACAAAGAACTCAAAAAGCAAGATACCAGAGAATCAAACAACCCTATTAAAAATGGGGTACAGACTTAAACAAACATTTCACAATTGAGGAATATTGAATGGCTGAGAAACATCTAAAGATGTGCTCAACATCCTTAGCCATCAGGGAAATGCAAATCAAAACAACCCTGAGATTCCACCTCACACCAATCAAATTTGCCAAGATCCAAAACTCAGATGACAATAGATACTGGCGAAGATGTGGAGAAAGAGGAACATTTCTCTACTGCTGGTGGGGTTTTAAACTGATACTACCACTCTGGAAATCAGTCTGGAGGTTCTTTAGAAAAATAGACATATTACTACCTGAAGACCCAGATATTCCACTTCTGGGCATTTACCCCAGAGATGCTCCAACATACAACAAAGATACATGTACCACAATGTTCCTTGCACCTCTATTTATAACAGCCAGAATGTGTAATGAACCCAGATGTCCTTCAGTAGATGAATGGATACAAAAATTGAGTTACATTTACACAATGGAATACTACTCAGCTATCAGAAACAATGGCCTTACAAAATTCTCAAGAAAATGGATGCCTTTAGAGAACATCGTCATTACTGAGATAACCCAGTCACAAAAGAACAGACATAATATGCAGTCACTGATAATGGGATACTAACCCCAGAATGCTCTGAACACCCCAGAAACAACCCACAGACTGTGTGAATGTCAAGAAAAAAAAAGAAAAATAAAGAATATATTTAATTAAAATAGAACTATATCACATCCTGATTTACTTCGTACAGCCCTTCCAAGTTTCTCTCCTATCTCCTCAAATTAATAACCTCTTTTCCTGTATTAGTTTTACATATATACATATGTGTATGTATATGTACCTATAAATACTTAATTACAACCTTATAAAATGTATTTGTATACGTTTATGCAAAAATGATTAAAATCTGTACATTTATCTTTGTTTTTAATATAAAGCTAAAAAATAGATCTATGAGTACCAGAGACTTTCCTTCAGGAGAATATATTTTTTAATGTCAATTTCCTTTCCAATAGGCTGATTTTCCTATTATCATATTTTTTAAATTTCATTTTCCCTATTAAATTTTTCCATGAAGCTTAGAGCTTCATAGTTTCTTATCTCCCACCCATGTATTATAGGTTTCTTAAAAATTTACCTACAAATTTGTATTCATAATTTGGCATACCTCTTTTATAATGATAAAACCAGAAAAGTGTGTGTGTGTGTGTGTGTGTGTGTGTGTGTGAGTGAGTGTATGTGTGATTGTGTGCTGAAATTTCTTATTATCCCTATCTAAAGTATGTTTCAAAGCTATGGGGTATTTACTATGGTTTCTCTCTGAATACTAATCTTTCTATTGTCTTCTGTGCCTCTAATTTCCATGTCTTTTACCTACTTATTCTTTTGGTATCCAAATTCAAGTCCCTTCCTCTAATTACCCATAATTGACCATTAAATGCTGGTTTCCTTTAAAGAAAACTTCAACAATCTTAGTAATTTCAATGCATTTTTTAACCATGTTGTAATCTTATTTTTCATTAATTAGTACAGCCAACATCACACCTGCTAGTGAGGATGATGAATAAGAAATCCCTCATCCACTGCTGGTAGAAATACACACTTGTACTGCCATTTTGGAAATCAGTGGGTTTTCTTTTCTTTTTCTTTTTTTTTCTTGTGAATATTGGAATGTTTTAACTCAAGTTCCAGGCAAATATACCTAAGGGGGTCAATATTAAATTATAGAAGCATTTACTATTTCCTATTCATTGATGATTTATCCACATTCTTTAGAAATAGGAAATACCCTACCTGTCCATAGTGGAGAAATTGGTAATAAAAATATGGCATATTACAAAAAGGAAGATTACTCAGCTGTTAAAAAATGAAGTAATGTAACTCATAGTTATATGGGTGAAACTACAAAAGAATACAACAATGACAACAACAAATACCCATCCTGGGGAACCCAGAACGCTAAAGACAAATGTAGTATGTATTAGCTTACATTTGGATGTTTTAAACCTTGACAAAGACATACAAGAATAGGATAGAGGGCAGAATTTTCTGCATATTGAGAAATTTTATATATATATATATATATATAATATATATATACAGTAAATTTGTTACATGTGAGAATTCTCCACATTCCTTTTCATAGTTGCAAATAAGTTAGAAATACGACAAAAAATAAATGAAGTTTCTCTCTCTCTTTTATTAATGTATATTTTCTTTATTTACATTTCATATGTTATTCTCTTTTTGGATTTTCTCTCTGGAATCCTCCTATCCTATTCCACCTTCCTCTATGGGGGTGCTCCCCATCTCTTCTACCTGCTTCCTCCACCTACCCCCCTGGTATTCCCCTACACTGGGATCTTTGAAAATTCTCAGGACCAAGAGCATTTCCTCCAATTGATATCCAATAAGGCCATCCTCTGCAACATATGCTGCTTGAGCCCTGGGTCCCTCCTTGTGTATGTTTTTGTTGGTTGATATTGTTTTTCCTATAGGGTTGCAAACCCCTTCAGCTTCTTTAGTCCTACCCCTAACTCATAGATTTTTAAAAATTTTATGTATCTTTGTATTAGGATTCCCCTTAATATATCTGTGTGGCATGTCTCCAATACCTATGGAGGCCAGAAAAGAGTGCCTCACACATCCTGGGACTAGAGACATATGCTTGTGAGCTGAAATGTGGGTATAGGAAATTGAACCTGGGTCCTCTGGAGAAACTGATAGAGTTCTTAGCTGCTGAGTCATTGACCATATCACATGTCAAGTGTTTGAATGTTCCTATCACAGATGACACTGGAGACTAGACAAGTGTATCAACATATAGAAAGAGGAATACAAAAGGCTAGAGAAGTAATATTTTGACATAGATAGGTAATTTCATCATCTTATGATATTGACAGAAAACCCTGGAAACATGTTATATGAACCATATCATGCAAGTCTTAGTTCTTGTATGAGTAAAGAAAGAATAACACATGGTAGGAAATTCTAAATCTTGTTCAGAAGCAGTGTTATAATTTGTACAAAATATGAGGGTAAGTTATGGGATACAAATATGGTTACATTGCTGTCACCTTATTAAGTCATGAGGACTGGCTAATAGCTATTTTCCCTGGGATCTGGTGTCATTAATTCTCAAATCTGGCCACTTATTTAAGCTCAGCAATATAGTTTCCCATTCTTAGTACCTCATGACCCTCCAACTAAGCTAAAGACACTTAGCAGTTTCTAGAAAAGACATTAGGGTCCATTTTGCTATGGAGTAGTTCTTACCAAATTTTGTCATGTTTTGTTTTAATCTCTTAGAATCCTTTCCTTTTCTAGTGAGAGGCAGAAAGAGAGTTGATAAAGAGGGGAGGAGAGATGGGGATAAACTGGGTTATTGTATGATGAATCTATTTAAAATTTTCACCTCTGATCTAAAACCTTTTTTAGCACATCTGTACTTTTAAATAAATTGTATTTTAGCAAGAACCATTTTTAAAGGAGAAATCACCACCCTGCATAGCTGAGCGTGTTTATTCTCTCTTACCATTTTCTAGATGAAGTCATATCACTTTGATCCTACAACAGTCAGTCTATCTTAGTTCTTAATACGTTTCTATCCAATGACGTTGCACATACTCCTTGGCTATAAATAAATCCTGAAGAATATCTGATGTACTCTGATATAACCTTAATCTGCCAACCATACAACTATGTTGAAATTTCTTTTCCTGTCATAATGGTCAACTTCAATTTGGCCAGTTAAAAGCACTAGCCAAAATAAATGAATAGTTAAAAATACTGTGTAGTTCACCCCCCCACACACACACGGATAGATGGATGTCTGAAATATTCTTGTTTAGATATAGTGGTAGAAAAAATAGTCAATGTTACAATAAAAAGCAAAACGTGTGTTAGCTTTACACTGTACTTAAGAAAATCACATTTAAAGTTTTATTTTGGAGCCTTTAAACCTCCTGAAAATTTAATGGAAATTTTTACTTTAAAAATAAAAGGCAGATTGATCCACACTGCCCCACCCTCGCCGCCCCGCTTTAACGCTGGAGTATTTTTGTTTCTTTTATAAAAGCAAATACTCTCTTTAGCACACACTTATTGAGCTACATCTACAGAATAGGTGCTCAACAGAAAAAGCCGTATCTCCTTAAATCAATAAAATTGCAAATTCATTAGTTAATCGATTTAGGGTTTGATTTAATCCTGAAAACAAAAGAACAGCGAACGCTGCGACAACAGGAAGTTAACACTGCCTGACAGTGCATCTCTGTTTGTGGCTTGGGGAAATCCTCAAAGAAGAGAAACTTTGGTTCCTATGGTTTAATCTTTCCTAGGCAGGCTTGGTCCATCCACTATGCATGATTGTGACGCATTTCCTGCAGCCGATCTTGCCAAGCCGAGGATGAAATGAAAAACAAAAAAGTAAATAAATAATAAAAAATATAAAAGAGTATAGCTGGAGGGTAGTGAAAGGTAAAGGAAGTACGAAGCAGTTTTAAAGTGGGGTTTCAGCAGTCGGTATTGTCAGTAATTTTTAGAAAACATCAGAATAGTCTAGGAATATTATGTAAAAGATTTGTAAAAACTAACGGAACATCGCCAGAAGGAATGTCACCGTCAGGCGCTGAGGACTTCAAAAAAAAAAAAAAAAAAAAAAAAAAAAAAACCACAGGGACCACCACTTATGCAGAAGCAATGAAACCATTAATAGTGAAATTATTATGCATAAAATATAATACTATCATTTCTAATGAAGTTTACTTCGATATTTGAATGTACATTTACGACCTTAAAAAAATAAAACAACCAAGTTAGCAAATGCCTCATCTTTAAAAAAAATACTATTGCATGATTTGATTCTATACCAGTTGTACATTTTACATTGTAGTATAGAAAACAAATTGAACTTATAAAAAAATAGAAACAGGAACCCCTGAAGCCTGTTATAGATAGAATGATGTCTTTCTTCAAGATAAACAAATAGTCTTGCACTGTAGTAAATTTTCAGACAGATGTAGGTTTTAGAGTTTAGATTTAGATGCACAGACTGTACAGAAAGAATTGGGAAACATTGGAGAGTTTGGTTACAAATTTACTATTTTTATGGTAAAGATAGCTTATGTATTCCAAAACAATAAATAAACATGTTATTCATATTTGCCTATTTGTGAATCAGTGTGTGCATAACAAAAGTTGAATTATTAGAACATTCATAAAATTTGCAGTTATTGATTTGTAGTTCTTGTTTCCAAATATTTAACTAAGATACCACATATACTTGCCAAGTTTGTTTACCTCTTGGCTATGTGCCTTAAGAAGAGAAAGGGTTTTATGACAGTTTTTGTTATTCCTTAACTTTAAAGTTTCTTAAAATCCTTCTACTTACTACTCTGTAATGAATGTATAAAATTTTGAAAGATAAATTAACAGTTAATATATGTAAAGTCTGTACACAGTGCTACATATGGATTTTTGTGTAAAAAATGTATCAGAGCAATATATAAAGAATAGGTTCCAAATACCCATGCATCCTATACATTGGGGAGATTTCCTATAGGGAAAAATCTTCATAGGGCAAGATATAAAAATCTAGAGCCCAATGAGATCAGCGTTGTAACAAAATATCAAATTTTAAGGTTCAGATTTTTCTGTGAGTTTTGAGTTCAGATCACACATGAATAACGTTGTACCACTTACTATGAACTACATGTTTAAAAAATTAAAACTAGTATTTTATAGTGGGCTATTGATACTGCTCAAAATATTCAACTCCCTGCTTTTCCATATGAAACTTTATTTTCTGGCTACCTGAGCTCTCTGGGCTGCTCTCTGAATTCCATGGGCCAAGCTAAGCTGTTGTGAGCAGCCTGCTATCCTAGACTGGTTTTTATTCCTTCTACCTCTCCTTCACCTCCATCAGATTTATGAAATATACTATTAAGTTTTCCTTCTCCCAAACAACTTCTTTGGTCTCTGAGCCCTCAATGTCAAACCATGTTTTCCTTGAGCATCCTGCCATCCTCAGGAGACCTCCATTCTCCTGCTAATTCTCTGTGGACCTTTATCAGACCTGAGGCTCATGAACCACACAGAACTGTAGGTCCAGCACCATACAACCCATGGATACTCAGCAGAGACCTGCCTCATCAGCATCATTAAGGTTCACCTTCCTTTAGATCTTTACATACCCACTACAACAAGAATATCAAGGGACAAACCATTTGGAAAGTTAAAGGTCCTCAAAAAAAAAAAAAAAAAAAAAAAAAAAACATAATCAACAAGAGCCAGAGCAATATGATACCTCCAAAGATCAGTTACGGATCTCCAGCAAGCTTGTATCTCTTAACCAAAACACAAGAAAATGACTTTAAATCTAATCTCATAATAAAGATAGAGGCCTTAAAAGACAAAATGAGTAAAACTTTTACGAAAATACAAGAAAATACAATGAAACAAATAGATGTCTTAATAGAATAATAAAATAAACTCCTTGAAGACTTACAGAAAAATGCAATTAAATAGGTAAAGGAAATAAATAAAAGTTCCCAAGTCCTTAAAGTGGAAATATAAGAAATAAAGAAAATACAAACTGAGGAAATCCTGAAGACTGACACTCCAAGAAAAGGAAAAGGGACAGATAAAAGCATCACTAACAGAATACAGGAGATAGAAAAGAGACTCTCAGAAATAGAAGATGCAAGAAAAGTAATTGACACATCAGTTAAAAGATGTTAATGCTAAAACTCTCCTGACACAAAACAACCAGGAAATCTTGGATACCATGAAAAAATATGACCTAAATAAATAGGAAGAAAAGGAATGAAGAACCCTAGCTCCAAAGCCCAGAAAATATTCTCAACAAAATTATAAAATAGAAGTTTCCCAACCTAAAAGAGAGAGAGAGAGAGAGAGAGAGAGAGAGAGAGAGAGAGAGAGAGAGAGAGAGATACCAATAAATGTAGAGGGAGCTTATAGAGTTCCATCTAGACTGTATCAGCAAAAAGAAATAAATACTCCTGGAGAATACTAATACATAAAATCTACAAAACAAAAAAATATTAAAAGTAGTAAATGAAACAGGTCAGATAACATACCAAAGCAGACCTATAAGAATCACACCCAGCTTCTCAATAGAAACTCGGAAAACTAAAAGGGCCTGGACAAATATCCTGTAGCCTCTAAAACACCCCACAAGTGTCAACATAGTTTACTATTTATATCAGAACTCTCAATCACCATGGAGAAAGAAAACAAGATACTTCAAGAGAAATCCATATTCAAATGATATCTGTCCACAAATGTCGCCTTACAGAAAACACTAAAAAGAAAATTCTAACCCAATAAGGATACTACATACAAGAGAACATATGGGATTTATAATTCCATATCAACAAAAACAAGAAAATTACACAAATTTTCTCTTTTTTGCTCTATCTATTTCTCTACACTCCCCACCACACACCATACCACAGCAACATGCAAATTCCAGGACAAAACAACAACTGGTCATGGATATTTATCAACACCAATGGTTTCAATTTTTTAAAAACAAAGGATACAGGCCAACAGAATGGATGCAAAAACAGGACCAATCATTCTGCTGCATAAAAGAAACAACCTCAGCCATAAGACATTACCTCAAAAGAAAAGGCTTGAAAAGAGTTTTCAAAGCAAATGAACCCAAGCAGCAAGCGGAAATTGACATCCTAATAATGAATAAAATATACTTTCAGACAAAATCAATCAAAAGAGACAGGAAGGACACTTCATACTCATCAAATGAAAAAACCACCAAAATGATATCTTGATTTTGACCATCTATTTCTCAAACACAAGGGCATTCACATTCATAAAATAAACCTTGTTAGTTCTTAAATTGCACTTTGATACCCTCACATTAATAGTGAAAAACATGAGCAACAAAACCAAGAGCTGGTTCTTTCAGAAAATCAATAATATTGATAAAACCTTAGTGAGACTAATCAGAGGATACAGACAAAGTATCCAAATTGAAATCAGAAATGAAAGGGAAGACATAACAACAGAAACTGGGGAAATTTAAGAAACCATTAGATCCTATTACAGAAGCCTATACTCAACAAAACTAGAAAATCTAGAGGAAATAGCCAGGTAACAAAGTTAAATCAGAATCAGATAAGCAACCTAAATAGTCTCATGACCCCTAAATAAAGAGAAGCAGTCATCAAAAAGCTCCCCCCACAAAGCCCAGGACCTGATGGGTTTAGTGCAGAATTCTATCAGACCTATAGAAGGCCTAATACCAATGCTCTCCAAACTATTTAACAATGTAGAATCAGAGGGAATATCACCAAACTCATTCTTTGAAGCCACAATTACACTTAATTCTAATTACACAATGCTTCTTAAAAGAAAGAGATCTTTATACCATTTTTCTTTATAAAAATTGAGGCAAAAATACTCAACAAAATTTTTGCAAACAGAATCTAAGAACACATCAAAGCAATCATTCACCATTATTACATGGGTTTCATTCCAGGGATGCAAGGATGTTTCAACATACAAAAATTCATCAATATCTTCCACTACATAAACAAACTCAAAGAAAAAAATCACATGATTATCTCTTTATATACTGAGAAATCATTTGACAAAATTAAGCACCCTATCATGTTAAAAGTCTTGGAAAGGTCAGGTATTGAAGCCACATACTTAAAGATAGTAAAAGTAATATACAACAGTATTAAAGTAAATAAATGGTGAGAAATTTGTAGCAATCCCACCAAAATCAAGAATAGATAAGGTTGTCCACTCTCTCCCTACCTATTGAACATAGTACTGTAATTACTAGCCCAAGCAATAAGACAGCAAAAAGATTTCAAAGGGATACAAATTGGAAAGGAAGAAGTCAAAATATCACTATATGCAGATGATATGATAGTATATTTAAGTGACCCTACAAATTCCACAAGGAACCTTTTACTGGTGATAAACACTTTCACCAAAATGACTGAATATAAAATTAATTCAAGCAAGTTAGTAGCTTATGTTTACTCAAAAGACATACAGACTGAGAAAGAAATTAAAGAATTAACACTGTTCAGAGTAGCCAGAAAGAATATCAGATACCTTGTGACCTTAACCCAGCAAGGGAAGGATCTGTACAATAAGAATCTCAAGCCCCTGAGGAAGAAAATTGAAGAAGACCTCAGAAGATGGAAATATCTCCAATGCGCATAGATCGGAAGGATCAATATTGCAAAATTTTTCATCTTGTCTAAGGCAATCTATAAACTCAGTGCAATCCACATCAAAATTCCAACTTAATTCTTCATAGAGTTAGAAAGAACTATTTGCAAATTCATTTGGAAAAAAAACCCCAAGATTGATAAAACCAGTCAAAAAAAATCTGGGAGAATCGCCATTCCTGACCTCAAGCTGTATTACAGATCAATTGTGATAAAAACTGTCTGGTACAGAGACAGGCAGGTAGACCAATGGAATAGAATCAAAAACCCAGAAATGAATCTATGCACTTATGGTCATTTGATCTTTGACAAAGAAGCTAAAACATTCAATGAAAACAGGACAGCCTCTTCAAGAAATGGTGTTGATTCAATTGGCAGTAAGCACACAGAAGAGTACAAATCGATCCTTTCCTATCTCCTTGTACAAAGCTCAAGTCCAAGTGGATTTAAGACCTCCACATAAAACCTGGTACACTGAAACCAAGAGAATAGAATGTCGGGAAGAACTTAGAACACATAGGCACAGGAAAAAAATTTTTGAACAGAACACCAATGGCTTACACTCTAAGTTCAAGAAAAGAAAAATGGGACCCCATGAAATTTCAAAGCTTCTGTAAGGCCAAAAACACTGTCAAAAGGACAAAATGGCAAGCAACAGATTGGGAAAAGATGTTTACCAATCCTACATCTCATAGAGGGCTAGTATCCAATATATACAAGAAACTCAAGAAGTTAGACTCAAGAGAATTAAGTAATCCTATTAAAATGGAATACATAGTTAAACAAAGAATTCTTAACTGTGGAATACTGAATGGCTGACATATAACAAGGACACACGCTCAACTATCTTCATAGCACGCTATTTATAATAGCCAGAAGGTGGAAAGAACCCATATGTCCTTCAACATAGGAATGCTTACAGATATTGTGGGACATTTATACAATGGAGTACTACTCAGCTTTTAAAAATTCTTGAAATTCCTAGGCAAATGGATGAACCTAAAAATTATCATCCTTAATGACACTACCCCATCACTAAAGAACACACATGGTTTGCACTCACTGATAAGCTGATACTAGCCCAAGAAGCCCAGAACACCTAAGAATTGATGCACAGACATTATGAAGCTCATAAAGAAGGAAAGACAGAATACTGAAACCTCAGTCCATTTTAGAAGGGAGAACCAAACATCCATGGTAGGAAATATAGTGATAAATAGAGGATCAGAGATTGAAGAAAAGATCACTAAGAGACTGCCTCATTTGGGGATCTACCCCATATGCAGCCACCAAACTCCAGCACTATTTCTGATTCCAAGAAGTACTTACTGGCAGGAGCCACATATGGATGACTTTTCAGGGCCTCTGTTAGAGTCCTAACGATACAGTTGAGTATTCTTGAAACTAACCAACATACTTAACACAGGGACCCAAATGAAGGAGCTAGCAAAAGGACTCAAGGAGCTGAAAGAGTTTGCAACCCCACGGGAAGAACTTTATCATCCAACCAAATGCTCCAGAGGTTATAGAGATTAAAACACCAACCAATGAGTACACATGGAGAGACCCATGGCTCCGGTTGCATATGTAGCAGAAGATAACATTGTCTGGCATCAATAGGAGAAGGAGCTTTTGTCCAGTGAAGGCATGTTTTCCCAGTGTAGAGGGCTGCCAATATGTTGAGTTAGAATGGGTGGTTGGAAAAAGGAGCACCTACATGGAAGAAAGTGGAGCAGGAGGAGGAATGGTAGAGGGGGGAAATGGGATAACAACTGAAAGGTAAATACAGAAAATTTCCAATAAAAATAAAAGGAAAGATTGCTAGAAGCTATTGGCCAGATATCATAAAGACCCTAAAAGTGTAAAAATGCCAGCACTGGCAACTATGTCTAGCAAAACTATCAATTGCCATGGATGGAAAAAAATATTCCATGACAAATACAAATTTATAAAATGTCTTTCCACAAATTCTGCCCTATAAATGATAACAAATGGAAAATTCCAACACAAGGAGGGAAACTACTTCTTAGAAAAAAGTAGTGTTTTCTCAACTAACCCAAATAAAAAGTTTACTTGCAAATATCTGACTATTTAACCATTGAATATTGAAAAATCATGCTAGTATAACTGATCCTCTAGATGCTTCTACTTTGTGTCCTTCATTGCTTTTTTATTAATTTACTGCTTTGAATTACTTATAATGTGATATCAATCATCATTTTCATTTGGTTGTGAGTCAATACATATGCTTTGCTCTCATCTGTGTGACTCATGAGCTTATGAGTTGAGTTACAGTCATTGGTAATGTATTGTTTATTAGACATTAACAATTCATTCATCACATGAGTTTTCTAGTGTCTTATTACTCATAGGTTCAGCACATGTGCTTGATATTTTTCAGTATGCAGTGAGGGTCTTTATTGTGGTTTTAGATTGCAATCTATAACTCAGCTGACATGTTTCATGATCCATAATAACACTGCCTCTGAGTGCACAGCTTGGGATTATGGTTATAGTCATGAAGGCTCTGACTTGGTACGGATAAAGATAATGTCTTAGGAGTCTGTCTTTGGACACACTGTGTATTATTAATAATATAGGGTGTAGATTATTGTCTCCAAAAATCGTTCATGGAGATTTTTTGGCTGTTAGCAGCAGCCCTATGTAATCAAGAGTACTTTTGTAGAAAATAAACAAATACAGTATGGACATTCATTCATATTTGTATTTCCTGCCTGTGTTAACCTCCATATATGTTACTGACCGGAAGTACCTACATTTAAAAAGCAGGAGTTGTATTAGGTATATTGTCTGTAATTCTGTGTACTCCTCCTCTGCTTATAGGAGCCCATTCTGGCTTCTGAAACAATTTTTATTGTTCCTCTGTATCTTAATAACATATATATGGTTACTTTGGAGGACATGTCCCCATTAAAATATATCAGAAATTTACTAGAAAGTAGAGATTTTTAGTTACTTATAATTGGCATTTAAGTGTAGTTTGAGCTATAAGATTTGCAGCTACTTTTATGATAGCATATTAAATATTCACATAATACATATTATGTACAGTAAACATACATATTGAATGAAAAGTGCTCATTTGATAATCAGACAGCTTAATATATTTCTGTATCTTTGGCAACATAAAACACATATAGATAGAGAAAACGTAATAACTAAGTTAAATGTTTCAGAAATATATGGTATTGCAAGTAAGAGATACAGTGCAAGCTATACAAAATCAATAACCTCTATTATGTAATGCTGGCTTTAGACAAGTCTGTGTTAAAGATTTACTTTAAAAATCTGTTTAAAAATGAAACAAAGTAAAAAAAAAATTCAGAACTGTGGCATTATGAGAATGTTGAAATAGAGTTTTGTCCCTAAAAAAAGTAGTTACTGTCTTAGGCCATGCTCATCTCACAACTAATTTTTCCCTGAACCTGAGCATAGACTTATTATAAAATCTGCAATAATTTAATTCTTTAACATATTTAATATTTTTAATATTAGCCTCTAATTATTTTTCATGTGATTGCTTTGGTAATATTAAGAGTTCATTTTTAGTTTGAGTTATTTCAAAATTTCTTAGGTTTTCAGATAAGAATTACTCATCTGCCTTAAGCATTAATAAAAGAGAACTACTGAGAGCCAGAACTTTCCAAGGCTCTCAGTGACCCCGGTAAAAGACCTAAGAGATGATTATGAAATTGAATTGACACATTAAAATCTGAAGTTAGGAGCTGGGCCTCAAAGGAATTACGTTTTTTTTTAATTTTAATTTTGTTTTTTTGTTGTTTTCTCTGATACAACACAATTGTTTGGCTATCAATTCTAAGATACATATGTTTGAGATAGCCTGTGTTTTATAGATCCTCCAATTCTGAGAAAAAATCCTCTTTCTCTTTCTTTCTCTCGCCCTCAATTAGAAAAAAGTATCTATGATTCAGATGTAAGAAATGCAGGCATTTGGTCACAGTGGGGTTCCTCATATATCATTTTTCACCTTAAGAGTCTGATCCTAACTTGTTTCTAGCAGTTTGATTAGCTTCTGACCCAGATGGCTACTGCATGTTTCTCTTTGACTTCCTTAGAAATTTCAAAAAGAGGCACAAATTGGATGCTTAAAAGATTCATCACCAAATTCCTCAGTCAAAATTGGAAATAGCTCCATTAAGCTGTAAGTTCCTTTTGCTATGTTGTATATAATTACTAGGAAGGGGTAGAGTATAGTAGGTAAAGAATTTTCTAGGCTGGGCTGTTTGGCAGAAGATACTCTAAATTTGTATATCTCTACCATATACCTCACTCCAGGCTACCCAATTCCCTAAAGGATGTGAAATGTACTCTGCTAGCTTTGCCATAGACACTGGGCTCTGGGTACCACAAAAAAGATGACATAAAGGACCAAAATTCTGAAGATTTTCAGAGTCAGAAATAAGTCAAGGTGCTGTCAGTAATAGGAAGAAAGAAATCTTGCTCTGTTATGGTTTGAGGTAGCAGATGAGATCCACACTGGGTTTTAATTCCCAATTTTTATCTTACCATCAGCTTTGAGAGTGTTGTTTCTCTAACTGAGAGAAAGAGTATTTATCTCAAAGAGCAAATATAGGACATAAGGATATGACTGTATGGTAGAATGACTATGTATATATCTATGAAATTCTGGGTTCCTTGTCCAGCATTGCGAGAGGGACTACACACAGAAAATAACTTATAAAGGATATATCTATTCAGTTTATCACAATGTCATTTTGGATAACATGCAGACACCACCTACTTCCAAGATCTATAACAACATGTATGAAGATTTGTATATATATTCTTTCCTCTCTTTCACCAGAGTTTCCTTAACAAATATACCTCATTTCCATATGAAATGATGTCCTGCTCACATCTACATGAGACCACTGTAGGAACATCCAACATTTTTTGCCTGCCATAATTTGTTCTCTATTGATACTCTAGGAGAATATGTTGCAAAATGATAAGCTCAAATATTTTCACAGAAGCTTCTTTTTTGCAATAGATTGTTATCAGAGACCCCAAAATGGAGGACATTCAGAGAATGGGAAACTTTGGACCTCTTCATTGGATGTCTTTCAAACTTCACACCTCAGGATTCCAGGATCAGTGAGCAAAATTGTTCTTTTTAAAAATATAATTGCCAGAGGTTGTGGCTGATACTAAGACTGAATGTCCATCAGAAACAACAGGACAAATATAAATATGCACACATAAGATTATTGAAGTATGAAGCAACACATACAAGTTCTTGGAAATAACTTTTCAGCACGGAGATGTGAAATTTTTCTATTAAATGTATATTTAAAAAAAACAAACTCAACTACATTTTAATATAGATGATGTATACATTGAAATGACTGGTAGAATGCGATATTAATCAAGAGAGCTTTATTAGGAACTGGAGATTAAAAACAAAAAAGAAACAAACAAAAGGCAAATAAGCTCTGGTAAAACAAGTTTTTTTTTTTTTTTTTTTTTTTCATTGCAAATATGAATGCACTTCTTTCAGTACCTAACTTCAAAGAATGAAGTGGACATATAGAAGAATTAGTTGTGTATAGAAATGATTATTTTCTATCTGATGAAATAATCTAGTATGGGAGCTGAAACTCTTGAGAGCATTGATGGCCATAAAATGGTACCCACTGAGGATCAGAATGAGTTCCTTGTTTGCTCTCAGTAGACTTAGGGTCTCAGAGAATAGGCTATTCATAAAGGATATAGGTTTAAGCTCTCAGAGTATCCTGAGGTACTAGAAAGAACATTTCCTAATATGCCAACTATCCATATGTTCCCCCAAACAAGTGTAAGGAACAACATCTCTTTTGTGTCTCTTAGATACCAAAGAATGAAGTGAATCTTTATCCTGCTTATGAAGCAAGGTTCAGATATTGAATCAGAAATGACTGATTCTAAATCTGAATTATAATCCCATTACTAGCCATTGCTATAATAATAGAGCCATTCAGAGGGGTAGGCCAGAGTTCAGGGGTTCAGTGGAATCTTAATGTTTCAGTTGCATTGGAAAATGTTTTGCTGGGGCAAACACATAAAGAAACATTTTACTGAAGCAGACACAGGTGAAAGAAAGTTCTGTTAAAGCAAGTGTGTGAAAAGACATGAAGGATTAATTGCCAATGCCACACATGTATTAGTCTGATATTGTGTAGCTGAGCTCTATTTGTTGGGACTCTACAGAGAGAAACATATCAAAAGATGTCTCATGATACACTGAGGCTTCCTGCCAATTCTGCAGTCCAGGGCTGATTGACAGCGTGATAACATCTGAGATAGAAACACGTGTTAAAAACAAGTGGAGAACATATGATGTTTGGAAGGTGTATAAGAATGACGCGGGACAGTGAAGAGAGCTCATCTGGCTTGCTTCCATAGCTAAAAGATTCATAGATAAAACTTCTTGGTTCTCACTGATATTCACTTTGTGAAGGGAGGCACAGCTAAGAGCACTTCCTTGTGTTCCTGTTGTCCTTGGTCTCTCCTGCTCACTCATGCCAATTTGGATGAGCCCTTGCTGTCATGCCACTACTACTGGCATAGACTTCTTCTATATCTGTGAAGTGTTTTCAAGTAGATCAGACTTCTACTACTGACCTATAAATTGAACTGCTGATTTTCTGACAACACAAATGATTTTGCTCCAAATTACCATTTCTAAACAGGTCCATTTGCCTGTCTCCTTTTGTTTCCATTCCTTCTGGTGGTTTCAGGCTAAAAGGGAGGTTAAAGCATTTAAGAACCATCATTAAAAATAGGCTTTCAAAAATTAAAGTTTGAAATCACAGTAAGCCCAATCTAAACTAGGTTTTCATTGGCTTTATGTCAGAACTAGTTCTACTTTTTCTGACTAGCAGCTTAATTAATCCCTGGGGTAGAGCCTGGGACCATGATATGCTAGTCTCCAGTCAGGGTCTAGACTGGAAAAAATCCTGTGTGCAAGAACTTATAGTAACTCTGGATGGCTATAATTCATTGAGTTTTTTGTGAAAATAAGGAATAGTTTAAGAAGGAATCAGGTGAGAGATCTCAAGCTGAGTAAAGGAAAACAGAATACTGCAGTTGCTGAGAAATATTTATTAGAAATTTTGTTTTATTTAGTTGTTCACTATTCTCTTAGGCGTGATGTAGCATGATTGGGGATCTTAAAATGTGAAAAATAGAAAATATATGTTACTTTCCTTTGGTTCTACATTATTTCTTCTCTGTTGGGTTGTCCGTACACCAGCTCAAAGAGATAAAAGAAAGGTCTAGAACAGTTCTACTGACCTCCTCGTTAATCTGGGTCATCAGCTATCACTGTACCAGACAGAGGGAAGTATGGCAAAGCAAATAAGTTCTGTATGGCTCTCATCCAGTTGGAAAAACTGGGAGTTTTAAAGTTCTTAGAGAAGACAGCAACCCAGCACAGAGAAGGTGGTCAGAGTCCTGGGCCCTATAGCATCAGTGACATTAGTGGGAGTAATGATGTGTCAGTGCTCTGATGTGAACCTCTGAGAGCAACAGCAGCCTGGAATAGCAGTATGGTCAAAGATCCAATGATGATTGCTTGGGAGAGAGAGCCATCTTTCAAGTATTACAGCTTAGTAAAAAGAGCTACTCTCAGATAATTGTTGGTGAAATAACTTGTGCATATTATACTATGTAGATAAATTATACATTAACCTTATACAATGGGATAAAATTTTGCAAGTGATGTTCAATTTGAATGAGGAAGAATCCCAGGTGCTATGCTACAAGACTAACTATGATCACCTATTTATGGGGTCATTGTTACATTCTCTAATACTATCAATAGAAAGAGAGGGGGCAGCTCTACTCCTGTATCTCTGAGATTTCTGGGATTTGGCTATGCTCTACCTCACCAGTCCTATTCCCACTTCTCTGGAGGTATGATACAGGTGCCCTACAAATTTTTCTTTTGGTTTTTTTATTGTGAACAGTTATCATCAAAGAAATCAGTTAACTTTCTTTACTCAAAAAATAAACATCCTGAGAAAGAAATTAGAGAAAATATACCCTTCAAAATAGTCAAAAACAATATGAAATACCTTAGTGGAACCCTAACTAAGCAAGTAAAAGTACTGTATGAGAAGATCTTCAAATCTCTGAAGAAGAAAATTGAAGAAGATCTCAGAAGATGTAAAGATCTTTCATGCTTATGGATTGGAAGGATCAACATTATAAAAATGGACATTTACCAAAAGCAATCTACAGTTTTAATGCAATTTCCATCAAAATTTCAACTCAATTGTTCATAGAATTGGAAAGAAGAATTTCCGAATTTATCTGGAATTACAAAAAAAAAAAAAAAAAAAAAAAAAAAAAAAAAAAAAAAAAAAAAAAAAAAACCAAAAAAAACCTACAATAGCAAAAATCTATTCTCAACAAATAGTAAACTTCTGAAAAAAATCACAATCCTTTACCTCAAGCTATATTATAAAGCAATAGCGTTAAAAACTGCATGGTATTTTTGCAGAGATAGGCAGATAGTTCAATGGAACAGAATTTAATATCCAGAAGTAAACTCTTAATATATATGGTCACTTGATCTTTGATGAACGAAATAAAAACATTCAATGGAAAAATGACAGATTTTCAACAAATGGTGTTTGTTCAATGGGCAGTCAGCTTGCAGAAGTATGCAAATAAATCATTTTTTATCTCCTTGTACAAAGCTCAAGTTCAAGTGTAACAAAGATCTCCACATAAAAACAGATATGTTGAACCTATTTGAAAAGAAAGTGGGTAAAAGCTCAAAACACATAGATACAGGAAAAAATTTTCTGATCAGAACACCAATGGACTATGCTCTAAGATCAACAATTGATAATTGGGACCACATGAGATTAAAAAGTTTTGTAAGACTAAGGACACTATCAAGAAAACAAAATGGCAGCCAACAGACTGGGAATCTTTACCAACCTCACATCTGATAGAGGTCTAGTAACCAATATATACAAAGACCTCAAGAGTTTGACTCCAGAGAAACAATCAATTCTATTAAAATGGGGTACATAACTAAACAAAGAATTCTCAAATGAGGAATACCGACTGACTGAAAAGCACCTAAGCAATGCTAAATATCCCTACTAATCAGGGAAATTCAAGTCAAAACAGCCCTGAGACTTTACTTCACACCAGTCAGAATGGCTAAGATCAAAAACTCAGATGACAGCAGATGCTAGTGAGCATGTGGGGAAAGAGGAATATTCCTGCACTGTTGTTGGGGTTGTAAGCTTGTACAACCACTCTGAAAATCAGTCTGGCAGTTCCTCAGAAAATTAAGTGAAGACCCAGTAATTCCACTTCTAGACATATACCCCAATGATGCTCCAACATACAATAAGGACACATGCTTCCGCATGTTCATAGCACCCTTATTTATAAGAGACAGAAGCTGGAAAGAACCCTGATGTTCTTCAGTAGATAAATGGACACCAAAATTGTGGTATATGTACACAATAGAGCACTACTCAGCTATTAGAAACAATGTCTTTATGAAATATCTGTGCAAATTGATGGAACTACAGACTATCATCCTGAGTGAGGTAAGCCAGTCACAAAAGAACACACATAATATTCAGTCACTGATAATTGGATACTAGCCCTGAAAGCTCTGAATACCCAAAAACAACTCTCAGATCATATGACGCTTAAAAAGATGGAAGGCCAAATTGTGGAAGCCACAGTCTTTTTTAGAAAGGAAAAAGAAAGAAAAACAAAAAGGAGAAAAAAAATGTGTATTCATCATATATTATTATGTAAAAATATTGTGAGCTATAATAACATTCTATATTAAATAAATAAATTAATAAAAAAGAAAACAAGTAAAAGGTATATTGTATTTTTAAGTCACTAAATAAGTAGCATATGGTTCATTATAATGTGGGGGCAGTGATGACACTGTTCTAATTTGGATAATAAGAGATTCATATCTTTGTATTTACATTTCAGGTGTTATCTTCACTTCCCCCTCTCCCATTCCTACTGCCTCTCTCTTTGCCTTCATTTAGGTATTCCATGGGTCTGTCCATAAATACTTATTTGGTTGGTTCTTTAGTCTCTGTGAAATGTTGAAGGTTAGGTTGGTTGATAATGTTGTTTTGCCCATAGAGTTTCAAACCCGTTCAGCTTCTTCAGTCCTTTATTTAGCTCCTTCAATGTGGTCCAAATGTTCATTCCAAAGGTTAGTTGTTAGCATCATAAACTATATCTGTATGACTCTGGCAGAGCCTCTGATGAGGCATTTATATCAAGTCTTTGGCATTAAGCAATACTTGGTATCAGGAATAGTACTTGGGTTTGGTGACTGCAAATGGGGTAGATCCACAGGTGAGGCAGTCTCTGAATCACCTTTCTCTTCAATCTCTGCTTCTCTATTTGTTCCTGTATTTGCTCCCAAGATGGTTTCCTTCTCCCTTCTAAGAAGGACTAAGGCTCCCACATTCTGTCCTTTTTTATAACTTCATATGATCGGTGAATTGTTATTTGGGAATTTCAAGGTTTTTGACTAGTATCTGCTTATCCATGAGTGCATACCATATGTGTTCTTTTGTGACTGGTTTACCTCACTCAGGATGATAGCTTCTAGACACATGCTCTACTGTGTACACAACAACTTTATGTAAAATAAATGGAAGCTAGAAAGAACCAGGATACCAATCAACAGAGTAATAGATACAGAAGTTGTGGTATATTTACACAGTGGAGTACTACTCAACTATTAGAAGCCATGGCTTTATGAAACTCCCAGGCAAATGGATGGAACTAGAAGCCATCTGAAAGATTTAGAATAATAAAAAAAAATGATTCTAAAGTTTTCCCTGCTTTTTATTCTGAGGTAGTTTGTTAGTCACTGTGATGAGTTTTCTGCATACATGAAAATTCTGGGTCCTGTTTACTCATCCAGAATGTTATTCTATGTCCTTTTATTGGCAGTTAATTACATTGTGTTTAACAGTTATCAAGGAACAGTGATTATTCTTTCCTGCTCTTTTTTGTTAGAGTCGGAATCATACTTGTGCGAATTTCTTCTATTTGTTTTGTTGCAAGAGTATTATTTTCTTGCTTTTCCCAAGATGTAGTTTCCCTCCATGTGTTGGAGTTTTCTATCTATTATCCTTTGTAGGAATGGATTTGTGGATTTATGTTCTGTAACATTGGTTTTGTCCTATAATATCTTAGTTTCTTTGTCTATAGTAATTGAGAATTTTTCTGTATATAGTAACATGGGCTAGCATTTATTTTCTTGTTGGGTTTGTATTACATCCTTTTATGAGCTTGTAGGTTTTATAGTCTCTGTTGAGAACTCTGGCATACATCTGATAGGATTGCCTTCATATTTTTTTTTTTGACCATTTTCCCTTACTTCTTTTAATCTTCTTTCTTTGTTTTGTGCATTTGGTGTTTTCTCTATTATGTGACAGGGGAATTTTTTTTCTGATCCAATCTATCTGTTCTGTGAGATTTTGATATGTTCGGGATCATCTCTATTTCTAGGTTAGGAAAGTTTTCTTCTATAATTTTGTTGAAAATATTACTGGTCCTTTAAGTTGGGAACATTTGCTCTCTTTTATACTTATTATCCTTAGACTTGCTCTTCTCATTGTATCTTAGATTTCCTGGATGTTTGGAGTTAGAAGATTTTGCTTTTGGCATTTTCTTTGACTATTGTGTCAGTGTTTACTATGGTATCTTCTGTACCTGAGAATCTTTTTTCTGTCTCTTGTATTCTGTTGGTGATGCTTGCATTTATGACTCCTTATTTTTTCCTAGGTATTCTATCTCCATGGTTGGATCTTTTGGTGATTTCTTTATTGTTTCTATTTTCAATTTTTGATCCTGGACAGTTTTGTTCAATTCCTTCATCTGTCTGGTTGTGTTTTCTTGCAGCTCTGTAAGTAATTTTTGTGCTTCCTCTTTAGGGGTTTATACTTGCTTACCTGTGTTCTCCTGTATGTATTTAAGGAGTTATTTATGTGCTTCTCAAAGCACCCCATTATCATCATGAGTTATGATTTTAAGTGAAAATCTAGTTTTTCTGTGTTGAGATATATACTACTTGTTGTGATGGGATAACTGGGTTCTGATATTCCCTCAATACCTAAGTGCATCACTTCTGTTTTTCCTGCTGTTAGTGATGCCTAAGAAACAGATTTAATTTTATGTGATGTTGATCCTTTGACTTTAGTTGCCGTAACCCATCTATCATAGTGCTGATCCTGAAGACTTTGGCATATTAGCTTAGACTCAGAAGTCTCACCCTAATAGATGGTGTTTTTAATAATAAGGTCTCTGGCTTCATAGTTAGAAAAAATTTTTCTAGGCTTATTTTGTTTCTTTTATTCCTTCTATAAATTAAACAACTTTATTTTTTTTAAACAGAGATGAGTGTACAAATTTTAAAAGCATTTTTGCATAAAACCATATGAATATATTTTTGTCAATACTTGATTTTTTTAAAGATTTGATAGTATGCATTGAAAATTTACTAGTTACAATGAGCATAAATATATATAAAAGAAAACATAGCATGAAAATAGTCAAAGTTTTCTTGGTGTGTAAAAATTAAACATAATAAATTTTAAATCTCAAAGATTGCCACAAGACTGTATTCTTAGCTCTTGAATTATTAATATTTTAAGGTCTAGGTGTACCACACTCTGAGAGGGTGCTATATACTTTTTAAAAACAAGGACTAAGGCTAAGGCTTCCATATTTTGGCCTTCCTTCTTTTTTAGCTTCATATGGTTTGTGAGTTGTTTCTTGGGTATTCAGAACTT
This sequence comes from Micromys minutus, assembly GCF_963924665.1. Lineage (NCBI taxonomy): Eukaryota > Metazoa > Chordata > Mammalia > Rodentia > Muridae > Micromys > Micromys minutus. Next base: position 62,663,425 of record NC_137972.1, read on the forward strand.
TCTGAAGCTAGTATTCAATTACCAGTGACTGCATATCATTTCTGTTCTATTGTGACTGGGTTACCTCACTCAATATGATAGTCTCTCATTCCAGCCATTTGCCTAGAAATTTCATAAAGTCATTGTTTCTAATAGTTGCGTAGTCCTCCACTGTGTAATTGTACCAGACTTCCTGTATCCATTCCTCTTTTGAAGGAAATCTTGGTTTTCTCCAATTTCTGGCAGAAAGTGCCCAATATTCTGGAGTCCAAGACTAAGAGGGCTATACTATGCCTCACCATGGCCTCTCTAGGTTTTGAGAATATAGCCTGTTCTCTGTGATACTATCAGTACTGAGATGATCATAGTGTGCAGCCTCTATTAGAAAAAATATCATATCAAAATGATGAAGAACAAGCAACACACACAGACAGAGGAGGTACTTAGATTCAGGAGAAAATATGTATGACTATGAGGTATAACCTACATTATATCTTTTTGCCACCAGCAAAGTGACTATGGTCTAAACTTGAAGTCACACAATGAGTATCTAAGATACAAGAAAGCTTTACATGTTTGAGCAGAGGAATCCTTGAGTGAATTATTACTGTAGATATGAGCAATGTAATATCATATCTCACTCTAATAGGTAAAGATTTCTTCACTATTCTGTCACCCTGCATTTAGGCTTAGAGAAATGGCAAAGCCTTTCTCTGATAAATGAGTGAATAAACAACGTGTTTGAGGACAAGGTTGTTTTTTCCCCAGGATATTTATGCCTTGAAGATTGTACTTCAACAGAGACTACTACTACCAAGATAAGATAAACCTGACTCTTTCATTCAACTATACAACACACAAATTGCCTACTATATTACTTACAGGTAACAGCTTTACCTCATTGTTCAATTGTATCTAGTGAACATTTTGAGCTTCTTGATGCTAAGGCTTTTCTATCAAAGAGCTCAGCTAAACTGATCCAAGCTTTGTGGTGGTGTGTACACATGTTGAACTGATTTACGTTTTTTTGTTCCATTTATGAATAGTTACTCTGTAACTGGAGAAATGGTGCATAAAGAAAGCCTTCATATGAAGCAAGAGAAACAGTATTATGATCAGGAACATTGTGTACAAGTATGGATCTTCACTCTTTACTTGATCTCATAACTATCTATTTGAGAGGTGTCTATCATGTTCCTTTTCATAGATACCACTTATAGTCAAATTTTTAGCCAGGATCTTGAACCAGTTAAGAGCTGGACTTAGGCTTGAAGCCTCACTGTTAGATAGTTTATATGAATAGACCTTTTAAAAACCAATGTTAGCTCAATCTTTGCTGACTTTACATACAAAGAGAGACTAAATTTAGAACTATCTTCTATCTAACATATGTGAATCAGCTATATATACGAATAGAGAATAAATTTAGAACTACCTTCTATCTACCATGTTTGAGTCAGATTTATTGAAGTTTTTAGCTACAGTTAATTTCATTTTTTATAAGGTACAACTCTCTTTAAATTGATGAGGAATGATTTACAAAGAAAGATAAAACTCTATATCTTTTAACCAATTCTTCATTATTATGGTTTTTGTGGGCTAGATAAAATACTGTATCACAAGGTGAATATAAAAGTTCTTAAAAATTAAATGTCTATGACAAAGTGATAAAATAAAAAATGTTAATAATATTCTTTTTTGTATACCCACTAAGAATCCTCTAGTTTACATTAAGCCTTAGGCACACAATATTTATATATAGATTTCACATGGTCTACATATTATATTAGAATAAATTAATTATTAAGAAGTCAAGATGGTATTTGAATGGGCTTGTGTGTTTTGGTTATCTCAAAGGAGGGAAGAATATCCGTTTTAAGCCTGATACTATTACTGATGCTATGGTGTGCTTACAGACAGGAGCCTAGCATGGCTTCCCTCTAAGAGGCCCAACAAGCAGCTGACTGATACTGAAGAAGTTACTTAAAACCAATCAATTATGTGAAGTAGGGGACACCTGAGATTAAAGTAGGAAAAGGCCAAAAAAAGCATTGGAAAAGGGCAGCCCCATAGGAGGACCAGATGTCTCCACTAACCCCGAGAACTCTCAGATGCTGAGCCACAAACCAGACAGCATGAAACAGCTGGTCCAAGGCCTGGACACATACAAGGCAGAGGACTGCCTAATCTGGACTCAGTGGGAGAAGAAAGGCCTAACCTTTGAGAGAGTTTATGCCTCATGAAGTAGGGAACCCTGGAGCAAGCTGAGTGTGAGGGACTTCTTCTTGGAGACAATGGGAAAGAGGAAGGGGATGTGGAACTCTGGGAGGGTGGGCCTGAAGGGCTGAATTACAGAACTATAAAAAATGAAATTATTAAGCAAATATTTAAAATCAACCAGATTGATAAACCCCTAGCCAGACTAACTAGAGGGCAAAGAGAGTATACAAATTAACAAAATCAGAAAGAAAAGTGGAGACATAACAACTGAAACTGAGGAAATTCCAGAAATCATCAGATACTACTACAAAAATTTATACTTGACAAAATTGGAAAATCTGGAGGAAATGAAGGATTCCTAGAAAGATAAAAGATCCTAAAGATAAATCAGGACGAGGTAAACCATCTAAATAATCCCATAACACCGAAAGAAATAGATGAAGTCATCAAAAGGCTCTCAACCAAAAAGAGCCCAGTTCAGACAGGTTCAGTGCAGAATTTTATCAGACATTTGTTGGGGATATAACACCAATGCTCGCCAAACTATTCCAAAAGATAGAATCAGATAGAATATTACCCAACTCATTTTTTGAGGCTACAATAACCCTCGTACCTAAACCACACAAAGACCTTTCAAGGAAAGAGTACTTCAGACCAATCTCACTTATGAACATTGATGCAAAAATACTCAACAAAATCCTTGTAAAGCGAATCCAAGAACACATCAAAACAATCATTCATCATGACCAAGTAGGCTTCATCCCTGGGATGCAGGGATGGTATAATATAAGGAAAACCATCAAAATAATCCACCATATAAACAAACTCAAAGAACAAAATCACATGGTCATCTCACTAGATGCTGAGAAAGCATTTGAGAAAATTCAACAACCCTTCATGTTAAAAGTCCAGGAAAGAACAGGAATCCAAGGTCCATACTTAAACATAATAAAAGCAATGTACAGCAAACCAACAGCCAACATCAAACTTAATGGTGTGAAACTTGTAGCAATCCCACAAAAATCAGGGACTCGACAAGGCTGCCCACTCTCCCCCTACATATTCAACATAGTCCTGGAAGTCCTGCCTGGAGCAAATAGACGGCAAATGGAGATCAAGGGGATACAAATCGGAAAGGAAGAGATAAAAACATCACTCTATGCCAATGACATGTTAGTGTACATAAGTGACCCCAAAAATTCCACCAGAGAACTCCTACAACTGATAAACAAGTTCAGCAAAGTGGCTGGATACAAAATTAACTCAAACAAATCAGTAGCCTTCCTATATTCAAAGGACAAACATGTGGAGAAAGAAATTAGGAAAAAGGTACTCTTCACAATCGTAACAAAAACTAGGAAATACCTTGGTGTGACTCTAACTAAGCAAGTGAAGGACCGGTATGACAAGAACTTCAAACCTCTAAAGAAGGAAATTGAGTAGGATCTCAGAAAATTAAAAGATCTCCCGTGCTCATGGATTGGAAAGATCAACATTTTAAAAATGGCCATCCTACCAAAAGCAATCTACAGATTCAATGCAATCCCCATCAAAATTCCAACCCAGTTCTTCATGGAATTGGAAAGATCAATGTGCAATTTCATATGGAATAAAAAAAGACTTAGAATAGCGGAATCCATCCTCAACAACAAGAAAACATCTGCGGGAATCACTATCCCTGACCTCAAGCTATATTACAGGGCAATTGTGCTGAAAACTGCATGGTACTGGTACAGAAATAGTCATGTGGATCAATGGAATAGAATAGAAGATCCAGAAATGAGCCCTCAGATATGTGGTTACATGATTTTTGACAAAGGAGCAGTAAACATTCAATGGAAAAAGGACAGCCTATTCAACAAATGGTGCTGGTCCAACTGGCACTCAGCATGCAAAAGAATGAAAATAGACCCTTTCTTATCTCTTTGTACAAAGGTCAAGTGTAAGTGGATCAAGGATCTCCACATTAAACCAGATACACTGAAACTATTAGATGAGAAAGTAGGAAAAACCTTTGAAAACATAGGCACAGTAGAAAATTTTCTGAACAAAACACCAATGGCTCAAGCTCTAAGGTCAAAGATTAACAAATGGGACTTAATGAGATTGCAAAGTTACTGTAAGGCTAAGGACATTGTCAAGAAAACATAAAGGCAGCGAACAGAATGGGAAAATATCTTTACCAACCCCACATAAGATAGAGGCCTAATATCCAAGGTATACAAAGAACTCCAAAAGCTAGACACCAGAGAATCAAATAACCCTATTAAAATGGGGTACAGAGCTAAACAAAAGGTTCTCAGTTGAGGAATATCCAATGGCTGAGAAATATCTGAGGAAGTGCTCGACATCCTTATCCATCAGGGAAATGCAAATCAAAACAATCCCGAGATTCCACCACACAAGTCAGATTGGCCACGATTCAAAACTCAGATAACAACAGATGCTTGTCAGGTTGCGAAGAAAGAGTAACACTTCTCCACTGTTGGTGGGGTAGCAAACAAATACAACCACTCTGGAAATCAGTCTGGCGATACCTCAGAAAACTGGACATAGTACTACCTGAAGACCCAGCTATTCCACTTCTGGGCATATACCCCAGAGACACTTTAGTACACCCCAAAGATATATGTTCCACAATGTTTATTGCAGCTCTATTTATAATATCCAGAAGCTGGAAAGAACCCAGATGTCCTTCAGAAGATGAATGGATACAAAATTTGTGGTACATTTACACAATGGAATACTACTCAGCCACCAGAAACAATGACTTAACCAAATACTTAAGAAAATGGCTGCCTCTAGAAAATATCATCCTGAGTGAGATAACCCAGTCCCAAAAGAACAGACATAATAAACAGTCACTGATAGTGGGATGCTATCCCCAGAGGCTACCACTGCCCCGGAAACAACTCACAGACTGTATGAAGTCCAAAAAAGAAAAAAAAAAAAAAGAAAAGAATACAAAAATAGTCATGCTCAATCCTTACCCACCAAGAACATGTTGACAAATTTCAGGTTGTGCCCTGTATTACATGTACTGACTGCTCATTGTAAAAAAAAAAAAAAAAAAAAAAAAAAAAAAAAAAAAAAAAAAACACTTTACACACCAAAAAAACAAACAAAAGAAAAACCAAAAAAATAATAATAAAATAAACAAACAAACAAAAACAGAAAATATTTAAATTCTTTGGATATTCCAAGTGACCTGTAAGGATATCTGAGTAAATATTTGTTAAGTACAATAATAATACACGGACAATATATAATTATTGGGTCCTCATAAGCTTCACAATGATGATGTTACTTTTTTTACTATCAATACATGCAGTTTTTAATAAACACAGAAGTCTTCCTGTGAGTATGTCATATTTTTCTCTTCTGAAGAGTATCTGGTAGCTCTCTCTTTTAAGTTTCTTTCATACATAATATGTGCCTTCAACTCATGAAAATCTTGATTAATAGGGCAATACCCTATAAAATTTAAAACTTTCTCTTTGATTTGAAATTAAAGACAGCAAATATTATCAGTTTCAAATAATACTGATGACAATGTGTATCAGTTATTATAAATTATTAGATTAGGACAGGGGGTCAAAAGAAGAATTACATAAAATGAATTATGAAGTTGATGGATTACTATTACATCTGTAAATTTGAAAATGTCTGTAAATTCACTTTTCACTTTTGGGCTTTGACATTACAGCACCTTCTGCCTTAAAGTTGATTCTTGTTTAGCAGATAGAACCTCATAGCTGTCTACTAGTGGTTGTGGCAAAAGGGTCAGATTTAGCAAAATAAGAGAAGGATGGCAAAAACTCTTAAGTATATTTAGAAAGTCTTGTGTCTCCAGAAGATATAGGAAGGTTAAACCAACAAAATTTTAAAGTATAAAACTTTATAAGAAAATGCTTTATCCAATAATCAGTGTTACAAATATTACTGAATAATTCATATCATAATTTCTGTTCTTTCTCTCACTTTTTCAAAATTTGTTGTAAAATTTTCTTCCTAAAGCATAAAGTTCAGGAAAAATAAAAATATTCAAACAACAATATGGCAACAGTCATTTCTTTGTGGTTACATCTTTTACCATTAGCTTAACATGAAGAAACTTATTCAGATTAAAGACTACATATGTATTTGTAAATATATTTTATGTTCAAATGTATGAAGGGGTTCGTATACACATGCATATGAACAGAGTTAAGGAAATCTGATTTATTTGACATTCCTAGGCAAATGTATGGAACTAGAAAATATTCTGAATGAGGTAACCCAATCACAAAAAAAAAAAAAAAAAAAAAAAACAAAAAAAAAAAAAAAAAAAAAAAAAAAAAAAAAAAAACCATGGCATGCTTTCACTTATAAGTGGATAATAGACCAAAAGCGTTGATTAACCAAGATACAATCCACAGACCAGATGAAGCTCAAGAAGTTGGAGGATGCTTCAGTCCTTCTTAAAAGGCACAACAAAATATCCACAGGAGGAAATACAGAGACAATGTTTGGAGCAGAGACTGAAAGAAAGGCCATCTAAAAACTGTGTGGATCCACTCCATATACAGTCATCACACCCAGAAATCATTATGTATGCAAAGAAGTCCATACTGACAGGTACCTGACATAGTTGCCTCCTGTGAGGCTCTGTCAGAGCCTGAAAAGTACAGAGTCAAATGCACTCAACTAACCACTGGACTGAGTATGGGATCCCCAATGGAGGAGTAAGAAAAAGAAATGAAGGAGCAGAAGGGGTCTGCAACCCCCTGAGAAGAAAAACAATATCAACCAACCAGGCACCACGGAGTTTCCAGATGCTAAACTACCAACCAAAGAGTACACATGGAGGGACCCGCGGCTCTAGCAGCATATGTAGTAGAGAATGGTCTTATCAGGCATCAGGGAAAGGAGAGGTCATTTGCCCTGTGAAGGCTCAATACCCTAGTGTAGGGGAATGCATGAGCAGTGAGTTAGGGGGTTTTCATATGGGTTGGGAAACACTCTCATAGAGGTAGGGGATGGGGAGAATGGATAGGAAGATTTTAAAGAAAAACGTGGGAAAGGGGATAATATTTGAAATGTAAGCAAACAAAATATCCAATAAAAATAAAAACAAATAAACTAACTAAAGGTAAATTTAAAATATCAGAATATGTGGTAAACATTGCATAATTAAAAAAAAAACAAACACAAAAAACCTTACATGATGAAACAATCTTTTCAAATTCCTAATCGTGTGCTTGCAAGCAGTGTTTTTATTCCTGCTAATAATAGTTTACTTTTTTGGTTGGGAAAAGTTTTCTAAAGTGGATATTATAAATTTGGAAGGAAGTAGTCAATGTATTTTTCTTTCCTAATTAACATCACTGATTAAAATATACAAAAGTAAAAGGTAAAAACTGCAAGTCTCAGAAAAATAACTTATAAAAATTATTAGGAATATAAACTTAGAGTAGGACAAATTGCCTAGTGATTAATAGCACAGAAAGATTCACTAAGTAACCTAATATTGGTTCCCATAACCTACATTGAGAAGATCACCATTAATTGTCAGTACAGTTATAGGGAATTACTCCTGTCTAGACAACTGCACTCAACTACACATGCACACATGGAAACAAACATACAAACAATTAAAAATAGCACAAATAATGTTTTGAACTAATATAATTTAAACACAAATTTGAAAGCAAAATATTCAAAATACAAAAATTCATAGTTTGTTGTAAAACAGATTTAGTTGAACCAAAACTGATACTTCGTATATTAGTGCTAATATTTGTATTCAAAACTGAAAATTTATGACACAGACAGAATTAAAAAAAAAAGAGTAAGAATGTCATTCATAAGTTATTTTATCAATCAAAATGCTACTTTTGTTTGTACACTATACATGCTACTAGTAGTACTACTACTATTACTAATAATAATCCTATGAAATAAACCTAATACATATACCAGCCTGAATTCTTCATTTTGCCTCTATGTATGAAATAAGCATTATATTATTATATGAAGCTATACTTAGTCTTCTTGGAAACTTGGAGACCACAACTGGAATAATTGTTAAGGTGTTTACCTGAGAGCAAAAATTTAATTTTTTTTCTGTTTGTAACTAATTTGAACAATGTCCATAGGTTTCTAACCAAATAGATGTTGCAAAGAAATTATAAATTTTCCCAGGACTCAGGAAAAACAAAGAATACATGGTATTAAATATAACAGAGTGGGAAAAACCTTTTAATAATGATGCATAAGGGAAGGAAGTGTTTATGATTCATAGGAATTTAAGCACATGATTCAGATATTTTATTGCTGCCCCTATATAGTTTAGGGCATTTTCTGGAAATATTTTAACTAATCAAACCTATGCAAGGAACCTTGTTTTTCCTAGTTCAGACAGGAACAAACACAGTAATTCAAAGCCAAACATTGTACAGAGAAACCTTGGAACACTCATTTGTGACCAAAAAAAAAAAGGCTCTCTCATATTTCCTATCTCAGGCTTCAGGTAAACCCAGGAATGTGGGAGGTCAAAGAGGATAAAAAACATATTGTAGGGATGACTCTAAGAATATCAGGTCCACTAAGTCTATAGGATATACCCAGATATTAAGTCATACTGACATATGCAGCATTCAGAGGTTCTACAAGAGTTTTCACTGAATGTTCACCTAGAGGAGAAAAGAAAAGCAGATATATGTCCTCTCTCTAATACAGAAGCAACCATTCATTGACGACCATTTTTAATTCAAAATTTAGTTTCCTCAAAGGGAACCTTGATGTTGTAAGAAACTACCTTGAAAGGTATGCGTAAAAAAAATGATGGATAACAGATAAAGAACTAAAGGGCATCTTGACATACTGTTGATAAAGAACTAAAGGCATCTTGACATACTGTTGTGTCACGGTTTTCCCTCTTCTTTTTGTAATCTTCTTTTGTGTAATACATACATATGTAATACATACTTACATACTACATGCACACACAAACAAGCAAATGCAATCTTTTTACTTTCTATATACTTTGCTGATATATTAAAGATTCTGGTTTAGTATTTTTTTAAAGATTTCTAAGTGTAGGTGGCTCCTGCTCTCACAGCCATTGCAGTACATTGTGCTCCGTAAAGACAGAGCCAGAGCAAGATAGAGCCGGACCTGCACCGGGCAACTCTCCCTTGCAGTGGAAAATCACTAAATATGGACAATGGAGGTCCTAAGAAGACAAAAGACAAATTATCCTCATACACATTCTCCGTGCAAACCTGCCGGGAGGAGCACAAGAAGAAGCACCCAGATGCTTCTGTCAGTTTCTCAGAGTTCTCCAAGAAGTGCTCAGAATGTTGGAAGACCATTTCTGCTAAAGAAAAGGGAAAAATTGAAGCTAAGGCAAAGGCTGACAAAGATAAATTTATCTTTGTTATCAAAGATAAATAAAAACATTCATCCTCCAAAGGGAAGACCAAAAAGAAGTTCAAGGACTCCAATGCACCCAAGATGCCTCTTTCGGCTTTCTTTTTGTTCTTTTCTGAGTACCGTCCCCAAATCAGAGGTGAACATCAGAAGGGAAGTACAAGAGGGATATTGCTGCCTATAGAGCTAAAGGAAAACCTGATGCAACAAAAAAGAGGGTGGTCAAGGTTGAAAAGAGCAAGAAAAAGAAGGAAGAAGAAGTTGATGAGGAGAATGAAGAAGATGAGGAAGAGGAGGAAAAAGAGTAAAAAAAGATGAAGATGATGATTATGATGATAATGATGATGATAATAAAGTTGGTTCTAGGGCAGTTTTATTAATTAATTAATTAATATAATATAAACTAACTTTTAAGTGAAGTTCTGACAGCAAGTTTCTAAAATTTGAAAGTGTAGCATCAACAGATTAAAGGTTTGTACTCTGGATAAGATTATATATATTCAAATATATATCTTTACTACTTAACTTCACTTCAATGAACAGACTGGACTCTTTAGGGACAATGTGAGGTCAATCAGACATTGGCATATGTAAGAGGGTTATTTGATGTGAAAGTCATGACTTAAATGATCTGTGTAACTAATGGTGTTCCAAAGAAAATAAGATCCCCATCTCAATTAAGTTCATGTAATGTAAACATAGTTTCAATTGCATCATGTATCTTCATATAAACACATATTAACTACTGTGGTTACAAAATGCATTGAATGCATTGAATTTGGGGGATTTGCAACACAGCAAAGTTAATTACTATGAGTCTTTGCCTTGAAGGATATATAAATGTGTTTACTACATATATTCCATACATGTTAATTGAAAAAAAATAGAGAAAGCAGAAACATGAAGATAGAGATAGATATGAGAAGAGAGAGATAGCAAGACAGTGACATAGCAAGATAGAGAGAAATAGACAGAAAAACACACAGAGAGAGAGAGAGACAGACAGAGAGAGAAATAGAAATAGACAGAGAAAGAGAGACAGGGAGAGAGAGAGAGAGAGAGAGAGAGAGAGAGAGAGAGAGAGAGAGAGAGAGAGAGAGAGAACTCACTAAATTCCAAATTATTTTACTGTTATCAACGTGTGTTATTTGTTAGAATTATAGGTTAATTAAAGAAAACCCCTGGTCAATGTTGATAAGACAAATATCTCAAGAGATATTTAATCCATAAAGGTTCCTCTTCAGTTTATTGGCAGCTCTAATGAAAACATCTCATTTCTCAATTCAATAAATGTTCACTCTTCTAATTATATTTAGGGGCCACAAGAATTGGTGAGTTTATTATCTTCTATAGCCTTATACATGATCGAAATTCATTGAATTTAATGATCAACTCTAGCCTTCTACAGAAAATGTTTAAATTCATGTAAATTTCTGTATAATAACTTCACATGCAAGAGGAATTTATAACACTGTGTACAATTCATCTCATGGGGCATTTCTTTGAAGATCTTGCCCTAGAAAATATAAGTGTGTCTACTTCTAAATATGCTATGGGGACAGAAAGAATTAAACCTAGGTAGATTTACAGACTCATCCTGGATATAAAAATTGCACCAATTTTCTACTATTGAAGATATCAAAATATATATTATGTGCATTGGCTCAATCCTTAACTTTTATCCAATAATAAAAAGCAACTAAAGAAAAAAAGCACTTTTTACCTTATACATTCTATTGAATCTTACACATATATGATACAAATGTGTATGATATAAAAAGAAACTGATATAAAAAATGGATATATGAGTGTTGCCTTTACTTCATTTCATACACTATGAGGGACTTTTCTTCATCTTGCCAATGTAATGGTTTGAACATAGTGACTTTCTACAGGATGTTGAATCTTTTATATTGCAGTATTTCTTAGTAAAATATTACATTCTTTCTTGTAATTTTATTTACATCTAGGACTGGCTTTATGGATATTTGAATAATAAAGAAAACTTTTAGTGGACATTGGAAATTTGCTAAACAACTATACTTGTAAACATAAAATAATAATCCCAAAACAATTTTTCAAACCTACCTACTTTTTAATATAGAAAGACTCGGTGCTGAATTCAGGTCAACTCAAAATAGTCATAAATTGAATTCCATTACTAGTGTAATCTATTTTTCTCTGTGAATGTGCATTTCTCAGCAAAAAACTGTACACTAGTATGTCTGTTGTGCTTCTTTGGAAAAAATATTAAAAGAAGTTTCAAAATTGAATGAAATTAATCCATCAATCATAATGAGGGCTCATATTAAACTTTTGTATTATGACTGTGTATAACATATATTTACCATTTCACATTCAATAATATTTATAATATATACTCAATTATCTCATTAAAATGCACAATAAACTCATATTTTAAATTGTAACACTTCATCAAAAATGTTTGTAGAAGGAAAGATACATCACTAAAGTGGCACCTTTAAAATATTTCACTAATAATCTCTGAAGGAGCTAATATAAAGATAATTTTCAGTTATGGGAGAAATTAACATAAACATTCTCTAAATTATAGGATGATGTTAAATTCTGTTGATATGGCTCTGTCCTTCAGACTCAGGACCCAAATGTAAATTTTGGAAATTCTTCCAATTCCAGTAAATATTTTTGCCCTCACAACTTGTGTTTTAATTCCACTTAATATAATTTAATTCCACTTTAATTCTCTTTTAAAATTGATGTTTTCAAATACTACGCTCAGAATACAGTTTATGCTCTTATACTCCCTCATCTCCTTCCATATCCTCCCATCCTGACAATCCATGTTTGCAAAGGGGAAGCAGTTGGTCTCACTGTTTTGGATGTATAAAGAATTTATGATACTATGGTCTCAAAACTCACCATTTGTTTTTGTTATGTTTTAGTAATTATTTTAATTTTTTAAAGGAAGAATTACCCAATACCAACTGAGCAGCATTGATCTCACATACATGCAAATGACATCATGGTATAAGAGATTATGTTTATGTATTTAGTGATACACAAAAACACACACACATACACACACATGTATGCACACATAAACAAACAAAGAAAATGAGGGCATAAATTTAGGAGATTCCCAAAGTGAGGTATAATAAAGTTTCTGAAGGGTAACAAGGAAAGAATATTTTTAAATATATGTGTGACAATGAGATGGATTTGTGAACAGGGAAACTAGAATTTGGAGAGTTGAGTCTGGGATAGATATCATTAAGATCCATTATATATATATAATGGATCTTAATATATATATATATATATATATATATATATATATATATATATATATATATATATATATATATATATATACACACACACACACACACACACACACACACACACATTCAGACTGCTGGTTAGGTAACTTGTGATGCCTGACAATGAAAAAATACAGTAGTATCAAAGAAATAAATTATTTTTCTGATAAGAACAGAGCAGAGTTACTGACATACATAATCCATGTATAGAACCTTATGAAACTGAAAAGTTTTTGTAAGACAAAGGTCACATTAATAGGACAAAATTGCAACCTACTAACTCCACAGTTACTAACTCCACATCTAATAGAGGTGACCTGTCTAGCAGGTCAGGTTATTCAGGGTCCTGAAGAGGACTTCATCCTAAAAGTCATGGGGGTGAGAGAGAAAAGAAGCCAAGCACATAAAGAATGACACAGAGTCAGTCTGGATGGTGTCAAGGCTTCATTGAAGACAGAATGCTTACATCTTATATAGGCTTAAGCAGGGGTAAGGCAGGATGCAGTGGAGTTTTACAAAATCTTCAGAACACGGTCTAGTGCCGATGAGCTCGTGATTTTTCTGGAACACCTGATTTGTCAACTGGCAGTTATTATTGGCAGGGCCCATCGTGGTGCTTCCTGAAAAGCTTAGGTGAAAGGTCAAGTTCCCATAGGCAGGGATGCAGCTGCTCACTGGCTGCTGTGTCAAGATGGCTGTAGTTTGGCTATTTTCTTAGCCATGGCTCCCCACATCTCCCTCTTTCTTTTTATTTAAGGGTCGGAGCCCTTCTTTCATGGGAGACCAAACTTCTGACCAACAACCATTTCTCTGGAGAGGAGGGCCATTATCGCTGGATTGGGATCATCCCGTGACCGCAGCTCTTACCTGTCGTTTGCTACATTGGTCAACCTCTGAGCCCCATGGCTTAGGTTGGCTGGGTCAGATGGGAAAGGTGCACATAATGGGGAATAATGGCAGCTAGGGTTGTAGCTAGGCAATTGGGGGTGAATGGGGGCTGAATTAAATTGCCAATCGCATGAAATTGAGACTTTGGAGCCCGCCCTCCAGGAAAACACCGTTTTCTAATGGACCACTGCCTGGAAATCCCTCTGCATCTGCTGTGGTAAGGCAGTGGTAATGGACTGCGACCATGGGTTTGGAAAGGGCTGCATCAATCTGAGATCTAAGGAAGCGAGTTAGTCTTTTAAAAATCCAAGGCCCAAAGGAAATTATTAGAAGGAAGCCAACCACAGGGTCCAAGAAAGGGATGAGATATGGAAAGGCTCCATTCCACAGGTTCCACATGGGATTCTGTAGAACTACTTCTGCTAAACTATCTACTTGGTCTTTTAGGTCCTGAACCGATTGATAAACCATTAAGACATCATTAATGAATTGTTGTGACAACATGTTGTAAGTATGTGAAGAGACTCCCACCCTGGCAGATCCAGTGGCTAGTGCTGAAGTTATTCCCAGTCACACCAGAAAAGGAAAAAACTGTATAGCTCTTTTATGTCATGGGGACCAGGTATCCAAGCTGGGGATAGGTATTGGAGAATCTACTGAAATTATCTCTACGTCAGGGAGAATACAAGAATGGGTGAATTGGCCCATCTAATTTTGAGGGAGATATGGGTAGGCCATATTTTCTTCACAAAGGAAGACTCTACCCTTTCCCAGGCAGCCAAATTCTGTGGTGTCCTACGTTTGGCTGCAGGTGGTGAATGCACTTGCCCCAACTGGTACCTCACCAGAGTCATTACATGAAGGGTTTTGTAAGCATGTGGAGTTTTCAAAATTGACAGGAAGGGCTTTAAAGGGCTTTGTAAATGTAGAATTATCAGGAGAGGGTATAACAGGACTATCAAACAAAAGAGGGGTGGCCAAAGGCCAGGAATCCCCCAAGGCTAAACATAGCCAGCAATCTTGGGCTAAATCAGGATTCGAAGTATTTAAGGCCTTAAATGTGGCCACTAGGACATCAGTAGTTTGAGGATCCAGGCTTATATCTTGAGCTTTGGGTAACAAAAGGGGGTGATAATGAAATTTGGCACCTGGAATAATTATTCCTGTTTGGGCATCAATGGCTTATTCAACAAGCACTTCCCTCACTTGGTCAGTTTGTATTGGCCCCCCTCTACCTTTGGCTAATACAGGTGCAACCTGGGGACAGCAGGTGACCGATTTGGGAGTAGCTCTACATGAGGATCTATAATATTTGGAGTCATATGCCTCTGGTCCAAACACCTGTGTATTACTTGACCAGTCTCCTCCTACTCATTTGTTTCCCCATTCTACCTGGAATAAGGCTACAGCATAAAAATAAGTTGTACCATCATGAGAGAAAATCCTGAACCCTGTATAGCACATAGAGTGCATTTCTTCTACGTAATGACAATCTGATGGACATTGACCATTAGGGGCTTCAGGCAGGGTATGGATTTATGCTTTTGTTGACAGAACCATTTTTGAATATAGCCCTCTGACTGTCTATGAACCTTTTCTAAATAAGTGACTGAATCTCCACAGTCTACCAATGCCACAGGTTCTATATTAATTCTACTATAGCCTCCTTTACAATCACAGGGTTTACCGTACAATGTTTGAAGGAATTCTTCTTGCTAATTGGTCTTTCTTGAAATCCTGCACCGGTCAGCTATCAGAAAAATCGGCAGGCTCACCACATGTGCTGTTTGTGTTGCCATGATGGTTTTTCTGTAAGGAAGCACATATAAGGCAACCCTCAGGGCTTTTTATCCCTGGTGGCATTAAACAGCTTTATTATTAGCCTTTCCAGGAGCCATCTAGCTTCTCTTTCTTTACTATTATAAATGCAAGGAGATCCTCTGCCCTAAATGATAACAGGGTCCAGGCCATTCCAATGCCCTTTCAAGGAGTCCTTCCAAAGGCTGTAGCATAGGAATTGTGAATCTGAGGATGCCAGAGGCGGTCTACTGCTGATTTGCCATCAGTATCAAGTGTCAGAAAATTAATGACAAAAAGAGCATGGGAGAGCAAGAGTTTGAAATTACCTTTGAATGAGTAAAGTGTTTCTTGAGCATTAAGCTTAAAGAGCGTATTTTTAGGGTATGATGAGCCCTTTCAACAATTCCCTGTCCCTGCAGATTGTAGGGAATGCCAGTAACATGTCAAATATTAAGCTGGCTACAAAAGGTTTTAAATATTTGACTAACATATGCAGGCCCATTATCTGTTTTAATAATCTTTGGGGACCATATAACAGAAAAATCTTGAAATAGATGAGCAATAACATCTTTAGTGGCTTCTCCATGGTGTGCAGAGGCAAAGATAAATCCACTAAAGGTATCTATGTATACATGGACAAACTTTAAATGCCTGAAAGAAGGGATGTGTGTGATGTCCATCTGCCAGAGTTCTAGTAGAACAAGACCCCTAGGGTTAACGCCAAGATGATGTTTGGAAAGGAGGATCACACAATTCTTGCAGCTTTTGACAATCTGTCTCCCCTGCTCTCTGGTAATTTTGTATGTCAGACAGAGTAATTGTGCATTAAGTTGGTGGAGGGTGTGAATTGCTTGGGCTTCTTGGATGAAATCTTTGAGGGCCATAGGTGTTAATTTGGTGGCCTCATAAGCCAACTGATTCCCCAGCATTGAGGGGCCGGGCAAAACAGTATGTGCTTGAATATGTCCAATGAAAAAGGGGAAGAACATTTTTTGATAAGTAATTGAAGTTGGGAGAAAAGATAAAAGTTTGGTGTCTGCGGCTGGATGGAGGGTACCATCTCCAGCACCTGAAATAAGCAGACTACATAGTGGCTATCAGAATAAAGATTGAAGGGCTGGGGAAAAATCGAAAAAAAAAAAAAAAAAAAAAAAAAAAAAAAAAAAAAAAACTGTAGCTACTGCTTGCAACTGTAACAGCTGAGCGGAGGTGAACTTTGTTTTTAAGCGGAAGGTCTGACCTTCAACTACATAAGTAGCCAGATCATTTTTAGAGCCATCTGTGAAGAAGGAACAGCCCTCGGGATGGGTTGACTTTTAGTTTTTTGGGGGATAAATGAAAGACATAGTCTGTAGAAACTCTATAAGTCTATTGCTGGGAAAATGATTAGAGAAAGAACCTTGATAGAGGGACAATAGAACTGCCCATTCATCGCTTTTGTTTTGGAGCCATTGAACCTGCTCTAAGGAATAGGATAGAATAAATTCATCCAGGTCTCTTCCAAAGTGTCTTACAGCCAATCTAAATCCTAATAGAATAATTTGACAGACTAAGGAAGGGAAGGTTGGCAAAACATTAGAGAGTGAAACAGGTAGATGGACCTACATTAGGGGCAGAGATTCCTGCCACAGTAAGCAAGTGGGAGAGAAACAGGTCTTAAAATTTATTAATTTTAATATTTGGGTGGGATCGAAGTACCCAATACACTGATGGTCTATGGCCTCCTGTACTTTTGTCAATGCTTGTTTTGCTTCTGGGTAGAGGGCTCTGGGTGACGCAGGATTGCGGTCATTTTAAGGGTATTAAAAAGAGGCTTTAAATCACCCATTGTAAACTTGAGATAGGGTTGAAGGCAATTGATGTCTCCCAAAAGTTTTTGACAATCATTTAGTGTCTCACACTGGGACACATCTATTTTTATTCTTTGAGTGTTAATATGGGAGGGAGTTAGTTCAAACCCAAAAAACAGAAAGGGGTATATTGTCTGGACTTTTTCTGGACATATTGTAAAGCCTCTCTCATGAAGTGCCTCAACTATTTCCTGGGCGATATGCATGATATCAGCAGTATAAGGGGAGGAAATCATTAAATCATCCATAGAGTGAATTATATAAGAAAAAGGGAAACATAATCGAATTGGATCAACTATTGCCATTCCTTGGGGTAGCACTCAGCATTGAAAGCAAGGATTGGGGCCCACATGATTAACAACATGGATAGAGAAAGCAAATATAAGGCAGCCTTCCGGATGTAAGGGGATTGAAAAAAAAACAATCTTTTATATCAATTACTATCTTACAAAAATTATTGGGGATAGATATAGGAAAGGGCAATCCTGGTTATAATGTCCCCATGGGAATCACGGTCTTATTGACGACCTTGAGATCTTGTAGAAATCTCCTGGAACCATTTTTCTTTATGATCAAAAACATAAGAGTAGAGTTACAAAAAGTTAAGGCCTGCTGAGAAGGAGATTCAAGAAGCCAGGGGGTAGAAAGATATCTGCCGAGTGTGCACAGAAAGCATGTCTTGCCCTGCTTGAGCCAGGGAATAGGAACCCAGCATTGGGACCTCTGTTCCCACGCGGCAGCTTTGGGGTGCAAAACAGGGCTCAGACCATGCAACACCTGGACCACAGGAGATCCAGGGACACAGACCAGGTACAACAGAAAGGCAAGAACATATCACTGACAACAAGGTGGCAAGAGGAAAGTGAAAGAGCATATCCGAAAGAAAACAAAATAACCTGGCAACACCAGTACCTGGCTCTCCCATCACAGCAAAAATCTGAATGCCAAGCACTCCGGAAAAAGAAAACACAGACCTAAAATTATACCTCAAGATGATGATAGAGATCCTTAAACAAGAACGGGAGGAAAAGCAAAAGGTATCAGAAGCTTTTAAACAGGAATCAAGAAAAGCAATCAAAGAACTCAAAGAACTAGAGGAAAACAGAACCAAAGAGATAAAGAAATGGAAGAAGGAATTTAATACAGAAATTGACACAATAAAGAAAACACTAAAAGAGATAACACTAGAGGTAGAACACCTAAAAAAGAAATCAGGAGTCACAGAAGCAAGCATTTCAAATAGACTACAAGAGATGGAAGAGAGAATCTCAGGGGCCGAAGAAAACATTGTAAAAATAGACAAAACAGTCAGAGAAGATGCAAAAACCAAAAAGCTCCATACAAAAAATGTCCAGAAGATCCAGGACACAATGAGAAGACCAAACCATAGGATAATAGGAATAGAAGAGGGAAAAGAATATCAACAAAGAGGCACAGTAAATATCTTCATCAAAATTGTAGAATAAAACTTCCCTACCCTTAAGAATGAGATGACCACGAGCATAAAAGAAGCCTTAAGAATTCCAAATAGGTTAAACTAGAAAAGAAATTCCTCCAGATGCATAATAGTAAAAACACCAAGTGCCCAAAGTAAAGAAAGAATACTAAAAGCAGTAAGGGAAAAATATCAGGTAATATATAAGGGCAGACCAATCAGAATCACACCCGATTTCTCAACAGAGACCACGAAAGCTAGAAGAGCCAGGACAGACATCATGCAAACACTAAGAAAGCACAAGTGCTAGCCCAAGCTGCTATACCCAGCAAAACTCTCAATCACCATAGAAGGAGAGATGAAAATATTTCAAGTCAAATATAAATTTACACAATATCTGACCACAAACCCAGCACTACAATGAATTATAGGTTGAAACCCCAATACAATGAGGAGAACTACATCCTAGTAAAAACAAGAAAACTCCTAACCAAGAAATCAAAAAGAAGAAAGAGACACAGTCACAACTCAAGATACAAAACAATAATAGCAGGAAACAGAAACCACTATTCCTTGGTATCTATTAACATAAATGGATTCAACTCCCCAATAAAGAGACATAGATTAGCAGACTGGATATATAAACAAAATCCAGCATTTTGCTGCGTAAAGCAAACTCATCTCAGAGACAAAGACAGACACTATCTCAGAGTAAAAAGTTGGGAAAAAAATACTTCCAATCAAAAAGCCCCAAGGAGCAAGCTGGAGTGGTTATTCTAATATCGAATAAAGTAAATTTCCAACCAAAAGTTATCAAAAAATAAGGAAAGACACTTTTTACTCATTACAGGGGAAATCTGTCAGGAGAAACTCTCAAATCTTAACATATATGCTCCAAATACAAAAGCACCCACATTCATAAAAGAAACCCTACTAAAGCTTAAAAAATACATTTCACCCCAAACAATATTAGTGGGAGACTTTAATACCCCACTCACACCAATAGTCAGATCATAGATACAGAAACTGAACAACTAAACTGTAAAACTAGCAGAGACTATGAACCAAATGGAATTAATAGATATCTACAGAACATATCATCCTAAAGTTAAAGAATACATCTTCTTCTCAACACCCCATGTCACCTTCTCAAAAATTGACTACATGTTTGCACACAGAAAGAGCCTCAATTGATACAAGAAGATTGAAATACTCCCATGTATCCTTAAGGTCACTATGGAATAAGGCTGGTCTTTAACAACAACAAAGAAAAGAAAAGCCCACATACACATGGAAACTAAACAACGCTCAGTGAAATGATAGCAGCGTCAATGAAGAAAAGTAAAAAGAAATTAAGGATTTTTTGGAATTCAATAAAAAAGAAAACACAACATACCCAAACCTATGAGATGCAATGAAAGCAGTATTATGAGAAAAACTCATAAATCTGGGCACTTCCAAAAAGAAACTGGAGAGAGCATACATTAACAACTTGACAGAACAGCAAAAACTCTAGAACAGTAGGAAGCAGATACACCCAAGAGGAGTAGACAGAAAAAATAATCAAACTTAGGGCAGAAATAGAACAAATAGATACAAAGAGAACCATTGAAAGAATCAGCAAAAACAAGAGCTGGTTCTTTGAGAAAATCAACAAGATTAATATACCTATAGCCAGACTAACTAGAGGACAAAAAGAGAGCATACAAGTTAACAAAATTAGAAAGGAATGTGGAGACAAAGCAACTGAAACTGTTGAAATTCAAGAAATCATCAGATCCTACTACAAAAGTCTATACTTCACGAAGTGGGAAAATGTGGAGGAAATGGTTGAATTCCTAGAAAAATACAAGATTTTAAAGTTAAACCTGGATCAGGTAAATCATATAAATAAATAATCCCATAACACCTAAATAAATAGAGGCAGTCATCAAAAGCCTCCCAACCGAAAAAAGTTCAGGTCCAGATTGGTTCAGTGCAGAATTTTATCAGACATTTATTGTGGATATAAAACCAATACTCTCCAAACTATTCCACAAAATGTTATCATAGGGAATACTACCTAACTCGTTTTTGAGGCTACAATAACCCTAGTTCCTCTAACACACAAAGACCCTACCAGGAAAGAGAATTTCAGACCAATCTCAATTATGAACATTGATGCAAAAATACTCAGCAAAATTCTTGAAAACTGAATACAAGAACACATCAAAATGATCATTCACCATGACCAAGTAGGCTTCATCCCTGGGATGCAGGGATGGTTTAAAATATATTCATCAATGTAATCCACCATATAAACAAACTCAAAGAACAAAATCACATGGTGATCTCAGTAGATGCTGAGAAAGCATTTGATAAAATTCAACCCCCCCTTCATGTTAAAAGTCCTGGAAAGAAAAGGAATCCAAGTTTCATACCTAAACATAATAAAAGCAATATACAGCAAATCAACAATCAACATCTAGCTTAACAGGGGGAAAGTTGATGCAATCCCAATAAAACCAGGGACTCGACAAGGCTTCCCACTCTGCCCTACATATTCAACATTGTACTGGATGTCCTGGCTGGAGCAATAAGACAGCAAAAGAAAATCAAAGGAATACAAATCAGATAGGAAGAAGTAAAAATATCACTCTTTGCAGATGACATGATACTGTACTTGAGTGACCCACAAATTCCACCAGAGAACTCTTACAGTTGATAAACAAGATCTGCAAAGTGGCTGAATATAAAATCAACACAAACAAATCAGTAGCCTTCCTATATTCAAAGGACAATCATGTGGAGAAAGAAATTAGGAAAAAGATACCCTTCACAATAGTCACAAAAACTATGCAATACCTTGGTGTGATTCTAACTAAGCAAGTGAAAAACTTGTATGTCCAGAACTTCAAACCTCTAAAGAAGGAAATTAAGGAAGATCTCAGAAAATGGAAAGAACTCAAATGCTAATGGATTGGAAGGATCAACATTTTAGAAATGGCCATCCTACCAAAACAAACTACAGATTCAGTGCAATCCCCAATCAATATTCCAACCCAGTTCTTCATTGAGTTACAAAGATCAATGTGTAATTTCATCTGGAATAACAAAAGACCTAGAATAGTGAAATCCAACCTCAACAACAAGAAAATATTTGTGGGAATCACTATCCCTAACCTCAACCTATATTACAAGCCAATTGTGCTGAAAACTGCATGGTACAGGTACAGAAATAATCATGCGGATCAATGGAATAGAATAGAAGATCCAGAAATGAGCCCTCAAGTATATGGTCACCTGACTTTTGACAAAGTAGCTGTTAAAATTCAATGGAAAAAGGACACCCTATTCAACAAATGGTGTTGGTCCTACTGGCACTCAGCATGCAGAATAATGAAAATAGACCCTTTCTTATCTACTTGTACAAAGCTCAAGTATAAGTAGATCAAAGATCTCCACATTAAACCAGATACGCTGAAACTATTAGAAGAGAAAGTAGGGGAAAACTTAGAACACATAGGCACAGGAGAAAATTTTCTTAACAAAACACCAATGCCTCAAGCTCTAAGGTGAAAGATTAACAAATGGGATAATGAGAATGCAAAGTTTCTATAAGGCTAAGGACATTGTCAAGAAAACAAAATGGCAGCCAGCAGAATGGGAAAATATCTTTCCCAACTACAGAGATTCAAACCACCCTATTAAAAAATGGGGTACAGAGCTAAACAAAACATTCTCTGTTGAGGATTATGGAATGGCTGAGAAACATCTAAGGAAGTGCTCAATATCCTTAGCCATCAATGAAATGCAAATAAAAACAACCCTGGGATTCCACGTCACACCAGTCAGATTGGCCAAGATCCAAAACTCAGATCACAGCAGATGCTGGCAAGGTTTTGGCGAAAGAGTAACACTTCTCCACTGTTGGCGGGGATGTAAACTGATTCAACCACTCTGGAAATCAGTCTAGAGATTCCTCAGAAAATTGGACATAGTACTATCTGAAGATCCAGCTATTCCACTTCTGCACATATACCCCAGAGACACTCCAATATACAACAAAGATACATGCACCACCATGGTCATAGCAGCTCTATTTATAATAGCCAGAAGCTGGAACGAACCCAGATGTCTTTCAGTAGATGAATGAATACAAAAATTGTGGTACATTTACACAATGGAATACTACTCAGCCATCAGAAACAATGACTTAACCAACTTCTTAGAAAATGACTGCATCTAGAAAGTATCATCCTGAGTGAGATAACCCAGTCACAAAAGAACAGATATAATATGCAGTCACTGATAGTGGGATGCTAACCCCAGAGGCTCGGAATGCCACAGAAACAACTCACAGACTGTGTGAAGCTCAAGAATAAAAAAAGAAAAGAAAACAAACCAAAAATTATGCACAATCCTTACACACCAAGAACACATTGAAAAATTCCGGGTTGTACCCTGTATTGCATGTACTGTCTGCTCAGTGTAACTAGTAAGACCTTTTGAAGAGTATCAAACAAAAAAAAAAAAAAAAGTAAGAAAAAAAAATAAAGCCAAGCACTTACAAAAATTTATTTGTATACATTTGTGCAAATATGTTTAATTTTTTTCTTTTATCTTTGTTTTTTAAAATAAAGTTAAAAAAAGAAATATGTAACATACTTCTTTTGCATATGCAGCTAAAAAAATGCAAATATAGGAGTATGAGGTGGAATGCTTTAAATGTCCTATAGACAGCTCTTCCTGCACCAGGAGTAGAGCTGGTTCCACCTTTTCTTGGGACATTGACCACTGGTCGATTGAAACAGGGGTATCTGATTTTCAAGTAATTTTGTCACCCTGGAGTGCAGGAGGAAAAGTGGTCTCTATGAAAAAGTTCTGTGCCTAAACCCCTTCTGTCAATTTTTGAAACTACTTTTATGGGTTCTGACTGTCCTTGCTCGTTTTTTCCCAGTCCTTTCCCTGGAAGAAACCCCATTTTTAACATTATTTGAGTAATGGGTTTGTTAGGGCTACACATCATTACTTGCATCTGGGCCAAGATATCCCTTCCCCAAACGTTTACACGGAGCCCAGGGATCACAAATGAGTGAATCTTTCCAGAGTTGCCTTCCTCATCTTTCCATGTTAGCAATTTACCTCTCTGCAGTGTGTTTTGGGTCTGCCCAATTCTGTTTAAGTGAGTAACAGATGGCTTCTTCAGGCATTATAGTTCTGGAGGTGGAGGAACTCAAGTCGAATCATGTGCTCCCTGCTGTAGCTCAGACTAAATGGGTTGCTGAAGGAAAGGATTATATTTTTGGGTTTGTGAACTGAGCAGATCGGGGCCCTTGTAGGGGGCCCCCTGCCCTTTTCCCAGGACCTAAGTTATTGGATTTCCCCCAGCATCCATTTTAGAGCAACTGTCACAGGCCCATTGTCGTCCTCTTTTGCATCTGGGACAAATACCAGGGGTAACCTTTTTATCACCCTGTGGTGTTGTCTGTTTTGGCTCTGGGTATTCACTGGCATAATGTCTCTCTAGGCCACAATTATAGCAGACCCCTCTTTGGCCTTATCGAGGCTGCCTGGTTGAGCTGGAGTTGTGCTGAAAAACAGCCCCCAATCATTTTGGTAAATTTATGGTCTATGGGGTCAACATCATTACACAGCCGGGTCATGCCTGATATTTCTAAATCTCTGGTCTTTCCTCTGAGGGCTGCTTTACATGAGTTGGCATTTTCTACAGCCAATTGTCTTAGAATTGGTCTCTCAATATCTTCTGACTCCATAATTTTTTCGGCTGCATCTAGCAGAGGGCCTATAAACTGAGAGTATGGTTTTTGGGGTCCTTAGAGAATTTTAGTCAAGGGGGTTGATAGGGCCCTAGCAGCAGGAACTGCCCACCAAGCGCCTTAGGCAACCTGTTCTGTCTGAGACAGTAAGCCTGGGGGTAATTTTAGTTGTTTATTTTCAAGCTCATAAACTCCTCGCCACAGATTTTATCTGATGTCCATGAGGCCATTTCACCTCATAGGTCCTTTCGATTGCAGGCAGCTGCCCATTCTGCCCTGTCAAAAAACTCAGCCTTCCAGGTAAGTAACTGTCCTTTGGAGAGGACTGATTTTACCACTCTTATCTATTCTCCTCGGATAGATATCCTGATCCGGCCAACCCTTCTAATACTGTTAACATGAAGGGTGCATTAATGCCATAATTTTTAACAGCTGAGTGAAGTTCTTTTATTTGTTTAATTTTAAGTTTTTTAAAGCGCGGATTAAGGACCTCAGCATCACCATCTGCTCCTTCTCCTCCAGATTCACTAGCTGCCTCATCATAGTCTTGGTCTCCCTCTTCTCCCTCGCCCTCAGTGGTGTGGTTGGGGTTGTCTGTCCCTTTGGTATTGGGTCCTGTGGCTACTTCTTCTCCTATTCCCTCTGTCTTTTCATCCATCACCTGTCTAGGTTTTGCTCGGGTCATGACGGGGAAGGTGAATTTTTGTGGGACAGACTTATTAGTTATACTTTTGGGGGTTTTATCTCTGAGAGTCAGTGGATGGGCATCAGAAACAAGAGCCTGAATCTCATGTTAGTTGATGAAGCTCTTGGTTCATTTGCCTGACTCCCTTTAAGCCCTCTAGGTGGGTCTTAATTGCGGCCCTGATTAACTGAAAGTTTTGGGACATTTCAGTAGCTAAGGATGGGGGGAAGCCAGTGGCCGACACAAGAGGGCCAACGGTCGCCAGAGGTGGGACCTGCCAAAAGGAAGGGCGCTAGGCTTTCGCATCCTATTTTGTTGAGACAGGAAAACTTGTCTCCCGGGTCCTGGCCCGTACCTCTCTGACTCGTAAGGAACCACTTCTTCCTCTAACTCAGCGTTGGAGGAAGGATCCAGAGGTGGCTCTGGATCACGGTAATGGTGTCTCTTTTTAGCTTCTACAAGAGAGGGATAAATCTTGGGATAGTCTTTTAACTGGTCTTTGGGCAGCAATAGGATGCCTTGATGGGGCTGAGAAATTACAGGCTCATCGATTAGTGAGACCGCTCTACTTTCACTTTGGGCCATTTTATTTTCATTTTGGACTGCTCGCTGTGCATTGCTTGAGGCAGCTGCATGACCCATTTTAGAATCTGGGGAGGGAGTAGACAAATCTTGGGGGTCCTTCAGAGGGTCTGATTTATGGTACTTCTCAAAATAATCTTCGGCAAAAATTACTAATTGAGATTTTTTTCCTCCCTCATCTGCTTCTTTTAAAATGTCTCTAATAAGCCCCTAGTATGTATGAAAATTTTCGGGGATAATTTTACCGGGTCCTATCAACTCATTAATTGATCGGCCAACCTTATTTCAACTTCGGGGATGAATATCAGGCCCAGTCAAAACTCGCCACGGACAAGCATCATCCACAAAACAAAAGAATTTTACAAGTTCTTTTTTCTTGACTCTAATTCCTCTCTCCCTGAGTGTCTGTTTTATTTCTTTTATAAAAGCGGCCTCTTTAGACAGACTTTTGCCCATGACTGCTGGGACTAAAAAATAGAGCTCTGAATCTTACCTTCCTTCTCCTGCGGGGCATGAGCGATGTGACTTGGAGCAGATCTTTTCTTTCCTCGGGGTCCGGACTCCAACCGTTCTTCGAGTCCCTGTTCGGGTGCCACATGACTCGTCCAGTAGGTCAGGTTATGTCCTGAAGAGCCCTTTGTCCTAAAAGTCATGGGAGTAAGAGAGAAAGGATGCCAAGCACATAAAGAATGACACAGAGTCAATCTGGATGGTGTCAAGGCTTCATTGAGGATAGAATGCTTACAGGTTATATAGGCTTAAGCAGGGGGAAGGCAGGATACAGTGGAATTTTACAAAATCTTCAGAACATTGAAGAGGGTGGTGCTGCGGTCTATTGCCAATGGTCTCGTGCTTTTTCTGGAACATCCTGTTTTGTCACCTGGCAGTTATTCTTGGGAGGGCCCATTGTGGTACCTCCTGGAAGGCTCAGGTGAAAGGTCAGGTTCCCACAGGAGGGGGTGCAGCTGCTCACAAGCTGCTGTGTCAAGATGGCTGTAGTTTGGCTATTTTCTTAGCCATGGCTTCCTACATAGAGGGTTGTGCCTGTATCATATGTAACCTATATGCAATATCACACACTCACACACACACACACACACACACACACACATATCATCATAAAAAGCAAGTGATATTGAATAATAGCATCTATGGCTAAGTAGTATTTCCTTGTGTAAGTGAATCAATGGAGTGGTCTAGAAAAATGACCCTGAGTTAGATAACTCAGATCCAAAAGCACATGTATTGTATGTACTCACTAATATGTGGATATTAGCCTTAAATTACAAAATACACAAGATATAGTCTACAAAACCCAAAAAGATAAAAAAAAATCTCAAGTGAATATGCTTCAGTCCCACTTGGAAGGAAGAAGAAAACAACCACAAGGGAAGAGGGAGAGAGGGACATTGGAGAGAAAGGTCACAGGAGTTGAAGAGGGGAACATAATATAGTATCAGTTGGGGTAAAAGGGCTGAAGCCCTGAGGGACAGCAGAAATAATGGAAACAGGCAACCTCAGGAAGTAGGAATTTAGGAGGACCCACAAGAATCTACCAGAGAACAGGGAAGTCAGAAACCTTAAGGAATCAAAGGGGCAACCCTAGATCAAATGCTCTACAAGTTGGGAGAGGGAACTTGTAGAGCCTATCTCTAGCAGAAGGACAGTTAATCAAGTGAAGGATAGACTTGGTATTGTACAGTCAGAACATTGTCTCATAATTGTTCCTATCTAAATGTATTGCATGGATGGAAATGGAGAAGATCCTGAGAAAAAGATAGTCCATGCCCAAAATGGTATCCATCTCAAGGGTAGGGAGGTCTCAATACCTGACACCATTACTGAGGCTAGGGAAAACTCACAAAAAGGAACCTATCATGACTGTCCTCCAAAAAAAAAAAAAAAAAAAAAAAAAAAAACCAAAAACCCAAAAGCATCTGAAGGACTCAAATATAGATATTTGCACCCAACTAATCAACAGAAACTGCTGACCCCTGTGGTTGAATTAGGGAAATGCTAGAGGAAGCTGTGGAGGAACGTTACGCTGTAAGAGAACAAGCAGTCTCAATTAACCTGGACCCAGAAATCTCTAACACTGGGTAAGAAACCAAGCAGCATACACCAGCTGATATGAGGCCCTCAACATATGTTCATTAGAGGACTCTCAAATCTGGTTTTAGTCAGAAAGGATGAACCCTCAAGAGACAGGAGTTCCTAGGGAGTTGAGATGTCTGGCAGAGTAGGTGGGGTGAGGATATCCACATGGAGACAGGTGGGTCGGGGAAGAGGTATGGGATATGGAACAGTAGGAAGGTGGCCAGGGAGGGAAATAAAATCTTGAGTGTAAAAATATAAAAAGAAAAAAATTTAAAATGGCATATATATATAATTATTTTTATTCCCATTTTATAATTGTCATCTCTAAGGTTTACTACCTCAGTCGCCTGGTCTAAGTCTACTCATCTTTTAAGGTTCTAAACTCCTTATCATCTTATTTACAATGTATAAAAACACAGACTTCATGCTGAGTAAGCTTACACCTTACTAGTGCTTATAATCTCTTTAGTGGCTTCCATTTCCTCTTTCCAGACATTTGGGCATATCCTATTCTGCCAGTTTTTGGTTACTCAATATGGCATCATTTTTAAACATAGGCACTTCCATGTACTAACTTACCTTACCTATATTGCTTGGGATTAAATGTGCGTACTAAGGTTGTATATATATTTCAAACTGAGTGATTCTGGGTATGTGCAATGGGTTAAATCACGACATAATCAGAAGCAGGTATTTTCAGTAAATATCATAATTTTGGGACTCACAGTGAGGTTAAACATAATGCATAAGATATATATATATATATATATATATGTATATATGTATGCATATATATGTATATATATATATATACATAACAGAAAAATTTCAGCAGAGTAATCTCAAATATTTAAGTAACACTCAAAGGAATTATCAAGATATGTATCTATCAAAGAAATGCAAATCAAAACCACTTTGAGGTTCCATATTACACTTGAGAGAATGACTAACATCAATATCACAAGTGATACCTCCTGCTGTCAATCATGTGGAGCAGGGCAGACAATCCACCATTTCTAGTGAGAGAACAAACATGTAAAGTTACCATACAAACTAATGTAGTGGTTCTTCAGAATCTAGGACATTTATCTATACCAAAGTCCTAACTTTAATACTTCTAGGCATAAACCCTTAGGATGTTCTATCCTACCAAAAGGATATTTATTCCTTTATTGTTTAAAAGTGGGAATTGACCTCGATATATCTCAACCAAGCAAATAAAATATGGTATATGTACATAATAGGTTATACTCAGCTGTTTAAAAATGGCATCATACAAGTTGCAGGCAAATTTTTGTTTATTTGTTTATATTTTTAAAATTTTCATATGAAAAAAGTTGTAAAAGCCTAAAAGAGCTAATGCACACCCAGTTAAGAACAAATATAGTCTGCACTCACTTATTAATGGCTTATTTTTATTAAGTAAATAATAATCATGCTATAATCCACAGACACTAAGAGGCTATTTAACAACAATTGCATAAGATGGATTTTCCTGGGAATAGGAACAAAAAAGGTTTGTGTGCAGACTTGGAGCTAATAGGGTTGAAAACAAGATAGATCAGTTTGGAGGGGGTAGGGTGGTATGGACCGTACATGAAGAGATGATGGGAATAAATTCAGGGGTCATTTGAAAACCTATTTAATTAAAAACTCCCTGTAAATCACCTGAAGGTTGACCCTGCAGAAGACTCCTAGTTGTTGAAGATACAGAACTTGATCTGGGAATCTTCTATAACCAGATAAGTTTTTCAGTGGTTGCACTTACTATTAATACAGCCAGAAATTCTTTGACCTATCATTTGTTCTATCCTTCTAGATTTCAGTTGGAAATGATGGTGCAGAACTTGTAGAAGCATCCAAAAATGATTTTTCCAGCTTGAGGGACTGCATTCTTGACACTGCCTACATAACCAGAAACCAGAGACTGAATATAGCAGAGGTGTAGTATAAAACAAAACATGACTGACAAAACCAAACAAAACCAACCAAATAAACAAATAAACAAAACTAATAAAGTAGTTCTTAATGACACTCTGATTTATTCATAGATAAGAACCTAGGCCTATCATCATCAAAAATGCTTCATACAGCTGCTGATAGAATCAGTGAGGGAGCCACACAAAAACTTTTGTCAGAGTACAGAAAATGGTGCAGAAGAGGGGGGGAAAAATAGTTATAGGAACCAGAGGGGAGCAATTAAACAGCAGAAGGAAATCAAAGGGCTACAAATTTAAAAGGAAGAAGTAAAATTATCACTGTTTGCAGATGACATGATACCGTACTTAAGTGACCCCAAAAATTCCACCAGAGAAATTCTACAGCTGAAGAACAAGTTCAACAAAATGGCTGGAAATAAAATTAACTCAAACAAATTGGTAGCCTTCCTCTACTCAAAGGACAAACATGTGGAGAAAGAAATTAGGGGAAAGATACCCTTTACACTAGTCACAAAAACTATGAAATACCTTGGTGTGACTCTACCTAAGCATGTGAAAGACCTGTATAACAAGAACTTTAAGCCTCTAAAGAAGGAAATAGAGGAAGATCTCAGAAAATGGAAAGATCTCCTATGCTCATGGATTGGAAGAATCAACATTGTAAAAATGGCCATCTTACCAAAAGCAATTTACAGATTCAATGCAATCCCCATCAACTTCCTAACCCAATTTCTCATAGAGTTGGAAAGAACAATGTGCAATTTCATCTGGAATAACAAAAGACCTAGAATACCAAAATCCATCCTTAACAACAAGAAAACATCTGCGGGAATCACTAAATCATTATCCCTGACATCAAGCTATATTACAAGGCAATTGTGTTAAAACTGCATGGTACTGGTGCAGAGATAGGCATGTGGATCAATGGAATAGAAAAGAAGATCCAGAAATGAGCCCTCACATATATGGTCACTTGATTTTTGACAAAAGAGCTGTAAACATTCAGTGGAAAAATTACAGCCTCTTCAAAAAATGGTGTTGGTCCAACGCTATGTCAAATTAAATAAACAAACCTCAGGTTCTGTTCTTTAAAAAAAGTAAGTAATCTTTGTAAGAATGATGCAATAATATATCTCAAGTTATATGATCATTGGTTCAGCAGGACTCATTGCATTTTATTTTCCTTCTGGCATCATTCTTTGAGTAATGATGCAGAAAATAGACATTGCTCTTCATATGAATTATCAAAAGAACATGAATCCTAAATAATAGTGAGAAGAGGGCACAAAGAATCTTAGGAGAAAAATAAACAGCAACAACAGAAAACTGCAGAGTGTTAAACCTTTAGTGGAGAGACACTCCCTGGATCCTAAAATTCAACTTTATAATGATGTTAACTAAAATATTTTAATTCAAACCCTTTGTTTAAAAAATCAGCTCTAATCACTTCAGAGTAAATGATTATTTTCAGAACTTGCCAAAATTTATTTGAGGAAAGTGATTAGCCTAATAAATACTGTACCTGAAACATATGAGTGTTTTGCATGCTTAAATCATGGGAGAACAGAGATAGGCTCTTTGGGAAGGAGAGATATTAATAATAAAGGAGCAAGAGGCCATATTGTTTAAAGCCATGATTCTGAAATAAAAGTTACTAAAGTATTGATATTCAATGAATCAGAATTATTTCTATGACAGGTACAAGTTTAATGGTTCATAACTGATTGTAAAAAAGAAGGCATCATCTATAAAAGAATACATATTGCAGATCACAAAAATAAACCATGATTCAAATATATTAATAAGTAGAAAATCTATAATGTCATGTTTGTTATCAAAATGAAGGTATTTGTGTAATAAGTAAAACTAAAGAAAAAGAGTTTTCACTAATCTCTTAGCTATAATATGATAATAAATATTATCCATGCCCAACAAATTTCAATCTAAATTCTTCACAATATGCAAAATCATGAAACACATGAAGTACAGGATGGTTACATAGATTTCCATTACACAGCATATGGGAACCATAAAAACAGAGAGGGCCACACCACAAACACAATTTTAGCAGAGAAAAAGTTTCCTCAAGTCAAAATTTGCTTTCCACTTCCTTATATACTATTTGGAAGTGTTGAACCCAAAATTCGTTTTAGGATTATCACAATTTTTCTAAGGACAAATACATGGGTCTCATTACCATCACCTAGAAAAGGCAACACAAAGGAACATGGTGACCCTATTTTTAACATCACACAAAACAATACTACTTTAAAAGCAGTGAATGTTAGTTCAAGCATTTAATACAAGGACGGAAAAGAGAGAGGAGGACAGGAATGGGAGAGAGGATGGAACACCGGAAGGAGAGAAATGAAGAAGAATGAAATTGAGAGAAAGAGAGAGGAGGACTGGAATGAGGGACTGGAGGATGGGAAGGAGAGAGAAAAGGACAGAAAGGAGAGAGAGGAGGATGGGACTGAGAGAGAGGAGAGCAGGAAAAAAAGATGTGGACAGGAAGAAAGGAGAGAGGATGGAGGAAAGGAATTAGAGAGGATGATGGGAAAAAGAGAGAGGGTCAAGGAAAGGAGATAGAGGGGGATGGGAAAAGAGAGATGACAACTAGAAAGAGAGAGAGGAGGATAGGAAAAAGAAAGAACATGGTAAAGAGAAAGGAGAGAGAGAGAGAGAGAGAAGTACAGTAATGAGAGAGAAGATGAAGGACAGGAAGGAGAGAGAGAAAAGGGCATGAAGAAGAAAGTGGTGGACAGCAAGAGTAATACCAGCACAATGCAATTTTCTGCACAATTGCCTTGTAATTTAGCTTGAGGTCAGGTATAGTGATTCCCAAAGATGTTTTCTTGTTGTTAGGGAAGGATTTTCCTATTCTAGGTCTTTTGTTATTCCAGATGAAATTGCACATTGCTCTTTCCAACTTAGTGAATAACTGGGTTGGAATTTTGATGTGTATTGCATTGAATCTATAGATTGCTTTTTATAAGATGGCCATTTTAACAATGTTGATACTTCCAATCCATGAGCATGGGAGATCTTAACATTTTTTGAGGTCTTCCTCTATTTTCTTCTCTAGAGGTTTGAAGTTCTTGTTATATAGTTACTTCACTTGCTTAGTTAGATTCACACCAAGATATTTCAAAGTTTTTGTGACTATTGTGAAGGGTATCTTTTCCCTAATTTCTTTCTCCACATGTTTGTCCTTTGAATGTAGGAAAGCTACTGATTTGTTTTATTTAATGTAATATCCAACCACTTTGCTGAACTTGTTTATCAGCTGTAGGCGTTCTCTGGTGGAATTTGTGGGGTAGCTTAAGTACACTATCATGTCATCTGAAAATAGTTAGGCTTTTACTTCTTCCTTTCCAGTTTGTATCTCTTTTATTTTCATATGCTGTCTCATTGCTCCAGCCAGGACTTCCAGTATTATGTTGAATAGGTTGTGGTAGAGTGGTCAGCCTTGTCGAGTCCCTGATATTAGTGGGATTGCATCAAGTTTCCCACCATTATGTTTGATGTTGGCTGTTGGTTTGCTGTATATTGTTTTTATTATGTTTAGATATGGGCCTTGGATTCTTGTTCTTTTCAAGACTTTTAAAATGAAGGGGTGATAAATTTTGTCAAATGCTTTCTTAGTATCTAGTTAGATGTCCATGTGGATTTTTCCTTGAGTTTACATATATGGTAGATTACATTAATGAATTTCTGTATGTTAAACCATCCCTACATGCCAGAGATGAATTCTACTTGATTATGGTGATTGATCGTTTTGATGTGTTCTTGGATTCGGTTTGCAAGGATTTTGTTGAGTATATTTGCATCAATGCTCATAAGTGAGATTGGTCTGAGGTTCTCTTTCCTTGTAGGGTCTTTGTGTGGTTTAGGAACAAGTGTTATTGTAGCCTCAAAAATGATTTAGGTAGTGTTTAATCTGTTTCTATTTTGTGGAATAATTTGGAGAGTATTGGTATTATTTGTCAATAAATGTCCAATAAAATTCTGCACTAAACCAATCTGGACCTGAGCTTTTTTTGGTTGGGAGGCTTTTAATGACTGCCTCTATTTCTTTAGGTTTTATGGGATTATTTAGATGGTTTACCCAGTCCTTGTTTAACTTTGGTATCTTGTATCTGTCTAGGAATTCATCCATTTCCACCTGGTTTTCCAGCTCTGTTGAGTATAGGCTTTTGTAGTAGGATCTGATGATTTCTTGAATTTCCTCAGTTTCAGTTGTTATTTCTCCGCTTTCCTTTCTGATTTTGTTAATTTGGATACTCTCTTTTTGCTCTCTACTTAGTCCGGTTAAGAGTTTATCAATCTTGGTGATTTTCCCAAAGAACCAGCTCTTGATTTTGTTGATTCTTTCAATGATTTTTTTTGTTTCTATTTGGAATATTTCTGCCCTAAGTTTGATTATTTCTTGCTGTCTAGTGCTCTTGGGTGTATCTGCTTCTTTTTTTTTTTTTTCTGGAGCTTTGAACTCTGCACTCATTTGTTGATGTATGCTAGCTACAGTTTCTTTTTGGAAGCATTCAGAGCTATGAGTTTTCCTCTCAGTACTGCTTTCATTGCATCCTATCTGTTGTGTTTTTGTTATCCTTGAATACTAGAAAGTCCTTAATTTCTTTCTTTATTTCTTTTTTGACTCTGCTATCGTTTAACAGAGCATTGTTTTGTTTCCATGTATATGTGGGCTTTTTGTTGTCTTTGATGTTAATAAAGACCAGCCTTAGTTTATGATGATCTGAAAAGATGCATGTTAATATTTCAGTCTTCTTATACCTTTTGTGGCTCATTTTCTGACTGATTATGTGTCAATTTTTGAGAAGGTGCCTTAAGGTGCTGAGAAGAAGGTGCAATTTTTTTTTTTTTTTAGGATGATGTGTTCTTTAGATATCTATTAATTCCAGTTGGTTCATAAACTGTCCTTGTTCAGTTTTTGTTTTCCGGATGTGTCCACTGGTGAGAGTGGGGTATTAAGGTCTCCCACTATTATTGTTTGGGGCACAATGTATTTTTTGAGCTTTAGTAGGGTTTCTTTTATGAATATGGGTGCTTTTTTATTTGGAGCATATATGTTAAAGATTGAGAATTCTTTCTGAAAGTTTTTCCCTGTAATGAGTAAAAAGTGTACTTCCTTACCTTTTTTGATAACTTTTGGTTGAAAATCTACTTTTTTCGATATTAGAAATGCCACTCAAGCTTGCTTTTAGGGGCCATTTGCTTGAAAGGTGTTTTCCCACCCTTTACTCTGAGATAGTGTCTGTCTTTGCCTCTGAGATAAGTTTTCTGTATGCAGAAAACTGCTTGGTTTTGTTTATGTATCCAGTCTGATAGCCTATGTCTTTTTATTGGGGAAAAGAGTCCATATATGTTAACAGATATCAAGGAGTAGTGGTTTCTGTTTCCTGCTATTTTTGGTTTTGGAGGTTGAATTGTGCCTGTTTGTCTTTCTTCTTTTGGTTTTCTTGCTTATGAATTTTCTTGTATTTATTAGGTTGCAGTTCCTCTCATTGTATTGGGTTTTCTTTTTATAAATTGCTGTAGTGCTTGTTTTGTGGTCAGATACTGTGTAAATTTAGTTTCATCTTGGATTATCTTTGTCTCACCATCTATGGTGATTTAGAGTTTTGCTTGGTATAGAAGTTTGGTTGGCACCAGTGGTCTCTTTGGGTCTGCTTGATGTCTGTCCAAGCTCTTCAAGCTTTCATAGTTTCTGTTGAGAAATTGGGTGTGAGTCTGATTGGTCTGCTTTTATATGTTACACGGCCTTTTTCCCTTACTGCTTTTAATATTTTTTCTTTACTTTGGGCACTTTGCGTTTTGACTAACATGTATCAGGATGCATTTTTTTCTTGTATCAAATCTATTTGGAGTTTGGTAGGCTTGCTTTATGCCCATGGTCATCACATTCTTAAGGTTAGTAAAGTTTTCTTCTACAATTTTGTTGAAGATATTTACTGTGCCTCTTAGTTGATATTCTTTGCCCTCTTCTATTCCTATTTTCCTTAGGTTTGGTCTTCTCCTTGTGTCCTGGATCTCCTGGACATTTTGAGTTAGGATGTTTTTGGTTTTTGCATCTTCTCTGACTCTTTTTTCTATGTTTTAAATGTTGTCTTTTGCCCCTGAGATTCTCTCTTCCATCTCTTGTAGTATATTGGAAATGCTTCCATTTGTGACTCCAGATTTCTTTTTTAGGTTTTCTACCTCTAAAGTAGTCTCTTTTAGTGTTTTCTTTATTGTGTTCATTTCTGTTTTAAATTCCTTCTTCCATTCCTTCATCTCTTTGGTCCTGTTTCCTCTAGTTCTTTGAGTTCTTTGGGTGTTTTTCTTGTTTTTTCTTTAAAAGCTTCTAATTCCTTATGAATTTACTCCCATTCCTGTTTAAGGATCTCTATCACAATCTTGAGGGTATGATTTTAAGTCTGTGTCTTTTTTTTTCTGGAGTGTTTGACATTCCACTCTTTGTGGTTATGGGAGGGCTGGGTAATGGTGTTGCCAGGTTTTCTTGGTTTTCCTGGGGTATGTTCTTTCCCTTTCTTTTTGCCATCTTGTTGTCAGTCTTGTGTCCTTGGATCACTGGTGGCTCACCACTGGCTCACCTCTGTTCCAGTCTTGTGTCCCTGGCTTACTGCTTGCTCACTGCTGTTTCTGGTGGAGGATGGTCTGAGTGTGCATTTTGCACTCTATGTTGTTCGGCTGGGAAGAGCCCGATGATGTGTTACTGGTTCTCTGAAGCAAGCTGAGGTGTAGAGGGGGAACTGGGGAACACACATTTTTGTGTACTCGGCAGAGATCTCTCTGCACCTTGGCTAGTCGGAATGCCTCCTTTCGACAGTCCTGTGTCCCTGGATCACTGCTCGACCACCGCTGGCTCACCGCTGTTCCAGTCCTGTGTCCCTGGTTCACCACTGGCTCACCGCTGGATCACTGCTGGCTAACTGCTGTTTCTAGATGGAATATTTATATCAATTTGCAGGAGAGAGGTAGAAAAATAGGAACATCAATATGGGAAGTGTATACTAACAGGAAAATGTCATAAGATATAGAAAATAGTGGGAGTTTTGAACATGCCTATTAAGCACAGCAAATTTAATTACCAAACATAACCTGATCCAAATCAAGTTAAAAAAGAAAGCATTGAAGAGGAGGATATATAGAGATTCTGTTAGATATGGGTATATTTGTAGTGGGTAGATGTAGAGGAGGGAAGTCAGATTTATATGGGAACTTGGGAAACTGTGATAGATTTCTAATGTAATATTAAATGACCCCAAAACAATATGCATATAGACATCACTATTTGGACTGAGTATATTTAAAACAAAGAAACAAACAAATATTAGCATGAATTTTGAGATAAGTAATATGAATAGTGACTTTATGACAAACTAAGATGTGGTTACACATACATTCATTAAAGAGTGGTGTTTTGCTACCTGTCAGAATGTCTAAGGTCAAAAACTTAGGTGACAGTAGATACTGGTGAGGATATGAAAAAAGAGGGATATTCCTTCATTGTTGTTGGGATTGCAAACTGGTACAACCACACTAAAAATCAGTCTGGAGGTTCGTCACAATAAATGCCTATAGTTCTACCTGAAGACATAGCTATACCATTCCTGGGCAAATATCCAAAAGTCAGCTCAACATATATAAAGGAAACCTTCTCGACCACGATTATAGCAGACTTATTTATAATAGACAAAAGCTGGAAACAACCCAGATGTTCTTAAAAGTAGAATGAATACACAAAATTTGGTCTAATTACACAGTGGAGTATTACACATCTATTAAAAACAATGAGTTCATTAAAGTCCCAGGCAAATGAATGAAACCAGAAAATAGCATCCTGAGTGAAGTAACACAGTAACTAAAGGATACCCTTGGTATGTATTCAGTGATAAGTGGATATTAGCCTAAAAACTCACAATGCCTAAAACCCACAGACCATATGGAGATTTGCAGTAAAAAAAGACTGGGGCATGGATGCTTCAGTTCAATATTGAGGGGGGGAGAATGAGTATTGGAGATAGAGGGAGGAAGGAATATCAGACAATGGATGGGACATGAAAGAGGTACAGAGGGTCAGGTAATTGGATAAAAATATGTAGCAGGGACTATGAGGAACAGGGGATACTAACACGAAGGTCCAAGATGCCAAGGAAACAAGAAGTTCTCAGGACCAGATGGGAATTATTTTAGCTGAGAAGGGGAGATAGACTCTGTAGAGACAACCTCCAGCAGATAGGCATGGTCCCAGTTATGTGATGGTGTCACACACCTATCTCAATAGTTTTTAATCCAGGATTGTCGCTGTCCAAAGGAAGAAGAGGGACAAAAATGAAGCAGAAACTTAGGGATTCATCTGGATCACAGACACTAAATCTGACACTCTTGCCCTTTCCAAAAAGCACTTGTTGATGGAAAGCTGTTATGACTGTTCCTTGGTGAACCAATACCAATATAGATGCTTGGAGCCAAATATCAGACTGAGCTTTGTGACTCTGTTGGTAGAGCTGGCAGAAGGAGTAGAGGAGTATAGGGTGAGTGCAACTCCATAGAAAAAAACAACATCATTGAAACAGATCACTGAGTATTCCCAGGTCCTAGACCATCAAGAAAGAAGTGTACAGGGAGGGATCAGTGACTCCAGTGACTAAGATTGCAGAGATTAGCCTTATTTGACATCAATGTGAGAGGAGGCCCCTTGTTCTGTGGAGGTTTGATGCCCCTGAATAGGGGGATGCTGGAGGAGTGGGGTGGGAGAGGGTATATTGGTGGCAGGCACCCTCATAGAGATAAAGGGGACAGAGAAGAGGAAGGTTGCAGGATGGGGAACTTATGGAGGGGTAAATGGGAAGTGGGATATAATTTAATATGTAAAAAAATGATTAATTATAAAACGAAGTGGTTTCATAGCATATGTGAGACTGTAAGTTTCACTTAAATATTAAAAAAATATTTAGATGGTAGTGTTGGGGTTGTAATCATTATAATAACCTGACAATTTGTGTATATTTATGAGATTTTTAAGAATATAAAACATTTGCTGATGCCAAGAAGTGTTTACTGACATACAAAAATTGTGACACATTTACACAATGGAGTTCTACTCAGCCATCAGAAACAATGACTTTCTGAAATTTTTAAGAAAATTGATGCATCTAGAGAATATAATCCTGAGTGAGATAACCATGTCACAAAAGAACAGACATAATATGCAGTCACTGATAATTGGATACCAACCCTAGAAAGCTCTGAACACCCCAGAAACAACTCACAGACTATATGAAGTTCAAGAGAAGAAAAGAAAAAAAAGAAAAGAAAAAAACCATTATGCTCAATCCTTACTCACCAAGAAAACTTTGACTAATTCCAGGTTACATCCTGTTTTACATGTACTTTATGCTCATTGTAACTAGTAAGATATCAATGCATACTATCAAACCTTTAAAAAAAAACAAGTACTGACAAAAATATATTTGTATACTTTTATGCAAAAATGCTTAAAATTTGTACAATTATCTTAGTTTTTTTAAAATAAAGATGTTCAAAAAACTCATAAAATAAAAATAGTGAAATGTAAATAAAGAGAATATCCAAAATTTAAAAAATTAATACAAAACATTATAAAATAAAAGAGAGGGTATACTTGTACTTTATATGAATATTTACATATGTCTTTGCTATAGACACATTGCTCTCAGGCTAACATCTGACAACTAGATGTTCCTATAGAGAATGCTAAGTCATACAGTGTATGTGTTTATAAAAATTGCAGTGGACACTTTACACAAACTATTTTTAAAATCTCTATCCATTGATTTTATTTTTCTCTAGTGTTACTATTTGTATAATTTAGTTCTAAACATCATACCACCCAATACATATTAATTTCTGTATTATGCCTTTATTTTACAAAAAAAAAAAAAAAATGAACATTATGGCTTTGAGGAACCAAATGTTGATTAGTCACAGCATTCCCATTAGAAAGGGTAGAAGTAGATCATGCCTGAGGTTGAAGTCTGGACTCAGGAATTATCAGGGTAGTGTCCCCTTCTCAGTTCATGTGGTTGTTCATTGGATCTTCCCATGAGCATTTGTGAAGAGAGACTTCCAAAACCTAAGAACTATCCCCCAAGGTCTCCAAAAAAATAATGGCCATAGCAACAAGATTCTACCTGGATTGTGGTATGAAAATCACTGGGCGGCCCCATTGAAGCACCTTTACCACTGTCAGTGCTTGGTCTAGATTGTGGAAAAACATTACACACTGAGAGTCAAACATCATATTGCATAAGTCAAAGTGTGTTGTTTTTAATTTCACATGTATCTTCTCTACAGGCAAAAGAGCTTTTCATCTTCTGGGGTTGAGAGCCAGACTGACTTTGCTCAAGTTGCTATGGAAACAAAGAGACCTGGGAATGGTCTAGGATTTGGACTATAGATGAACATCTGCCATTTTAATTAATGCATTAATTTTACAGTATAATTTTATCTAGATTTCTGACTGTATTGGCAGCTAATATAACTGCAGTTTGGAGGCTAGAAAACAAAACTCTCAAATTTTCTGATGGTAATCTACCTTATTTACTCAGTAGTAAATTCATTAACTAGCTAAGACTGCCAGCTATCGTACAGAATTTACAATAAACAGTACACAAATACAGATGTAAGCCTTCAGAGATGTAAATGTTACTTTACCTAAGCTAAGTTTCCAGTGACTAAATGCTTCATAATCCCTCTCCTTCCTGTGCCACCGTTTGAACATTAACAAAAAGAGTCCTTCTAAATTAGCCTACCCCTAAGAAAACATTCTACTATATGATCCAACTGTATAATCAAAAGTTCAAAGTTAAGTTTCC
The DNA here is from genome assembly GCF_963924665.1 of Micromys minutus. Classification (NCBI taxonomy): domain Eukaryota; kingdom Metazoa; phylum Chordata; class Mammalia; order Rodentia; family Muridae; genus Micromys; species Micromys minutus. Next base: position 62,704,252 of record NC_137972.1, read on the forward strand.
TTTGACTATCTTTTAAATAAACTTAAAGTGTTTTTCTTGCTGAATCTACACTATAAGATATGTTCAAATATACATTTCTCTTGGTTGTCTTTTTACTATAGACTTAATATGTTTCTCTTACTAAACTATATCATCAGATATAATATTCCCAAGATCAAGGTTCTGAGTTTTCTTTGTCTTCCAAATGTAAACTTAAAGTTGTTTCTCATTATGCTAGATTTATCTATATTAAGTCTCCTACACAAACCCTTCTTGCTCCTTCTACTCCATGAACGTTATTTTTTCCCCTAAGATCATCTTAAAGATGGTTCATGTTGTTAACAAATTTATCTGTTTTCTAAACATATAAGATACAGGATATCCACGCATACCTATCTCTCACGTACCAGATAGATTCCACCTAGATAAGTACACCTTATCAATAGCCTAAGTTTGTATCCCAGAAGATAGGGTATCTCTCCTGTTCTTGGAATTGGGACTTAGCCAAAACCACCAACCTTAAGGGCTTCAAATGCACACAAAGACATTTTTTTTTTCAAAAAAGTACTTAATTTTATTCTTTATATATCGTATTTATGTGCCTGTGTTTCAGAATCCTGTCAAGTCCAGGTGTTTATTACATCCAGGACAGCTAAAGAGAAGCAACCCAGAGATGCCCTATTATCTCACAGACAAATATGCTTATGCTACTGACCTACCCCTTCCTATTATTCACAGATCATTTTACAGACCCTAGACAGCAAAGAAACAGCTAACTCTGCTAATACTGGACTAATATTCCCTACCCATTTTCTTATGTTTTCCAGATACATGTCAACTAAAGTCAGCAGGAAGTAGCTAAAGATCACAATGACCATATTCCTGAGTCATCATGACCTCTTCAAGTGTTTTTATTTTTTTAATTAAACCAAAATGGGGGAATGCTGGCATTTCATCTATGCTTTGTCCCACTGTTATCTGGCAACAGTGAGATGTTCCCAATTCCCTTAATAAGGGGCTGCCTGCCTCTTTCTCAGCCTTTCACTCTCTTGCTCTTGGTCTCTCTTCTTGTTCCTTCTCTTTACCCTCTCTGCCCATATTCCCCTTCTCTTCTCTCTACATGATCATGGCCAGGTCTACACTTCTCCTCCTCCTCCACTTTATCCTCCTTCTCTTCCTCCTTCTTCCTCCCCCTCCCACTCTTCTTCCTCTTCCTCTTCCCCTTCCCCTTTTCTCCTCTCTCTGTCTCTCTCTCTGTCTCTCTTTGTCTCTCCATGTCTCTGTCTCTGTCTCTCTCTCTCTCTCTCTCTCTCTCTCTCTCTCTCTCTCTGCCTTTCTGTTTCTACTTCCTCAACTCTCCTCTTTATGTTCTTAATAAATTCTATTATATACTGTCCAGTGGCTAGTTCCTCAGGAAGAAGGGATGCCTCAGTATGGGCCAAAAGAGGCACCTCCTTTTCAAACCTTACTATGCATCCACCAAACATATTCCTGGATTTGTTTCTTGTTTTATAAATTGTTATAGAAGTCACCACAGTTCTCTTGTGACTAAAATAAATGTAATGTACCTATATATTTGCATTGGAATAAATTCTAACTTTCTTTGGGTTATACTTCAGTTCTCAGTAAATGCTTCTGCATTATAATCTTGTCTTCTACAAAACTTTGCTATTATAGAAATACCTACTTCTTTAAAAAACAACAATAGTTCATTGTATATTAATGAATTACTTGAATTTTTTGTAAAATAATGCGATATTTGTCATTTTAAAGTCATTCCTTGAGATAAAGTCCATGGATGCATTTATAAAAGCACATATAAGATTAAATCAGCAGTTTATAAAAATTATGGAAGGGAGCACACAAAAATGACATTATTCTTTATTTACAGCTATGAAATTTTAAGTAAGAGTAATATATGTTTATGAGACCAGAACTGCTTTCTTGGGGAATACCTTTAGATAGGCTTCTGTGATTTAAATAATTTGATAATTAGAAACTCATTTAGCTAAGAATATTTTGGAAGCTTTACATGTCTATCATTGCAAGTGGATTTGTTCAAACAGTTTGGATTCTGCTCTGCCTCTGGAAAATTAATGTTAATAACAATAATTGAAAAAGATCGTGAGAATCACAAGAGAGATAGTAAACTTTCTGCTCAATGGCAAACTTAGATATCAATTATAACATAAGAAGTCAAATATGTCTACCTAGTTTCCATTATGGTCATAAAAAGAAAGATGCCATTTTACTAAATACTCAAAACCCTACTAAACTTATTATCATATTTTGGTTATTTGCTTAGTCCTGTGTACATCCACTGAATACTTCTACATATTTATATTAGTCTTAAGTTCCTCATTCTTAATTGGATGGATATAGATCCTATTAACTTCATTAATGACTCTATTTATGACTGGCACTTGGGAATAAAAGGGGCTCTTTCATTTATCTAGATCAGCGACTATATGTCATTTTAATTGGGAGTTATATAACTTCTTATTTGCATAGTATATGATGATATTATTTGCATTTCTATTAATGGCAAATATATGCTTAGTTCTACAAAATAGCAGAACTACTCTATTCAACCTACTCTCTAGATTTTTGATCATTCTAACCATGTATTAGGTATGCTCTGAATAACTCCTCATGGGGGTAGAGTATTAAGCAAAATGATTTCATTGTTTTAATATCATTTGTTATGTTTATAAATTATCAAAATTCCATGACAGTTAAGAATCAGATTACAAATAGATTCATGTCATATAAAATCAAAAACACTCTCAGTACTGTGTAATAAAAGAAATTATCCCCCCACTTCTTCATCCACTTTTATCAGAACATGAGATCCTGAATCATTCATATGGGGTGTTCATGAACCATACAACCCATTGATACCTATTAAAGGACTTCTGTATCAGGACCACATAGGCTCCCCAATCTTTCTACAATATGAACACCGGTTACCGAATCCATACAGATTGCTAAAGGCCCTCTAACGAACACACATATGAACAAGGAAAGTATAAAACTTTCAGAGCACAGTTAATTTTCTAAATGAGCCCAAGATATCCTAACTCAAATGAAGCACAAGAAAGTGACCTTAAATCCAATCTTATATATAGGAGAGAGCCACTTAAATATAAAATAAAAATAAACATTTTTTTAAAAAATATGTTTTAAAACAAACATAAATGAACAAATTTTAAGCGTTTTTGCATAAAGTATACCAATAAATTTCTGTCAGCGATTGACTTTTTTTTCAAAGGTTTGATAATGTGCATTAAGGTCCTACTAGTTACTATGAGCACAAAGTACATGATAAAACAGGATGTAACCTGGAATTAGTCAGTTTTCTTGGTGTGTAAGGATTGAGCATAATGGTTTTTTCTTTTCTTTTTCTTCCTCGTACTCTGTGAGTTGTTTCTGGGGTGTTCAGAGCTTTCTGGGGTTAGTATCCCATTATCAGTGACTGCATATTATGTCTATTCTTTTGTGACTGGGTTATCTCACTCAGGATGATATTCCCTAGATGAAAAACTTTTCTTAAGAATTTCGTTAAGTCATTGTTTCTGATTGATGAGTAGTACTGCATTGTGTAAATGTACAACAACTGTTGAATCCATTCATCTACTGAAAGAAATCTGGGTTCTTTCCAGCTTCTAGCTATTACAAATAGAGCTGCTATGAACAATGTGGTGCCTGCCTCTTTGTTGTATATTGGAGTGTCTCTGGGGTATATGCTCAGAAGTGAAATAGCTGGATCTAAAGGTAATAAAATGTCCAGTTTTATGAAGAATTGACAGACGGATTTCCAAAGTGGTTGTATCAGTTTACAAATCAACCAACAGCAGAAAAGTGTGACACTTTCTCCACATCCTCGAAAGCATGTGCTGTCATCTGAGTTTTGGATCTTGGCCAGTCTGACTGGTGTAAGGTGGAATCTCAGGGTTGTTTTGATTTGCATTTCCCTGATGGCTAAGATGCCAAGAACTTCCTTAGATGTTTAAGAGCCATTCAATATTTCTCAATTGAGAAATTTGTTTAGCTCAGTACCCCATTTTTGAACAGGGTTGTTTGAGTCTCTGGTGTCTAGCTTTTTGATATTTTCTATACTTTGCATATTAGGCCTCTATCTGATCTGGGGTTGGTAAAGATCTTTTCCCACTCTGTTGGCTGTTGTTTTGTTTTCTTGACAGTGTCTTTAGCCTTACAGAAACTTTGCAATCTATTTAAGTCCCATTTGTCAATCTTTGACCTTAGAGCACGAGCCATGGGTATTTAGTTCAAGAATTGTATCCTGTGCCTATGTGTTCTAAGGCTTTCCCTACTTTCTTATCTAATAGTTTCAATGTATCTGGTTTAATGTGGAGAAATTTGATCCACTTATACTTGAGCTTTGTACAAGAAGATAAGAAACTGTCTATTCTCATTCTTCTGCATGCTGGGTGACAGTTGAATTGACACCATTGGTTTAATAGGCTGTCTGTTTTCCATTGAATGGTTACAGCTCATTTGTCAAAAATCAGGTGACCATATATATGACGGCTCATTTCTGGATCTTCTATTCTATTCCATTGATCCAGGTGCAGATTTCTGTACCAGTACCATGCAGTTATTAGCACAATTGCCTTGAAATAGAACTTGAGGTCACAGATAGTGATTCCCGCAGATGTATTCTTGTTGTTGTGTATGGATTTTGTTATTCTAGGTCTTTTGTTATTCCAGATGAAATTACACATTGCTTTTTTGAACTCAATGAAGAACTGGGTAGGAATTTTGACAGGGATGACATTAATTATGTAGATTGCTTTTGGAAAGATTGCCATTTTTAAAATATTGATCGTTCCAATCCATGAGCATGGGAGATCTTTCTATTTTCTGAGATCTTTCTCCATTGCCTTCTTTAGAGGTTTGAAATTCTTGTCATACAGGTCCTTCACTTGCTGAGTTAAATTCACACCAAGGTATTTCATAGTTTTTCTGACTATTGTGAAGTGTATCTTTTCCCCAAATTCTTTCTCCACATGTTTGCCCTTTGAATATAGGAAGACTACTTATTTATTTGAGTTAATTTTATATCCAGCCACTTTTCTGAACTTGTTTTTTCAGCTGTAGCAATTTTCTATTGGAATTTGTGGTGTAACTTAAGTACACTATTGTATCATCTGCAAATAGTGATGCTTTTACTTCTTCTTTTCCAATTTGTATCCTTTTGATTTACTTTTGCTGTGTAATTGCTCTGGCCAGTACTTCCAGTGCTATGTTGATAGGTAGGGGGAGAGTGAGCAGCCTTGTGAAGTTTCTGATTTTAGTGGGATTTGTTCAAGTTTCCCACCATTAAGTTTGATGTTGGCTGTTGGTTTGCTCTATATTGCTTTTATTATGTTTAGGTATGGGCTTTGTATTGCTATTCATTCAAAGACTTCGAACATGAAGGGGTGTTGAATTTTGTCAAAGGATTTTGTTGAGTATTTTTGCATCAATGTTCATAAGTATGATTGGTCTGAAGATCGCTTTCCTTGTAGGGTCTTTGTGTGGTTTGGGCATGAGGGTTATTATAGCCTCAAAAAATGAATTGGGTAGTATCCCATCTGATTCTATCTTTTGGAATAGTTTGGAGAGTATTGTTGTTATATCTGCCGAAAATGTCTGATAAAATTCTGCACTGAACCTGTCTGGACCTGGGCTTTTTTTTTTTTTTTGGTTGGGAGGCTTTTGATGACTTCTTCTATTTCTTTAGGTGTTGTAGGGTTATTTAGATGGTTTACATGGTCCTGGTTAAATTTTGGGATCTTGTATCTGTCTAGGAACTCGTCCATTTCCGCCAGATTTTCCAATTTTGTGGAGTATAAGTTATTGTAGTATGATCTGATGATTTCTTGAATTTCCTCAGTTTCAGTTGTTATGTCTCCACTTTCCTTTCTGATTTCGTTAATTTTTATACTCTCTCTTTGCCCTCTTGTTAGTCTGACTATGGGTTTATCAATCTTGTTGATTTTCTCAAAGAACCAACTCTTGGTTTTGTTGATTTTTTCAATGGTTCTTTTTGTTTCTATTTGGTCTATTTCTTCCCTAATCTTGATTATTTCTTGCTGTCTACTCTTTTTGGGTATATCTGCTTCCTTTTGTTCTAAGGCTTTTAGCTGTGCTGTCAGGTTGCTGATGTAAGCTCTCTCCAGTTTCTTTTTGGAAGCACGTAGGGCTATGAGTTTTCCTCTAAGTACTGCCTTCATTGCATCCCATAGGTTTGGGTATGTTGTGTTTTCGTTTTCGTTGAATTCTAGAAAGTCCTTAATTTCTTTCTTTATTTCTTCTTTGACCCTGCTATCATTTAACAGAGTGTTGTTTAGTTTCCATATGTATGTAGGCTTTTTGTTGTCTTTCTTGTTGTTAAAGACCAGCCATACACCATGGTCATCTGAGAGGATGCATGGGAGTATTTCAATCTTCTTATATCGATTGAGACTAGTTCTGTGTCCATTTATGTGGTCAATTTTTGAGAAGGTGCCATGGGGTGCTGAGAAGAAGGTGTATTCTTTTACTTTAGGATGATATGTTTTGTATGTATCTATTAAATCTAGTTGGTTCAGTCTCTGCTATTTTTGCAGTGTTTTTGTTTAGTTTCTGTTTTCATGATCTGTCCATTGGTGAAGGTGGGGTATTAAAGTCTCCCACTAATATTGTGTGGGGTGAAATGTATTTTTTGAGCTTAAGTAGGGTTTTTTTTTTTTTAAGAATGTGTGTGCTTTTTTACTTGGAGCATATATGTTAAGAATTGAGAGTTCCTCCTGACTGATTTCCCCAGTAATGAGTAAAAAGTGTCCTTCCTTTCCTTTTTTTTTTTTGTTTTTGTTTTGTTGGTTTGTCTTGTTTTATTTTTGATTGAGAAACTGTTGATGACTGCTTATATTTCTTTAGGGGTTATGGGGCCGTTTTGATGGTTTGGATGATCCTGATTTGAATTTGGTACCTGGTATCAGTCTATAAAGTAGTCCATTTTATCCAGATTTTCTCTTTTTATGAGTATAGGCTTTTATAGTAGAATCTGATGCTTTTTTGCATTTCCTCTGTTTCTGATGTTATATCTGCCTTTTCATTTCTGACTTTGTTAATTTAACTAATGTCTCTATGCCCTCTAGTTAGTCTGGCTACAAAACCAACTGGAGACAGCATACACTAACACCTTGATAGCATAACTGAAAGATCTAGAACAAAAAGAAACAAATATATCCAGGAGCAGTAGACAGCAAGAAATAATCATTCTCAGAGCTCACCTCAACCAAGGAGAAACAAAAAGAATGATACAAAGAAACAATAAAACCAGGAGCTGGTTCTTCCAGAAAATCAACAAGATAGATAAACTGGTCTTCATAGAGAATCATCTGGATTACATAAAAGGAGAGCTCCATGTGTACTCTAAGAAAAACATCAGGTGAAGGAATATTTACATAGACAAGCTACTGCTCCTTTCTCCCAAGTTGTTGTTTATATACAGTGCATGTAAAGCAAAGCAAAAATGATAAATATCAGGGATTTATAAAATAAATATTCTGCATTAAAAAGTCAGTTTTCTTAATTACATTCCCTTTTCCATCTTTTTTAACGACTTTATTTTACAAAATAAAGATAAATGTACAGATTTTAAATATTTTTTGCTTAAAATTATACATTTTTGTCAGTACTTTTTTTTCAGACATTGAAATAATTTTTACAGAAAACCATGTGAATATATTTTTTTAGTCAGTACTTGATTTTTTTCAAGGCCTTGACAGTATGCATTGAAAACCTAATAGTTACAATAAGCGTAAAGTACATGCAAAACAAAACGCAACATGGGAATAGTCAAAGTCTTCTTGTTTTGTAAATATATGTATATTTTTTTGTTTTCTTTATTTCTTGGACTTCATACAGTCTGTGAGTTGTTTCTGGGGGAGTGCAAGCCTCTGGGGTTAGCATCCCACTATAAGTGACTGCATATTATGTCTGTTCTTTTGTGACTGGGTTATCTCACTCAGGATGATATTCTCTAGATGCAGCCATTTTCTTAAGAATTTGGTTAAGTCATTGTTTCTGGTGGCTGAGTAGTATTCCATTGTGTATATGTACCACAATTTTTGTATCCATTCATCTTCTGAAGGACATCTGGGTTCCTTCCAGCTTCTGGCTATTATAAATAGAGCCGCTATGAACATTGTGGTGCATATATCTTTGTTGTGTATTAAAGTGTCTCTGGGGTATATGCCCAGAAGTGGAATAGCTGGGTCTTCACGTAGTACTATATCCAATTTTCTGAGGTATCGCCAGACAGATTTCCAGAGTGGTTGCTTCTTGGAGCTGTTTGCTTGGAATTTTTTTCCCACCCTTTTACTGTGAGATAGTGTCTGTCTTTGTCTCTAAAATGAGTTTTCTGTATGCAGCAAAAGGCTGGATTTTGTCTGTGTATCCAGTCTGATAGCCTATGTCTATTTCTTGGGGAGTTGAATCCATTTATGTTAATAGATATCAAGGAATAGTTGTTTCTATTTCCTGCCATTATTGCTTTTGTGGGTTGAGTTGTGTCTGTGTCTTTTTCTTCTTTTAGTTTTCTTGTTCAGGATTTTTCTTGTTTTTAATAGGCTGTATTTTCCCTCATTGTATTGGGTTTTCCACCTATAATTCGTTGTATTGCTGGGTTTGTGGTCAGATATTGTGTAAATTTTGATTTGTCTTGAAATATCTTCATCTCTCCATCGATGGTGATCGATAGTTTTGCTGGGTATAGCAGCTTGGGCTGGCACTTTTGCTCTCTTAGGGTGTGCATGATATTTTCTAGCTTTCATAGTCTCAGTTGTTCAGCCTTTATGAGCTGCCGTTCCGGGTGGCAGATGGGCCAGGCTCCGCTCTGCATCCTGAAGTCGCCTCCGGTCGGAAACAGAAATTCGAAATTTCTGTTCTAGGTTGCTGGATCGGGCAGGGCAGGGCAGGGCAAGGCAGGGGGTGCACTTTCCTTGTGCACTCCTTAGAGATCTCTCTGCCCCCTGGCAGCCCAGGCCTCCCACCCACCAGTTGCTCAGCCTCTACGAGCCGCCGTTCTGGGAAAGTACTTAATACAAATATAAGTGCACCTACCAAGGTAATGTTCTTCTATTTTATGGATCTGAAATTGAAGTTTTTTTTCTCCTATAACTTTATTTTTAGAAAAGAGAAATACATATATATTTTAAAGGCATTTTGACATAACACTATATGAATATTTTTGTCAGTACTTAATTATTTTAGAGGTTTGATAGCATTCATTGAAACTCCACTAGTTACCATAAGCATAAAGTATATGCAGAACAGAACATAACATGAAACCTCTTTTCATGGTGAGTATAGACTAATCCTAATGATCTGTGAATACCAAAATTTGCCACAACTCTATCTGCTTAGCTCTTGGATTATTAGTGATTTAAGTTCCAGGTGTACCACACTCTGAAAGGGTGCTATACTCTTTTTTTCCTAAGAAGGACTGAGGCTTTCTTTCTTTCTTTTTTTTTTCCTTTTGTCCTGTGTTTTTCTTGAGCTACATATGGCCTGTGTGTTTTTTTTCTGGGGTATTTAGAGGTTTCTGGCATTAGTATTCAATTATCAGTGACTGCATATTATGTTTGTTGTTCTGTGACTGGGTTTCCTCACTCAGGATAATGTTCTCTGGATGCATCTATTTTCTTAGCAATTTCAAAAAGTCATTGTTTCTAGTAGCTGAGTAGTAAGTACCCCATTGTGTAAATATACCACAAATTTTGTATTCATTCATCTACTAAAGGACCTCTGGTTTCTTTCCAGCTTCTGGCTATTATACATAGGGCTGCTATGAAGATTAAGGTGTTTATGTTCTTATTGTATGTTGAAGTGTCTCTGGGGTATATGCCAGAAGAGGGATAACCGTGTCTTCAGGCAGGACTATGTCTTATTTTTCTGAGGAACTGCCAGACTGATTTCCAGAGTGGGTTGTACCAGTTTACAACCCCAACAAGAGTGGAGAAGTGTTACTCTTTCTCTACACCCTCACCAGCATCTGCTGTCATCTGAGTTGTCAAAAATCAAGCGATCATATAATTGAGAGCTCATTTCTGGATCTTCTATTCAATTCTATTGATCCAGGTGCCTCTCTCTGTACCAGTTCAATGCAATTTTTAACAAAATTGCCTGGTAATATAACTTGAGGTCAGGAATGGTTATTCCTGCAGATGTTTTCTTGTTCAGTATGGATTTCACTATTCTAGGTCTTTTGTTATTCCAGATGTAATTGCACATTGCTCTTTCCAACTCTATGAAGTATTGTGTTTGAATTTCATGGGGATTGCATTGAATCTGTAGATTGCTTTTGGTAAGATGGCTATTTTTATAATGTTGATCCTTCCAATCCATGAGCATGGAAGACATTTCCATTTTCTGAAATCTTGTCTATATTTTCAATGTTGTCTTTGGCTCCTGATTTTCTCTCTTCCATCTCTTGTAGTCTTTTGGAGATGCTTGCTTCTGTGATTCCTGATTTCTTTGTTTTTCTTTCTTTCTTTATTTCTTTTCTTTTTTTTTTTTTTTTTTTTTTTTTTGGTGTTCCACCTTCAGAGTTGCCTCTTTTTGTGCTTTCTTTATTGTACCTATTTTCATTTTCAATTCCTTCATCTTTTTGGTTCTGTTTTCCTTTAGTTCTTGAATTTTTTTGAGTGTTTTTACTGTTTCCTTTTTTAAAGCTTGTATTTTTTTTATGGTTGTCCTCCCATTCTTTTTAAGTGAGATATTCATGCTCTTCTCAAAGGTCTCCATTATCATCTTGAGGTATGATTTCAGGTCTGAGTCTTCTTTTTCTGGAGTGTTTGGCATTTCACTACTTACAATGATGGGAGTTCTGGGCTCTGATGTTGCCAGGTTGTCTTGGTTTACATTGCTTAAGTTCTTTTGCTTTCCTCTTGCCATCTTGTTGTCTGTCGTTATTTATTCATAGTCTTGTTGTCATTCATCGGTTCCTGACTCCCATGTATCAGGCCTGTGTCCCTGGATCTCTGCTGTTCCAGGTATTAAATGACCTGAGTGTTTGATCCATGCCCAAGGGCTCTCTGGGCTGATACCCAGCCCTATGCCAGGATTACTACTCCCCTGAACCCACCTCTGGGCCGCGTTTTCCACGTGCTTTGCCCGGCCCTCTCTGCACTTTGGCTACTCACAGTGCAGTCTTGCCAGGCTTCTGGCCCTGGATCCCTGCTTTTCCAGGTTGCAAATGGCCTGAGCATTTGGTCCATGCGCAATGGCTTTCCAGACAGGTACTGAGTACTCATGGCAGAGTTCCTGCTCCCCTGAACCAACTTGAAGGCTGCGTTTTTTCCATGTTCCACCTGGCCCTCTCTGTTTTTTGGCTACATACAATGCAGTCTTGCCAGGCTTGTGTCTCTGGATCTCTGCTGTTCCATGTGGCAAATGCCTCATCTTGCTTTTCTAAAGTATACAGAAATATAAACCTAGGGATGGAAACACCCACCATGGGCTCTGTCACCCTTGATCACTAGTTGATAAAATTTCATATTGTTGGAGCTCATGGAGGCATTTTTTTTTTAGAAATTTTCTTCTGCTTTCTCTGTGATGATTTGTGTCAACTTGCCATATAAAACCATCTAGGACAGTCTCTGAGAAGATATGAATACAATGGCAAGACTTCCTTCATTATGGTATGAGAACCACTGAGAAACAATGCTCCAATGCCTTACCCAGTGCCAGGGCTTGGCTTAAACTGTGGATGGAAGACAGCAAATATTTAGATATTTCATATCAACTAGACAATGTGAGTCATTTCTACAATGTCCCTACTCCATAGAATAAGACTTCGTTTCTGGGTCTAATGGCTAGACTGACTTTTCCCCAGTTGTAATAGAAACCACAAGAACCTGGGAGTTGTTTAGGTAGTGGACTATAGACCAACATCTGTCAATTTAATTAATATATGACATATAGATTATAATACATTTTTGAAGGTTTCTTGTTATTTTGAAAGTTAAGATAACTATAGCCTGCAAGCTAGAAAACAGACCTCTATTCCTCAGCCCAAAGTTCAAAACTTACTTTTATTTGTGTATCATCTTATTATAGACTTAATATACATCTCATGCAAAATATACATTATTAGCTATCCTATTATAGTTACAAAATAGTCTTCTTTGGTTACATTTTACTATAGACTTACATGTTTCTTATGCTAAATTTATACTGTCAGCTATCATAGTTACTAATTTTTTTTCCTTGTTTGCCTTTCAAATGTATAATTAAGTTGTTTCTCATGCTAAAAATTTATGGTCAACTATCATATTCACAACATCATCAAATTGAATTTCCATGAAATTATCTTTTAAATATAAAATTAAAATAGTTCTTATTATGCTCAAATCATATATATTTAGTCTCCTAAACAGAAAACAAATGCCCTTCTTTCTCCTTCTGCTCCATGGAAGATTTTCTTCTTGCCTAAGATTAACTTAAAGATGATTCATGCTCTTAACAACATTATCTATTTTGTAAACTCATGAGCTACAGGAAACCCACTCAGATCTACCTCTCAGGGACCAAATAAACTCCCTCCAGGTAAGTATACCAGGCAATAAACAGCCTAAGAGTCTACCTTTTACCTATTCAAGAGGGTCATATTTTCTCTCTTATTCCCTAAGATTAGGCCGCCACTCACACCACCCACCAAGACCCAAGGGTTGCAAATGTATACCTAACTTGCTCTCCCATTCATTATTAACTTGATTCTCTACTTCATATATTTATTTCTTTATTTTATCAAGATGAGTTGTTTACTCAAAATTTACATCCAGAATAGCTCTGGAGAAATAACCTACAAAAGTTCCAGCATGGTTTTACATCCTTCTACTGGACCTTGTCTTTCTACACACAGATGGTTACACAGATGCTAGAGAGCAAGACAACAGCCAACTTTCTAAAAGTACGCAACATCTCCATCTTCTTAGGATTCTCAAAGATGTGATTACAAAATGTAAGCAAGAAGTAGCTAAAGATCTATTCCAACTTCACCAATTTGTATTTTCTCATTTTAAAAATAAAACCAAATGGCAAAATGTTATTATTCTTTCTATGTTCTTCCCAGCTGTTACCTGGCAACAGCCAAGAAACCCTGACTTGATATAAAGAAGGTAATCTGCCTCCTTCTTGCTCTCCCTACCCCTATTCTCTCTCTGTCTTGGAGTGTCTTCTCTCCCTGATACCTTTCTCCATCTCTACTTTTCTCTTCATATCTGTATTCATCTGTCCCTGGCCAGCCTTCAGACCTCTCTGTTGCTCAGTCTCTGTCTCTGTCTTGCTTTGTGTCTCTGTCTGGGTCTCCATCTCTACTCCCATTTTTAACTCCCCCATTCTGATGACTGTAAATAGACAATATTCTTTACTATACCAGCTTTATGGCTGGTTCCTCAGGAGAAAGTGATGCCTCAGCATGGGCCTTTTGAGGCACACCTTTCATCTCATCATATTGTGCCATATTAATCATATATTGGACTTTTAATAAATATATCATTCCTGGAATTATAGGAGCATGAAAACCTAGAGAAGTACAGGTAGCTTTGAGGCAGTTTCCAAATGTGGAATACCTAAGTTAGATGATTTCAAGCTAGTAACTAGGTGTAGGAGGCCTGTGGGAAATTCACTAGAAGCAATTGGTTTGCTATTGAGTAATTTTGCCAGTTCATTCCTAAGAGAACATGAAAATTCATGGCATGATCATTATTACAAGAAACATAGAAATCAGTATGGTAAGGAGTTATAAAACTTAGGTGTCCAAAAGAGACTAAAATGAGTGTTCTGCAATGGGGTTGGTCCCATGGTGATAAAGAGTTTATTCTAACTTGTGTAAGTCTTTAACTTTTTTCTACTACTTGTCCAAAAAGGTTTACATAGTAGCATTATTCTTCTTTGAGAATAAAGCAAATGATTGCCAAGCTTTACACAAGGGTGGATGGATTATATCACTTTGCATGGTAGTTGGAATTATTCTGGCAGCCTCAGTGGTTGCTTAGGATTAGCTACAGATGGCTCACTACACAGACTATGTTGATCTCAACAAATATTCACTGATACAACAAATGCCATCTCAAATCAACTTTAGTTTTACAATTACTCCAAAATCAGCTCCTTATTCTAACCTCAGTTATTCTAAAAAATTGAAGGGCCTAATAATTTCCAAAAGGGAATGTGCTTGTTCAACTTTAATTGGCAACAAAGAAAGAGATTTTTATGCAGCTACGTTTCTTGAAATTAGTGCTTATGCAAGGTAGGACTGAGTAGTTATTCAAGAGGCAGCAACCTCATATCTCCAGAGATTAAAGAGACACTGGAGATGAAGTGAAAACAAGACTGGATCAAATATCAAATAATTTGAAATATGACCGAAACCAAAAGACATACCTTATAGAGTGAGAGTTCAGTTTACAGTTAAAACAAATTTATTGATGCAAATGTCTTGCTAAGAGATATTACTTTTGTCCTTTGTCAATTCCCTGCTAGTTCAAGCTTCTATTTGCAATCGATAGTAAGTTTCTCATCCTATACAAACCCCTTTGTGACCCCCATTCACTTGGTACAAATCCTTGCCTTTGTCCCTTCCCTTCTTTTGTATCATGCTAACAATGAATTCTTAACACACTCCCCTTATGCCTACTATATCCCTTATTTTCACTATAAAAAGAACTTCAAAAAGCCAGTCAATTTGAGCTAGTGTAGACAGCTGGCTGACTATTCTAAAATGCTTTTAAATACAGCTGGCTTTAATTTGGACAACAATGAAGTCAGTTATTTTCCCCACAAATCTCAGGATTAACAGTGAAGACTCAGAGAAATTGGATTTAAGAATAAAAATCCTTAGAATTTATGGGTACAGGGGTGATAAGGATAGCTACTTTTGACAAGTCTTGCAAGGGAATACAGAGGAAACATGAAGCTACATCAAGTGGTCCAATGTCATTACAAAATGTGGAGGAGAGTCAGATTTATATCAATTAAGCTTTCTAAAGGCTGCATATAAAGACCAGAATGAATTCTAGGAATGTCAGTTTTATACAGAGACATCCTTTTTCAAAAACATTCAAGAAAACCAACAGGCTCTTACAGACTGTACTGTACAATGGTTTCAGACTGTTGAATGGTCTCTATTATAAAATCTAGAAGCATAGAGGAGCTTCCTCAAAAGGTCTAAAACTTATACTATCCTTCAGTGTCACAGACTAGCACTCAATATATAGACAAAAATCCATCCCATAGCCCCTTGGGCTTATCTTTTATTCCAGGCAACCCAAATGGTGACAGTGACCATATTTGTCATGGGACCAAGGGAGACTTTCTCAAGTTATATGTTCTTCTTTTTCCCCATAGAAGAACAATGGTACTTACTACTCCAGTGTGGGCTCCTTCCCCAGGAGAATTGTGAATACACACAGGGTTTGTTACATCTTGGAAAAGAAAAATATATTTGGGGTTGTCCCTTATATTGAAGCTGGGCTGTTTTTTCCACAGTTTCTAAAACAGGTTGCTTGTGCTTCTAAGTTAGAGAGATGACAGAGGTTATTGAGAGGATAGAGCCAAGGAATCTACTACTTTTGGTGGCATATATTTGTGACTTCTAGTCTTGTCACTGTCCTGTTTGGGAGGTTGGGTGAACAAGGAGATCCCCAGCTGTAGGGTAAGAATGGAATCTCTTCTCAAGAATGAGTTGTAGTTAAGGGAGCTTAAACCTCAGAGATCACATAGATTAGAAGCTGTGTTTATCAGTTAAGGTGCCAAGAGCCCATTTGAGTTTTGGTTCTTTTTAATTTTTATAAAATAGTTGCTGGTAGAATGACTTGTTCCAAGAAATTACTTTTCTTATTATGACATTTAGAAACAAAGCTGACATAGGTAAAATGTGGATTGCTGTGTTTATATATGAGTCTTAGTAAGTCCATCCATTAACTCTTTCTGATGTTCCTGAGTATTTTGTTACATAGGGAATGTGCACAATGGAACACTTAGAAGATACAGTGACTTTAGAAATGAATGCAGGGTAATTATTTAATTATATGGACTTAGCATGTCCAAATCTGAGTAAGGTATTTATGAGGTGGTGACAAACCACTTATGCAGTCTAAGCTGTAATAGTGAAGTTTTCTCTCATTCTTAAGAAATTATAAACCATAGTTAGAAAATATTAGTGTACTGGTGCTTTTGGTTAGGAGAGATATGTGTGAAATACCTCTTCATAACAGCCAGAAACATTTTCAGATTAATTATGTGGTTTAAATAAATTTGAGATCACTGGCCCCATGTGAGAGAGTTTGGGTGCAGATTGATACATTCTTGGTGATACCCTTAGTGGGAAAAAAGGCTGTGTGGAAGAAAGGAGGGTGAAAAAATAAGATGTTTTGTCTCAATATGAAAAAAATATGTAACTAGCTGCCAGGAAGGACTTTGTTTATACGTTTGGAAGATGCTAAGTGTTCTGTAGAGAAAATCAGTCCTGCTGACTGAGGATATCTCTCAGATCTCAAAGCAGAAGCTTTGGGGAAACAGAGTAGGTAGAGATTAGTTTTAAAGAGTCCAAAATGAGAAAGCAGGAAGAAGGGTAGAAATACTGAAATTTAGCATTTGACAATGGCATAGACCACATGGTTGGAACCAGTTACATTCTGTTTATAAAACTAGTATAGTTATGATGTGACATAGGGGAAATAGAAAACTGTGGGTTTCTATAGATTAAAGTTTTAAGTGCTTTCAGGCAGTTCTGGTGAGGGTAGTAGTCTTGGGAAGTAGAGTATCAGGGTTAAGTGGTTAAACAGTAAGATTTTGGGAAGGGACACACCCTATTGGTAACATATATATTTTGGGAATAAGATAACTTCTCTCCTGATGAATAAAAGCATGATGTTATATTTTTATTGAATATTTTCTGTACTTACATTTCAAAACCAATAAAAATGAAAAAAAATATAAAGACAAAATAAACCCCATAGTTATATAAATATTGAAATATTGGCTTGCTTCTTTAGTAGGTTTCTCAGCAAAGCATTTCCTCAACCTGTATTATTAGTAGAGGCATGGCGACACTAGTAATGGCTTACTGCCATCTGTTTATGAAAACATAAGGATTAAGGTATCTTTATGGTTACAGGCCCATTGGCAGTAGATATTGCATATAGAACTTTTATCTATAGACCAAGAATAATCAGGATGTAACACTGGGGATAGAGAAAGATATGAATTTCTTTAGATGAGAGTTAGAAGTGTTGAGAGGCAGGAATTCGCAAAGTTGTTGTTAGCATCATATGCATCCCTGAACAACTGGAAGCTGTTTTCAGCCATATCATGCACCCAGCAAAGGTATCATCTCTAAACAAGAACACTGCTCCCAAATCTGTTGTCATGACACCCTTTGCACACTCCTCTGCGTACGTGTCACCTGACTCACATCCTAGATAAAAAAATTCATATCCTGATCCAGAGATCTTTAGTCCGTTCTATTCTTCACATCCTCCCAGATAATTTTATCTCATAGACTTCTCTGTTAATAAAGCCTCCCAAATGAAACCTGTGCTGTCTTGGCATGATTTATTTATGAGCACAACATTTATTCTAACAGTAGTAGCCTTGAAAATAGGAGTAACAGAGTTGAGTAGAGGGTAGAAACAAATTGAGATACTGGGATTTTTCTAGCAAGTTTTTATGAAGAGCAAGAAGCTTATAAGGGGACAGAGTAGAGAAACTGCTATGTGATAGAAACTCGTTGAGCCAGTAGAGTGCAAATAAAGAGAATAATCAACCAAAAGTAAGCTTATAAGCTTCCTCGGCCAATAGGGAGGCCCCAGTTAGTACTTGTAAGAAAAGCTTATGCCATGTAACTGTTATATCTAGCTGAATAGAAAGGTAGTTATCAGGTGAAAGTTGGGTCCTCTTATTTGCCCCTACAACACTATTTCTTATTTTTCACTAGTTTATACAGTAAGCAATTGGTCAATGTCTGGAAGAAAAGAAACAGGAAGATCACAAAGTGAGGTAAAGCAAGAACACCAGGCTTAGGTGTGTATAGTGTCTCAGAAGAATTTTTAACTGTTCATAGAAGAGGTAAGCAAAAGGCAAAACATTAGAAATCTTGCTTTTATGGTATTCAACCAGGCCAAAGAAAAAGAGGATCTTTTCTTGGTGTAGAGGTGTTAGGGGCTGAAAATACTATTTTTCAATTAACGTGGAGTTTATACTTATTAGAAAGCCTAAGTATTAATTAAGAGACATAATGTTGAACTTTGGAAGGGACGACTATGAATCCTCTGTTTACTTAAAAGTTAAGAAGATCAACCATTTTTTATTGTGACAGCAAGAATAAAAGAATGCAGAAATGAAAATAATTTAGATATTGAATGAACCAGTTAGATGACTGAACAAAAAAGAGGAGATCGGCAGCTAGAGCCTGATCTGAACAAAAAGTAGCTGTCTTGGTACCTCTGGGGAAGGGAAACACATGGAGGCTGGGATATTTAAAACTAAATTTTATCAGCCTGATGAAATTGGCATCTCTGAGTATTTCTGTGTCAGTCTGCTAAGATAGGCCTGCTCTTGAAAACTCGTATCCACCATACAACGTTATTTAGGGCTAGAACATTTTGAGTCTCTGAGATGTTATGCTAAGAAACTTCCTCTTTCGAGTTTCCTGGGCTCTGTTGGCTGATTTAACTCAGCTCTTTTAGCTCAAATTTCTCTATAAGCTGACAAATTCAAACTGCATTCTCTCATGGCCTGTGGCTGAATTGCCCGGTTGGGCCTCATACTAACTTTAGCAATATATTCTAATCTGGCATCTTTTCCTTCTCTGGCTCATGCTACCTTCACCTGTGACTAGATTTTTTTTCTCTGTGGAAAATGTCTCTCTAGAGCTGTCTCACTAAATATACTGCCTTCTGTATCTTTTTTTGCATTACTCTTTTAAGTGTCTTTTCTTCCCTCTTTGTTCTCATGATAGCTGGGCGTAACATATTCCATCAAATATTTCTCAGTTTCATTGCCATGCTTTCTACATTATTAGAAATAATTTTTAAACACTGGAGCTTGTTTCTACAAATAGAAATTGCATTCATTTCAATCTGTCAACTGGACCAGCAGTACCTAAAGTTTTAAAGACTGGTGAGTAGGAGATCTGGGAAGCCAGGGAGCAGAGAGATCTCTGTGGAGTGCACACGGTAAGCACACCCCCATCCCAACCTGATCCAGAGACCAGGAACACAGCATTTGAATCTCTGCTTCCACCCGGTGACTTTGGGGAGCAGAACAGGATTCTGCCCATCTGCAACCTGGACCAGCAGTTCTCAAAGTTTTAAAGACAGGTGAGTAGGAGATCTGGGCAGAAGGGAGCATAGCGATCTCTGCATAGTGTGCACTGAAAGCGAGTTCCTGCCCTGCCTGATCCAGGGGCCAGGAACATAGCATTGGAACCTCTGTTTCTACCCGACTAATTTGGGGCACAAAACAGGGCTTGGCCCATGTGCCACCTGAACCAGTAGAAATCCAGGGACACAGACCAGATACAAGGGAAAGGCAAGAACATATCACTGAAAAAAGATGGCAAGAGGAAAGCGAAAGAGTATATCCCAAGGAAACCAAGACAACAAGGCAACACCAGAAACCAGCTCTCCCATAACAGCAAACATTGGAATACCAAACACTCGAGGAAAAAAAAGATGCAAACCTGAAATCATACATCAAGATGCTGAAAGAGATACTTAAACAAGAACTGGAGGAAAAGCAAAAAGAATCAGATGCTTTTAAAGAGGAAAAAAGAAAAACACTCAAAGAACTCACAGAACTAGAGGAAAACAGAACCAAAGAGATGAAGGAATGGAAGAGGGAATTTAAAGCTGAAATTGGAACAATAAAGAAAACACTAAAAGAGATAACCCTAGAGGAAGAACACCAAAAAAAAAAAAAAAAAAAAAAAAAAAAAAAAAAAAAAAAAAGTCAGTAGTCACAAAAGCAAGCATTTCCAATAGACTACAAGAGATGGAAGAGAGAATCTCAGGGGCAGAAGACAACATTGTAAATATAGACAAAGCAGCTAGAGAAGATGCAGAAAACAAAAAGTGCCTAACCCCAAATGCCCAGGAGATCCAGGACACGATAAGATGACCAAACCAAAAGATAATAGGAATAGAAGAGGGAGAACAGTATCAACCAAGAGGCACAGTCAAAATCTTCAACAAAATTGTAAAAGAAAACTTCAATACCCTTAAGAATGACATGACCACGAGCATAAAAGAAGCCTTCAGAACTCCAAATAGGTTGGTCCAGAAAAGAAATATCTCCCAAAACATAATAGTCAAAACACCAAGTGACCAAAGCACAGAAAGAATACAAAAAGCAGAAAGGGAAAAAGGTCAGGTAACGTATAAATGCAGACTAATCAGAATCACACCCTATTTTTCAACAGAGCCTATGAAAGCTACAAGAGCCTGGACAGACATCATGCATACCCTAAGAAACCACAAATGCCAGTCCAAGCTGCTATACCCAGCAAAACTATCACCATAGATGGAGAGATGAAGATATTTCAAGACAAATCTAAATTTATACAATATCTGAAAACAAACCCAGCATTACAACTAATTATAGGTGGAAAACACAATACAATGAGGGGAACTACATCCTAGTAAAAACAAGAAAACTCCTAAGCAAGAAAACCAAAAGAAGAAAAAGACACAGACACAACTCAACCTACAAAAGCAATAATAGCAGAGAAACAGAAACAACTATTCCTTGATATCTACCAACATAAATGGACTCAACTTCCCAATAAAGAGACAGAGACTATCAGACTGTATACATAAACAACATCCAGCATTTTGCTGCATACAGAAAACTCATCTCAGAGACAACGAAAGACACTATCTCAGAGTAAAAGAGTGGGAAAAAAAAGTACAAGAAAACAGCCCCAAGAAGCAAGCTGGAGTGGCTATTCTAATATTGAATAAAGTAAATTTTCAACCAAAACTTATCAAAAAAGATAAGGAAGGACACTTTTTACTCATTACCAAAGAAATCTGTCAGGCGGAACTCACAATTCTTAACAAATATGCTCCAAATAAAAAAGCACCGACATTCATAAAAGAAACCCTACTAACTCTCAAAAAATAAATTTCACCCCACACAATATAGTGGGATAATTTAAAACCCCACTTTCTCCAATGGACAGATGATGGAAACAGAATCAGAACATGGACACTGTAAAACTAGCAGAGACTTTGAACCAACTAGAATTAAAGTTATCTACAGAACATATCATCCTAAAGTATAAGATTACACCTTCTTCTCTGCACCCCATGGCACCTTCTTGAAAATTCACCACATAATTGGACATAAAACGAGCCTCAATTGATATAAGAAGATTGAAATACTCCCATGCATCCTCTCAGATCACCATGGTCTATGGCTGGTCTTTAGCAACAACAAAGACAACAAAAAGGCTACATATACAAGGAAACTAGACAATGCTCTGTTAAACAATAGCAGAGTCAAAAAAGAAATAAAGAAAGAAATTAAAAAATTTTCTAGAATTCAATGAAAACAAAAACACAACATGCCCAAACTTATGGGATGCAATGAAAGCAGTACTGAGATGAAAACTCATAGAACTAAGTGCTTACAAAAAGAATCTGGAGAAAGCATACATCAGCAACTTGAGAGTACAGCTTAAAGCCCTAGAACAAAAGGAAGCAAGTACACCCAAGAAGAGTAGATGGCAAGAAATAATCAAAATTAGGGTAGAAATAGACCAAATAGAAACAAAAAGAACCATTGAAAAAAGTCAACAAAACCAAGATCTGGTTCTTTGAGAAAATCAACAAGATTGATAAAGCCCTAGCCAGACTAACTAGAAGGCAAAGAGAGATTATAGAAATTATCAAAGTCAGAAATGAAAGTGGAGACATGACATCTGAAACTGAGGAAATTCAAGAAATCATCAGATCCTATTACAAAAACCTGTACTCAACAAAGTTAGAAAATCTAGAGGAAATGCATGAATTCCTAGACAGATACAAGATACTAAAGTTAAACCAAGACCAGGAAAACCATCTAAATAATACCATAATATCTAAAGAAATAGAAGAAATCATCAAAAGCCTCCCAACAAAAAAAAAAAAAAAAAAAAAAAAAAAAAAAAAAAAAAAAAAAAAAAAAAAAAAAAAAAAAAAAGCACAGGTCCAGACAGGTTCAGTGCAGAATTTTATCAGACATTTATTATGGATATAACACCAATACTCTCCAAAATATTCCAAAAGATAGAATCAGATGGAATACTACCTAACTCATTTTTTGAGACTATAATAACCCTCGTACCTAAACCACACAAAGACCCTACAAGGAAAGAGAACTTCAGACCAATCTCACTTATGAACATTGATGCAAAAATACTCAACAAAATCCTTGAAAATCAAATCCAAGAACATATTAAAATGATCATTCATCATGACAAAGTAGGCTTCATCCCTTGGATGCATGGATGGTTTAATATAAGGAAATCCATCAATGTAATCCACCATATAAACAAACTCAAAGATCAAAATTAAATGGTCATCTCACTAGATGCTGAGAAAGCTTTTGACAAAATCCAACACCCCTTCATGTTAAAAGTCCTGAAAAGAACAGAAATCCAAGGTCCATACCTAAACATAATAAAAGCAATATACAGCAAACCAATAGCCAACATCAAACATAATGGCAAGAAACTTGAAGCAATCTCACTAAAATCAGGGACTCGACAAGGCTGCCTAGTCTCCCCTTACCTATTTATTCAACATAGTACTGGAGGTCCTGGCTGGAGCATTTAGACTGCAAAAAGAAATCAAGGGGATACAAATCGGAAAGGAGGAGATAAAAACATCACTCTTTGCTGATGACATAATAGTGTACTTGAGTGACCCCAAAAATTCCACCACAGAACTTCTACAGCTGATAAACAAGTTCAGCAAATTGGCTGGATACAAAATTAACTCGAAGAAATCAGTAGCCTTCCTATATGCAAAGGACAAACATGTGGAGAAAGAAATTAAGAAAAAGGTACCCTTCACAATCTTCACAAAAACTATGAAATACCTTGGTGTGACTCTAACTAAGCAAGAGAAGAACCTGTATGAAAAGAACTTCAAACATCTAAAGAAAGAAATTGAGGAGGATCTCAGAAAATTGAAAAATCTACCATGCTCATGGATTGGAAAATCAACATCTTAAAAATGGCCATCCTACCAAAAGCAATCTAAAGATTCAATGCAATCCCCATCAAAATTCCGACCCAGTTCTTCATGGAATTGGAAATATCAATGTGCAATTTCATATGGAATAACAAAAGACCTAGAATAGCAAAATCCATCCTCAACAACAAAAAAAAACATCTGCGAGAATCACTCTCCCTGACCTCAAGCTATATTAAAAGGCAATTGTGTTGAAAACTGCATGGTACTGGTACAGAAATAGGCATGTGGATCAATGGAATAAATTAGAAGATCCAGAAATGAGCCCTCATGTATATGGTCACCTGATTTTTGACAAAGGCACAGTAAACATTCAATGGAAAAAGGACAGCCTATTTAACAAATGATGCTGCTCCAACTGACACTCAGTATGGAAAAGAATGAAAATAGAACCGTTCTTATCTCCTTGTACAAAGCTCAAGTGTAATTGGATCAAAGATCTCCACATTAAACCAGATACATTGAAACTATTAGATGAGAAAGTAGGGAAAACCTTAGAACACATAGGTACAGGAGAAAATTTCCTGAACAAAACACCAATGGCTCAAGCTCTAAGGTCAAAGATTAACAAATGGGACTTAATGAGATTGCAAAGTTTCTGTAAGGCTAAAGACATTGTCAAGAAAACAAAACAGCAACCTACAGAATGGGAAAAGATCTTTACCAACACCACATCAGATAGAGGCCTAATATCCAATGTGTAAAAGGAACTCAAAAAGCTAGACACCAGAGAATCAAATAACCCTATTAAAAAATAGGGTACAGAGCTAAACAAATCATTTTCAGTTGAGGAACACCGAATGGCCAAAAAACATCTGAGGAAGTGCTCGACATCCTTAGCCATCAGGAAAATGCAAATCAAAACAACCCTAAGATTCCACCTCACACCAGTCAGATTGGCCAAGATCCAAAAATCAGATGACAGCAGATGCTGGCAAGGCTGCGGAGAAAGAGGAACACTTCTCCACTGTTGGTGGGGTTGCAAGCTAATACAACCACTCTGGAAATCTGTCTGGCGATACCTCAGAAAATTGGATATAGTACTACCTGAAGACCCAGCTCTTCCACTTCTGGGCTTATACCTCAGAGACACTTTAATACACAACAAAGATATATGCACCACAATGTTCATAGCGGCTCTATTTATAATAGCCAGAAGCTGGAAGGAACCCAGATGACCTTCAAAAGATGAATGGATACAAAAAATTGTGGTACATATACACAATGGAATACTACTCAGCCACCAGAAACAATGACTTAACCAAATTCTTAAGAAAATGGCTGCATCTAGAGAATATCATCCTGAGTGAGATAACCCAGTCACAAAAGAACAGACATATTATGCAGTCACTGATAATGGGATGCTAACCCCAGAGGCTTGCACTCCCCCAGAAATAACTCACAGACTGTATGAAGTCCAAGAAATAAAGAAAACAAAAATATATATATATACATATATTTACAAACAAGAAGACTTTGGCTATTTCCATGTTGCATTTTGTTCTGCATGTACTTTATGCTTATTGTAACAATTAGGTTTTCAATGCATACTTTCAAGCCCTTGAAAAACATCAAGTACTGACTAAAAAAAATATATTCACATAGTTTTATGTAAAAATTATTTTAATGTCCGAAAAAACAGTACTGACAAAAAAGTATAATTTTAAGCAAAAAATGTTTAAAGTCTGTACATTTATCTTTGTTTTTTTAAAATAAAGTTGTTTTAAAAAAAAAAGTCCTGGAAAGAATAGGAATCCAAGGTCCATACTTAAACATAATAAAAGCACTATACAGCAATCCAACAGCCAACATCAAACTTAATGGTAGGAAACTTGAAGCAATCCCACTAATATCAGGGACTGGATAAGGCTGCCCACTTTAACCTACCTATTCAGCATAGTACTGGAAGTCCTGGCTGGAGCAATTAGACAGGAAAAAGGAGATCAAAGAGATACAAATCAGAAAGGAAGAGATAAAAACATGACTCTTTGCAAATGACATGATAGTGTACTTACGTGACACCAAAAACTCCACCAGAGAACTCCAACAGCTGATAAACAAGTTGAGCAAAGTGGCTGGATACAAAATCAACTCAAACAAATCAGTAGCCTTCCTATACTTAATGCATAAACATGTAGAGAAAGAAATTAGGGAAAAGGTACCCTACACAATCTTCACAAAAAACTATGAAATACCTTGGTGTGACTCTAACTAAGCAAGTGAAGGGACTGTACGACAAGAACTTCAAACTTCTAAAGAAGGAAATTGAGGAGGATCTCAGAAAATGGAAAGATCTGCCATGCTCATGGATTGGAAAAATCAACATTTTAAAAATGGCCATCCTACCAAAAGCAATCTACAGATTCAGTGCAATGCCCATCAAAATTCTAACACAGTTCTTCATGGAATTGGAAAGATGAATGTACAATTTCATATGGAACAACAAAAGACCTAGAATAGTGAAATCCATCCTCAACAATAAGAAAAAACATGCAGGAATCACTATCCCTTAACTCAAGCTATACTACAAGGCAATTGTGTTGAAAACTGCATGGTACTGGTACAGAAATAGGCATGTGGATCAATGGAATAGAATAGAAGTTCCAGAAATGAGCCCTCACATATATGGTCACCTGATTTTTGACAAAGCAACTGTAAACATTCAATGGAAAAAGGACAGCCTATTCAACAAATGGTGCTGGTCCAAATGTCACTCAAAATGCAAACTAATAAAAATAGACCCTTTCTTATATCATGTACAAAGATCTCCACATTAAACCAGATACATTGAAACTATTAGATGAGAAAGTAGGGACAACTTTAGAACACATAGGCACGGAAGAAAATTTTCTGAACAAAACACCAATGGCTCAAGCTCTAAGGTCAAAGGGAATTAATGAGATTGCAAAGTTTCTGTAAGGCTAAGGACATTGTCAAGAAAACAAAATGGAAGACAAACAGAATGGGAAAATATCTTTACCAAATCCACATCAGATAGAGGCCTAATATCCAAGGTATACAAATAGCTCATAAAGCTAGACACCACAGAATCAAACAACAGTATCTAAAATGGGGTATAGAGCAAAACAAAACGTTCTCAATTGAGGAATATTGAATGGCTGACAAACATCTGAGGAAGTGCTCACATCCTTAGCCATCAGGGAAATGCAAATCAAAACAACCCTGAGATTCCACCTCACACCATTCAGATTGGCCAAGATCCAAAAATCAGATGACAACAGATGCTGGCAAGGTTGTGGAGTAAGAGGAACCCTCCTCCACTGTTGGTGGGGTTGCAAACTAATACAACCACTCTGGAAATTATTCTGGCGAGACCTCAGAAAATTTGACATAATACTACCTGAAGACCCAGCTATTCCACTTCTGGACATATACCCCAGAGACACCTTAGTACACAACAAAGATATATGCACCACAATGTTCATAGCAGCTCTAATTATAATAGCCAGAAGCTGGAAAAAACCCAGATGTCCTTCAGAAGATGAATGAATACAAAAATTGTGGTACATTTACACAATGGAATACTACTCAGCCACCAGAAACAATGACTTGGCCAAATTCTTAAGAAAATGGTTGCATCTATAGAACATCATTCTGAGTGAGGTTATCCAGTCACAAAAGAACAGACATAATATGCAGTCACTGATAATGGGATGCTAACTCCAGAGGCTCGCACTGCCCCAGAAACAACTCACAGATTGTATGAAGTCCAAGAAATAAAACAAAACAAAACAAAACAAAAAATCTTTATACATCAAGAAAACTTTGACTACTTCCATGTTACATTTTGTTTTAGGTGTACTTTATGCTCATTGTAACTATTAAGTTTTCAGTGCATACTATCAAATCTTTAAAAATATCAAGTACTGACTAAAAAATATATTCATACAGTTTTATGCAAATATTATTTTAAAATCTGAAAATAAAGTACTGACAAAAATGTATTTTATAATTTTATGCAAAAATGCTTAAAATCTGTACATTTATCTTTGTTTTGTAAAATAAAGTTGTTAAAAAAGACTAAAATGTGATACAAAAATAACTGACAGTTCACTAACTCTGTTTTATCGTTACTACTTCATACAACATCGTCTTCTTTTTTTGTTTTAATTGAAAAGCTTTATTTTAAAAAACAAAGATAAATGTACAAATTTTCAGCATTTTTGCATAAAATATATGAATAGATTTTATAAGGTTGTAATTAAGTATTTGTGGGTACATATACATACATACATATATATATATATATATGTGTGTGTGTGTGTGTGTGTAACAATAATATAGGAAAAGAAGCTATTAATTTGAGGTGATAGGAGAGAAACTAGGAGGGGCTCTAGGGAGGAAAGGTGAAATGATACAGTTCTATTTTAATTGAAATATATTCTTTTTTTTCTTGAACTTCACACAGTCTGTGAGTTGTTTCTTGGGTATTAAGAGCTTTCTGGGGTTAGTATCCCATTATCAGTGACTGCATATTATGTCTGTTCTTTTGTGACGTGGTTATATCACTCAGGATGATATTCTCTAGATGCATCAATTTTCTTAAGTATTTCGTTAAGTCACTGTTTATGATGGCTGTGTAGTACCCCATTGTGAAAATGTACCACAATTTTTTTTTTCCATTCATCTACTGAAGGACATCTGGGTTTTTTCCAGCTTCTGGCTATTATAAATAGAGCATCAATGAACATTGTGGTGCATGTATCTTGCTGTATGTTGGAGCATCTCTAGGGTAAATGCCCAGAAGTGGAATAAGTGGGTCTTTAGGGAGTACTATGTCTATTTTTTAAGGAACCGCCAAACTGATTTCCAGAGTGGATGTATCAGTTTACAACTCCACCAGCAGTGGAGAAGTGTTTCTCTTTCTCCACATCCTAGTCAGCATCTATTGTCATCTGAGTTTTGGTCTTGGCCAATCTGACTGGTGTTAGATGGAATCTCAGGGTTGTTTTGATTTGCAGTTCTCTGAAGGCTAAGAATGTTGAGCACATCCTTAGATTTTTCTCACCCATTTGATATTCTTTGATTGAAAACTTTTTGTTTATGTCTGTACCCCATTTTTTTTTGATTGTTTTGAAGTTTATTTCATTTTAGTGCTGCTATTCAGAGAAAAGGGCATTAACATCATAGAAGCACTCTTTCATGGCCTCTCTGTCAGTTGTGTGAAGTGTGGAGGATTTTTTTTTTCATTTTTCTTGAAAAGATGTTAACAATACTCTTTTTTTACTTTATTTTTAAAAAAAAACAAAGATAAAAAAAATTTAAACATGTTGCATAAATGTATACAAATACAACTGTGTCAGAACCTTGCTTTTTCTTTCCTTCTTTCTTTCTTTCTTTCTTTCTTTCTTTATTTCGTTCTTTCTTTCTTTCTTTTAACAATGTGCAAGAAGTACATGTAATACAGGGTGTAGCCCGGAAATTATCGATGTGTTCTTAGTGTGTAAGGATTGAGCTTGACTTTTTTTTTTTGTTTTGTTTTGTTTTTTTCTTGGACTTCACAGTCTGTGAGTTGTTTTGGGGGCACTACGAGCCTCTGGGCTTAGAATCCCACTATCAGTTACTGCATATTATGTCTGTTCTTTTGTGACTGGGTTATCTCACTCAGAATGATATTCTCTAGATAGAGCCATTTTCTTAAGAATTTGGTCAAGTCATTTATTTCTGGTGACTGAGTAGTATTACATTGTGTAAATGTACAACAATTTTTGTATCCATTCATCTACTGAAGGACATCTGGGTTCTTTCCAGCTTCTGGCTATTATAAACAGAGCTGCTATGAACATTGTGGTGCATGTATCTTTGTTGTGTATTAAAGTGCCTCTGGGGTATATGCCTAGAAGTGGAATAGCTAGGTCTTCAGGTAGTACTATGTTCAATTTTCTGAGGTATTGCCAGATTGATTTCCAGAGTAGTTGTATCAGTTTGCAACCCCACCATCAGTGGAGAAGTATTCCTCTTTCTCTGCAACCTTGCCAGCATCTGCTGTCATCTGAGTTTTGGATCTTGGCCAATCTGAATGGTGTGAGGTGGAATCTCAGGGTTGTTTTGATTTGCATTTCCCTGATGGCTAAGGATGTGAGCACTTCCTCAGATGTTTTTTTAGCCATTCAATATTCCTCAATTGAGAACATTTTGTTTAGCTCTATACCCCATTTTAGATACTGTTGTTCGATTCTCTGGTTTCTAGCTTTATGACTTCTTTGTATACCTTGGATATTAGGCCTCTATCTGATGTGGAGTTGGTAAAGATATTTTCCCATTCTGTTTGTCTTCCATTTTGTTTTCTTGAAAATGTCCTTAGCCTTACAGAAACTTTGCAATCTCATTAAGTCCAATTTGTTAATCTTTAACCTTAGAGCTTGAGCCATTGTTGTTTTGTTCAAAAAATTTTCTCCTGTTTCTATGTGTTCTAATGTTTTCCCTACTTTCTCATCTAATAGTTTCAGTGTATCTGGTTTAATGTGGAGATCTTTGATCCACTTACACTTGAGCTTTGTACAAGAAGATAAGAAAGGATCTATTTTCATTCTTTTGCATGCTGAGTGCCAGTTGGTCCAGCACCATTTGTTGAATAGGCAGTCCTTTTTCCATTGAATGTTTATTGCTCATTGTCAAAATCAGGTGACCCTATATATGAGGGCTCATTTCTTGATCTTCTATTCTATTCCATTGATCCACATGCCTATTTCTGTACCAGTACCATGCAGTTGTCAGCACAATTGCCTTGTAATATAGCTTGAGGTCAGGGATAATGATCCTGCAGATGTTTTCTTGTTTTTGAGTATGGATTTTTCTATTCTAGTTTTTTTGTTATTCAATATTAAATTGCACATTGATCTTTCTAACTCAATGAAAGCCTGGGATGGAATTTTGATGGGGATTTTCTTGGATCTGTAGACTGCTTTTGGTAGAATGGCCATTTTAAAAATGTTGATCCTTCCAATCAATGATCATGGGAGATCTTTCCATTTTCTGAGATCTTCCTCGCTTTTCTTTTACAGAGGATTGAAATTTTTTTCATAGAGATCCTTCACTTGCTTAGTTAGAGTCACACCAAGGTATTTCATAGATTTTGTTACTATTGTAAAGAATATCTTTTCCCTAATTTCTTTCTCCACATGTTTGTCCTTTGAGTATAGGAAAGCTACTGATTTGTTTGAGTTTATTTTGTATCCAGCCACTTTGCTGACCTTGTTTATCAGCTATAAAAGTACACTGGTGAAATTTTGGGGTCACTTAAGTACACTATTATGTCAACTGCAAAGAGTGATGTTTTTACTTCTTCCTTTTGATTTGTATCCCCTTGATCTCCTTTTGCTGTCTAATTGCTCCAGCCAGGACTTACAGTACTATGTTGAATAGGTAGCGGGAGAGTGGGCAGCCTTGTCGAGTCCCTAATTTGTTGTGTTTTCGTTTTCATTGAATGCTAGAAAATCCTTAATTTCTTTCTTTATTTCTACGTTGACCCCTCTATCATTTAACAGAGCGTTGTTTAGTTTCCATGTGTTTGTGGGCTTTTTATTATCTTTGTTGTTGTTAAACACAAGCCATAGACTATGGTTATCTGAGAGGATGCATTGGAGTATTTCAATCTTCTTATATTGATTGAGGCTCGTTCTGTGTCCAATTCTGTGGTAAATTTTTGAGAAAGTGCTATGGGGTGCTGAGAAGAAGGTGTATTCTTTTACTTTAGGGTGATATGTTCTGTATATATCTATTAATTGTAGTTGGTTCAAAGTCTCTGCTAGTTTTGCAGTGTCCTTGTTTAGTTTCTGCTTCCATGATCTGTCCATTGGTGAGAGTGGGGTATTAAACTCTCCCACTATTATTGTGTGGGGTGAAATGTATTTTTTGAACTTTAGTAGGGTTTTTTTTTTTATCAATGTGGGTGCTTTTTAATTTGGAGCATATATGTCAAGAATTGATAGTTCCTCCTGACAGAGTTCCTCTGTAATGACTAAAAAGTGTTTTTCCTTATCTTTTTTGATAACTTTTGGTTGGAAATTTACTTTACTCAATATTAGAATAGCCACTCCCGCTTGCTTCTTGGGGCTGTTTGCTTGTAAGTTTTTTTCCCACTCTTTTTCTCTGAAAAGTGTCTGTCTTTGTCTCTGAGATGAGTTTCCTGTATGCAGCAAAAGGCTGGATTTTGTTTATATATTCAGTCTGATAGCCTATGTCTCTTTATTGGGGAGTTGAGTCCATTTATGTTAAGAGATATCAAGGAATTGTTTTTTCTGTTTCTTGCCATTATTGCTTTTGTGGGTTGAGTTGTGTCTGTGTCTTTTTCTTCTTTTAGTTTTCCTGTTTAGGAGTTTTCTTTTTTTCACTAGGCTGTATTTTCCCTCATTGTATTGGGTTGTCCACCTATAATTCGTTGTAGTTCTGGGTTTGTGGTCAGATATTGTGTAAATTTTGATTTGTCTTGAAATATCTTCATCTCTCCATCTATGGTGATTGATAGTTTTGCTGTGTATAGCAGCTTGGGCTGGCACTTGTGCTCTCTTAGGGTCTGCATTATTTTTGTCCAGGCTCTTCTAGCTTTCATAGGCTCTGTTTAGAAATTGGGTGTGATTCTGATTGGCCTGCCTTTATATGTTTCCTGACCTTTTCCCCTTATTGCTTTTAGTATTCTTTCTTTGTATTGTGCACTTGGTGTTTTGACTATTATGTGTTGGGAGGTATTTCTTTTCTGGTCCAACCTATTTGGAGTTCTGAAGGCTTCTTTTATGCTCGTGGTCATCTCATTCTTGAGGGTAGGGAAGTTTTCTCCTACGAATTTGTGGAAGATAATTACTGTGCCTCCTAGTCGATACTCTTCTCCCTCTTCTATTCCTATTACCCTTAGGATAGATCTTCTTATTGTGTCCTGGATTTCCTGGACATTTTGGGTTAGGGGCTTTTCTCTTTTTTGTATCTTCTCTGGCTGTTTTTTCTATGTTTACAATGTTGTCTTCTGCCCCCGAAATTCTTTTTTCTACCTCTTTTAGTGTGTTGGAAATTCTTGCTTCTGTGATTCCTGATTTCTTTTTTAGGTGTTCTGCCTCTAGGTATATCTCTTTTAGTGTTTTCTTTACTGTTTCAGTTTCTGTTTTAAATTCCCTCATTTCTTTGCTTCTGTTTTCCTCTAGTTCTTTAAGTTCTTTGAGTGTTTTTCTTGTTTCCTCTTTAAAAGCATCTGAAGCTTTTTGCTTTTCCTCCGGTTTTTTTTTTTTTTTTTTTTTTTTTTAAGTATCTCTATCAGCATGTTGAGGTATGACTTCAGGTCTGCGTCTTCTTTTTCTGGAGCGTTTGGCATTCCAATGTTTGCTGTTATGGGAGAGCTGGGTTCTGGTATTGCCAGGTTGTCTTAGTTTCCTTGGTACATACTCTTTCACTTTCCTCTCGCCATCTTGTTTTCAGTGATATGTTCTTGCCTTTCCCTTGTATCTGGTCTGTGTCCTGGATCTTCACTGGTCCAGTGGCAGATGGGCCGAGCCCTGTTCTGCGCCCTCAGGTTGCTGCAGGGTGGAAACAGAAGTTCCAAAGTTGTGTTCCTGGTCCCTGGATCAAACAGGGCTGGAGGAGCGCTTACTGTGCGCTCTCTGCAGTGATCTCTCTTCTTCCTGGCTGCCCAGATCTCCTAGTCACCAGTCTTTAAAGTTTAGGAGCTGCTGCTCCAAGTGGCAGATGGGCCGCGCCCTGTTCTGCGCCCTGAAGTCACCTACAGGTGGAAACAGAAGTTCCAAAGTTGTGTTGCTGGTCCCTGGATCAGGCAAGCCTGGGGTTGTGCTTACCGTGTGCACTCTGCAGAGATTTCTTTGCTCTCTGGCTGCCCAGATCTCCTACTCACCAGTCTTTAAAGCTTTAGGAGCTGCTGATCCGAGTGGCTGACAGGCCGCGCCCTGTTCTGTGCCCTGAAGTCGCTGCCGGGTGGAAACAGAAGTTCCAAAGTTCTGTTCCTGGTCCCTGGATCAGGCAGACCTGGGGGTGCGCTTTTTGTGCGCATTCCTCAGAGATCTCTCTATTCCCTGGTAGCCCAGATCTCCTACACACCAGTCTTTAAAGCTTTAGGAGTTGCTGATCTGAGAGGCAGATGGGCTGCACCCTGTTCTGCGCCCTGAAGTCGCTGCTGGGTGGAAACAGAATTCCAAAATTCTGTTCCTGGTCACTGGATCAGGCAGGGCTGGGGGTGCGCTTACTGTGCGCACTCCGCAGAGATCCCTCTGCTCCCTGGCTCTCATTTTAGTCTTAAGATAGCAATGGGCTCATATTTGTATTTTATTTTTTATTGAAGAAGTTTATTTAAAAAACATAAATGTACAAATTTTTGGCATTATGGCATTAAAGTATACAAATTTATTATTGTTATTGTTTGGCTTTTTAAAGGTTTGATAGTGAGCATTAAGATCTTACTAGTTACAATTAGCATAAAGTACATGTAGAACAGAATGTAACCTATAATTAGTGAAAGTTTTATTAGTGTGTAAGGAGTAATATAATGTTTTTGTTTTAAGTTTTTTCTTGAACTTCAGGCAGGCTGTGAGTTGATTCTGGGGTGTTCAGAGCTTTCTGGGGTTAGTATCCAATTATCAGTGACTGCATATTATGTCTGTTCTGTTGTGACTGTGTTATCTCAGTCAGGATAATATTCTCTAGATGCATTCATTGTCTTAAGAATTTTATAAGGTCATTTTTTCTAATAGCTGAGTAGTACTCCATTGTGTAATATACCACAATTTTTGTATCCATTCATCTACTGGAGGACATCTGCATTCTTTCCAGCTATTGGCTATTATAAATATAGCTGCTATGAATATTGTGGTGGATGTGTCTTTGTTGTATGTTGAAGTCTCTCTGTATTGAATACCATCTTGTTTTCTTGACCTTATCCTTAGCCTTACAGAAACTTTGCAATCTCATTAAGTCCCATTTGTCAATCTTTGACCTCAGAGCACAAGCCATTGGGGTTTTCTCAGGAAATTTTCTCCTGTGCCTATGTGTTCTAAGGTCTTCCCTACTTTCTCATTTAATAATATCATTGTACCTGGTTTAATGTGGAGATCTTTGACCAACTTAAACTTGATCTTTCTACAAATAGATAAAAAGGGTCTATTTTCATTCTTCTGCATGCTGAGTACCAGTTTGACCTACACCGTTAGTTGAATATGCTGTCTTTTTCCATTGAACATTTACAGATACTTTGTCAAAAATTAGGTGACGATATGTGTGAGGGTTCACTTCTGGATATTTTATTCTATTCCATTGATCCACATACCAGTGGATTCTGTACCAGTACCAGGTAGTTTTTAGCACAATTGCTGTGTAATGTAGCTTGAGGTAAGCGATAGTGATTCCCACACATGTTTTCTTGTTGTTGAGGATGGAGTTTGCTAATCTACTTCTTTTGTTATTCCAGATGAAACTGCACATTGATCTTTCCAACTCAATGAAGAATTGGGTTGGGATTGAATTGAACCTATAGAATGCTTTCAGTAAGATGGCCATTTTTAAAAAGTTGATTTTTCCAATTGATGAGCATGGGAGATGTTTCCATTATCTGAGATCTTCCTCGATTTCCTTCTTTAGAGGTTTGATTCTTGTCATACAGGTCCTTCACTTGCTTAGTTAGAGTCACACCAAGGTATTTCATAGTTTCTGTGACTATCGTGAAGGTTATCTTTTCCCTAAATTTTTTCTCCACATGTTTGTTCTGCAACTATGGGAAGGCTACTGATTTGATTTAATTTTATATGAAGTCACTTTGCTGAAATTGTTTAGCAGGTATAAGAGTTCTCTGGTAGAATTTGTGGGGTCGCTTAAGTACATTATCAAGTAATCTGCAAATAGTGATGTTTTTACTTCTTCCTTTCTAATTTGTATCCCTTTGATTTCATTGTGCTGTCTAATTGTTCCAGCCATGACTTCCAGTACATGTTGACTAGAAGGGGGAGAGTGGACAGCCTTGTAGAGTCCCTGATATTAGTGGGATTGCTTCAAGTTTCCTACTGTTAGGTTTGATGTTGGCTGTTGGTTTGCTGTATATAGATTTTATTATGTTTAAATATGGGTTTGGATTCTTGTTCTTTCCAAGCCTTTTAAAATGAAGAGGTATTGAATTTTGTCATTTTTTTCAGCATTTAGTGAAATGACTATGTGTTTTTTTTTCCTTTGAGTTTGTTTATATGGTGGATTACATTGATGGATTTTCTTATATTAAACCATCCCTGCATCCCAGGGATGAAGCCTACTTGATGATGGTGAATGATCGTGTTTATGTGTTCTTGTAATCGGTTTGCAAGGATTTTTTTGGGTATCTTTACATCAATGTTTATAAGTGAGATTGTTCTGAAGTTCTCTTTCCTTGCAGGGTCTTTGTGTGGTTTAGGAATAAGAGTTATTGTAGCCTCAAATAACGAGTTAAGTAGTTGTCCATTTGATTCTATTTTGTGGATTAGTTTGAAAAGTATTGGTATTGTGTTGTCAATAAATGTCAGAAAAATTCTCCACTGAACCCATCTGGACCTGGGCTTTTCTTGGTTGGGAGGCTTTTGATGACTGCTTTTATTCCTTTAGGTGTTATAGGATTATTTAGATGGTTTGTCTGGTCTTGGTTTAACTTTGGTATCTGATATCTGTCTAAAAAGTCATCCATTTCCTCTAGATTTTCCAGGTTTGTTGAGTAAAAGCTTTTATAATAGGTGATGAAGATTTCTTGAATTTCCTCAGTTTCAGTCATTATTTCTCCATTTTCCTTTCTGATTTTGTTAATTTGAATACTCTCACTTTGCCCTCTATTTAGTCTGGCTAAGGGTTTATCAATCTTGTTAATCTTTTCAAAAAACCAGCTCTTAGTTTTGTTGTTTCTTTGAATGATTCATTTTGTTTCTATTTGGTCTATTTCTGCCCTAAGTCTGATTATTTTTTGCAGTCTAGTCCTCTTAGGTGTATCTGATTCCTTTTGTTCTTGAGATTTCAACTGTGCTCTCAGATTGCTACTGTATGATCTCTCCAGTTTCTTTTTGGAAGCACTCAGAGATATGCGTTTTCCTCTCAGTACAGCTTACATTGCATCCCTTAGGTTTGGGTCTGTTGTGGTTTCATCTTCATTGAATACTAGAAAATTCTTAATTTCTTTCTTTATTTCTTCTTTGACCCTGCTATAGTTTAATAGAGCACTGTTTCCTTTCCATTTGTTTATGGGCATTTTTGTTGTTTGTGTTGTTATTGAAGACCAACCTTAGACCATGGTTGTATGAAAGGATGCATGACAGTATATAAATCAATATTGACTGAGGCTCATTCTGTGTCCAATTATGTGGTCAATTTCCAAATAGTTGTTGTGAGGTGCTGAGAAGAAGGTGTATTCTTTTGTTTTAGGATGATATGTTTAGTAGATACCAATTAATTCCAGTTGGATCATAGTCTATGCTAGTCCTAGTGTGTCCTTGTTCAGTTTCTGTTTGCATGATATGTACATGGGTGAGAGTGGGGTATTAAAGTCTCCCACTATTATTGTTTGGGGGAAAATGTATTTTTTGAATTTTAGTAGGGTTTCTTTTATAAATGAGGGTGCTTTTCTTTTTGGAGCATATATGTTAAGGATTGAGAGGTCCTCCTGACAGATTTCCCCTGTAATGAGTAAAAAGTGTACTTCCTTATCTTTTTTGATAAATTTTTGTTGGAAATTTACTTTATTCAATATTAGAATCACCACTTCAGATTGCTTCTGGGGGCCATTTTCTTGGAAGTATTTTTTTCCCAAGATTTTACACTGAGATAATGTCTGCCCTGTCTCTGAGATGAGTTTCCTGAATGCAGCAAAATGCTGGTTTTTGCTTATGTATCAAGTCTGATAGCCTATATCTTTTTATTGGAGAGTTGTGTACATTTATGTTAATAGATATCAAAAAATAGTGGTTGCTGTTTCTTACTATTATTGCTTTTGTAGGTTGAATTGTGCCTGTGTGTCTTTCCTCTTTTGGTTTTCCTGCCAAGGATTTTTCTTGTTTTTACAATAATGTAGTTCCCCTCATTGTATTGGGTTTT
Organism: Micromys minutus; assembly: GCF_963924665.1. Classification (NCBI taxonomy): domain Eukaryota; kingdom Metazoa; phylum Chordata; class Mammalia; order Rodentia; family Muridae; genus Micromys; species Micromys minutus. The sequence continues at coordinate 62,741,577 of NC_137972.1, forward strand.
CCACCTAAATTCATTGTAGTGTTGGGTTTGTGGTAAGATATTGTTCAAATTTTGTTTTGTCTTGGAATATCTTCATCTCTTTATCTATGGTGATTGATAGTTTTGCTGGGTATAGCAGCTTGGGCTGGCACTTGTGCTCTCTTAGGTTCTGCATGATGTCTGTCCAGGCTCTTCTGGTTTCATAGGCTCTGTTGAGAAAAGGGGTGTGATTCTGATTGGCCTGCCCTTATATGTTACTTGACCTTTTTTCCCTTACTGATTTTTGTATTCTTTCTTTGCTTTGGGCACTTGGTGTTTTGACTATTATGTGTTGGGAGGTTTTCTTTTCTGGTCCAACTTATTTGGAGTTCTGAAGGCTTCCTTTATGCTCGTGGGCATCTCATTTTTAAGGGTAGGGAAGTTTTCTTCTACGATTTTGTTGAAGATATTTACTGTGCCCCTTAGTTGATAGTCTTCTCCCTCTTCTATTCCTATTATTCTTAGGTTTGATCTTCTCATTGTGTCCTGGATCTCCTGGACATTTTGGGTTAGGTGCTTTTTGGTATTTGCATCTTCTCTGGCTGTTTTGTCTATATTTACAATGTTGTCTTCTGCCCCTGAGATTCTCTCTTCCATTTCTTGTAGTCTATTGGAAATGCTTGCTTCTGTGACTACTGATTTCATTTTTAGGTGTTCTACCTCTAGGGTTATCTCTTTTAGTGTTTTCTTTATTGTGCCAATTTCTGTTTTAAATTCCCTATTCTATTCCTTCATCTCTTTGTTTCTGTTTTCCTCTAGTTTTTTGATTTCTTTGAGAATTTTTTTGTTTCCTCTTTAAAAACTTCTGATTCTTTTTGCTTTTCCTCCCGTTTTTGTTTAAGTATGTCTATCAGCCTCTTGAGGTATGATTTCAGGTTTTCGTCTTTTTCTTCTGGAGTTTTTGGCATTCCAATGTTTGCTGTTATGGGAGAGATGTGTTCTGGTGTTGCCAGGTTGTTTTCGTTTCCTTGGGATATACTCTTTTTCTTTTCTATTGCCATCTTTTTGTCAGTGATATGTTCTTGCCTTTCCCTTGTATCTGGTCTGTTTTCCTGGATCTCCACTGGTCCAGGTGGCAGATGGGCTGAGCCCTGTTCTGTGGCCCAAATTCGTTGGGTAGAAACAGAGGTTCCAATGCTTTGTTCCTGTTCCCTGTATCAGGCAGGTGAGGGGCGCGCTTTCCATGCACAGTCAGCAGAGATCTCTTTGAGCAGGTCAGGGGCACACTTTCCCCATGCTCGGTAGAGATCTCTGCCTAAGACTGGTCAGAATCCTTCTTACCAGGCCTCTGTCTCTGGTTCTCCACTGTTCCTGGTGGCAGATGAACTGAGTGCCTGTTCTGTACCCAAAAGCCTTCGGCTGGGAACAGAGGGCCCAATGCTGGGTTCCTGGGTCCCTTGATCGAGCAGGGCAAGGGCTCACTTTCTTTGTGCTCAGCAGAGATCTTTCTGCCCCCTGGCTAGTCTGAACACCTTCTCACCAGGCCTGTGTCTCTGGGTCTCTGCTGTACCTGGTTTTGTTTTCTTATATTTTCAACAAATTTTCTATTCTTGGTTATTCAAATGCACATTTCTTTCTCATAAATGAGCCCCAAAAATCTGCTAAATCTTCAAAATTTAACATTATATCAGATACCTAGAAAAAAAATAATGAACAGAACAATAAAACTATGACTAAGCTAAAACACTACAGTTAACTGTATAGTTACCAGGATAATAGAGAGCATAAATATGTTAAATTTTTTCATAAATATATTTTCTGAACAAATATTGGGTATGTTAAAAACTGATGAGTTACAAACAGTAAATATAAGCCAGGTAAAATATAGTATGATGGTAAATATGAAAATGTGGAAAACTTTTATCCTATGCTAGTGCTGGCGCCTGTGGGGCCACACGGCCTCAGTGGGTATCCCTAACTTATTATTTCCATTCCACTTTATTGTCCCTGCATATTGTTTTCACTCACTTTTTTCCACTGCCTAGTAGAAACATGGATCCACAATTATGAGCTTATCAAACAGGCTTAGATGTTAAATTCTCAATGCACAAGCTCTTCTACACAATAAGCTTATAGTAGGCTGACAAAGATTTAAATTGTCCATCCAGATAAGATAAATTAGACACATAGATATTTTAGAAATAATTATAGCAAACTTATCAGGCTAAAAATGTTCTGAAAGAAACATTACCATCGGCTTCCATCTTCTTCCTCTTGAATCTCCACTTACACTCCCCCTCTTCCATTTTACTCAACTTTTCCTTCTCCTCAGCCTACCTCTCCACTGTCCAATCATATATCACATTGACATCAACCTGCAATATAGCACGATAGATTCAGCCTAATAGCATCCATTTATTCTTTGACATATCACCATTCAGACAAAAATTAAATAAAATTGTGGCCTGTTGATTATCCACAAGAACAGAAACTTGAATTTTGCAAAATTAACAAAGAACACAATATAGCCACAGGAATATATGGAATAATTACAGTTGAAACAATGCTATAGGATACTAAAATGTAATTAAAACAAAGTAAGATCACTACACTAACATACATACTATGCCTCATGGAAAGTAGTGGTGGTTGAAAATTTTAGTGTGTTGAGTTTTACTACATATATATGCATATATATATATACATATATATGTGTGTATGTATTTATGTAAATATATATATATATATATATATATATATATATATATATATATATGTTAAGGTTTTTCATTGAGAATATACCGTGTTTTTTATTTGACTCTAAAGAATAAAATATGCAGATATATAACAATGAACATAGAACTATGATTTTTTTCTATAATAACAACATAAACTTGGTGTTAGAATTTGTATTGAAATGTAATTTGAAATATGAGACACCTTTGCTTGAAGCAAGCAGAAAACAAGGGAGAATTGCAGTGGTTGGATTTTAGTACACACAGAGACCAGTGGCATGAAAGGTACGTTAATATCAGAAATTGTTTAAGAAAGTCTCATGCTACTAACTGAGAACTGCTGTCCTAACATAAAAATTTTTTTTCAGATCTGAACCTCCAGTGATGATTAAGGAGCAACAGGTATCCCCTTTCTGTAAGATACTGAAGAATGGCATAATATATCAACCTTCATGATAAAACAGAACTCCAAGTCTGAATCTTGAATGATAGATCTTAAAACTAAAGCAATGAACAGAAGTATTAATAAATACCTTTTACAGCTAACATGAGCTGTTTCATTTAGTGCAGAAATGTGAAGAATCATAGCAATATATTTTCATTTTCATCTGAAGGTTTCTAGAGAATTACTCCTTGTCTGAGTAGAATGTTTAGTCAGTGTCTGTCAAGAGACTGGTACCACCTGAGAGCCAGACTTTAACCAAGAGCATTACTGGAATATCTGTTGTAAATAGATTTCTTTAGCTGTGTTTGACTTAGAGAGGCTGAGTATATGAAGGATAATAGAGGAAAAGTTTGAGACCAATCAATAGAATAAAAATGTTAAAGAAGGCAAAATTGTGCTGTTGCCAGGGATATTTTTCCATAGCAGCTGCTCCACCTCTTCTCTCCCCTCCCTGAATGTTGCATTAGAAATTAAAAACTTGAAATAGAAGCAGAAAGACAAAATGTTATGTAATTATGAATTGGTTTGGGGCTCTAATTCAAAACAGATAAAACTGACCAGTAATTCCTGGGCCTTTGAGCCTATATATGATTAATAGCACCTATAATAAAGCCTTCATTTGTACCTAGGCACTGCTCTTTTAATTATGGGCTGGTAAAGGCATTCCAGAGATAAGTAATTTTAATTTCGCTGTGCCAATACCTTGAGAATCTATGCTTATAGGGAAATTTATCACACTATTTCATATATGTATGTATGTTAAAACTTACAAACAATGTACTTCAATTATCTGCATCTAGGCATACTACAATTATTTCTTCATCATTAAATACATGTGTGTATGTTAGTGCATGCTTTAATGCAGAAAGTACATTATATACATGGGTATGGTTGCTATATGAGAACTTATAGAACTGTTTTGTATATATTTTACTTAATATTCCCTTGTCATATAATGTGTTAAAATTATATGCATTACATACATTAGAATTACCCATGACATCTATAACTAACAATCCATGACCACATAATTTGATCCCCTTTTAATACATACACATCTGGTTTAACTATGCTGATATATAAATATATGCAGAGAGATCGACAGGAGCATGTACCCACTGATGTGAATCTTTAGTGAAAAATATTGCATTCCCTCTGCAATTTCATTTCATCCACAAGCTACTCCAAGTTTCTCCCATCCCAACTCTGTTTTTTTGTCTTTTTAAACTGATCTGCAAGTTTCAACTTTAGATTCAGCATACTTGACTGAATTTATGTGATAAAACTCTGTTTATGCTGTTCTCAGGTCAACAGCACATGTATGACTGAAGAAGAGTTTTTTATACTCTCATGTCACAAGTGAACCACATATATGACAAAGTACACACCTGCTCTGCATATACTTCTCAATTATGTCCAATTTTCCTTCCTTTAAGAAGCAGTAATTTGTATTAAGAAGTTTATATGTGTATCATGGTTGTCATTTTACATTGTACAGGGTATCTAATTGTTAATGCCTGAACATCATCATAGTTTGAAGTAGTATATGTTCACAAATAATAATAGCATAGAATTCATCAATTATTACTAAAAAGAATAAGATATGTCTGTAGTAAGAATTCTTGGTATTTAAAAATCTTTATATTTATTATATACACACCAGGAAAACTTTGACTATTTCCATGTTAAATTTTATATGTACTTCATGCTTATTGTAACTAGTAAAATTTCAATGCATACTATCAAACCTTTAAAAAATCAAGTACTGACACAAATATACTCATATAATTTTATGTAAAAATTATTTTAAAATTTGTATATGAACCTGTTTTTTAAAAAAATTGTTTAATTGAAAATTAATGTTAAAATAAAAAAATGAATTTCTTTACTATCTTCAACAATCTTCCTCATCCTCTTGTGGTCATGTTGTTTCAAGTCTTTTCCAACAAAACCCTCATAGTAGCACATTTCTCATTTTAATTTACACTTCAACTTTTGTTTGGCTTGAAATTTTTCTTTTTCTTTTCTTTTTCCCCCCTTTCCTCTTTTTTTGTGTTTGTGTTGTTTGTTTGCTTTTCAATATATCACAGTGTAGACTCCATGAGCTGTTGATGGCTATGTATGACACCAATTAACAAATATATTTTACCTAGGTCTCTGGGCTATTTATTTTCTGGTTATTCTTCACTGAATGAGTGTCAGATATGGTTCTGACTCATAAAGTAAATGTGCATCAAGGGAAGTGGGTTGCTAATTACTTATTAGAACAAGATTTGTGCTAACTTTGCCCAAGATTTGTTGCAGCCCAGTCTTCAGTATAGATCAAATATTTTGATATTGTGGTAGAACTTACATTAGACACGGATACATAGCTATAAATATTCCATTTTAGGCACATGTCAAACCTCTTGTTTTTAGTAATTTGTGTGTTATCTTTAGTAATGACATTTTCTAAAGCTTCCTCTTCGCGGGATATGAAAACAGATACAGACATCTAAAATCAAATAATAAGCAGAGACATGTGGGGAAAGGAGACAGACAGACAGACAGAAAAAGACAGAGACAGAGAGACAGAGAGACAGAGAGAGACAGAGTGAAGAAGAAGAGGAGGAGGGGAAGAAGGAGGAGGAGGAGGAGGAAGAAAAAGAAGAAGAAGAAGAAGAAGAAGAAGAAGAAGAAGAAGAAGAAGAAGAAGAAGAAGAAGAAGAAGAAGAAGAAGAAGAAGAAGAATAGGAGGAGGAGGAGGAGGATAAGGAGAAGGGAGAAAAGAGAAGAGGAGATGAGAGGAGAGGAGAAGAGAGGAGAGGAGAGAACTTAGAAAACACTGCTATAGATGGGATTTCTTCTTTAAGTGCCTTCATTCAGAACTCATACACCTTCAGAAGGAAGGTAAAATAATGTAAAGCCAACAGATATGAAGGGAATCAAGGAAATTAGGCTCACTAAATCAAAGTATGATTATTGATATGTAGTCAGTGATACAGAAGCATTAATTACAGAGTCTACTATAGTGTACACTATTTTCTCTGCATGTATATACATGTGTTTGTGTTTGTGTGTGTGTATTTTATTTTAATATTACCTTCCAAATATTGCCCTATCCAAGGCTGTCTTTCAGATTCCCTTCTCTATTCACTCTCGCTTTTTATCAGAGAAGACTACCCTACCATGATCCCATGACTCTTTTGCATTAAGACTGCAGTATTAGATATATCCTCACTATCTGAGTTCAGAAGGGGAATAAATCTAAAACATACATAGCAGGAATCAACAAAAACTTTTGAAATTGCTTATAATATTTTGTGTTTGAAAAACATTATTTAAAAAAAAAGATAAATCTAATGTACAGATTTTAAGCATTTTTGCATAAAAGTATACAAATACAATTTTCTCAGTGCCTGTGTGTATTAAATCTTATTACTTACAATGAGAATAAAGTACATGTAAAACAAGATGTAATCTGGAATTAGTCAAAGTTTGCTCTGTGTGTAAAGATTAAGCATAATGATTTTCCATTTTCTTTTTTTTTTTTCTTTTCTTAAACTTCATATATTCTGTGAGTTGTTTCTGGGGTGTTCAGAGCTTTATCGGGTTAGTGTCCAATTACAAGTGACTGCATATTATGTCTGTTCTGTTGTGACTGGGTTATCTCACTCAGGATGATATTCTCTAGTTACATATATTTTCTTAAGAATTTCATAAAGTAATTGTTTCTGTTACCTGAGTAGTACTCTATTGTGAAAATATACCACAGTTTTTTAATCCATTCATCTACTGAAGGACATCTCTGTTCCATCCAGCTTCTGGATATTATAAATAGGGCTGCTATGAACACTGTGGTGCATGTGCCTTTGTTGTATGTTGGAGCATCTCTGGCGTATGTGCCCAGAAGTAGAATAACTGGGTCTTCAGGTAGTTCTACATCAAATTTCCTGAGGAATCGCCAGAATGATTTCCAGAGTGGTTGTACCAGCATACAACTCCACCAACAATGGAGAAGTGTTCCTCTTTCTCCACATCTTTGCCAGCATCTGTGGTCATCTGAATTTTTAATGTTAGATATTCTGACTGGAGTGAGGTGGAATCTCAGGGTTGTTTTGATTTGCATTTCCCTGATGACTAATGAGGTTGAGCACTTCCTTAGATGCTTCTCAGCCATTCTATATTCCTCAATTAAAAAGTTTTTTTTTTAGTTTTGTACCCCATTATTAATAAGGTAGTTTGATTCTCTGGTGTCCAGCTTCTTGAGGTCTTTGTATACCTTGGATATTAGGCATCTATCTTATGTGTAATTGGTAAAGATATTTTTCCACACTGTTGGCTGTCATTTTATTGACAGAGTTCTTAGCCTTACAGAAACTTTGCAATGTCTTTAAGTCCCATTTGTTAATATTTGATCTTAGAGCATGAGCCATTTGTGTTCTGTTCTGGAAAAATTCTTCTGTACCTATGTGTTCTTAGGTGTTCCCTAACTTCTCTTCTAAGAGTTTCAGTGTACCTGGTTCTGTGTGGAGATCTTTGATCCACTTGCACTTGAGCTTTGTAAAAGGAGATAAGAAAGGGTCTATTTTCATTCTTCTGCATGCTGAGTGCAAGTAGGAATAACACCATATTTTGAAGAGGCTGTCCATTTTCTTTTTTCTTTTTTTTTTTTTTTTACTTTTTTTAAATTTTTTTTAAACGACTTTATTTTGCAAAACAAAGATAAATGTAAAGATTTTAATTTAAATTTCCTTTTTTTAATTTCAGTTGCAGACCCACAAGTTTCATACGAAAATAAGGATATACATTGCAGTAATGGTGAGTTGAGATTAAAGAGTTTCCATAGTATAGGCCAAAGTTTAGCCACAACGCAACCTTGAAAAACTATAAATATTTTATCGTACTCAGATGTCTTTACGCTGCTAGTTTCTTTTTTTTTTTTTTTTTTTTTTTTTGGTTGCGATAATCAGATTTCTTTATTTTTTTAAAGATTTTAAACATTTTTTGCTTAAAATTATACATTTTGTAAGTACTGTTTTTTCAGACATTAAAATAAATTTTACATAAAACCATGTGAATATGTTTTTTAGTCAGTACTTGATTTTTTTCAAGGGCTTGACAGTATGCATTGAAAACGTACTAGTTGCAATAAGCGTAAAGTACATGCAAAACAAAACGCAACATGGAAATAGTCAAAGTCTTCTTGTTTTGTGAATATATGTATATTTTTTGTTTTCTTTATTTCTTGGACTTCATACAGTCTGTGAGTTGTTTCTGGGGGAGTGCAAGCCTCTGGGGTTAGCATCCCACTATCAGTGACTGAATATTATGTCTGTTCTTTTGTGACTGGGTTATCTCACTCAGGATGATCTTCTCTAGATGCAGCCATTTTCTTAAGAATTTGGTTAAGTCATTGTTTCTGGTGGCTGAGTAGTATTCCATTGTGTATATGTACCACAATTTTTGTATCCATTCGTCTTCTGAAGGACATCTGGGTTCCTTCCAGCTTCTGGCTATTATAAATAGAGCCGCTATGAACATTGTGGTGCATATATCTTTGGTGTGTATTAAAGTGTCTCTGGGGTATATGCCCAGAAGTGGAATAGCTGGGTATTCAGGTAGTACTATATCCAATTTTCTGAGGTATCGCCAGACAGATTTCCAGAGTGGTTGTATTAGCTTGCAACCCCACCAACAGTGGAGAAGTGTTTCTATTTCTCCGTAGCCTCGCCAGCATCTGCTGTCATCTGAGTTTTGGATCTTGGCCAATCTGACTGGTGTGAGGTGGAATCTCAGGGTTGTTTTGATATGCATTTCCCTGATGGCTAAGGATGTGGAGCACTTCCTCAGATGTTTTTCGGCCATTCGGTGTTCCTCCACTGAAAATGATTTGTTTAGCTCTGTACCCCATTTTTTAATAGGGTTATTTGATTCTCTGGTGTCTAGCTTTTTGAGTTCCTTGTACACCTTGGATATTAGGCCTCTATCTGATGTGGTGTTTTTAAAGATCTTTTTCCATTCTGTTGGTTGCCGTTTTGTTTTCTTGACGATGTCCTTAGCCTTACAGAAACTTTGCAATCTCATTAAGTCCCATTTGTTAATCTTTGACCTTAGAGCTTGAGCCATTGGTGTTTTGTTCAGGAAATTTTTTCCTGTGCCTATGTGTTCTAAGGTTTTCCCTACTTTCTCATCTAATAGTTCCAGTGTATCTGGTTTAATGTGGAGATCTTTAATCCACTTACACTTGAGCTTTGTACAAGGAGATAAGAACGGGTCTATTTTCATTCTTTTGCATGTTGAGTGCCAGTTGGACCAGCGCCATTTTTTGAATAGGCTGTCCTTTTTCCATTGAATGTTTACTGCTCCTTTGTCAAAAGTTCGGTGACGATATATATGAGGATTTGTTTCTGGATCTTCTATTCTATTCCATTGACACTTGTGCTTATTTCTGTACCAGTACCACATAGTTTTTTAGCACAATTACTGGTAATATAGCTTGAGGTCAGGGATAGTGATACCAGGAGATGTTTTCTTGTTATTGTGGATGGATTTTGCTATTCTTGGTCTATTTGTTATTCCAGATGAAATTACAAATTGCTCTTTCCAAATCTATGAAAAATTGCCTTGGAATTTTGATGGGGATTGCATTGAATCTGTAGATTGCTTTTGGTAAGTTGGTCATTTTTACAATGTTGATTCTTCCAATCTGTGAGCATGGGAAATCTTTTCATTTTCTGAGATTTTCCTCGATTTCCTTCATTAGAGTTTTTAAGATTTGTCATACAGGTTCTTCACTTGCTTAGTTAGAGTCAAACCAAGGTATATCATATTTTTGTGACTACTGTGAAGGGTATATTTTCCATAATTTCTTTCTCCACAAGTTTGTCTATTGAGTAGAGGAAGGCTACTGATTTGTTTGATTTAATTTTATATCCAGCCACTTTACTGAACTTTTTTATCAGCTGTAGGGGTTCTCTGGTCGAATTTGTGGGGTCACTTAAGTACACTATCATGTCATCTGCAAATAGTGATGTTTTTACTTCTTCCTTTACAATTTGTATGCATTTCATTTTTTTTTTTTTTTGCTGTCTAATTGATTCTGCCAGGAATTCCAGTATTATGTTAAATAGGTAGTGGGAGATTGGGCAGCCTTGTCAAGTTCCTGATTTTAATGGGATTGCTTCAAGTTTCCCACCATTAAGTTTGATGTTGGATGTTGGTTTGCTGTATACTGCTTTTATTGTGTTTAGGTATGGGCCTTGGATTCTTGATCTTACCCAAGACTATTACATGAAGTGATGTAGAATTTTGGCAAATCCTTTCCCAGTTTTTTATTGAGATAACCATTTGTTTTTTTTTATTTCTTTGAGTTTGTTTATATGGTGGATTACATTGATGGATTTCCATATATTAAACCATCCCTGCATCCCAGGGTTAAAGCCTACTTGATCATGGTGAATGATCGTTTTGATGTGATCTTGGAATCGGTTTGTTGAGTATTTTTGGATTTTGTTGAGTATTTTTTTGCCTCAATGTTCATAAGTGAGATTGGTCTGACGTTCTCTTTTCTTGGAGAGTCTTTGTGTGGTTTAGGAACGAGCGTTATTGTAGCCTTAAAAAATGAGTTAAGTAGTGTTCCATCTGATTCTATTTTGTGGAATAATTTGGAGAGTAATGGTATTAGGTTGTCAATAAATATATGGTAAAATTATGCACTGAAAACATATGTACCTGGGATTTTTTTGGATGGGAAGCTTTTGATGACTGCTTCTATTTCTTTATTTTTTTATGGGATTATTTAGATGGTTTACCTAGTACTGGCTTTATATTAGTATTTGGGATCTGTCTAAGAATTCATCAGTTTCCTCCAGATTTTCCAGCTTTGTTGAGTAGATGCTTTTATAGTAGGATCTGATGATTTCTTGAATTATCTAAGGCTCAGTTATTATGTCTCCACTTTTTTTTCTCATTTTGTTAATTTGAATACTCTCTCTTTGCCCTCTAGTTAGTCTGGCTAAAGCTTTATCAATCTTGTTAATTTTCTCAAAGAACCAACTCTTGCATTTGCTGTTTCTTTGAATTGTCTTTTTATTTCTATTGGGTCTATTTCTATTTTAAGTTTGATTATTTCTTGCTGTCTACTCCTCTTGTGTGAATCTGCTTCATTTTTTTTCTAGAACTATCGACAGTGCTGTTAATTTGCTAGTGTATGTTCTCTCCAGTTTCTTTTTGGAAGCAGTCATAACATTGAGTTTTCCTCTCAGGACTGCTTTCAACGCATCACATAGGTTTGGGGATGTTGTGTTTTAATTTTCATTGAATTCTAGAAAATCCTTAATTTCTTTCTTTTTCTTTTTTGACCCTGCTATCAGTTAATAGAACATTGTTTAATTCCCATGTGTATATGGGCTTTTTGTTGTCTTTGTTGTTATTAAAGACCAGCTTAGTCCATGGTGATCTGGTGGGATGCATGGGATTATTTCAATATACTTATATTTATTGAGGTTCCTTTTGTGACCAATTATATTGTGAATTTTGGAGAAGTTGCTGTGACGTGCTGAGAAGAAGGTGTATTCTTTTTTTTTTTTTTTTAAGAAATATATGTTCTGTAGATATCTATTAGTCCCAATTGGTTCATAACCTCTGCTAATTTCACTGTGTTTTTGTAGGTCCTTTGATGAGATTGTGTTGTTGAGGTCTCTCACAATTATTTTGTGTGGTATAATATATTTCTGAGCTTCATAGTTTTTCTTGAATATGAATAAGTATGCTCTTCTATTTGGAGCATTTGTGTTAAGAATTGAGAGTTCCTTCTGACAAATTTCCACTTTAATTAGTAAAAAGTATCCTTCCTTACATTTTTTTGATAACTTTTGTTTGAAAATCTACTTTTTTCGATATTAATATAGCCACTTCAGCTTGCTTTTTGGGGCTGTTTGATTGGAAGGTTTTTTTCCAACCTTTTATTCTGAGATAGTGCCTGACTTTGTCTCTGAGATGAGTTTTCTTTATGCACTAAAATGCTGGGTTTTGTTTATTTATTAAGTCTCATAGCCTACATATTTTTATTGGGGAATTGAGTCCTTTTATATTAACAGATATCAAGAAATAGTGGTTGCTGTTTCCTGCTTTTTTACTGTTGGAGGTAGATTTGTGCCTGTGTGTCTTTCTTATGTTGGTTTTATACCTTAGGAGTTTTCCTGTTTTTACTAGGATGTAGTCCCCCTCTTTGTATTAGGTTTTCCACCTATAATTCATTGTAGTGTTGTGTTTCTTGTCAGATACTGTATAAATTTAGTTTTTCTTGGAATATTTTGGTCTCTCATTCTCTGGTGATTCAGAGTATTGCTGGGTTTAACAGCTAGGGCTGACACTTGTGTTCTCCTAGGGTCTGCATGATGTCTGTCCAGGATCTTCTAGCTTTCATAGTCTGTGTTGAGAAGTCAGGTGTGATTCTGATTAGTCTGCCTTTATATGTTACATGACCCTTTTCCCTTACTGCTTTTAGTATTCTTTCTTTGCTTTGGGCATTTGGTGTTTGGTCTATTATGTGTCAGGAGAAATTTCTTTTCTGCTCCAGTCTATTTGGAGTTCTGCAGGCTTCTTTTATGCTCATGGTCATCTCATTATTAAGGGTACGGAAGTTTTCTTCTATGATTTTGTTGAAGATATTGACTGAGCGACTTAGTTGTTATTCTTCGCACTCTTCTATTACTTTTATCCTTAGGTTTGCTGTTCTCAGTGTGTGCTCCATCCTCTGTATATTTTGGGTTAGGAACTTTTCGATTTTTGCAACTTCTCTGACTGTTTTGTCGATGTTTTCAATGTTGTCTTCGCCCTCCTAGATTCTCTCTTCCATCTCTTGTAGTATGTAGGAGATGCTTGCGTCTGTTACTCCTGATTACTTTCTTAGTTTTTCTACCTTTAGGGTTGTCTGTTTTAGTGTTTTCTTTATTGTTTCCTTTTTCGTTTTAAATTTCTTCTTCAATTACTTCATCTCTTTGGTTCCATTTTCCTCTTTTTTTTTTTTTTTTTTTTTTTTTTTTTTTTTTTTTTTTTTTTTTGAGTTCTTTGAGAGTTTTTCTTGATTCCTCATTAAAGGATTCTAATTCTTTATTCTTTTCTTCCAGTTCTTCTTTAAGGATCTTTATCATCATCTTGAGGTATAAGTTTGGGCCTGGGTCTTCTTCTTCTGGAGTGTTTGGCATTCTGCTGTTTGCTCTGATGGGAAAGCTGGTTTCTGGTGTTGTCAGGTTTTCTTGGTTTCTCTGGGTTATGTTCTTTTGCTTTCCTCTTGCCATCTTGTTGTCTGTCATTATATGTGGTCTTGTCAGTGATTGGTTTTCATCTCTCCCTTGTACCTGGCCTGTGTTCCTGGATAACTGCTGCTCCTGGTGGTAGATGGCCTGAGTGCCTTTTCTGCACACACGGGCTGTTATGTGGAAACAGACACCCTAAGGCAGTATTCCTGCTCCCCTGAACCAAACATCTGGAGAGAGTGCACCTTTAGAGCACTTAGCGCATACCTTTCTGCTCACCAGCTACTCGGAGCACAGTCTGATCATGACTGTGTCCCTGAATCTCTGCTGTTCCTGCTGGTAGATGGCCTGAGCGCCTGTTCTGCATACACGGGTAGGCAGGTTGAAACAGACACCCCAAAGCATGATACCTGCTTCTCTGAACCACCTGGGAGCGGGCATATTTTCCAAATGCTTGGCACAGACCTCTCTGTTTCTTGGCTACTAGGAGCACCAGGCCTGTGTCCCTGGATCTCTGTTGTTCCTTGTGGCAGTTGGCCTGACTGTCTATTTTGCATGCACTGGCTGTCAGCTGTAAACACACACCCCAAAGCATGGTTCCTGCTTCCCTGAACCAACAAGGGGCCGTGCACTTTCCATGTGCTCGGCACAGACCTTTCTCTTTCCGGGCTACTTGGAGGACCATCTCATCAGGCCTATGTCCCTGGATCTCCTCTGTTCCTGGTCTGCTTGTAATAATTAAGTGTACATTCAGGAATCTGGTTGCCAGAAGTCTAATCATATGCAACCACGTTTGCAACTTCAGGTTTTTCTAGGTGACAAACTCTGGCTATCTGTGTTATTGCTTTCTCCAAAATTTTATTGTCATGATGTATGTGTCTTATGAAGCTACAACATAAATGGGATGAACAAGTCCAGCATGCATTATAAACAGACAATACAGTAGAAGTACAAATTTGAGTATCCAGAAAACTCCATGTGTAAGAAAAATAAAAAAGAAAAATGTAATTTTATTCAAATGAATGTCACTGAAAATTACATGACATAAAGGAGAGTCATAGACAGTCTCTATGTCGTAGAGTAACTGACCCACAAAAGTAACAATTCGTGAATTTTGGATATATTTTGTATAATTATAATTTCTTTGCCCATCTTTAGTTAATATATTAATTGTTTTGAAGTAAGATCACTTGTGTGTTAGGCTGGTTGCTACTTCATACAGCAGGTGATGATGACCTAGAAATCTGAACCTGCCTTTGTTACCTCTCAAGTTCTAAGATGAGAAGTGTGTATGCCACAACATTGTTTATATGTACTGCTGAGGATGAAACCCAGTATTCCATACACTGTAGGTATGATCTCTAATCAATGAAGTATATCTCAAATCTTGTATTCATACATTTCTGTTCATATTTATATATTATTATTATTGTTAAGGCAGCTGTGCTAGTATATACCTGTCATTCTATTATTCAGAAATATTACAGAGGCTGTTCATAAATTGGTGGACACTCTGTATTACATAGAAAGTTCAACCTCAGCTTGAGATGCATATCAAGAATATAATTAGAAATTTTGTTATTCCTATTTCTCTCTCCATATTGTCCTACATACTCTTTTAAACCTCTTTAAAATCCTTAGCTCTTTATTTACTAATCTTTGTTTCACATACACCTAAATATAACCAGCTTGGATAAATATAATATCATTTACCTGCATGTTTGGCTTTCTGTTTTGTTTTGTTTTATTTTTTGTATTTGTTTTGATTTGTTGCTTATTTTGATGAAAATAATATGAAGGTGTGCATTAATTGATGATGACCGTGGGCTTTGCAATAGATAGAGAAGCATAGTAAAATGCTAAGCCTCCCATTTCAGAAGGAGTTCAGCCTTCTTAGAAAATACTGACACCCAACTATCTTATTTCAGTAACTCTTATTCAATCATCACAAAAGTTAATTTTGGCTGGGAAACATTCAACATACCAATGTTATCTGGTTCGTGGTGCTCCTGAATGCAAAATAGTTTCACAAATCTTAGTCCTTAGCCATAATCAAAAGTAAGGACTCAGTGTATCCCAGTAGTGTACTAGTGCCAAGTTTTATGAGCTGTAAACTCATATAGTACTGAATACAGGCTTTCTAGGAATCCGACATTTCTTCAAACAGTCTCTATACAAATTTCCCTCATGAGCATTTATAAAAAATAGTAAAATTCTTGCAATCCAAACCCAATAACACATCAAAACTATTATCCATCATGATCAAGTAGGCTTCATCCCTGGGATGCAAGGATGGTTCAATATACAAAAATCCATCAATGTAATCCACCATATAAACAAACTTAAAGAAAAAAATCTCATAATCATCTGCCATATGTTCTTAACAACTGTCAAAATGTTTAGAATCAATGAGATACTAACATTAAATATAACCAAGCTGTTCTTGAGTGTGGTTAGACTTGATCAACTAGCATCATATATTTTAGACAGATTAATGTTTGATACAATTAAATGTATATGAGATATTCACTCTGTAAGATTAAAAAAAAATTATGTCATTTTTTCAAATTCCTTTCAATTTCATCCCCTTGATTTCTTAAGTGGAGCTCTCCTTTTTCCCACCATTGACCGAGTTGATAAAAGTGGCTCCTGCTGCTGTTCTGTTCATCAAACCACTTTAGCACAGTGGGCAACCTTCCATGAGATTACATCTAGCCTGGTCTATATATACACTTCAGCTTCTTCAAAGGTAAGAAATCCATTTTTATATACTGTATTCAATTTCTATGGAGCAGATGCTCAGAACAATGCACAAAATTTGTGAGTCACAATTGTATAAACAACAGCAGCAGGAGGATAGATATGATAAACTTCGTGAAGCATTTTGAAAGTCTATTTTCATCTTGTATGAGTCAGTGCCAGAGTGCTTCCATGTTCTAAATGCTAACATGAATTCAAAAACAAATGTACTGTTACCTAACCAAGTAACCCTCAGCATATCAATGTAGAATGGGATAACATGCCTATAAGGCACTAACTTGGTGAAATGTGCAATGGCTTCAGTTATTCTTGCCAAGCTCTTGTACTTCCACCCCTATGCTCTTTACAGGAGCTCTCCTTATACTATTTACAATTATACTGATGGATTGGCCTTCTTCTGCTTTCTTGCTTTTCACTTGACTGTTGCATTTTAAACATTTACCACACCTCTAGACTTTTCTATATAGTTTGATTTCCCTGGAAGAAAACAGATATTGTTTCCATAGGGCAAAGTATATCCTTGTGAATGTTTACAATTCATGCAATGTTTCTGGGTGTCTGGATGATCCTTGAACTTGATACTTTTTCTCCAACACTTCAATACCATTTTCTATATAGGTGCTACTTCTTCTAAGCCTGAACCCTTGATTTCATGGTGATATAATTAATGAATTAGGAGAGGTAGGTAATAAGCAGTAATGAGCAATGTGTGTTGAAAATTGACAACATAGTAACTATATTTCTTCTCATCTATCATTGCTGCATTTTATAAATCAAATTTCAGTCTGTTTTTTAAAGATGTATTTATTTATTTATTTTGTATATGTGCACACTGTAGCTTATTTCAGACACACAAGAAGAAAACATCAGATCCCATAAAAGGTGGCTTAAGCCACCATGTGAGAGCCTAGAATAGAAAGCAGGACTTCTGGAAGAACAGTTGGTGTTTTTAACTATTGAGCCATTTATTCAGCCCCATGTTTCACTTTTAAAAGCCTCCCAAAAGAGCCCAGTAGAGAGTTTTACAGTCCATTAATTTTTTCTTCCCTAGAGAAATTTATACTTAAAAAAAATATTGCCACAGACACCTCTACATACCTGTTCCTTAAAATGCTGCTGTACTCAGTTTGATCTGACAAGAGATTTACAACTGTAGACACTTTCTGATCTATGAAGTGTGTCAGAAAAGCCAACCATTATATCTCTATGTTGGCACAGACATCCTGGCTCAACCCACTTAATTTTACCTGTCCATGGAAGACTACATTATCAACTGTAATAACCTAGTCACACATTTTCTTTACTTAAATTTTCTTCTCTCACCCATTTGTGTTATGTTGCTATTGCTCTCTTTCTTATGATATCCTGGAGAAACTACTCTGTTAATAAACAGTGCCTCTAATAGATGACATGAAAAATCTCTGTTTTTATTTATGCATTATACATCTAAATGTGAGTAATGTGATTATCTTGATTAGTTTCTCAGTTTCCAAAGCTTACAATGGTTATTTCTCTCCATATTTCCCATAGGCAAAAAAGCTAGTCTGTTAACCATTCTTTCTATTCTTGGAGAAAGTTTTTTTGGTAATAGTTCTAATTTCAGTTTTTAATGGTGGTTGACTATATGGGTCTGTTGAATATGAGCACAGTTAATAGTAATATATACATTTGTGACTAGAGTAATATTTATTTTTCCTAAATCACACACTTTTTTAATTGAACAACTTAATTTTTAAAAACAAAGATAAGTGTACAGATCTTAAGCATTTTTGCATAAAGGTATACAAATACATTTTGTCAATACTTTTTTAAAGGTTCAATAGTGTGCATTAAGATCTTACTAGTTACAATGAGCATAACGTACATGTAAAACAAGATGTAACCTGGAATTAGTCAAAGTTTTCTTGGTGTGTAAAGATTAAGCATAATGGTTTTTCATTTTTTTTTTCTTTCTTAAACTTCATATAGTCTGTGAGTTGTATCTGAGGTGTTCTAAGCTTTCTGGGGTTAATATTCAATTATCAGTGACTGCATATTATGTCTGTCCTTTTGTGAGTGGGTTATCTCACATTTTTATTGTGATCTGATCCATTTTGGAGTACTGAGCTGTTTTTCTTTCTATTGTTTTAATATGGGCCCTCTCCATTTTTTTTTCAATTGGAAAGTGTATAAAGAGTTCTGACATCATACATGATTTTTTCTTCTTTTTTTCTGTTACCTTCTACCATTTTTAGACAACAAACCCTTAGTTATTGCTGCAAAAAAATAGATGAATAAATAACTGGGTCTTCAGTTAGGTCTATGTCCAATTTTCCGAGGAAACGCCAGACTGATTTTCAGAGTGGTTGTACCAGTTTACAATCCCACAAACAATGGAGGAGTGTTCCTCTTTCTCCGCATCCTTGCCAGCATCTGCTGTTATCTGAGTTTTTTGTTCTTAGCCATTCTGACTGGTGTGAGGTGGAATTCCAGGGTTGTTTTGATTTGCATTTCCCTGATGACTTTGATTGTTCAGCATTTCCTTAGATATTTTCAGCCATTCATTATTTCTCAGTTAAGTTTGTTTCTATGGTGGATTACATTGATGGATTGCCATATATTAAACCTTCCCTGCATCCCAGGAATAAATCCTACTTGATCATGATAAATGTTTGTTTTGATGTGTTCTTGGATTAGGTTTGAGTATTTTTGCATCAATGTTCATAAGGGAGATTGGTCTGAAGTTCTCTTTCTTTGTAAGGTCTTTGGGTGGTTTAGAAATGTGAGTTATTGTGGCTTAAAAGAATAATTTGGGAAGTGTTCCATCTGACTTTATTTTGTAGAATAGTTTGGAAATTATTGCTATTAAGTTGTCAGTGTCTTAATAGAATTCTGGACTGAACCCATCTGACCCATCTGGTCCCGGGCTTTTGTTTTTGTTGTTGTTGTTGTTGTTGGGAGGCTTTTGATGACTGCTTGTATTTCTTTAGGTGTTATAGGATTATTTAGATGGTTTACCTGGTCATGGTTTAACTTTTGTGTCTGGTATCTATCTATGATTTCATCCATTCCCTCCAGATTTTTCAGTTTTATTGAGTACAGGCTTTTGTAGTAAGAGCTGATGATTTTTCTTCACTTTCAATTGTTATGTCTCGCCTTTCTCCTCTGATTTTATTAATTTGGATAATCTCTTTGCCCTCTAATTAGACTGGCTAGGGATTTATCAATCCTGTTAATTTTCACAAAGAACCAGGTCTTCATTGTGTTGGTTCTTTGAATGTTCTATTTGTTTCTATTTGGTTAATTTCTGCTTTGAGTTTGAGTATTTCTTGCCATCTTCTCCTCTTGGCTGTATCTGCTTCCTTTTGTTCTAGAGCTTTCCACTGTGCTATCAAGTTGCTAGTTTACGCTGTCTTCAATTTTTTTTGGAGGTACTCAGATCTATGAGTTTTCCCCTTAGTACATAGGTCTGGGGATGATGTGCTTTCATTTTCATTAAATTCTGGAAAATCCTTAATTTTGTTATTTCTTCTTTCACCATGCTATTATTGAGTAGAGCATTGTTTAGATTCAATTTGTATATGGGCTTTTGTTTTCATTGTTGTTATTAAAGACCAGCCTTAATACATGGTGATATGGAAGGATGAATGGGAGTATTTCTATCTTCTTATATCTATTGAGGCTTGTTTTGTGACCGACTATATGGTCAGTTTTGGAGCAGGAGCCATGAGGTGCTGAGAAGAAGTTGTATTCGTTTGTTTTATGGTGAAATGTTCTGTATATGTGTATTAATTCCAATTGTTTCATAACCTCTGCAAATTTCACTGCATCCCTGTTTAGTTTCTGCTTCCATGATCTGTCCATTGATGAGAGTGGGGTGTTGAAGTCTCCCACTATTATTGTGTGTGGTACAATATCTGTTTTGAACTTTAGTAGTGTTTCATTTATGAATATGGGTGCTTTTTTATTTGGAGCATATTTGTTAAATATTGAGAGTTTCTCCTGATAAATTTCCCCTGTAATGAGTAAAATGTGTCCTTCCTCATTTTTAATAACTTTTGTTTAAAAATTTAATTTATGTGATATTAGAATGACTACTCCAGCTTCTTTCTTGGGGCCATTTTCTTGGAAAGTTTATTCCCAGCCTTTTACTCTGAGATAGTGTCTGTCTTTGTCTCTGAGATGAGTTTCCTCTATGGATAAAAATGATGGATTCTGTTTATGTATCGAGTTTGACAGTCTATATCTCTTTATTGGGGAATTGAGTCCATTTATGTTAACATGTTAAGGAATAGTGGTTGCTGTTTCTTGTTCTTTTTGCTTTTAGAGTTAAAATTATTTATGTTTGTCTCTCTTCTTTTTGGTTTTATTGCTTAGTTATTTTCTTGCTTTTTCTGAGTTATATGTGGCCTTGTTGTTAGTGACTGGCACCGGTCTCTCCTTTGGATCTGAGGGCTAGTGGGCTCAGGAAGAAAATTGCTTCTGATTGTTTGGATTTTTAGTGGTCAAGCAGTGAGTTCTGGTAGCAGTGACTCAGCTCTGTCTTTGTGGGCTCAGTTGTGGGAGCTCTTGTGAGGCAGTTCCGGTAGCTCAACCCTGTGCCCACAATTCCTGAATACTACTTGAAAGGACGTGGATTTTTTTCTAGGCCAAAATGGACCCCATTTCAGATATCACAGTACTTTCTGCTCTAAGAGAACTTCTGGTGTGCTCTCCCTGGGCCTATGTGCCAGGCTCCCCTCGGTTCCAGGTGTAAGAGGGCCTGTAGAGTTGAACTTCAAGCACTGCCTTTCGTGGGCAGACCTCGGTTCCCACTGACAAGGGCCTGTACCTACTGTGGGTGTGTGTGTTTAGTCTGTGAGCCTTGGCTTTCTGGGCAGACCCAGTCTCCCTCTGCCAGAGGTCTGGCCTTACTGTGGGCCACAGTGGCAAGTTTTCAGTGAGCTCTGCCTAGCCCTCTCTGTGCTGTGATTACTCACAGAGCAATATCAATAACATGCTCTGTGTCCCCGGATCTCTGCTGTTCCCTTGCCAAATTTCCTAGTTCACGTATGATGTCATAGATATCCTGTCTATATTGGGTAGCCATCATTTTCTAATCTGATTTTTGGAAGCTTCTAGATATTTAGTGGTCCAAACACACTACTATATCTCATTTCTGTCTGTGATCTTCCTTAGACTATTCCACCTCATCCTCCCCAGTGGTGCCACACACTTAGGTCCTCTATTGCTTAATAAATCGCCCTAATGTTTTAGTCCCACATTTCTTCAGACATTGATTTATCAATTTAAATATAGTAGCACAGAATAAATATCCTGTTTAATGATGGGTTTAGTCTCTCTCTCTCTCTCTCTCTCTCTCTCTCTCTCTCTCTCTCTCTCTCTCTCTCCATCAGGAACCTAAATGGGACAACCTAATAACTATCAGGTAATCACGTGATCGTCCAGAGTTTGACAGCCTCAGATATGTAATCTGTGATCAGTTTGTCATTTTTTTTTAAATCAAGGGTATATGTATTCATTTTAGAAAAGATACCTGTAATTAAAATGCTTTCCTGTTATCATTAAATATATATAACAATCATAAGGTAAGAGCACAAGCCTTTAGAGCAGATCTATACAGATCTATGAATATGCACTGTCTTGTAGTGATGTGATATAGATAAATAGATGACTACTTAAGTCTTAACTACAATTCTGTAAGAATTCCTAATATCTTTACACTCTATTATAGTGTGACTGTCATTAGGTCATTTCTGATAGTCAAAACCTCAATGAGAACTCTGCCAGTCTGCTACGTGCCATCAGTTAGTTGTTCATAGATAGTAACCAAACTTTCTTCTACTCAGCACATTCCATGAGGTTGTAAAACAATTAACCAAAGGCCATAAAAGGGAACTAATTATTTATTATTGGTTCCAGGACAGATGATAAAACATTGACTGGGTTTATCTATACAAAATTTTACAAATAATTTAGTTATCTGAAGCTGAGACAGGTGATGGATGTTTAGTCAGATAATTATTCCTAATGGATATATATGTAAAACTTCGCTGTTGTAATCTCCTATTTCAATTTATGATTTTATTTTCTTGTCAATGTGTGATGAACTTTTTAACATGTGATAATGTATTCTGAAAGTTTTTTTTTTTAATTCTGAGCACAAAGAAAAGAAAAAAAAACTTAGCAAGAGCTGAGCTGAGAGAGGAACTGAGCTGAGGAGAAATTTTTAGACAAAATACTTTTTTAGACAGGACTAAACACAATAACTTAGAAGTATAGTCATAGCTGTGGGAAGAAGAACATTGAGAGTAAGATCATTGTGACAGCAGAGCAGGAGGAGGGGGGTTAGAGAATATGAATGCAGAGTGGGATAACTTAGAGACTATAGGTAACATAAAATACTAAGAAAGCAATGGACAGAATGCAGAGGGGAAGATGAAAAATGAAGAAACTGCAACGAGCAGTAAAAGCAGGCAGGCTTCTTCTTACCATAGGACAGAGCAGGTTTTTTATCTTAAGAATGAGGCAGATTTAGTCTTATTAAAAGGAATAAAGCTGTTTTCTTCCAAACTTGGGTTTAACTCATTTATTATTAAAAATGTAGAGGCTTTTTCTGTCTTATACAATAAAGATTGGAGCTCAGTTTTCATAAAGAATGAGTGAGTTCTTTCTGCACTTGTGCATGGTCTTTTGCTCCATATGTATGCATATGTAAATATATATATATATATATATATATATATATATATATATATATATGTGTGTGTGTGTGTGTGTGTGTGTGTGTGTGTGTGTGTGTGTGTGTGTGTGTGTACACAAATGTAATTGCAAGAATGCATACAAGTTGAGCCCAGATGCTTTGAGGAAAAATCTACAAATGCATTTTTGTGATTCTGTGTATGAACTTAATTAAGTTTATGCATATTTGCCTTTATAGAAGTTTTTTTTCTACTCCATGCACTATTATCTTCTCTTGGTTCAATCGAAGTTTATTGCTCTAAACTTGCCATTAGCTCAACTAACAAAAGACATCTGGATACAAGAGATGAAAGAGAAATAGAGAAACTATTTTCTTTTAAAAGCATTTTTCCTTTCCCCACTGAGTACATCAAAGCAAGAAGATAATGAGTTTTCTAAGTGTCCCCTTTTCCTTCCTGGCACTTCCAAGCACAGGCTAAAAGTCAGAGGCCAACAGTTCCTGCTAAGATAATGCAAAAGGTATTTACTTAATACTTTGCTGTTTAAGATAATGTGATAAGTACCACAGACCACAGTTTCTGGTATCAGAAGAACACAGAAGTCAGGTCAGCTATAGTAGCATAGTAGCCTATACTTAGATAAATAAAATTTTTATTATACAAAAACCCTAAATATCTCATAAAACCGAGTTTTTATCTTCCGCTGACACTCTTCCCCCTCTGCTGCCTCAAGAAAAACCAACAAGAAAGAAAAACCCCCAAGCAGAGGTTGATCCCCAACATATCTCTGTATTTTTCTCTGTCTATTCCTGAAATTATAACACAGATGACAAATGGTTTTGTCTCATGTGATACTTTTTATTACAATTCTTAATATAAGAGAATATATCCTAGGGTTAATTGAAGAAACAATAAATAAAAAGGGACCATTTCCTAGGTGTAAAACTCTGGGACTTGGTTTGGTCCAAAACAGACTGTCTGAGGGAATGCAGCCTCTGATTCTTTCAGGCCAAGTGTGCTGGCACCTCATGCTGGGAAGCCTGGGAACAAATTTGGGGAGGGGGAGGGGGCACTGATTTAGGCTTGTGAACTCTAAAAGGTCAATGCTCAGCATGGTGCTGAGAGTATAACCTGGCCAGCCTGGCTTTTAACCCTGGCCTCGCTCTCAGAGTCAATGCAGAGCCAAGATAGGGCTCCTGAATAGAACGTTTACTGGGGACAAAAGGTGCCCAAATGGAAAAGGAGAAGATGATTTCACCATGTGTGCTTTAATTTTTGCGCCCTTCTCTTCTTTGTTCTGTCTCTTTAAACAGTTCAGGATCCAACCAACCGCCTCCCATTGGCTTGCCTTTGAGATTGGCCAGAGCTGTTTGTCTAGAGCTTCCGTGTATGTGTGCACCGGAGGGACTTAGGGAGTGACTGATCTGACTAGAGTCTATGTCACTTCCTGTGTGTGCAGGGGAGGGACTTAGGGAGTGACTGATCTGGCTAAAGTCTAAGTCACTTCCTTCTGTGAATGCAGGACTTCGGGTGTGGCTAGATCTTTGTTAGGATGTGCCATTGTGGTAGCCTTAAGGCAGAGTGTGTTCCCCAATCCGCGACTTCTGAAAACACCTTCTGTTTCATAATCACTTTTAGGGCTTTAATGAAACAAGGTTGTTGGTTTGTAGTCCCAGTACCGGCTGTCTGCCCCACATAAAACTATATTTTAGAAACAGTAGGTTGCATTTGATTTGACACAAAGGGTATGAGAATTAGGAAGATTAATTTGAGACAACGAAAATAGGTGAATGTAGAATAAAGAAATAAGTTAAAAATATAGCATCAATTTCTGAAAATCCTAGAAGTGACTATAGTATTAACAATTTGCCTAAAACCACTTACAATAAATATATCATTGTGTTTATAAACGTATATAGATTTTAAATGAAATTTAACCAACTAGTCTGAAAAGATCTGTCAAACAGCCGAACTATCTAAAAAAAAAACCAAAACAAAACAAACAAAAAAAAACAAAACAGTAAACACAGCCAATCGAAATACAGTGTGGACCTAATTCACAAATATGTATGTAAATCAAGGATAGAAGAGGTGTTTGGTTCTGTGAAGGCTCAATACCCCAGTGTAGAAGAATACTAGGGAAGAACATGGGCAGGAATGGGTGGATGAGGTAAAATCTCATAGAGGCAGGTGGAGAGGCAGGGGAGTTCTAGAGGGAAAACTGGGAAAGGGGATAGAATTTGGAATGTAAGAAAATAAAATATCAAATTAATACAAACAGAAAACAATTAAAGGAAAAAAAATCCCAAAACCTCTGAGTCACTAGTGAAGAAAGGAAAAATACTGAAGGCCATGGAATAAGGATCTTTAATGTAGCATTCCCTTAAATATACCAACTCCTTTTCACCTACAAGATTTCTAAAGGTGGGCTGAAAACGGATATCTAAATTAGATATACTTAAATAGACTTATACATCCCCTGAGATATTCCATCTTATATAACATTTTGAGAAACTAAAGAATGCTGAGAACATGAGGGATAAAATTTTCTATAAAGAACATACAAATTGCTTCTCTAACACAGAATGTTCAGAACTAAACTTATGTA
Source organism: Micromys minutus (assembly GCF_963924665.1). Lineage (NCBI taxonomy): Eukaryota > Metazoa > Chordata > Mammalia > Rodentia > Muridae > Micromys > Micromys minutus. Next base: position 62,767,004 of record NC_137972.1, read on the forward strand.
CTGGCTAATCAGGTTGCGGATCTTTACAAATACATATACACATAAACACATGTGTATGTCATATGTAAAACTATTAGAGGAAAGCATGGATATAAGAAGTGGCTGAAAGAATGAGGTACAGATGTGAAGAGGAAAATTTCAATAATTTCAAAAATTAAAGGAAATAACTAAAAATAAAGTCCTAAGTCGAAGTAGAAGCAATAGCTACTCATTCATGTAAACTATTCAAAAGAAAAAAAAAAAGAAAAAGAAAGAAAGGAAGATAACCCAATACTACTAGGTCCTTGTTATGAATACAATATATGGAGATATATATATCATGTCAACTTACAAAACATTAGTGATTGGCTACTTGCTCTGTTTTGTGTGCTTTGACTAAAAGGCAGCACAAGAAAATCTTTACATAGATAGAATGTTTCCTCTTTTATCTCCATTGATAAAAACACCCACTTTAGTAGTTGTTTGGACTGGATACTTCAGGCTTTCTGATAACCAATTTTACTTAAATCGCAGTAGCACAGAAAACGTAGTGGAATATGAATACTCAAGTGATGCTTTCCTGAGTCTTTCTGCAGTTAAATGTGTACATGGAAGCTCTCCAGGGTTCCTTCTAGGATATCTGTTTTTCAGTTAATTGCCGAGAGTTCACAAGAGTGCTCAAGCACTGGACACTGCTACATAAATGTTTGGCATTTCTCTAGTCTCTGTATATCACTGAACATTGAAAGATTTTTTTTCATTACTCTCTCTGGAAGAGGACTTTTGGGGCCCAAATAAGAATTGTTCAATCCTACTATGGAGAAAGAAGAAACCAGAGGACAGAGGGATGGAGGGATTCGGTGGAAGAGGAAAGGGGAAGGGGCAGGAGAAAGGAGTGACATGTTCAGGCATTGAGGGAGCAAGAGTGGATCCCCAAGGTTACCCAAATGTGTGTATATATATCAGCTCGAATTTACCACTGATAAAATTTTAATCCAAATTCTAGAGTCGAATTTTTCAGCTACTTCTTCCCTCTATTTTCCCTCACAAGGGCACACCCCTTCCCCTGAACCTTTTATACCGTGGGCCATCTATCCTAAACTGGGTATTTCCCCTGTTCTACTATTCTCTCCCTTAACTCTCGCCTTGGCTCCCCTGGAAACTTCAGTTCTATCTTCAGTAACACAAGATTCTTTCCTTTACATCCTTCTTCTGAAAGCCATTTGCTATTGGTCTCCTTGTACCCACTAGGCTTATACTTTTTGAATCTTGTCCCCCAACTTATAGCTGCTGTCTGCTACACCCTTCCAGGTTTCTACACACTCAGAACTTCTAAAACATCAGGGGGATTTCTTAAGCATTCGTCCTTGTGCCTTATAGTCTCCTCTCCTTGTCTATACCCAATAATCTTTGTTCCTAGAGCCTACTGTCCTGTTATTATCTGACAACAGATGAACTTTCTGAGGTTCACAGAAGACACTAACTGGACCCCATTTTCCCTGTCCTCTCCTAGCTCTCTGTCACTGCCACCGGTATTTGTGCAGTTTCAGCTTTCACCTCCTTCTTGGAACTTGTCAGAACACCATAGCATAGAGTGTTCTTTTGCAACCTTCTCTCTCTACTGCCGGAGATTCTGATTTTATTATTACAGCTTTACTGCAAATAAAACTAATGGCCAAATTTGGTGAAGTTGATTTTCATATTCTTACAGATTGTAGCAACTTCTGCCACCAAGCAAGCAAATGATCCCAAAGTCTCTTATTTCTAACATTCTACTACTTTAATAAACTTCTATCCCTCTTATTTCTGTGTATTCTATTCTCAAAAAATCTGTTAATACTGTTTTGTAGATACTATCTCACACTTTATATTCAATAACTAGTAAATTTATAAAATATGTAACAACATTTGACTTTAAAATTATTATCACTTAAGGCTTATGACTATATATATATATGTATATATATATAATCTTTATAAGGTCATCTTAATTTGGTAAAACATATTATATATGTTTCAAGAATTGTTTAGAATGTATTTTGTGTGTATAAATATGTACATATGTAATTTGGATTCATCAATATGTGTGTGTATGTGTTTGTGTGTGTGTGTGTGTGTGTGTGTGTGTGTTTGTAAAGTACATTCCACTCTGTGTATAGGTGCTTATAACTTGGATTCACTTCCTATTTAAAATTATAGATTTACTAGGAAAACAGAGGGTTTTTGTTTGTTTGTTCGTAATAACAACTATCTCCCCCTTTATCCTATCTGAAGTCTACTACATATGCCTAAACTAGAAGACATGTTTTTAATTACAAGAGTTCCCAAGATTTAAAGTGATTTTAATGGCTGCTGGCCCTTAACTCAATTGAGAGTGCAACTTTATAGCAACGAAACTTCATTTAATCACCGAGTTAGTTGCGTTCCACCAGCTTTAATATTCTGTGCCATCAATTCATTTACCTTGAAGTATTTTCTAATTTCTGTACATCTTTTCTTCTGTTATTTTTCATAACCACAGCTTAAAACAAATGCTACCACGATTATACACTGTACAGGTTCTAAGAAGCTAAGATGAAAAGGGGAATTTGTCTACTCTCTCTCTCTTTGTCTGTCTCTGTCTGTCTCTGTCTCTGTCTCTGTCTCTGTCTCTCTCTCTCTCTCTCGTTCTATTCTGACATTTTTGGTTTTGTTTTATCTTAGTCTATTTTATTATTAAACTCGATGAACGGTTGTTTTTTAAGGAGAGAGAGATTAGGGATGGATCCAGATGGAAGCCTAGGTGAGAAAGAACTGAGTAGGGGGTGGGGTTGCAATAATAAGAATGTGTTATAAGAGAACATTTCTGGCGCGTGCGCATGGCGCCCGCGCGGGGCAGGCGTGGCCGCGCCACGGCCTACGTGGCACTCGCTTCTGGTTCCGGGGCACGCTGCGTCGTGGGCACGCCGCGTCGTCGTCTTCTCTCAGTCTCCGATCGAGCAGGATGGAGGAGGACGCGCTCGAGGAGGCTGAGGAGGCTGATGAGTCTGAGGAGCCTGAATCAAAGCTGGATGCGCTCGAGGAGGAACAGCATGGCGCGTGGGAGGAGCTGCTGTGCCTGCTGCTGCCGTTCCACTGTCCGATGTCGCTGCATCGGGCACTGGGCGGCGGATTCCCGCACCTCCAGCTCCTGGGCGTGAAAGGCCACACCATCATGGCGCTGGGACTGGAGCTGCTGACGTGGCGCGGCCTGCGCATGCCGCTGCCCAAGAACAAAGGGCTCGGCGGCCAAGGCTCGCTGCTCAAGGGCCTGGCCCAGGCTCCAGTCTGTCCTTGCCTACATGGGCTCAACCTCAGCGGCAACTGCTTTCAAGATCTGCCCGCCTCGCTGATGGAGCCGCCCGCCTCGCTGCTGGGGCCGCTCGCCTCGCTGCTGGGGCCGCTCACCTCGCTGCTGGAGCTTCTCGCGCTTCAGACCCTCAGCATGGTCCGTAACCATCTGCACAGCATCCCAGCGGAGATCAAGGTAATGTGTGGGAGTTTGGTAAAGAAATCCCACCAAAATTAGCAAATCTGCCTTCTCTGAATTAATTGGTGTGGGACAACAAGATCCAATGTGTGCCTCCTAGACTTTCATGGTTGAGTCCACTTAGATTCCTCAGTCTGTACAATAACTTGCTGTCCTCCCTCCCTCGAGAGAACTTTGATCTTATTCACCCAGTAGAGTTAACTTTTAAAAGGAAACCCATTGGTTGCTCCTTTTGTTAGAGATTTAACATGGCCCTCCAACTCTTGAAATTAGCTGTAAGGAGTAATTATTTCTTACACTCCGTATGATCCCTGGGGATCTTTTTAGATACTTGGGTTCAGCCAGCAACTGTCCAAATTCAAAGTGCGATGGAGTCTATTTTTAACTGTTGGGTCGGACAAACTAAGTTTGTGGAATTCTGTAGGAAGTAGCACCCATCCCCCCTCACCGCCCCCCCTTCTCAGCTCCTCCTTCCCCCTTTCCCCGCCCCTGCTCCCTCCCCATCTCCCCCGCCCTCCTTGTCACCCTCGCCCCGCCCCCGTCTCCTCCCCCATCTGTGTTCTTCAGGATGCTCCGCCCCCTGCAGCTGTGCCTCATACAGCTCCATGTCACACAGTGAGTCTGACTCAGAAGAAGCCAGTGTTGCTTCACACAGAATTCAGAAAGTTCTTGGTTGAGCAGTAGTGGGTATTGGAAAATATTAACACACTGGGCAGAAGTGACTTGAATATAAAATGGGTCTTAAAGTTAGAGAACTGAGGGTTTTCATCTTGAATGTCCTTGTAAGAGTTGTCTTGATGTGAAAGAAAGGTGTTGCTTTCTGTCCACAGATTCATCGGAAATGAGTCCAGTTTCATCTTCAGAGTCTTTGGGTAACTTACTGTGAATGGCAGTTCAAAATTCAGCTGACTGGTTACAATTTTTATGTAACTCTTTGCAGAAACACTAACAGAATGGTTCACTCTGAAGAACAGCCTTTGGATCAGCTGGAAGCCATGTCACCTGGAACAGCTGAGTTGAATAAAAAGGTCATCAAAGTTCTGTTACCAGGGTTGTCCTGGTTAATGCTGAACACTATATGTGGATAAAATGAGCCGTCTGCATGTGTTACCCCTCGACTGTTGAAAGCCTTTCTGACCAACTAAATGCACACTAAGGACTATAACTTTTAAATGGAAATTTTTAACCAGATCATTTTGTATCATTGTTACTAACTTTATATTATCTAGCAGTGATGTATTATACTGCCATAATCCTAGCAAGATTATGGAAACTTATTGTAAATACTATTTTAAAGCATCCTACAGCCTGACATGGTGCAAAACAATTGGAAAATTGACTTTAACCAACTAGGTGAAAATTTTATAGATAATACCTGAAGTTCTAACGTCCTGAAACCATGTACAATGGGCTGGCCTGGAACTCAGAGTTCCTCCTGGAAGATGGGAGATCTTCCAGGAAGCAATTCCAGACAGCCTCCCCCTCTCTAGTTGCTGATATTAGAGGTGTACACCACTATCTGCTTCCATGGCCATCTTAATTTCATTTTTGTTAAATGCAATGATCTCTTTTAAGCAAATGGCCTTTACACTTAATGAGAAGCTGAAGTCTTGATCTGTCTGTTTAACAAAGAACAGAATAATAGTTTTTTTGACCAAAACATCTAGATGACAAGTAGTCTGAGAATACCTGTTCTACACTGTTGGACTAAATGAGGAAAAGCTGGACATAGTTGTGTACACCTCTAGACCAACTCTTGAGAGGTAGTGGCAGAAGATCAGGACTTCAAAGTTTACCCAGGCTCCATAGAAAACTTTAGCCACATACATGAAAACTTGTCTCAATATGGAAGGGGGTGGGTTTTAGCCATCAAATGTGTCTCCTTTGTTCCCCTAGTTTATTAACCAAGATGCCCTGTCCAGTTAAAAGAAAATCTCAAACTATACAATGTGAGAGGGAAGCAGAGACAGTGTGTTCATCCTCAGTAGACTGGTCCACAGAGCTAGCATGACCATTGGACAATGAAGCATTAGAAAACAGTAAATATATTGTGTCCCTAAGGTGTGGGAAAATAGTACTGTAAATTATTGTCATTAGAAATCCATTTTATTAACTATTGGTAATGCAACTAAAAAATACTAAACATATAAGTTGAAATTAGAAAATATGTAACTCTCCCTGATGATCATTAACCAACCTGTAATAATAGGAAACCTAGTTGATAAGTGCCAAAGTATTTCCAGATTGCATTAAGGCATCAGGTGATATCCTGAAGAGTGCTTTATTAGGAGTCAAATATATGCTCAAAAGTATTAGCGTGTTAGAATTGTATTTAGCATTTTTATTTTAGTAGAATATAGTAGTAGGTTCTAGGGTAACTCAGGGTTTGTATGTGTGTTTGTGTTACGTCATGAAACACGAGAGTTTCATGACTGCAGTTGTGAACCGCTGCTATAGTGAGTCCCCTCACCTTTTCCTCAAAATAGTGTAGTAAGATTATTATTATTATTATTATTATTATTTCTTTTTTTAAATGTAGAAATGTTTTCCTGTGTATATAGAAGTGTTTTTTACTGTTAATATACTTGTATAATAGACAATATAAAGTCTTTGTTAATTTTGCCAAGTAAGCATCTGTTAACTGCAGATTGCAAGGTTGGGAAAAAGCAAAGTTGATTTGTAACTGCTTTGTAATTAGATAGATCATTTAGTTAGGCAACACTGAACATTTTCACAGAAAATGCTCAAATTCATGGGACTAAATACTCCTGGATTAAATACTTGTACTTTCTTGATTGATAGTCATCTTAAGAAATAGATTGAGTAGCCTTTTAGGAATTTCTTGTAAATAGCTGTTTAGATAGAGCATTTAACTGTATGTACACTTTCTAGCATCCAGAAAAGAAACATTGTTCTTCATACTTGTAAATACTTATAAAGCCAGGGATAGCTTTTAGCCTGTGCCATACCAATGGTGTTTTTTTCAACAAAGTGTTCATTGTAGCCCTTTATGTGCATAGTTAAAGTCTAGTAGCAGTATGCCAGGTCAGTGTGCAGCATTTTTTTTTTGGCCGGGGTGGGGGTGCTGGGGATAGGTAGGTATGGGGGTGGGGGATGGGGCTGGTGTAGGTAAAGCAAGCTACAGTCCCAGCCTGGCACAGGTAGCATGTAGGGATATCTACAATTTGCCTTTACATTAAAAAAATCTCATCATTAGCCTTTATCTTTTACAAAAGCTGTGATTGATTTCTATTTTTTTTCTTTTTCATATGTTTTAACTGATGATTACATATTAGCTTAGTGTAATAGGAAATGGCTGTCTAGAAGTGAGACGATCATATGAAGTCAGCAGACTGTTAAATGGTCGTCAGCCTCACTAGTTAAGATTTGCATGTTTATCTAGCTAGTGAGCCCTTAGAGTTTCAGAATTGGCAAGGTCTAATTTTCATAATATAGTTGTTTTCTGAGACAGGGCCCAGCTGTGTAGCCCAGGTTAGCCCTGAGCTTGCTATGTTGCTCAGTCTGGCTTGCTTATGGTAACTCTTGCCTCAGATTCCCAACTGCTGGTAATACCACATACCCTGCTCAGTATTTTACTTAAAAAAATTGCCAAAGGTGCCTGTTGGGCTAAAATTCTTGATATTTAAATTTTAATTGGCAATATTAAAAATAAACATGCATTGAAAATTGTACATTTTTGTGTTTTTAGAAGCTGCAAATCAAGTATTTAGTAGCCGTTTACATATAAAATGTGTTTATTCTCTTAAGTTTCCATGTGACTGCTTGTGGATACAATTTTATCAGCAAACATATGTGTAAGATTATTTAGCTGCATTTAGTTTTAAAGTACCTTTGCCTAAATGATTTGTCTTTCATCTAAAAGTAGATACTTCATTATAAGTATTGTTCTTTGTTTAGTTCAAAATATTGAGTTTTTAAGTTAGAGTAGGCATTCAACACTGAAGGTTCTGTGTAGGCTTTTAGGAACATGACCTATAGCACATAGTTCTATTCCAGTGCTTAAAAGGAAGTGTTTATTTAGCCTTCACTATTTGTACATTAGGCATATAAGGATAAGTAACATTAATTCAGTAGTGTGTGGTTTTGTATTTCCACAATAGTGAATCTTTTTTAATAGTATAGTAAGTAGTAATGTCCTTTGTGATCTGAAAGTGCCATTTAGCCCTGCGTGTGGGAAAGAAATTATATGATCCATTGTTGGCAAGAGCTGTGTGATCTGTATTTGACTTGAGGGAAAAGACCACTCCTGAGTGGTCCCTTTGCCCACAACAAGGCCCACCTGGGAGGGAATCAGAAGATCAGAGCTCCACAGAATCTAGGATGGAGCCCCACCACTACTACCCCACCTCCTAGTAAAACAGTGTATCTTTCATATGATATTTTATTTTAAGTATATATGCTACCACAGAGGATAAGAGAAGTTCCATCGTCTTATGCAAATATTGTCACTGAGGTCTAGCATGTTTCAGCAACAGTTTTCTTATAGGTTGAAAAGGGGGTAGTTTAATATGAATAAAAATCTCCATTTTATATATGTTTTTGCATGTGTTATCTCTATTTACTAAGGATTGAATTACGCATTCTGCTAACTCACAAAGTTGAACATTTAGAAGGTGGTTTTGATAGGTGTTGCTAGGCTTTTCCTTACTTAATATTAGTCAGCCTCAATATTTGGAATAATATTTAGTCTCATGTTTGTAGTAATCTAGTGGCTCCATGAAGGCTATTTACATGCAGAGAACTCTGCATTCATCAAAATATTCTTGATTCTTTTGGCCATAAATAAATTGAGTAAACTCTTAAATAATCTCTAGCTGTGGGAGTCTTAGATGAGCTGGCATTGCTGTTCACTGTCATTGGAGCCTCAACTAGGTTGGTTGGTTTTACCTGGTGGGATAGTTAAGGTTCACTGTGCACAGTTTACATGGTCAGCACAGCTGTTCTGAGAAACAGTGTTAACCAGCTAGTTACTTTCTAACCGTCATACACAATACTCAACAAGTCCATACTTGTGTTGAGGTGTGTCACACTCCACTCTGTGTGTGTGTGTGATAAGCAAAAATAAATAAATAAATAAATAAATAAATAAATAAATAAAAGTGGAGAAGGCTTTTTAAACAAAAAAGTTTACCTTTCTAAAGGCAGGAGTTTCAAAAACAAAAGATACTGAAAAATGTTACCTTTCACTTTGGTCAAATTATGACCTATGCTCTAACATCTTAATTTTCAGTACTTAAAGTCTGTGTAATAGAAATATCTGTTTAAGTATATATATAACTAAAATTAACTCAGAAATCTTCATCAGTGGAGTTTGTTTTCTGGAAAAAAATATAACCCTATTGTATCAACTTTTATTTTCCTTTATTATGGTTCATATTCTGAAAAGAATGCTTAAGCTATTTTAAATTCTCTTGCAACTTCCCCCAAAGGATATTTTAAAATGTGATCTTACATTAACTTTATATACTTTCTTCATAAATTTTGCCTTAAACATTGTGCCTTGTTTTAGTAAATTGTTTTAATAGAATCCTATTTTGGCATTTGTAACAACATTTTATTCTAATTAGAAATTTACTTTTAAAAATACTTACAATGCCTGTATTTGGTATATCATTGCTTTTCTGTTTATTGAATTTGTTAAATACAAAAATCTGAACATTAAGCATGTTTTAGCATGTATTGTATGTGCTAGATAAAAGAGAAAATAAAGTTACAGTGTGTTCCTCTAAAATAAAAAGAGAGAATATATTCTATAAAAAGCTGTGTTTAACAAAAGAACCTGAAATGTGAATGTGGACCTGTAAAAACAAAATCAAAATAAACCAAACAACAACAAAAAGGAAGTAAGCAGCCATGTGACTCTCAGCTGTTTTTACTAACATTACAGTATATGTGTCATTTGAATTATCAGACATCTTCAATTGACAATTTGGAATAAAACAATTGTAAAATGTTTTTGCCCTAATTAACTCTTTGGTTATAATTGTATTTTCTTTTATACTAAATAAAAAGCATGTCTCCAAAAATATTTTTGGTTGTTTCAGATTCTTTTATTATTATCAGAATTTAAGGCTCTATTTGTTACATTCAAGTCTGGTTTATATTATAGTAGATATGGTAGAAAATTAAGGTTATAAAGGAATATTTATATTAACAATAGCTGACTTATCTTTGCTAAATGTTTATCACCAGACTTCTAAAATTTTGATAAGTAAAAATGTGGTCGATAAATAAGGTATAGTTTATAAATTCTTAAGTTTAACTTAGGTTCACGGGAGTTATTGTCAGTGTGTAACTGATGAAAGGAATGAGCTTGATTTCTCCTCCTATATAAGTTTTCACTGTTATGCCTAAATAAATAACAAGAAACACGAATAGTTTGTTTATTTTAGATATATTTAATAGATAAATGGTCCACAGATTCTTCTGATATCTGCTGAATATTAAATTTAAAATATTTAATAAATAAGCTTCTTGTGATAAAGAGAAGTACTAGCTCCTGGCCTCACACCTAATATCTCTAAAGAAGATGAAGCCCAGCAGTACTCCACCTGCAGCTTGCTTGAAATATGGCAGAACTGACCATTGCCATGCTGAAGCCAGAACACTGTTCAAACATTGGAAATGAGGGTAATGAGTTCATTCCCATACTTCATTAATACAAGGTCTGCTCCTTCAAGTTTCAACTTCACAGGAAAATCTGTTGAATCTTATGGTTCTGAAACTTGCATGGAGGAAGATAATTGCCACTTATTGACTGCCATTTTCTTACATTCAGGAGCTGCTTTGGATGCAGTTCATGCTTGCTTCAGCCCCAGGGTTGCATATGTTTTATCTATCAGTGCTCTTCCTATGGAAAGAACAGACATCAGGGCTCACTTTTCTAGAGCTACTACTATGTCTAGACTCAGCTTTCCTTGCAACCAGACTCTACAATGACATAAACTCACAAAACAGGCCCAATATATCATTTTATTCTTACTTTATTTAAAGGAGCTGGCATTATAAATGACTACGCTCAGTATTTACAACGTGTGTCTCATGGAAAATGATCGGATAGAAAAAAAGTATGAACTTTATGTAAAGTCTGTGGATATGAAAGTTTAAGTGGTAAGGGTATGAAAACAAATAAATTTAGGTTATATTATTCTAATATGTCTCAGGGTGAGTTAATACTTTTTAAAGGTATAAATGTTAGTACTGAGAGTATCCAATAAAATTTAAAAAGAAAGTGACCTAAAATATACAAAATATAAAAATTATCGTTCAGAGTTCTTTTACTTGTTAAATTAAGACTCCAAAAGCTCAGAATGTTAGGAATGGCGTTATGATAAGATATTAATCTAGGTCTGGTAAAGTACTTCTAATATTATCATTGTCTCGAGTTTAAACGTTAAACTTTTGTTTTTTCTCAATATAGATTAAAAGCACATTTAAAATATGCCAGTGCTTTTATAACTCAAATAATTTTGGGCTCAACTGCTTTTAGTATGTCTCAAATGTGTGAGTCTATTGGAATTTCTAGAGTGCAGATTTCTGGACAGATTACAAGTGGTAATGCTAGCATATCCAAAAGTTACATCACTTTTTAAAATAAAAAGTTATTGTAAGCTTCAGAGACTACTTGAATCCACCTCTAATGGGACTCCTGATAAGTACTTTTGACTAAGAGTCCATTTTATCAGGGTGGCTATTGTTTATTCCTAGGGGAAATATCTGCACCTATACCCACTCTCCCTTCTCTTAGGACTGCACTCACCCAACACACATGACCATGGGCCTAAAGGTTTCAAATGTACACCTGAGAAAATAATTCCTCCTCAACTCCTTTTTGTTATCTTCTGTGTTTAGTACACACACACACACACACACACACACACACACACAACGTTGCAGCAACATTTCAGCTCCAGATGTTAGCTTAAAACCTTGATCCCAGAGTGCTTCGAAGTTGCAAGACCCAGGCATTCTAGTCCTGACTTACAGAAGCTGCCTACTTTTCCTCACACCAGATTGTTTTGAAATTTTTGTTTTTTGTAAAAACCCAATTAAGTTATTTGAACAAATGTTTGTTTTAATCACAGTATAGAATCTGGGGCTGCTGCAGGTTGTCAAAAGCAGATGATTTGCTCTGTGTCCTCTGAGGAAAGCATGACCTTTGCCATGGGCAAATCATTTATTTTTTAGAACACTTAAGAAGGTATAGTTGTGAGAGCCCTCATCTGCCCTATAGCTGCTGCTCCCCCTTTTTCCTGTCCCCAGTGCTGTTGGCTTGTTCTGCTGCTGTGTTTATTAATACTGTTTTCATTGACTGTAAGATATCTTAAAAACAAAGGTGGTATTTGCCTCAGTGAACTACATCCCTACTCAGCAGGAAGTACCCCCTCCTCCTCTAACGTTCTGTCTCTCTTAATTAGTGTTAGGTTGTTAGGGAGGGAAAGTGTTAGGAGGGAGGTAAAGATAGAAGAAAACAATAAAACAGATTTTAAACAAAAAATAACCCTGCCTCCATCAGATTAGCCTTTGGAGTCTGAATAGAGAATAAAAGAACCTGCTTTACCTGAACTTAGCCAGCTTCCCAGCTTTCTTGACCCTGTAAGTCAGTCTGAAATAATCTAAAGTGCATCCCTAATCCATTGAAGTGTCACCAGGCATCTCTTTAATCTTCTCATTTGTTTTAGAAAGCAAAAGTGAGGAATACTAGAAAATCTCCACATTCCAGAAACCACCCACCCTCATCACAGAGATCCAGCAGCTGTAGCATCACAAGCCACCAAAATGCAACACATTTACATTGTCACCATTAGTTCCATAGCCTTCTAAAGCCAATGTGTCCTACACTTCTTTCTTGTTTTCTATCACATATCCGAGGCACCACGTCCTAGGACAATCACTGCTTCTTGCAAAATCTGTTAGATGTCATGCTCCAACTCAATATATCATATACCCCTTATCTTACCCATCAGTCCAAAGTTCTTTTCTTGGAACTAACAGGCAATTTGGCTTCACACACTTGCACACTGTCAAACATGCCAAGTACATCCTGGTCTTGCTACCATCCCTATATTGGTTATCCTATCTAAATATTATCTCTTTGGTTGCTTTCTCTTTAAACAGACAAAAGATGATTGTAAAAAAAAAAATGGCCAGACAGACATGGGGGCTGCCCATATTGGTCTAGCCAGATACAAGGATCACAGACCAATCACTTCTATATACGGACTCCCAGGTGGGAGACAGAACTTGTTGGTAACACAACCATAAAAATCAAGCCGCATTCCCAAGAAGTACTATCCACATTCAGAGAAAATATGTCTCAACATGGAAAGAATGTTTACCAAGTGGAACCTGATGGTGAATGTCAGGTATCCCCAACATTGACAGTGCCCCCAACAGCAGGAAATAGCCTAAGAGACAAAGCACCCCTATTCTTTTTTCACCATAGACACTTCCCTCTGCCCCTGTTTTATTCTCCTTCTCTTTATGGTAAGAAAAAGGGAGGTGTGTTAGTATCAGGAACCACATTTTTCTCCATCAGCACTGTCAACCACAGGTGACAGGGACATGTGCATCTGTTGCCATGGCAAATGCCACAATTTTCAGAATACATTGCTACAGCTTCTACCTTCACCTGGGAGCCGTTATTTCACAGTTTAAATCCTCCTGTACCCCTCCCTTCTTTTCTCCTCTTTCAATCTTCCCCTTCTTCTCTCTGTCCTGCCAAATAAACCTCTTCCATGTGGAAACATATTGGCCTGGGGTGGAGTGTCTAGATTCAAACTACTACCTATTTTATTCCCAACAGTTAAAACAGGGATTTCTATCTGGAGTAACCCCAAGTTGACTGAGATTTTTGTCTTGTTTTTTTTTTTTTTGGGTGGGTTGTGTTTGTGTGTGTGTGTGTGTGTGTGTGTGTGTGTGTGTTTGTATGTGTGTGTGTGTGTGTGTGTGTGTGTGTGTGTGCGTGTGAAGGAAGTTCAGTGGGAAAAGAGGTTCACCCTGGCATACCTCTGTAGTTAATGTTCTAATAGTAGACAAATCATGGAGCTCAAGGTTGACACACAGTCGATGTGTGGTTAGATCAAGAATATGAGAAAAAAAATATGGAGAGGTAGACTGGGAGAGGCTTTCTGGGAAAGGGATAAGGATTTCAGCACATGTAGAGAAAAGTGTCTTATTATCTAGACACGCCCAGACAGGGAGGGCAGGCTCTGGGATCTTGGGGGACACTGAGCAGTTGAGGAGGGTTGGATGGTAAAAGACGTTTGAAGAAGAGCATCTGGACTCCAGAATTAAACTCTGGAATTTGGAGCTAAATATGGTGGGTGTCAGAAGGCTATGTGGTCAAGCAATCTATACACAATAGGGCAAGATAGATAAGTTAATTAAACTAGGAGAGGCTGATCTATTTGGAGAGGGGCTCATGTGTACTTCTCCAGGCTTCAAATAAGCAGAAGATGTAATATGCGATGTAAATTAAAAAAAAAAAAAAAAAACCTAAAAAATAGCTACTTTGTTGGTTAAAAAAAAAAAGCACAGAGGTTTATTGCAAACTGCTCAGCCTACTCTAGGGAAATCAGAAAGAAGAAAAGGGCATGAACAATGTGGGATTTAAAAACAAGTTATTAGAGATAGAACCTGTAAAAGTGACTGAAGGCTTTTCAGTGTATAACTAATACTTGCAAATAGTGAATGAAGGAGCTGTGAAGCTATCATAGACCTTGATATGCTAATAAGCACCACAGGCCAATGCTAATGAATGAGCCCTCCCCTTCCTCCTCCTCCTCTTCCTCTTTTTTTTTTCTCCTTGTCCTTCTGCTCCTCTAATTCCTCCTCCTTCTTCTTCTCCGTCTTCTTCTTTTATTTATTATAAATTCTCCTCTCATGACCTTGTGACAGGACTTAATCAACCAGACCAATAAATCAAGGACCAGCAAGACTGCAGCCCTACCCAGTCAAGGCCCAAGGTACACTCTCCCAAATGCTGTAGTTTATGAGAAGTATGGCCAGCTATCACACTCTCATAATCCTTAGGCCACCTTTTTAGACTGACATAATTTGCAAGGTATAATATAGCATGTATACATTTAATCTGTTAGGATCAATTTTTCTTCCACTTATTAGTGTTGGATAAAATTACATGAGTCTGAGGCATTTAGTAAATTAGGTGTGAAATTGAAAGTCACACTCTGTGCTTTTGATACAATTAGAAAACGAAATGGCAAAGCCATTACATTGCCAAGAGCTTTCCCACAAAGCACCCCATTATTGAATGTGGCTCAGGCCGCTTGCATGCTCTTCATACAACTTTTACATCTTTGACAACTTCCCCATAAACCACTTCTATGCTAATTTATACAGTTTTGCTTGTCAAGATGTGAGAAGCAATTATCCTAGTGTAGAGGATGTGCTTTCAAATGGGTACCTGTAGTGCCTAGAAAAGTCTATATAAGTTTTAATTAGAAATTATAGACTCATCATAGTAAAGATCTCTCCTTGTGAAAGATCCACCTATTTAGTATACTAGTTCTAAATATTGAATTCATGAAACTTTTGTACCAGTCTGTCTAGTATCATGTAATAGTAAGCTGGATGTTATGCAGCTCATGTTTTAAAAACGGAACTGCAGTGAAGAAATACCGTTAGACATTTGTCCATATGATGAACGTACTTATTTCACACATATAATGGTCGTCCTGGATCTGTTCTATTAATATCTTGTCAGTATTTTCATTCTCCAACTGTATCACAAGCACAGACTTTGATTTTCAATATTGTTCCCTAGAAAACTCAGAACCAACTCAAGTATTTCAGTTTGATACTTATTTGAAAATAAATGTTTTCCTCTGTTTGTCATTTGCTTATATTCATATAATGTATTTTCCCTATACAGATCCACATGACATGATGGCCTTAGACCTACCAACACACTTCCAAGTGGACAAATACACTGTTCTACAAATAGTTTCTTAATCTACTTGACAGGCATCAATAGAGGAGATGTTTTTATCATATTGGTTCCACTGGGCAGGATCTTCATGTCCCTATTGCACATGAGGTTTGACATTTATGTGGAAATCCTTTGGACATGCCAAAATACTTCTAATTGCTGATATGCGGAAGTCTATCAGAAGATGATGCCAGGTACACTTCTTAGATCATACAGCATTTGTCACAAGGTGAGTATTGCATGTATATTTTTCAGTTTCTTTGATTCTGAAACTCTCAAATGAGGAAGTCTGTCCCATTTCCAAAAATCAAAACAAAACAAAACAAAACAAAAACCTAGTCTTTTAGAAATGATTTGTTTCTTAGTTGAAACTTTTTTTATTTTGTTTTATTTAGAGCTTCAGTTGTCTAATACTATACTTGCCTCAGAGACCTAATCATAAATGAAATTTATATCTACATGACACCTTCCTGATTTGAATTGCTTTATGCCAAGTAAGGACAAATGGGGCATCTCTTGCCTTTTCTAGGTCCACTTTGAATTTAAATAATTAAAACAAACAACAATACCTAAAAAAGAACTATCAGCTCAATTGTTCTTCTTTTATCCAACTTATCCAATATGTTAGAGGTCAATGTCAAAAATGTAAGCATAGCAACTTTTTTTTTTTTCACACAATTCCAAATTTATCCCAACAGTATCTCTCAGGTCAATCTCCTTGTGTACAAACAGAACTTCATTACACACAGAAGTAGCTCTCTTGACCTTCTAGCTATTCAATAATATTTTTTTTGATGTGTAACATCTAATGTATAGGCCAAACAGTATCCAGTACATCAGGGATGTTAATGAATCCCACATGGAAAAGGGTTTCTGTCCTGTGATATATGGATTTTCCTTACTAGTCACCTTGATATATGGCCATCCACAATTTCCTCAAATAAGTGATATATCTCAATGGCCATGAAATGACCTTGCCCCAAAACACTGTTCACACCTAAATATAAGAGTAGAAAAACAAGTATGTAAAATTTTCCTCAATTAAATTCACCCCCATATCTACTATTTCTTCATTTGCTCATAGAATTTGCAATATCAAGACTTCATCAATTATCTCATTATAATCCTTCTTAGTTTTGTCACAAACTGCCATGCACCAACACTGCACTATTTGTATCAAGGTTGAAAGATGTAAATAACAATCTAAATCTCCCCTAGTAAGTACATAAATAACTACTTAAAACTCCCCCATTAGGTACCAAATCAATAAAAAATACCTAAAATATTTGTTCCCAGGCAGGGAAAATGAGACTCATAGACACATTTGCAAATTATAGGTGATGGCCTACTTTTTCGGGTGCAATAGTTTCAACACAAATGATACACAAGGAAGTCTATTTCCAAATAGAAATGAAGGATTACACACTCCCTGTATGGGAGTACCCAAGAACCGTAATATAAGGAATTCTGATTGTCTAGACCAGCCTGAGCTTATTTCTATGGAAGGTAAAAAGATTAGACCTTAAACACGGCTAAAAATAAAATAAAATAAAGGTTTTTCATTATCAGTGAGGAACAGATGACCATAAGTCTAGAATTCTACTAAGTAAAATTTGGGATGAATGTCAGAAAAATCTCCTGAGGTCTTAATTTTTTTTTCTTTTTGTTTTACTTAGAAATGTCTAACATGACTTTGCCATTATCGGACCTAGAAATATTTTTTAGAAATACTAATTGTCCGCAGAGTGGGTTTTACACATTCCCCATGTCTCTGCCAATATTCTTCATTTTACATCAGATAGAGGCCTAATATCTAAGGTATACAAAGAACTCAAAATGCTAGACACCAGAGAATCAAATAACCCTATTATAAATGGGGTACAGAGCTAAACAAAACGTTCTCAGTTGAGGAATATCGAATGGCTGAGAAATATCTGAGGAAGTGCTCGGACATACTTAGCCATCAGGGAAAAATGCAAATCAAAACAACCCTGAGATTCCACCTCACACCAGTCAGATTGTTCAAGATCCAAAACTCAGATGACTACAGATGCTGGCTAGGTTGCCGAGAAAGAGGAACCCTTCTCCACTCTTGGTGGGGTTGCAAACTAATACAACCACTCTGGAAATCAGTCTGGCAATACCTCAGAAAATTGGCCATAATACTACCTGACAACCCAGCTATTCCACTTCTGGGCATATACCCCAGAGACACCTTAGTACACAACAAAGATATATGCACCACAATGTTCATAGCAGCTCTATTTATAATAGCCACAAGCTGGAAAGAACCCAGATGTCCTTCAGAAGATGAATGGATACAAAAATTGTGGTACATTTACACAATGGAATACTACTCAGTCACCAGAAACAATGACTTAACCAAATTCTTAAGAAAATGACTGCATCTAGAGAATATCATTCTGAGTGAGATAACCCAGTCACAAAACAACAGACATAATATGCAGTCACTGATAATGGGATGCTAAACCCAGAGGCTCGCACTGCCCCAGAAACAACTCACAGACTGTATGAAGTCCAAGAAATAAAGAAAAGAAAACAAAACAAACCAAAAAAAAATCTTTATACAACAAGATAACTTTGACAATTTCCATGTTACATGTTGTTTTACATGTACTTTATGCTCATTGTAACTATTAAGTTTTCAATGCATACTATCAAATCTTTAAAAATATCAAGTACTGACTAAAAATATATTCATACAGTTTTATGTAAAATTATTTTAAAATGAAAAAAAGTACTGACAAAAATGTATTGTATAATTTTATGCAAAAAATGCTTAAAATCTATACATTTATCTTTGTTTTGTCAAATACTTTTTTTAAAAAGTAAATCATATCTTCTTTACGTCACTATTATCCCCTCTTCACTCTTTCTATATTTATCCAACATACACTTATTAATGGCAGGTTTTGATATCAGTGAAAAAGTCTCTGTGAAATGCAATCATTTTGCTTTGACAATCATTACTAATGCAGTACCAGCAATTCTGCTTGCACTAGCACAGTTCTCTCGACTTTATGTCAATTGATCATTAGTTTTTTATCTTTTTTTCCTGTCAGATGTTCCATAAGAAGAAATACTTGGACAGAATAAAATTATAGATGATACAGGATAGCGCTTCATTATATGTGATATGCAGAATGGAAAAACTTTTGTGATTGCCTTAAGCAATTCAGAGGTTGTTCAACTACACATATGCACATTATATAGAAATAATTAGTGTGAACAGAAAGCAGATGCAGAGATAGTGATCTATCCAAGGGAGATAAATTTTAAAATAATGACAATAAAATTTGGTGAGTAAATTTCTTTCAAACGAAGCACAAAATACTAATTTTATAGCATGGAGAGCCAATTGTTTTTTCTAATACTCTCATTACTTGCATGACATCATATAAAAGGGTGGACAGACAAAAAACAGAGAAAAAATTATAAAACACTAATATTTGCCAAAGGGCAATGATGATTTATCCATGATTGTATAACATAGATTGTAAAAGATGGATCTTTCCGACCCTTGTTGGACTAGACTAATAAAAAATAAGACTGTCTATGTTTTGTTTTCTTTATTCTGAGAGTACCCTAGGCAACAATTATGATGATAATGTGTAACATTCCTAAAACTCAAAGAGATGGTAGTGTCAGCTGGCCAGGTAAGAACTCTCTCTGCCTTTGCAATTTTTTGAGCTCTGAGGGGGAAATTATCCTGATAATTGAGTGTCAAAGCATAAAAGAATGTCACAGCACACATTAAAGCTGACAAGAGATTTATTGGAAGGAAAAGTGCTTGTTGTACCTAGCTGGTCTTGAACCAGCATAGATTTGAGCAGAAAACTGGAATTACAAAAGTTTTCTTCGGGACAGAACTTTCTGGAAATTCTTAGAATGGAAATTATTGGATTTTCAAATCTAGAGCTTAGGTTACCCCCCCCCCTTGGGAGTGCTGTGGTAAGATGTGACTGTCAGCAAAGGTAGAGTTTTGTGCTGGTAGAACATTTTGTTTGGAGTTCATTAAAGACAAAGGCTGGACACATGTATGTCCCGAACTATGTACAATACTTCTGTTTATTTTAATAATCAATAAGGAGTGGGAAGGTGATGATTGCTATTACCTAACTACTTCCTGCTAAATTTTTCACCTCTGACAGCTCTTGTGTCAAGCCTCTAGATTTATTTAGAGGGAAAAACCAACAGTTCGGTTTCCTGTGCTCAATCTTGAAAAATCAAAAAAAAAAAATAAATAAATAAATAAATAGAAGAGAAGACAGGGTTTATAGTAAGACTGTTGCGGGTTGAGCTTTCCGGAAATTTCCAGTGTCTCAAGTTCAGAGCTTTTTCTTTTTACACAGCAGGGCAGCGGCTGAATCCAACTGATTGTGCATCTAGAGTGTTCTGTGTATGGAAACTGTGTGTCGGAGGTCATGAGTGGCAGGACCCCAGCCCGTTATATGCCTCTAAATGCACAGAGCTACAGCTATTTTTCACTATAGTCTCTCCAAGGGAAAGGAACTAGCAGAATATCCCAGTTCTCTTTCAGAAATTTGTTCGGAAAGGGAACCATGCGCTTGGAAGATGAAGCAAGACTCCAAGATTCACAAAAATCATTCATTTACCAGAGTGTGGGATCTTACTCCAGTAGCCCCACAACTGTCTTTGGGAGATGCAGCCTGGGTGACTTTAACTGCTGTGTTGGGCATTGCTCAGTAAGACAGGCTTGGAAGGCAGAGAACAAAGCCCAGCTGGTTCTGAGAATAAATCTCAGCTAAGCAGTGGAACTCCAGGCAGGGTTGTAAAAACAATGTTCAGCTGGGTACTAAGATTAAAGCCCAGTGGCTCAGCAGGATATGTGAACTTCAGCCTGAGTCTCGGGGACTGCTTAATCCTGGCTGCCACTGGTAAGCTAAACAGAGCCAGTTACAAACCCTGGTGCAGGGGTAAGGGGAATTGAGAAATTATCTTTTCAGTGGTAACAGCTCTTTCAGAACAAAGGAACTCAGGCAGAGGAAAGATTTCTACACCATTCTTTTCTTTCCCTGCTCAGCTTCCATTTAAGTACAGTTTTTGAAATGGTTCCTGGTCTCACAAGCAGATTCCTGTTGATTTGTCCTCAGTGCTTGGGGGAACATTGTTTAGAAATATTTGGAAAGTCCGGATTCTGCCTAGGGATTAGGTTGCAGACACGTCAACGTGCAGGGCAGGGACTTGTGGCGTGGCAGATCTGGCTGGAATCTACATCACATCTTCCTGCGGAGGCGGGACTCTAGACGTGGCCAATGCCTATAGGGGCTGCCAAGGTGGCAGCTAGAAGGCAGGAAGGATCTCTGAATTCCTGAGTTCAGAAAGCAACTTCCGTTTAATATTTGCATTCAGAGCTTCAACCAATCTCCATCGGGTATCAGAGGTCCAAACACAGCCTATCAGTCCCATACCAGAGAGTGAGTGATTTATAATTTTATTGTGTAAACGCAAGATTTCAGTACTCACAGCACTAAGTTGAATTAGCATTTACATACGTTTTTAAAGTAGGTTTCAATGCATGCTATCATACTTCTAAAAGAATTAAGTACTAAAAATATTCATATAGTTTATGCCAAAATGCCTTTAAAAATCTGTATATGTATTTTTTAAGAAAATAAAGTTTTAAGAGAAAGAAAAAGTAGGTTATCTTTAGCAAGCTATTTTTGGCATTGTATTAATCATTCAATTTAAATACATTCATGATGAAATCTCTGTTTGCATATATAATTTTAACAGGACAAATTCCAATAATTTAGGCATACCAACAATTACATTTTAAAAACTATTCTATGTTCCAAAATATACTTTAAATGTTCTGATTAATTTCGTAGAAGATTAGTACTGTGTGTAAGTCCCAAACTCAAAATGTTATATAGAGTTTAGAAATCTACTCCACCAAAGCACAGCTAATTTATCCTTGGGTCTATGGTCAAAAAATTTAAAATTCATAAGGATATCCATTATAATCAACATTGAAAAACCACCCTGAAATTACAATTGAATTGAGAGCTTCATATATAATGTCTTTATTTGAAATAATTTTAATTATGATATTCTCTATTGTTATAGGTTTCAATATTTACATTAATGGAGTAAAATTTTACTCCTCAAAACCTCAAATTAAGCCATGTGTAGTTGTACCTGTCTTTTAAATCTTAGTATATTGGAGATTCAAATCATGTGGATCCCTGTGATTTAGAAACCAGCTGAAACTACATATGAGGTGCTTCATCCTAGGCAGTATAGTAATTCTTTTCTTTCTTTTTTTATTTTTTATTTTTATTTTTAAACGACTTTATTTTACAAAACAAAGATAAATGTACAGATTTTAAACATTTTTGCTTAAAATTATACATTTTTGTCAGTACTGTTTTTTCAGACATTGAAATAATTTTTACATAAAACCATGTGAATATATTTTTTTAGTCAGTACTTGATTTTTTTCAAGGCCTTGACAGTGTGCATTGAAAACCTAATAGTTACAATAAGCGTAAAGTACATGCAAAACAAAACACAACATGGAAATAATCAAAATCTTCTTGTTTTGTAAATATATGTATATTTTTTTTGTTTTCTTTATTTCTTGGACTTCATACAGTCTGTGAGTTGTTTCTGGGGGACTGCAAGCCTCTGGGGTTAGCATCCCACTATCAGTTACTGCATATTATGTCTGTTCTTTTGTTACTGGGTTATCTCACTCAGGATGATATTCTCTAGATGCAGCCATTTTCTTAAGTATTTGGTTAAGTCATTGTTTCTGGTGGCTGAGTAGTATACCATTGTGTATATGTACCACAATTTTTGTATCCATTCATCTTCTGAAGGACATCTGGGTTCCTTCCAGCTTCTGGCTATTATAAATAGAGCCGCTATGATCATTGTGGTGCACATATCTTTGTTGTGTATTAAAGTGTCTCTGGGGTATATGCCCAGAAGTGGAATAGCTGTGTCTTCAGGTAGTACTATATCCAGTTTTCTGAGGTATCGCCAGACAGATTTCCAGAGTGGTTGTATTAGCTTGCAACCCCACGAACAGTGGAGAAGTGTTCCTCTTTCTCCGCAGCCTCGCCAGCATCTGCTGTCATCTGAGTTTTGGATCTTGGCCAATCTGACTGGTGTGAGGTGGAATCTCAGGGTTGTTTTGATTTGCATTTTCCTGATGGCTAAGGATGTTGAGCACTTCCTGAGGTGTTTCTCGGCCATTTGGTGTTTCTCAACTGAAAATGTTTTGTTTAGCTCTGTACCCCATTTTTTAATAGGGTTATTTGATTCTCTGGTGTCTAGCTTTTTGAGTTCCTTGTACACCTTGGATATTAGGCCTCTATCTGATGTGGTGTTGGTAAAGATCTTATCCCATTCTGTTGGTTGCCGTTTTGTTTTCTTGACGATGTCTTTAGCCTTACAGAAACTTTGCAATCTCATTAAGTCCCATTTGTTAAACTTTGACCTTAGAGCTTGAGCCATTGGTGTTTTGTTCAGGAAATTTTCTCCTGTACCTATGTGTTCTAAGGTTTTCCCTACTTTCTTATCTAATAGTTTCAGTGTATCTGGTTTAATGTGGAGATCTTTGATCCACTTACATAGTAATTCTTTTCTTAAAAAACCCCTAATTACATATAATATGTGTGGAAGTATATATGTATGTACTTGTTCATGTTTACATGCATAAGCGATGAGAACACAGACAGTTATGTTAATGGAAAGAGGTCAAGATTACATGTCATATTTCATTCACTTTCCCCCATATATTTTGAAACTACCATTAAACTCAGATCACTAAACTTAAGTCCGTAAATATAATAGACTAGCTAGCCATCGCTGGAATTATAAATAGACAATATCCTCTGAAATTTTTGCTTGTTCAAACATATGAAGCATAAAAGAACCGAAAGTTAAGTCCTTCTGTTCAAATGATACATATTATTGACTAAGTCAACTCTACAGATTTTGGAATTTAAATAAGTTAAAATAAAATAAATTACAATAAAAAGATGATAAGTATTGAGGAACTGTTCATGGGGAATTATATATATATGTATATATATATATATGTATGTGTGTGGAAACAACCACCATAATTATATAAAATGTAAACCTATTGTAAATGTAGGAAAAGAGTGTCATACCTTCATAAATAAATTTTGAGTACACATTTCTACAAGGAATATATATACATATATATATGTATATGTGTATACATATATATATATATGTGTATATATATATATATTCTTACTGGAAAATATCTTGCAAGTTAGTCTTTAAAATAATAAATGGTTATATATGTAGGCACAGAAATAATGAACAAAAAATATTCCAATTTGCACAATTAAATAACGTTGAAATATAAATTATAAGCTGTACTATATGGTTAGTACAGTGCCTACTAAAGAGCTCGTATTTCTTTTATAGTGTTGTCTTAGAGAGTTAGGGAATGGGGAGGATACTTAAGACTAGAACACTTAGCTTTCATACAACCCAGTGGGGATGTGGTTCACTGAGCACCTGTGTGTCTCCACATGTTCTATGCTGCCTCAGTTTGCTTCATGCATTTCCCATACATTATACATACAGGTATTAATAACACTGAATGTAATAAGTACTACAAGTGTGGTAGTCAGAGAATAATAAGATCAATTTTACCAACAATAGAAAATGATGAGCTCACTGTTACTAAGTGTAGACATCCGAAACCATAAAACAACTGATTTTAAAAGCGCAC
Organism: Micromys minutus; assembly: GCF_963924665.1. Lineage (NCBI taxonomy): Eukaryota > Metazoa > Chordata > Mammalia > Rodentia > Muridae > Micromys > Micromys minutus. Next base: position 62,791,226 of record NC_137972.1, read on the forward strand.
AAATGAGATAAAAATGCCATCTTATGTATATGAAATTCAAACCTGTAATAAATGTAAAAAAGTCTCTTCCCTACATGAATAAATCTTTGAGTACATATTTCTCCAAAGAAATTCTATGAGGGTACAAATAGAAAAAAAATCAACATATTAAGTCATATGAAAGTACAAAATTACACTGTCTAACATACACTAACTGACGCCAAGAGCCATAATATTAAGTAGATACGAAACAGTTTGAGATAATTTTCAAATGAGCAATAGATCAAAGATGGTAGAATTAGCAAAGTAACTTACTCTATGTAGTGTATGTGGTATTTAAAGGGCTTTGAATACTTTCTGATAGCTTTCATTTATTTTATTAAAAATTCATGTTTGAATATGATATTTTTCTACATCCCTACATCAACATTTCCTATAAACGTACACACATATATTCATTATTTCTTTTCTTCTTCTAGCAATTCTCCATCTTCCTTGTTCTCCTTCTCTTACTGCTCCTCCTTGGTTACCTTTCTCCTCTTCCACTAATGCTGCTCCTGCTGCCGATGGTGCTCCTTTGCTTGTGCTTCTGCTGTTGCTGTCGCTGTTATATTTTTAATGAGAAATATAGTTAATAGGAAGACCAGATCTTAAAACCTCAAATATGTAATTATGCAACCATCAGTTGTTCCTTTGTTCAGGTTCCATTGGGAGATCTATGAAGAATTTTTCTAGAAACTCTGATGGTTATGTGTCCATTTAGGACCACATATTAGTTTAAACGTTTGACTGCATGGTATATTCACCAGAAAGCAATATATTTTTATAAAATGTAACAATGATATCAAAAATATTGAATCTCAACATATAATCAACCAGTATATAAGACCAATATTTAATTTTTACTTAAAAACAATATGTCCCTATATTGACATGCAAAATGATATGTGGTTATTAGACAGGGGGCACAGAAAATTTTCTATGATTTCAAAATTGATTCAAAATAACAAGTAGTCATATTTTTTTCTCTCTTATACATCTGTCTATCTATTTATTATTCATATTTTTTCCTTCAATCTCTATCTCTGTCTCTTTCTGTGTCTATCTCTGTCTCTATTTCTATCTCATCTATTATCTATTTTTATCCTGACTGTGGCTAGTGGATTCTGAGATTAACAAGTCCTCAAAGCCATGATTTTATGGGTTACCCAAAACATGGCGTCTTCACCTTTCTCCTCCTCACCCAGAGCTTGCTTCTGCCGCTTTCAGATAACTACTTTTTCTTTTATGACCCCAAGCCTGAAAAAAAAAAAAAAAAAAAAAAAAAAAAAAAAAAAAAAAAAAACTCAGGTAGGTCTCTACTGGCCAGTTTGACTCTTGGAATATTTACAAGTCATATATGTGCATGTGGACATAATTCTGGGATAACCATGCTTTGGAGCCCACAATTACCATTAACACACAAGAAACATTATGTCAACCCACTATATCTTTCCAGCTTTTTCTAATCTTGGTCCACTTTTATAACTGTCCTCCTAGATATGAGAATCGACTTTAAACGCCTGCTTTTCTTGACTCTCACCTTTTCTAGTGACCATTTTCTCAAGCAGCAGGAGGCTTATTGTCTCAGGAGCTAACACTCATACTTCTTCCCAGGTGTGAGACTCTGAGAACTAATAGTGAACATGAATAAATCAGTTCTGTAACAGCATACACCATGAAAATAGGTTGCCCTCTGTGATTCAATATTTAGGGTCCTCTGCATTATTCGACTCATATTAGTGGCATGTCTTATTATCCTAAATACTAGTCCTCCTGCTGCTATTATTAATCTTACCTAAATTCTGAGTAACAATCCTGTAAATATCTTCCAATCAAATTAACCTCCCTATTTCAAAATTGTCTCTGTTACTGGTCTCATTCCTCACCTCAAGGATAGGATCAATTCTTTGGAAAAGTCATCCTTAATTTTTTTTAATTATTAGAAAAATATCCCAAATGATACTAAATATAATTTCTCACACTGCGCATAATGGCAAACTAAAATAAATTTTCACAAAATTTAGTTAAAAAATTGTTCTGGCTTAATTACAAAGCAAAACAAAAGGGCTATTTTCTGGATCATCAGTCCTCCGACACAAAAGCTGCACCAGAACATATTTCCTTAGTAGAGATAATAGCTTCCAAGTAGTTGCATTTATGAAAACTTTCTCCACTTCAATTTTCTGGCCAGCATATGCCACATCTTTTGGGGAGGATGATAGTTCAGGAAGATTTATATATAGTACATGGGACTTTGACAATAGATTCATTATCAAACATCTAACTAGTATCTAGGACCATGATATATTAAAAGATAACCCAAAGTATTACATTTAGCTCTCTGGTCCTTTCAAATATACACTTTTATTTTTACAAATGATATGCCAATATTCAGGCCATTACTATTTGCTCCCAGACTCCAGGTTTTGAAATTAATTTTCTATTAATTTAAAAGCACACTATTTTATTTTATTGCGCAAACATGAGTACAAGGGTCCAAGGTTAGATCAAGTTCCACGTGCACAGACAGCAGTCACTCTGAAGTACCTCTGAAGTACCTCCACAGGGACATGTTTATCAACCTCCCTCTTCCCCCTCAACCTGCTTCCATGAAGGGGCTCCTTCACTCCACCTCTGTCCCTTGGCTGGTATTTGAGGCTGCAAAATTCAGTTCATTGAGTCATTTGTCTGACTCTCTCGTTGGGATCCCTGTGTTCAGTCTGATGGTTGGCAGCAAGCATCCTCATCTGAAAATTTATGATTTTGTCAGTGCCTCTGAGGAGACATCCATATATGGTTTCTGCCAGTAAAGGCTTCTTGGCATTAGCAATAGATCTTGGGTTTGGTGGCAGCATATGGGGTGGTGCCCCAGGTGTGACAATCTCCATAGAACTTTTCTTCAATCCCTGCTCCTGTATTTGACCTTGTATTTTCTCCTGTGAATGTTTTGTTCTCCCTTCTAAAAGTGACTGAGGCTTCCACAGTATAGTTTTCCTTCTTTTTGAACTTCATAAGTTATGTGGATGGTTTCTTACTTTTCAGAACATCAGAAACACTCAAGATTATCTCTGGCTAAAAACAAAATGTGATTTTTAAAAATTAGAAGACCTAGATTTGGTGACCTGTAATAACCATTTCAAAGTACATGTACCAGGAATTGAGTGTGGAATTAAGAGGATATTAAAAAGAAGAGTGTCTGTCCACATTGACAAATCCCTAATATATCAAGGATGATTCTGCTGTTACCAGAAAGTGTATTGCTTCTGTGGCCTGCATTCCCAGACATATGACTCCTTTTTAGTTATACAGGAGAAATATCTCAATAGACATAACAGATAAACACAACTTCCTGGGAATACAATCATCTTATTCTCTTTTTAAAATTTAATTTAATTTTATTTTACACTCAATATTTTATTTTCTGGTTCACCCTTCTACTGTTCCACATCCTATACCTACTCACACCCTTTGTCTCCATAAGAATGTTCCTAACCCCTCCACCCTTCCAGACCTCTGAACTCCCTGGGGACTTCAGTTTCTTGAGGTCTAGGTAGATATTCTTTGACAGAACACAATTCTGAGCAAGTGTCCTCTGCAGTAAATATGTTGAGGACTTTATATTAGGTGGTATATACTGCCTGGTTGGTAATACAATTTCTGGGAGATCTCAGGGATGCAGGTTAATTGTGACTGCTTGTCCTCTTACAGGATCTTTCTCCCCTCCTTAACCTTCTTCAGTTTTTCCCTGATTAACCACAGGATCAGCAGTTTCTGCAGGTTGGGTGGGTGCTAATATGTGCATCTGACTATTTAGCTGCTTGTTGGGCCTTTCGTAGAAAAGTCATAATAGATGTTGGTGAGAGTTTCATAGCCTCAATAATGGTGTCAACCCTTGGGGCCTCTCCTTGAGTTTTATTCCCTTTTGGTCCTTTCCCTGGACCTTTGTTGCACCAGGCTTTCTCCATTGCCATCCCTGCAGTTTTTATCAGACAGCAACAATTATAACTTTGGATTTTGAATATGGGATAGCAAACCTGTCCCTCATTTGCTGCCCTGTCTTTCTCGAAGAAGTGGACTCTACAATTTCCCTCTCCTTAATATCGGTCATTACATCCACCACTTTGAATCATGAGGGTCTATTTTCTCCCAGGTTCTGGTACATTCTGGATGGTGGCTTCCTCTGAACATCCTATCTTCTGAGGTTGCCTGTTTTCATTCTTCTTGCTGGCTTAAGAGCTTCAGTCCGTTTTCCCCAACTTATACCAGTGGATCATATTCACTCCCCCTCCATATTCTTTCATTCCCAGGTCCCTCCCTTCCATCCTGTGGTTCCTGTCATTTTCAACAAAAGTGGGACTGATGCATTCTCACTTGGGCCCTTCGTCATGATGTCCTTTTGAGTCCTGTGAATTTTATTTTCTTTTATTGGCCAATATCCATAGTTTAGTGAGTACATATGATACATGTCCTGTTGGGTCTGATTTACCTCACTCAAGGTCATATTTCTTAGCTCCATCAATTTGCCTGTAAAACTAAGGATTTATTCTTGTAGCCTGAGTAGTATGTCATTGTGTAAGTGAACCACATTTTCTGTTTTTATTTTTCTGTTTTGGGATATCTGGGGCCTTTTTCCCATGATACTGGCTATCAAAAATAACTTCTCTGTGAACGTAGTAGAACATGTGCCCTTGTTATATGATTGGGGATTTTCCGGTATATTCCCAAGAATTGTATTGCTGGGTATTTTGGTAGATCTATTTCCAATTTTCTGAGCAAACACCAATATGATTTCCAGTGTGGCTGTACCAGTTTCCAATCTCACCAATAATGGAAGAGTGTTTCACCTTTTCTATATGCTCTCTAGCATGTGTTGTCATTTGTTGTTTTGTAGTATCTTAGCTACTCTAATTGATGTAAGGTGGAATCTCAGGGTCATTTTATTTGCATTTCTCTGATCACTAAGAACTTTGACTACTTTTTTAGGTGTTTATCAACAATTTGAGAATCCTCTATTGTAAATTCTTTATTTAGTTCTATACCTCATTTCTGGATTGGGTTGTTTGGTTTTTTGGTGGTTAACTTTGTCAGTTCTTTATATATTTTGGTTGTCAGCTCTTTTTAGCATGTGAACTTAGTGAAGCTTTTTTTTTCTGTAGTTTCCCAATTTTCCTTATTGACTATGTCCTTTGCCTAATGGAAGCTTTCCAGTTAAATGAGTTCACATTTATTAATTATTGATATTAGGACATGAGCATTTAGAGTTCTTTTTTTAGGAAATCCTCACATATGCCAATGAGTTCAAGGCCCCTTTCTACTTTTTCTTCTATTAGATTCAATATATCTGGTTTGATTTTGAGGTCCTTGATCCACTTGGACTTGAGCTTTATACAAGGTGACAAATATGGCTATATTGTCATTTTTCTATATACAGAAAATCTGCAGCATTTATTGAAGATGATTTCTTTTTTCACTGTATAATTTTGGCTTCTTTCACAAAGATCAAGTATACATAAATGTAGTTTTATCTCTGTCTTCAATTCTATTTCATTGATTAGCCTGTCTGTCTCTGCACCAATCCCACATAGTTTTCTAAGTTTTGAACAATTTTATTTTAAAAAACAAAGATAAATGAACAACTTTTAAGCATTTCTGCATTAAAGTATATGAAAACAATTTTGTCAGTGCTTGGTTTTTTTCAAAGGTTTGATTGTATTCATTAATGTCTTACTAGTTACAATGAGCATAAAGTACATGTAAAAAAGGATGTAATCCAGAATTACTCAATGTTTTCTTGGTGTGTACTAATAGAGCATAAAGGTTTTTTATTTTCTTCTTTTTTCTTGAACCTCACATAGTCTGTGAGATGCTTCTCAGGTTTTCAGGGCTTTCTGGGGTTAGTATCCCATTATCAGTGACTACATATTATGTCTGTTCTTTTGTGACTGGGTTATCTCACTCAGTATGATATTCTCTAGATGCATCCATTTTCTTAAGAGTTTCATTAAGTCATTGTTTCTGATGGCTGAGTAGTACTCCATTGTGTAAATGTACCACAATTTTTGTATCAATTCATCTACTGAAGGGCATCTGAGTTCTTTCCAGCTTCTTATAAATAAGCTATTATAAATAGAGCTGCTATGAACATTGTGGTGCATGCATCTTAGTTGTATATTGGAGTGTCTCTGGGATACATGCCCAGAAGTGCAATAGCTGTATCTTCAGGTAGTACTCTTTCCATTTTTCTGAGGAATCTCCAGACTGATTTCCAGATTGCTTGTATGCATTTACAAGCCCGGCAACAGTGGATAAATGTTCCTCCTTCTCCACATTCTTGCCAGCCAACATATGCTGTCATCTGAGTTTTGGATCTTGGCCAAACTGACTGGTATGAGGTGGAATCTCAGGATTGTTTTCATTTGTATTTCCCTGATGGCTAAGGATGTTGAGCACTTCCATTGATGTTTCTCATCCATTCAATATTCATCTATTGAGAATTTTTGTTTATCTTTGTACCCAATTTTTTAAATATGGTTGCTTGATTCTCTGGTGTCTAGCTTTTTGAGTTCATTGTATACCTTGGATATTATGCCTCTATCTGATGTGTGGTTGGTAAAGACCATTCCCAATCTGTTGGCTGCCATTTTGTTTTCTTGTATCTGTAGACTTACAGAAACTTTGCAATCTCATTAAGTCCCATTTGTCAATCTTTGACCTTAGAGCACAAGCTATTGGTGTTTTTTCACGAAATTTTCTCCTGTGCCTATGTGTTCTAAGGTTTTCCCTACTTTCTCATCTAACAGTTTCAGTGTACCTGCTTTAATGTGGAGATCTTTGATCCACTTGCACTTGAGCTTTGTATAAGGAGATAAGAAAGCGTCTATTTTAATTCTTCTGCATGCTGAGTACCAGTTGGACCAACACCATTTGTTGGGTAGGCTGTCTTTTTTCATTTGAATGTTTACAGGTCCTTTGTCAAAAATCAGGTGACCATATATGTGAGGGCTCATTTATGGATCTTCTATTTTATTCCATTAATACATGTGGCTATTTCTGTACAAGTACCAGGCAGTTTTTAGCACAATTTTTTTGTAATATAGCTTGAGGTACGGAATAGTGATTCCCGCAGATATAATCTTGTTGTTGAGGATGGATTTTGCTATTCTAGATCTTTTTTTTTTTTTCAGTTGAAATTGCATATTGCTCTTTCCAACTCAAAGAGGAATTGGGTTGGAATATTGAAGCGATTGCATTGAATCTCTAGATTGGTTTTGGGAAGATGGCCATTTTTAAAATGTTGATTCGTCCAATCCATGAGCAAGGGAGACATTTCCATTTTCTACAATCTTCCTCGATTTCCTTCCTTAGAGGATTGAAGTTCTTGTCATACAGGTCCTTCACTTGCTTAGTTAGAGTCACTCCAAGGTATTTCATAGTTTTTGTGAATATTGTGAAGGGTATCTTCCTCCTAATTTCATTCTCCACATTTTTGTCCTTTGAATATAGGAAGGCTACTGATTTGTTTGAGTTAATTTTATATCCAGCCACATTGCCGAACTTGTTTATCAGCTGAAGGAGTTCTCTGGTTCAATTTGTGGGGTCACTTAAGTACACTACAATGTCATTTGCAAATAATGATGTTTTTACTTCTTTCTTTCCAATTTGATTCCCTTTTATTTCTTTTTGCTGTCTAATTGTTCCAACAAGGACTTCCAATACTATCATGAATAGATAGGAGGAGAGTGAGCAGCTTTGTCGAGTGATTGATTTCCCACCATTAAGTATGGTGTTGACCTTGGTTTCCTGTATATTGCTTTTATTATGTTTCCGTATGGGCCTTGGTTTCCTGTTCTTTCCAAATCTTTGAACATGATGGGGTGTTGAATTTAGTCACATGGTTTCTAAGCATCTACTGAGGTGACAATGTCGTTTTTATTTCCCTTGAGTATGTATATATGGTGGATTACATTAATGGATTTCCATATATTAAACCATTTCTGCAACCCAGGGATGAAGCCTACTTGATCATGGTGAATGATCATTTTGATGTGTTCTAGGATTCGGTTTGCATGGATTGTGTTGAGTATTTTTGCATCAATGTTCATAAGTGAGATTTCTCTGAAGTTCTCTTATATTGCAGAGTCTTTGTGTTGTTTAGGAACGAGTGTTATTGCAGCCTCAAAAAATGAGTTATGTAGTGTTCCATCTGATTCTATTTTGTGGAATTGTTTGGAGTGTATTGGTATTATGTCATCAATAAATGTGTGATAAAATTTTGCACTGAACTCATCTTGACCTGAGCTTTTTTTGGTTTGGAGTCTTTTGGTGACTGCTTCTACTTCTTTAGGTGTTATGAAATATTTAGATGGTTTACCTGGTCCTGGTTTAACTTTAGTCTCTTGTATTTATTTAGATATTCATCCATTTCTTCCAGATTTTTCAGCTTTGTTAAGTATAGGCTTTTGTAGTAGGATTGATGATTTCTTGAATTTCCTCTGTTTCAGTCATTATTTCGCCACTTTCCTGTCTGATCTTGTTAATTTGTTTTTTATTTTTTTTTAAATTTTATTTTTATAGAAAACAAAGAAAAAGAAAAAATTTTAAGAATTTTTGCAGAAATGTATATGAATACATTTTTGTCAGTGCTTGACATTTTTTTTAAGGTTTGATATTCTGCATTAAGGTCTTACTAGTTAAAATGAGCAAAAAGTACATGTAAAACAGAATGTAACCCAGAATTACTTAAAGTATTCTTGGTGTGTAAGAATTGAGTATAATTTTATTTTCTGGAACTTCACACTGTGAGTTGTTACTGGGGTAGGCTGAGCTTTCTGGGGTTAGTATCCCATTATCAGTGACTGCATATTATGTCTGTTCTTTTGTGACTGGGTTATCTCCCTCAGGATGATATTCTCTAGATTCATGGGAGTATTTCAATCTTCTTATATTGACTGAGGCTCGTTCTGTGTCCAATTATGTGGTCAGTTTTCGGTGTCATGAGGTGCTGAAAAGAAGGTGTATTCTTTTGTTTTAGGATGATATGTTCTGTAGATATGTATTAATTCCAGTTGGTGCATAGTCTCTGCTAGTTTTACAGTGTCCTTGTTCAGTTTATGTTTCGATGATCTGTCCATTGGTGAGAGTAGGGTATAAAAGACTCCCACTATCATTGTGTGGGGTGAGATGTACTTTTGAGCTTTAGTAGGGTTTCTTTTATGAATGTGGGTGCTTTTTTATTTGGGGCATATATGTTAAGGATTGAGAGTTCCTCCTGACAGATTTCCCTGTATTGAGTAAAAAGTGTCCTTCCTTATCTTTTTTGATAACTTTTGGTTGGAAATTTACTTTATTCCATATTAGAATAGCCACTCCAGCTTGCTTCTTGGGGCACTTTGCTTGGAAGTTTTTTTCCCAACCCTTTTACTCTGAGATAGTGTCTGTCTTTGTCTCTGAGATGAGTTTCCTGTATGCAGCAAAATGCTGGATTTTGTTTATATATACAGTCTGATAGCCTATGTTTTTTATTGGAAAGTTTAGTACATTTACGTTAACAGATATCAAGGAATAGTGGTTGCTCTTTCCTGTTATTATTGCTTCTGTAGGTTGAATATGTCTGTGTTTCTTTCTTCTTTTGGTTTTTTTGCCGAGGAGTTTTCTTGTTTTTACTAAGACCTAGTACCTCTCATTGTATTGGGTTTTCCACCTATAATTCGTTGTATTGCTGGGTGTGTGTTCAGATACTGTGTAAATTTAGATTTGTCTTGAAATATCTTCATCTCCCAATCTATGGTGATTGATAGTTTTGCTGGGTAAAGCAGCTTGGGCTGGCACTTGTGCTCTCTTAGTGTCTGCAGGATGTCTGTCCAGGCTCTTCTAGCTTTCATAGTCTCTGTTGAAAAATTGGGTGTGATTTGATTGGTCTGCCTTTATATGTTACTTGACCTTTTCCCTTACTGCTTTTAGTATTCTTTCTTTTTTTTGGGGCACTTGGTGTTTTGACTATTATGTGTTTGGAAGAATTTCTTTTCTGGTCCAACCTATTTGCAGTTCTGAATTCTTCTTTTATGCTCGTGGTTATCTCATTCTTAAGGGTAGGAAAGTTTTCTTTTTTCTTCTACAATTTTGTTGAAAATATTTACTGTGCTTCTTAGTTGATATTGTTCTCCTTCTTACATTCATATTTTCCTTAAGTTTGGTCTTCTCATTGTGTTCTGGACCTCCTGGACATTTTGGGTTAGATGTTTTTTGGTTTTTGCATCTTCTCTGACTGTTTGTCTATGCTTTCAATGTTTTATTCAGCTCCCGAGATTCTCTCTTCCATCTCTTGTAGTCTGTTGGTAATGCTTGCCTCTGTAACTCCTGATTTCTTTTTTAAGATTTCTACTCTAGGATTGTCTCTTTTAATGTTTTCTTTATTGTGTACATTTCTGTTTTAGATTCCTTCTTCCATTCCTTCATCTATTTGTTTCTCTTTTCTTCTTGTTCTTTGAGTGTTTTTTCTTGTTTCTTCTTTAAAAGCTTCTAATTCTTTATTCTTTTCCTCCTGCTCTTGTTTATGGATCTCTATCATCATCTTGAGGTAGGATTTCAGGTCTGAGTTTTCTTCTTCTGGAGTGTTTGGCATTCCAATGTTTGCTCTGATGGGAGAGCTGGGTTCTAGTGTTGTCAGGTTGTCTTGGTTTCCCTGGGGTTTGCACTTTCTCTTTCCTCTTGCCATATTGTTGTCAGTGATATGTTCTCGGCTTTCCCTTGTACCTGTCTGTGTACCTGGATCTCCACTGGTCCAGGTGGTGGTTGGTCTGAGCCCTGTTCTGTGCCCCAAATCCGCCGGGTAGGAACAGGGGACCCAATGCTGTGTTCCTCATCCCTGATCAGGCAGGGCTGCAGTGTGCATGGTCAGCAGAGATCTCTCCGCCCCCTGGTTAGCCTGTTCACCTTCTCACCAGGCCTCTCTAATACTCTCATTACTTGCATGGCATCATAGAAAAGGATGGACAGACAAGGAACAGAGAAAAACTATAAAATATTAATATTTGCCAAAGAGCAATGATGATTTATCCATGGTTGTATAACATAGATCGTAAAAGATGAACCTTTCTGACCCTTATTATACTAGAATAATAAATATTAAGGCTGGCCATGTTATTTTTTCTTTGTTCTGAGAGTACTTTATGCAACAATTATGATTATAATGTGTATGAATCCTAAAAGTCAAAGAGATAATAGTGTTAGTTTGCTAGGTAAAACTCTCTATTCATTTTCAAATATTTGAGCTCTGAGGGGTAAAGTATCCTGACAGTTGAGAGCCAAAGCATACCAGAATGTCATAGCACACATTAAAGCTGACAAGAGACTTATTGGAAGAAAAGTTTTTGTTGCCCAAAGCAAACCTTGCAAACCTTGAACCAGCATAGGTATGAGCAGAAAACTGGAATTACATAAGTTTTTTTTTTTTTTTTTTTTTTTTCAGGGCAGAACTTTCTATAAATACTTAGATTGGGAATTATTAAATTTTCAAGTCTTGAGCTCAGTTTTTTTTTTTTTCTTGGTAGTGCTATGGTAAGGTGTGATTGTTCCAAAGTTAGAATATTTTGTTGGCGGAACATTTTGTTTAGAGTTCATTAGAGACAAAGGCTGGACTTTTGTCATGAACAATCATGGGTGGGAAGGATGATTAATATTATCATTTAACTACTTCCTGTTAAATTTTTACCTCTGAAAGCTCCTGTGTCAAACCCTTATATTTATTTAGAGAAAAACCCAACAGTGTGCTCATTCTTGAAAAATTAAAGAACTCAATAGTATAGAAGACGGGGTTTTTAGAAAGATTGTTGTGGGCAGAGTGTTCTGGAAATTTCCAGTGTCTCAAGTTTAGAGCTTCTTCTTTTTACACAGCAGGACAGTGGCTGAATCCAACTGATTGTGCACCTATTGTGTTCTGTGTATGGAAACTGTATGTTGGATGTCATGAGTGCCAGGACCCCAGCCCGTTATATGCCTCTAAATGCACAGAGCTACAGCTATTTTTCACTATGGTCTCTCCAAGTGAAAGGAACTAGCAGCACATCCCAGTTCTCTTTCAGAAATTTATTCTGAAAGGGAACCATGCGCTTTGAAGGTGATGCAGGACTCCAAGATTCACAAAAATCATTCATTTGCCAGAGTGTGGGATCTTACTCCAGTAGCCCCACACCTGTCTTTGGGGAGATGCAGCCTGGGTGACTTTAACTGCTGGGTTGTGCTTTGATCAGAGAACAAAGCCCAGCTGGTGCTGAGATTAAATCTCAGCTAAGCAGTGGAACTCCAGGCAGGGTTGTAAAAACAATGTTCAGCGGGCTCAGAGGATTGTTTGAGTCTCAGGGACTGCTTGATCCTGGCTGTCGCTGGCAAGCTGAACTGAGCCGCTACAAACCCTGGTGCAGGGGCAAGGGGAATTGAAAAATTATCTTCTCAGTGGTAACAGCTCTTTCAGAACAAAGGAACTCAGGCAGAGGAATGATTTCTACACCATTCTTTTCTTTCGCTGCTCAGCCTCCGCTGAAGTACAGTTTTTGAAATGGTTCCTGGTCTCACAAGCAGCTTCCTATTGATTTGCCTTTAAGGCTTGGGGGGAACATTGTCTACAAATATTTTCTGAGTCCTGTTTTGCCGGGGACGGGGATTAGGTTGCAGACACGTCTGCGTGCAGGGCAGGCACTTGTGGGTGGCAGATATGGATGGAATCTACATCACATCCTCCTGTGGAGGCGGGACTCTAGAAGTGGTCAATGCCTATACGGGCTGCCATGGTGGCAGCTAGAAGGCAGCAAGGATTTCTGAATTGCTGCAGTTCAGAAAGCAACTTCCGTTTCATATTTACAGTCTTATATTTATATTCCGGGGGTAAACCAATCTCCATCGGGGTATCAGAGCTCCATACACAGCCTATCTGTCCAACACCAGAGAGTGGGTGGTTTATAATTTTGTGGTGAAAAGGCAAGGTTTAAACACTGACAGTACTAAGTTGAATTAGTATTTACATATGTTTTTAAAGTAGGTTGTCTTTATCAGGCTATTCTTCCCCAAATATTAATCATTCAGTTTAAATACATTCATGATGAAATCTCTGTATGCATATGAAATTGTTATCAGAACAAATTGCAATAATTTAAGCATAACAACATTTATATTTTAAAAACTATTGCGTGTTTCAAATATACTTTAAATGTTCTTATTAATTTACTACAATATTTTAATTGTGTGTAAGCCCCAAAATCATAATGCTATACAAAGTTTAGAAATATCCTCCTCCAAAGCAAAGTTAATTTATACTTGATCTTATGCTAAACATTATAAAATTCATAAGGAAATCCATAACAATTAACGTTGAAAAAAAGTCCCAAAATTACAATTGAATTGAGAGCTTGATATATAATGCCTTTATTTGAAATAATTTTAACTATGATATTTTCTATTGTTAAGTGTTTCAAGATATACTTCAATGGAGTAAAATTTTACTCCTCAAAAGCCTCAATTTAAGCCATGTCTTTTAAATTTTAGTACAGAAAGGATTCAAATCATGTGGATCCCTGTGATTTTGAAGCCAGCAGAAACTATGTAAGAAGTTCTACATCCTAGGCAGTATAGTAGTAATCTTAAAAAAAACCTAATTACATATAATATATGTGGGAGTATATATGTATGTACTTGTTCATATTAATGTGGATGAGCAATGAGAACACATATAGTTATGTAATGGAAAGAGGTCAAGATTACATGTCATTCTCAATTTTTGCCCTGTATTTCAAAACTACCATTAAACTCAGATCACTAAACTTAAATCAGTAAACTTAATAGATTAACTAGCCATTGCTGAGATTACAAAAAGACAATATCCTCTCAATTTTTTGCTTGTTCATAGATATGAAGATTAAAAGAACCAAAAATTAAGTCCTATTTTTCAGATTCATACATATTATTGACTAAGTCATCTCAACAGGTTTTAGCATTTATATAAGTTAAAATTAAATAAATTACTAAAAAAGATTGTAAGTATTGCTCTTATACAATGAGGAAATGTGTATGGGGAATTCTATATTATATTTGTATATATATTTCTTCAAATATGTATATATGAAAAAACAATCACCCTAGTTATATGAAATATACACTTATTGTAAATCTAAGAAAAAATTGTAATACCTACATGAATACATTTTGAGTACACATTTCTACAAAGAAAATTATAAATATTTTTTTCATATAGAAAATATATTGAAAGCTAGTCTTTATAGCCTTAAGTAAAGTAATAATTGGTAGTATATGTAGCAACAGATGTAATGAATAACAATATGTTCAAATTAGCACATTTCTATAACTTTGAAATATAAGTTATTATCTGTACTGTCCCGCGCAACCGTCTCACCTGCAAGAACGACGCGGCACACGAAATAGGATTCCTCTGCGGTAAACTTTAATGCTCTCAAGAGGCAGAGCATAAGCTTGCAACACGTGATGAAGAAGACGAAGAAGCTGAAGAAGACCCTGAACTATCTAGCCCATCCCCTTATAAAGGGATCAGTTCTTGCCTTGGACGTGGAGTCCCCTGATTGTTTGAAACTCATCAGGCCCTATGACACCACGGGAGAGGCAGAGCTCAAAGAGTGACAAGTTACCCAGCACGTGCGCACATGACTTGTTTACTGCTAACTCCAGCCGGATGTCAGCGCCATCTTGTAATGGAGAATGTGCAGGCGGCACCCCACACTGTACTATATGGTTAGTACTGTGCTAAATAAAAAGCTCATGTTTCTTTGACAGTGTTTTCTTAGAGAGGAAGCATATGGGGTGGGCATTTTACACTGGAGCACTTAGATTTCATACATCCCACAGGGGATGTGGTTCACTGAGTAACTGTGTCTCCACATGTTCTATGCTGCCTCAGTTTCCTTCATGCATTTCCCATACATTAAACATACAGGGATTAATAACACTGAATGCAATAAGTACTGCAAGAAAATGATGATCCCTATGGTACTAAGCACAGACATCTGAAACAACAAAAGAACTGATTTTATAAGCACACAAATGAGACTATTTAGGCAAATGAGGTGTTATTACTTACACCAGATTTGTGCTATATTTAAAGTAGCTCAAAGACTTTGATACTGTGTTGGAACTTACAGATTTATTTTAGTAGGCTGCAGAGAACATTCCCCCAAAAATACACCCATAGGTAGAAATGAACATTTTATTTTTGACACCTCTTCAACCTCTATGATTTTAGTGAGCTGTGTAATAGTTGTCTTTAGCTATGACAATTCTGAAATAACACTTTTTAGAATACGAGCAAAAATGGAGATATTCACAGTCAAGCATTAATCAGAATATGGTGGAAAAGAGGGGGGTATGGGAGAGGAAAGGAGAGCAGAAGGAAAGAGGAGACAAAAGAAGAGCTTAAAAAATACTGCTAAATGTGATGTCTTGATGTCTTGATCATGTGATTGTACTCAGTGCTCTGGAACCTTCATGGAACAGAAAGCAGAAAGAACGAAAAAGCCTAGAGTTATGGTAGAGACCAAGGGAACTTGTCTTACTAAACAAATTACAAATATTCACATGAACTCAGAGATCTGGGAGCAGTAAGCACAGAAAATATCCGAGCCTGCCCTAGTTTCTCTGCAAACACACACACACACACACACACACACACACACACACACACACACACACACACAAACACACACAAATATCTGCAAATATACATATCCTTTTTTTTTTTTACATCTCAAATGCAACCGCCAAGTCCCTTCTCTCTGCCCTTTAAATTTGCCTCTGAGAGGAAGCCTTTTCCCTATCATTCTATCTCTCCTTAAGCCTGGGTCAGTATCACAGTGGTCCAGAGTAGTTGAGAGTGTTAGTTTTCATGTAAGGCTGCCATCTCTTGACTGCCTTCAATTCTTCCCCTAACTCTTCCACAGACCTTTTTCCAATGTATATCTTGGGGTTTCCTCATCTTTGTCAGTTACCTGCTGGTTTAGGACTCTCATCATTCTTCTAGGTTAAGCTTCTCTTTGTATGCACATTATAAACAACATTAATTATGTAAGGTATTTTCATGATGTCCAGAGAATTAAGCCAGTTTCTCCCAAGAATTCAAAGCTTTCTACAGTTTCATTTTAGACTGTTTCTAAGCTGCACGCCACACTGCCATATTGAACCTTCTACCTAACTTTATTTGCTTGTGCCCCATCACTTTTGCTACACTGGTTAATTAGTGTTCACAGAATCCGAACTCTTTTTGAAGTACGCCAAGTTCTACTTTGTGTGTCATTTCATTTGCCATCAACATTTTCTATTGTTTAATTGATGATTTTAAGACATTCTACTATGATTACAATTAGCAATTTTTTTTCTTTGCCTTATTTTGGTAAATGTTTTGTCTATGAAGTCCTGCTTTTTACAAACCTCCGAAACAGATCCAGCTTGTCCTGAACTCACAGATACTTGCCTATATCAACATTCAGAACACTTGGATTTAAGTTGTATATTACCACATCAAGCCAAACAGACCATTGGTAAAATGCTGTAGTTTTATACCAGGTTGACACAAGCTGGAGTTATCCGAAAGAAGTGATCCTCAATTGAGAAATTGCCTCTATAGCTGGAGTATAGGCAAGCCTGTAGGGAATTTTTGAAAACTTAGTGCTTGATGTGATACTGATGTAACTCATTGTGTGTTTTCACACTCAGGGACTAGTAGTCCTGGATTGTATTAGGAAGAAATCATGTTGGGAAATCAATGGATAGCAAGCGACTGAGCAGTCTCTCTCCGTTGGCTCTTCAACAGTTTCCGCCATCCAGGTTCCAGCATGGCTTGAATTCCTCTTCTGCAGTTTTCTTTCAAAACAGAAGAGTGATATAGGAACCTAAGCCAAATAAACACTTTCCTCCACAAGCTCTAGATAAAAAGTGTTACTGTTCCTCCTGATTTTCTATGATTTCTACAGATAATTCTAATTTAACATTCTTATTCTCAAGGTTGTAGCATAAGTGTGTATGTATAGGATGTTTATGTGTATGAATGTATTTATGTGTGCAGGGATATGTATGTTCATTTGTCTGTAATTATGCATGTGTTTGTGTGTTTGTGTGTGTTCATATAAGTTTGCATGTCAAGCATTTTGCAGCTATCTATATATCTTGTCTCCAGCTTTTTATTCTTGTAAGGTATAAATATTTATCTTGGAGTTCACAAAAGCATACCATCAAATATATAAACCCCTTAAATAATTCCAAAACCATAATTTTTTGCACAACAGTGTGTATGGGTTCTCAGAGCATAAGAGCAGTTTGTGTTACCCAGTAGCTCTTTTCTAACTTTCAGCAATGTGCCTGGTCTGTACTTGTGAGGTTGTGCATCTCTCAAGAAATTCTTTCCATGTCTGTCCAATTCCTCTTTGCATCCCTTAATCATTATTCATTAGATGCAAATAAGCTCACTTCCACTCAAGCAGTGATATTTGCCTTAGTTTTCTAACTTTTAAAAATTGACATGTATCAATTATTCATAGTCATGGGCTTCATGGGGACATGTTTATAGTACTAAATTTAGTTCTTTGAACATGTTTCATCAGCAAACAGTAATTTTCAACCTGTAAATACTACTTATGTTTTGTAAAATTTATATGCTGAAGCTCTATTTATTGGTGTAATAATATAGGGTTTTACATTTCTGCTCCCTTGTGTTCTTGGTAAGTATATGGACGCTTAACTTATCTTTATGGGTTGAGTTTATGTCCTATGATCACGTACTTAGTTAATGGCCATTCGGGGGCTTCCTTGGGATTTTTATTATTGTAGACAATCATGTTCTCAGCAAATAGGTAAAGTCTACTTCTTTCCCAATCTATGTGTCCTTACTTCTTTTTTCCTTACTTATACCTGTTATCAGAATCTCTGGGGTTATGATGAATGAGAGTCATTAATCTGGTTCTCAGCCTGAGCAATGAAGCATTCAGTTTTTTTTTCCATCAACAGTGATACTACATTTGTGGTTTATCAATTTAAAACGTCCCGTGAGGTGCCTATTAACCATCCTTCAGAGTTTATTTTTGTGATCACCTCTTCTAATAAGGTATGCACTCATAGTTATTGTGGAAAATTGGGGGAATAAATCCATGAATATATATTGATACTGTCCATTGTTAGGGAATGCAATAGTGAACAATTCTGGTTTTCTTTAAATTGTAGAGAGATTGTAGTGGTAGCATGTGTATGAAGAATAGATGGAACTCAAAGGGCAACTAAAGAAGAATTTAAAATTAGAAAGTTTTTCAATATGTTCAGGCACATTCGCAGGTTAGTTAACTGGATTATTTCATATGCCTAGATGATTTAGTGGATAAAAAATTTATCTAAATGTCTTCGGAAAGATTTCACTAATTTAATCCACCAATTTATCAATTTTGAGAATAAAAGAGGAGTCTAAATTCAAAAAAATAAACACATGGTTAAACAATAGCACAGTGATTTATCTCTTGTGGCACATCACTGATTGTCAAATGACTACAAACTTACTGCCACAACACCTATAAAATGAAAACAAAAATTGGATGCCCAGTGCATGATGGAATAGAAAAGAAAGTTAGCATTCCTGAGAAAAAGAATAATCTTATTATCCTATTATATATATTAATTGGATTTGTTGTAGAAAAGTATAAGCATTAAATCCATCAACGTAATCCACCAAATGAACAAACTCAAAGAACAAAATCACATGGTCATATCACTAGATGCTGAGAAAGCATTTGAAAAATTCAACACCCTTTCATGTTAAAAGTCCTGGAAAGAACAGGAGTCCAAGGTCCATACTTAAACATAATAAAAGCAATATACAGCAAACCAACAGCCAACATCAAATTTAACGGTGAGAAACTTGAAGCAATCCCACTAAAATCAGAGACTCGAAAACGCTGCCCACACTCCCCCTACCTATAAAACATAGTACTGGAAGTCCTGGCTGGAGCAATTAGACAGCAAAAGGAGATCAAGGGGATACAAATCGGAAAGGAAGAGGTAAAAACATCACTCTTTGCCGATGACATGATAGTGTACTTAAGTGACCCCAAAAACTCCACCAGAGAACTCTTACAGCTGATAAACAAGTTCAGCAAAGTGGCTGGATATAAAATCAACTCCAACAAATCACTAGCTTTCCTATACTCAAAGGACAAACATGTGGAGAAAGAAATTAGAGAAAAGGTACGCTTCACAATTGTCACAAAAACTGTGAAATACCTTGGTGTGACTCTAACTAAGCAAGTGAAGGACCTGTATGACAAGAACTTTAAACCTCTAAGGAAGGAAATTGAGGAGGATCTCAGAAAATGGAAAGATCTCCCATGCTCATGGATTGGAAAGATCAACATTTTAAAAATGGCCATCCTACCAAATGCAATCTACAGATTCAAAGAAATCCCCATCAAAATTCCAACCCAGTTCTTCATGGAATTGGAAAGAACAATGTGCAATTTCATATGGAACAACAAAAAACCTAGAATAGCGAAACCCATCCTCAACAATATATATACTTTATGCTCATTGTAACTATTAAGTTTTCAATGCATCCTATCAAACCTTTAAAAAAATCAAGTACTAACTAAAAATATATATTCATACAGTTTTATGTAAAAATTATTTTAAAATCTGAAAAAAAAGTACTAACAAAAATGGATTGTATAATTTTATGCAAAAAATGCTTAAAATCTGTTCATTTATCTTTGTTTTGTAAAATAAAGTTGTTAAAAAAAAAGAGGTGGGGCCTTGCTGGCCTGTGTGGGAGCTTGCAGCATTGCACACTGCAGGATCTTCCTGCCCCACCTCAGGGTGAGTGGGCCTGAATAGCTGGCATCTCTCTGGTGCTGGTCCTGGAGACTATTCCAAGGAAGGGTGAGGTGACACCCGGACAAGCACTGTGACCCCAGCCATTCTGACATGAGATTGCACTCACTCTGCCCGGGAGAGCCGCACGCACACACACCCACACTCACCAGCTTAGACCATGTGGGTCAATGTGAAATGCTGGTCTCTGCTGCGTGCAAACCCAGAGATATTTTTAACTCTCTCCTTGACCTGACTAATACTCGTCTGCAGGGCATCAGGAACTATGAAGAGTAAAAGGTCTGATGATGGATGATGAGTGAATGGTTTGGAATTTCCACCTAGGACTGGATTCCGACTCCTTTGTTTGGTGCTAATGATTAACTACTGAATAAAAATAAATGGTGTAAATGGGTTAAAAAAAAGTGGGGCCTTTTTGGAGTGGGTGTGTCAGGGGGTGTGGTGGTGGGCATTGAGGTTCAAAAACTCAAGCCAGGCCTATTGGCTCATGCTTTTTCTGCAGCCTGCTGATCTGGATGTAGAGCTCTCAGCTACCCCTGCATGTCTGTCTGTATGCTGCCATTTTTCCCACCATGATGATAATGGACTAGACCTATGAGAACTGCATACCTGCCCCAATTAAATGTTTTTCTTTATAAGAGTTTTCGTGAGCTGGAGAGATGGCTCAGTGGTTAAGAGCACTGACTGCTCTTTCAGAGATCCTGAGTTCAATTCCCAGTAACAACATGGTGGCTCACAACCATATGTAATGGGATCTCATGCCCTTTTCTGGTGTGTCTGAAGACAGTTACAGTGTACAGTGTACTTACATAAAATAAATAAATCTTAAACAAAAAAAAGACAAACACATTTACAATTTCCCAACCAAAGTGGCACATCCTACTGTATATCTGTTTGTTACTGTCAGAAATTAGTTCAGCATCATTTATGTGCTTTCCAAATCCATTGAACATCAAAGTTTTAGTCATCTTACAACTAGAAATACAAAAATGGTGAATCTTCTATGTACCATTTGCAGAGTTCAATTTATTTTTCTCTTGAATCAACTGTTGAAGTGCTTCAGAGAAAACCTTGGACCACACTGCTCCTCCTTTGTGAGATCATTTAGTCTGTTTCCTTCTTAGTTTTGATATCCTCCTATGTCTTCCTCAAATTACTACTATTATAGGAAATAGGACTGACATTTTATGAAATAATCATGTGCCTCTGCTGGCACTCTATCATTATCACAAAAGCAACGGAACAAAAGGAGCACTGAGGCCTCTCATATATTTTATCGCAGACTGCAGACAGGCTCCCTAAAAGTATCCCAAATGTTTCACAAGAATTTCTCACAGTGTTACAATGTGTTTATATCATTTTCCTTCCTACCATAATATATTAATATAAATAAAACTGTTAGTGGCAGCACAAACTTTCTATGTAAACTTCATGAGTTTCTCAATAATCTAATATACTAACATTGCCAAATCTTAGTCTATATCAAGGAATTAATGTGTTCAAAGCTTAAAGCCATATCTGACATTATAGAAATATCTTTGGGGTTTGATTAAAACATTTTAAATGACCGGGAAAAAAATATACCCAACTACCCATTGCTGGAGACATCATAATTTGTAGAGGGGAATCTATCCCTGTGAATATCATTAAGAATATTGTCTTGTTTTCTAAATATTTTTTATTTTGTCTACAATTAAAGTAGAGCTCTAACTCTCATAATATATTCTCAATTTTGCAACAGACAATGTATATTAATGAATTATACAACTGGGCAAAAGTGAAATAGCAACAGTAAATAATGACCAACTACAAGTGATGAATCTAAAAATTTCACTATATTTCAAAGACTCAAAGAGATCTTTTGAATAGAAATAGAAAAGTTAAAAGAGCCTGAGGAAAAGGATATATTGTGAGTGAAAAGTAAGTTGCTTCTAGACATGGAATTTCATCAAAATGAATTACTTTAGTAGGTTAGCAAAATGACACCACAAATAGCCATAAAAATGTAGATGTGAATGCTTCTCAAGACCTCAATCCTGATCTGAAAAACTACAGGTAAAAAAATGGCTAGTGTGTAGGAAGGTCAGTATTTTCAGAGACAAGTCCACTGAGACCTGTTCAACACTGAGAGGTCAGCATTTATCACAATTGTATGATAAACACATAATTTATACAGCATGAAGTAGTCATCTCTCTCTCTCTCTCTCTCTCTCTCTCTCTCTCTCTATCTATCTATCTCTCTCTCTCTCTCTCTCACACACACACATATATATTCACACACACACACACACACACACACACACACACATATATATATATATATATATATAATTACTAATTAATAAAAGTTTTAATCTAGTAGAGATTGAGTAGAATAGTCAGGAGAAGAAATACTGAAAATAATGTAAACACCACTTTACGCAAATAAATTTCATAAAAACAAACATATACAAAGCACACACAGAGAAATAGAAAAAGAGAGAGGGAGAGAGAGAGAGAGAGAGAGAGAGAGAGAGAGAGAGAGAGAGAGAGAGAGAGACTAAAGGATGGGCATTAGAATGAGGAAAATTCCAGAACCATAATTCATTTATTTACACCAAGACTACATAAATGACAAACTTGATAAACCATTTTTTAAATGTGTAGCATCATCTTTTATGAGCTAGTGTAAAAATAATTAACAGTGAACATCAAATATAAGCCCCTTCTTTGTAGTAGAATATGGGTTGAGCATATCTGTCATGATTAATAGTCTTTTTCAGCATATCAATACTAGCTATAAAAATACACGTGGAAAACTAACTTTGTTGGCAGTGTGAAATGCTGATTAATTTTCCCCTAAGACTTTCTACTTCAATTTTCTATTGTGCTTTAGAGTGACAATCCTTATTTTCTCACCATTGACTGAACTGATCAATCTGGCTACTACCACACGGTGACTCCTCAAATTGATTTTGATCTTGGGACACTCAAGACAACAGTGTTGAAGACTGAGTGAGTGATTTTGCAAATACCTTTTCAAGTTATTCTCAAGATTTTGAACTCTGTCTATGTATTGGGAATATGGGATAGAGAGTAACATGGTGGATGACAGGTACTAAGAGTAGAATCTTAAGAGGAAGTGATTGGAGGCCAGGGAGGTAGAAGAATTTTACCACAGTCTTTGATCAGCATTATATTCTGGTGTGGATATGGTGTCAGAAAGTTGTTTCTCCAAGGAGAGGAGTAAGTATTCCAGAGGAACTTATATGAAACAAATGGAAATAATTAACTTATTCATGATATCTTTGCCAAAGAAAGGGGTTGGGCAACTAGATATAACAAGGTTGAAGTAAGCCATAAAATGACACTAGGTAGAGTGGAGAATAAAGATTGTATGTGTTTTTTTTCCTGTAGTTCCAAACATTAACAGCCACAAGGGGGATCTCAGGAGGATACATTTCACCAGAGTATGCAAACAGTATAGTCCAAGTGTTACCTTATTAATGTTTCCACTAGGCTGAAATTAGGGATCTAGACATTGCTGCTGTCATCATCTCCTGCAACAACCAGCTGTGTCAGGTAGGGTATGGCCATAGAAGAAGTGCACCCTACTTCTCTTTCACACAGTCTCAATTTCACATTTACTCTCACCCAATATGTGTCATCTGCACAGGCTTCCCCTATCTTTACCCAAATGCTTCTACTCTTATCTGTTTGTATGTCTGCCAGTCTACATGGATTGCTCATTTTTGATTCAACTAGGTCACTGATGCATACATAATTATCAAGGAAGCAACTTGGCATGGTCTGGCCAGGGACTGCACACAGCATTATATTTTATAACATTTGTGCTGAGACACAATGTGCTTTCTGGAAGCTTTTGCTACTTCTCAGAAGATAAAGGCTCATTAGAAGGAGATCCGAATAGCCAGGAGGCAGAGAGATCTCTGCCAAGGGCAAATGGAAAGCCCACCCCTGCCCTGCCTGATCCAGGGACCAGGAACCCAGCAGTGGGACCTCGGTTCACACCAGGTGGCTTTGGGGTGCAGAACAGGGCTCAGCCCATCTGCCACCTGGACCAGTGGAGATCCAGGGACACAGACCAGGTACAAGGAAAAGGCAAGAACATATCACTGGCAACAAGATGGAAAGAGGAAAGCAAAATAGCATATCCCAAGGAAACCAAGACAACCTGGCAACACAAGTACCCAGCTCTCCCATCACAGCAAACAACAGAATGCCAAACACTCCAGAAATAGAAGACTCAGACCTGAAATCATACCTCAAGATGCTGATAGAGATACTTAAACAAGAACGGGAGGAAAAGCAAAACGATTCATAAGCTTTTAAAGAGGAAACAAGAAAAACACTCAAAGAACTCAAAGAACTAGAGGAAAACAGAACCAAAGAGATGAAGGAATGGAAGAAAGAATTTAAGACGGAAATTGACACAATAAAGTAAACACTAAAAGACATAACCCTAGATGTAGAACACCTAAAAAAGAAATCAGGATTCACAGAAGCAAGCATTTCCAATAGACTAAAAGAGATGCAAGAGAGAATCACAGGAGCAGAAGACAACATTGTAAACATAGACAAAACCTAAGGATAATAAGAATAAAAGAGTGCGAAGAATATCAACTAAGAGGCACAGTAAGTATCTTCAACTAGATTGTAGAAGAAAACTTCCCTACTCTTAAGAATGAGATGACCATGAGCATAAAAAAAGCCTATAGAACACCAAATAGAGTAGACCAGAAAAGAAATTCCTCCTGACACATAATAGTCAAAACACCGAGTGCCCAAAGCAAAGAAAGAATACTAAAAGCAGTAAGGGAAAAAGGTCATGTAACATATAAAGGCTGACCATTCAGAATCACACCTGACTTCTCAACAGAGACTATGAAGATCCTGGACAGACATCATGCAGACCGTAAGAGAACACAATTGTCAGCCCAAGCTGCTATACCATGCAAAACTCTCAATCACCATAGATAGAGAGACCAAGATATTCCACAACAAAACTAAATTCACACAATATCTGACCACAAAACCAGCACTACAATGAATGATGGGTGGAAACATAATACAAGACTGGACACTACACCCTGGTAAAAACAAGTAAATACCTAAGCAAGAAAACCAAAGAAAACACACAGGCACAATTCTACCTCTAAAAGCAAAAATAGAAGGAAACAGCAACCCGTATTCTTTATTATCTTTTAACATTAATGGACTCAATTCTCCAATAAAAAGACATAGGCTATCAGACTAGATACATTAACAGAATCCAGCATTTTGCTGCATACAGGGAACTCATCCCAGACAAACACAGACACTATCTCAGAGTAAAAGGTTGCGATAAAAACTTCCAAGAAAACAGTCCCAAGAGACAAGCTGGAGTGGCCATTCCAATATCAAATGAATTATATTTTTAACCAAAAGTTATCAAAAAAGATAAGGAAGGACACTTTTTACTCATTATAGGGAAAATTTGTCAGGAGGCACTCAATCCTTAACATATATGCTCCAAATACAAGAGTACCCATATTCATTAAAGAAACCCTACTAAAGCTCAAAAAATACAATGCACCCCACACAATAAAAGTGAGAGTCATCAACACCCCACTCTCATCAATGAACAGATCATGGAAAAAGAAACTGAACAAGTACACAGTGAAACGAGCAATGGCAATTTCAGCAAAGTGGCTGGATATAATATTAACTCAAACAAATTAGTAGCCTTCCTCTACTCAAAGTACAAACATGTGGAGAAAGAAATTAGGGAAGAATACCCTTCACAATATTCACAAACAAAATGAAATACCATATACCCCAGAGATGCTCCAACATACAAAAAAGACACATGCACCACAATGTTCATAGCACCCATATTTATAATAGCCAGAAGCTGGAAAGAACCCAGATGTCCTTCAGTAGATGAATGGATACAAAAATTGTGGTATATTTACACAATGGAGTACTACTCAGCTATCAGAGACAATGACTTAACAAAATTCTTAGGAAAATGGATGCATGTAGAAAATATGATTCTGAGTGAGGTAACCCAGTCACAAATGAAGAGACATAATATGCAGTCACTGATAGTTGGATACTAACCTAAGAAAGCACTGAACACCCCAGAAACAACTCACAAACTATATGTAGTTCAAAAAAAAAAAAAAAAAAAAAAAAAGAAAAATCATTATGCTTAATCTTTGCACACCAAGAAAACTTTGACTATTTCCAGGTTACATCTTGTTTTACATGTACTTTATGTCTATTGTAACTAGTAAGATTTTAAGGCATACTATTTAACCTTTAAAAAATCAAGTACTGACAAAAATGTATTCATATGCCTTTATGCAAAAATGCATGGATTGGAAAGATCAACATCTTAAAAATGGCCATCCTACCAAAAGCAATCTACAGATTCAATGTAATCCCCATCAAAATTCCAACCCAGTTCTTCATGGAATTGGAAAGATCAATGTGCAATTTCATATGGAATAACAAAAGACCTAGAATAGCGAAATCCATCCTCAACAACAAAAAAACATCTGTGGGAATCACTATCCCTGACCTCAAGCTATATTACAAGGCAATTGTGCTGAAAACTGCATGGTACTGGTACAGAAATAGGCAAGTGGATCAATGGAATAGAATAGAAGATCCAGAAATGAGCCCTCATGTATATGGTCACCTGATTTTTGACAAAGGAGCAGTAAACATTCAATGGAAAAAGGACAGCCTATTCAACAAATGGTGCTGGTCCAACTGGCACTCAACATGCAAAAGAATGAAAATAGACCCGTTCTTATCTCCTTGTACAAAGCTCAAATGTAAGTGGATTAAATATCTCCACATTAAACCAGATACACTGAAACTATTAGATGAGAAAGTAGGGAAAACCTTAGAACACATAGGCACAGGAGAAAATTTCCTGAACAAAACACCAATGGCTCAAGCTCTAAGGTCAAAGATTAACAAATGGGACTTAATGAGATTGCAAAGTTTCTGTAAGGCTAAGGACATCGTCAAGAAAACAAAACGGCAACCAACAGAATGGGATAAGATCTTTACCAACACCACATCAGATAGAGGCCTAATATCCAAGGTGTACAAGGAACTCAAAAAGCTAGACACCAGAGAATCAAATAACCCTATTAAAATATGGGGTACAGAGCTAAACAAATCATTTTCAGTTGAGGAACACCGAATGGCCGAAAAACATCTGAGGAAGTGCTCAACATCCTTAGCCATCAGGGAAATGCAAATCAAAACAACCCTAAGATTCCACCTCACACCAGTCAGATTGGCCAAGATCCAAAACTCAGATGACATCAGATGCTGGCGAGGCTGCGGAGAAAGAGGAACACTTCTCCACTGTTGGTGGGGTTGCAAGCTAATACAACCACTCTGGAAATCTGTCTGGCGATACCTCAGAAAATTGGATATAGTACTACCTGAAGACCCAGCTATTCCACTTCTGGGCATATACCTCAGAGACACTTTAATACACAACAAAGATATATGCACCACAATGTTCATAGCGGCTCTATTTATAATAGCCAGAAGCTGGAAGGAACCCAGATGTCCTTCAGAAGACGAATGGATACAAAAATTGTGGTACATATACACAATGGAATACTACTCAGCCACAAGAAACAATGACTTAACAAAATTCTTAAGAAAATGGCTGCATCTAGAGAAGATCATCCTGAGTGAGATAACCCAGTCACAAAAGAACAGACATAATATGCAGTCACTGATAGTGGGATGCTAACCCCAGAGGCTTGCACTCCCCCAGAAACAACTCACAGACTGTATGAAGTCCAAGAAATAAAGAAAACAAAAAAAATATACATATATTCACAAAACAAGAAGACTTTGACTATTTCCATGTTGCGTTTTGTTTTGCATGTACTTTACGCTTATTGCAACTAGTAGGTTTTCAATGCATACTGTCAAGCCCTTGAAAAAAATGAAGTACTGACTAAAAAACATATTCACATGGTTTTATGTAAAATTTATTTTAATGTCTGAAAAAACAGTACTGACAAAAATGTATAATTTTAAGCAAAAAATGTTTAAAATCTGTACATTTATCTTTGTTTTGCAAAATAAAGTTGTTTAAAAAATGCTTTTAAAATCTGTATATTTATTTTTGTTTTTTAAAATAAAGGTGTTCAATTAAAAAAGGGGGAAAATAACAACTTAATGGTGATTCTAATAGGCTGCACTCAGGGACCTAGAAATTACTTGTCACTGCTTGTTGTCTCTAAGCTAGAATGGTAAAATGTATGTGTCAGATAAGAGGGCTCCCACCCCAGTCCTTTTCTTCTCCCTATTCGGTTTCTCTCTCTCTGTATCTCTCTCTGTCCACTTTCTGTCTTCTCAGCATCCCAGTCACCCAATTTCTTCCTTCTTTCTTTCTCTTCCCTTCCCTTCCCTCCTTCCCTTTCTCCCTCCCTCTTTCTCTTTCTCTTTCTCTGTATGTGTATATGTGTGTCTGACATTAAATCTCTCCCACTTTCTGACCTTCTCAGCAACTTCATTCTGTACCCTTATGTCTCTGCTTCCATCTATATTTCTACATTGCTACCTCATACAAATTCTCCTCAAATGCCCTTAGTATACCAAACCTCCTGCACAGTATAGTTTCTCAGAGGAATATTTTGGCATGTGGCTTGGCTGGGACCTCTCAACTTACTTTATTTTATAACACTAAGTAGCTACTGAGTATCTTATGAATGACTGTGATTTAATGAATACCTAAGTGAATACTGTAGCCTTCACTATGGTAATCTTGATTTAGTGGGTTTTAAGTTCTCAAGTCAGCAGTAGTATTTAGAATACAGGCCAAATCGATTGTAAAGTTTTTTTCTGTGGGGAAGTAACTTGGAGGATCACATTTACTTGTTTCTGATATGTTAAGCAGTCCATTCTTCAGTGTCCTTCTTGTCTACATTTTGGGCCAGATCCTGGAAGTGATATGAAGGGCAGGTTTTCACATAATGCCAACCTTTGTCATATTCAAAGGAATATGCATGTACTGTATTTTTATGTTCCATTATTTTAACCATATAAATAACCTTAGAATTTGGCCACAAGCTGGATATTGCTGATTAGTAAAAGACTGTATTGTTTAGAGTTGTTTTATCCATGCATCAGAAACCTTAAGTTCTGCATATAACATATCTCTCTGGGACCTTTGACAGCCATAAACTAGACTTTTATTAATTTTTTGTTGTTGTTTTTTGTTGTTGCAGTTTTGTTTATGAATATCAGGAGATGACTGAGAAAGGTAGGAAAATTGAAAAGTAAGCATGCCTTCATAAATATTAATATCTAAAATTTGTAACAGAGGATTTCTATAAGCAGGTTATTTCTGTGGTCTCTGGATGACCTCCTTCAGTTTTTTAAAAGCAGTTACATTATGGTGGCATTTTGGAAGCTTGCCAAGAGGCAAATTAGACTTTTTTTCCTGGGATAATACGCCAGTGCATTTTTTTTTTTTTCAGTAAACTGGTAGTTTCAAGAGTGGGAGCAATTGTGGAATTGCATCTGCTCCTGACAGATCAGAATTGTAACTGTGATGGACGCAATCATGTAGTTCTGTTATGCTTGGTAGATTTTCTCCTTTTTATGTAGTGGTGAGGATAGATGAAAGAAGAGTATAGAGGTTATGACTCATAGGTTTGAATCAGTCATCATTAATTTTTTATTGATGCTAGATGAGTCACCAGAAACAAGAAATAAATAACACAAAACTGGAGTCATCTCTCTAATTGAGAGATCTCAACCATAGAAAAGGCATATGCAGTAAGGCCCCCAGGACCTGAAGCATTTCTTAGAGATTATTGGCTATATAAATCTTAAAGTTTATATGAGCTGTGAAAGGTGATGTATAGAAAGCTACTGAGATTGAGTAAGGATTAGGATGAGGAGGTACAACTGAAAGAATGCTAATAAATCAAAGCAGAAGAGCCTTAAATGAACACATCCTCTCTATATAATTTGAGTCATTAAGTTATTAATAACTCAAGAGCTAAAAAGATAGCCTTGTGACAATTGTTGGTATTTATAAATCATTGTGTTCAATCTATACACAGCAAGACAACTTTGACTATTTTCATGTTACATTTTGTTTTATATGTACTTTATGCTTATGGCAACTCATAAGGTTTCAGTGCATACTATCAAACCTTTAAAAAATGAAGTACTGACAAAAATATATTGATATAATTTTATTACAAAATGCTCTTAAATAACTGTACATATCTCTCTCTTTTTTAAAAAATAAAGTTGTATGGGAAAAAAGTCCTTTCAACTTTCCACATATTCACATATAATTCAAGGGGCTCACATGAGAATAACTATTGACTATACATATGAGAGACTTTGAGGTTGGCATTTAATATGTATGTTGTATTATGTCACTAAATCATTTCTGTGAATCAGTTACAATGTTCAGTGCATCTGTATTTTAATGATAAGTGTTATATTGAGTAATTAATGTCTACAGTTGAAGTCAAAAAAGGAAAAGAAAAAAGACAACATTGCTTCCTCCTCTGTTTTCAGACACAGACAAAATATCTTCTGTGGCTCAGAAAAAATTAACACTCTTTTCCATTTCAATTGGTCTTCATGTATCTTCTACATCTTTTCTTCTTGGGACCTATTTTCTCTTGGATTTGGTCTCCAACAGAAAACCTACACAAAATCATGTGAAATTGAACTTTGAGCAAGGAATGACTAAGTAAAAGGAGTTTATTTTTCATGTCTTGAAAATATTTGCAGTGAATGAATATAGGATAGAGATAGATACTTCTTGTTGTTACAACTCTGTTATTTGGATACCAATGTATCAGTCAATGACTATTTACTCATGTACATGTTATGAAACCTAGTTGAACTCATTTTGTTTAAAAGAAATGCATAGCTTATAGCTAGACAGAAAGATGATAAATAGATAGATAAATAGATAGATAGATAGATAGATAGATAGATAGATAGATAGATAGATAGATAGACAGACAGATAAATAGATAGCTATTTAGGTAGGTAAGTAGGTAGGTAGGTAGATAGATAGATAGATAGATAGATAGATAGATAGATAGATAGATAGACAAAGGTAGATTATGAAATTGATACATCCACAATGTTTTGTTTACATAGACATCTATCATACTCCTTGATTCTGGGGAAATCTAATTTAATTATTCACTGATACTGGAGATTGAAGAAGGTAAAGAGGAGGCATGTTATAATAACTGTTTCTTGATCATTACGATCACTTTTTAGATATAAGTCTCTACATTATTCTAGGGATCAAAGTATTTATTTCATTCCTGATAAAATACTGAATGGACAGTGGCACTCCAAACTAAACTCAGCATGCTGAATTTAGTGGAGGATACCTGGGGGGGGGGGAGACACATGCAAAAGTTTGTGCCAGCGGTGAAAACCTTTTGTAAAAAGGTACAAGGTAATTAACTGTAGAGGTAATGTTAAAATGTGTGTTGTGTATGTGTTTTAGATATACTAAAAATTTAGAGGAGTGAAAATCGTTCTCATAGGTGTGTTTAAGTCTTTGTTATAGTTTAATTGAAGAAGAGAGAGAGAAACTGGGTCTCAGGGAAACAGTCCTCTTCCTTTTATGGGATGGTATGGCGAAAGAGGAGGACAAAGAATATAAACTGTTCCAGAGCTCTTCAAGCAGGAGAGAATGTCAGGAGACATCCTAACTCTGGTGAGCACTGGAGAAATGTCTAGTTCTGGTTCTGGGTCCCTTAGGAAAGATATCAGGGTCCCTTCTACACATGTAGTTCTCTTCTCTCATGTGTGTCTATCCACTTGTTTCAATTTTTGTCTGTGCTTTCTTTGTTTGAGTGTTACTCATGTTTCATGTTAAAAGAAAAAGTGGTTAAAATGTTATATGTGCTGGATATTCAGCTCTTGGCCTCTTGATTTAGTTTTAAATCCTGTGTAAGAGGGTAAAATTAAAAATAAAAATATAAATTAGGTATTTGGGGCCCTGCCCTTGAATGAAGTTTATAGTTTAGCTCAGCTAGAGACCTGCTGGAAGCTGATTTTTATGCCGCTATTAGAAAAAAGTTCTGGCAGCTTCTCCAACTTAGACCTGTTCTGCTATTTCTCCCAGAAAAATCTCTGAGCATTTTTATTGAGCTGAGAAGGTGACAAGGTGCTCTTTTTTTTTTTTAAATTACAGCTTAAAAGTAAGAATTTTATCTAGTTTAAGTATATAAGATATGTGGTCACGAGCAGTTCCCAAAGGCAAAGTCCTGGTGAGAAGAAAAACCGAGAAGCCAGGGGGCAGAGAGATCTCTGCTGAGTGTGCACAGAAAGTGTGCCCCTGCTCTGCATTATCCAGGGACCAGGAACCCAGCATTGGGACCTCTGTTCCCACATGGTGGATATGGGGTGCAGAACAGGGCTCGGCCATCTGCCACCAAAACCAGCAGTTCCCAAAGGTAAAGGCCTGGTGAGAAGGAGATCTGAGTAGCCAGGAGACAGAGAGATCTCTGCCGAGAGTGCACGGAAAGCACGCCCCTGCACTGCCTGATCAAGGGACCAGGAACCCAGCATGGGGACCTCTGTTCCCATCTGGCGGCTATGGGGCACAAAACAGGGTTCAGACCATCCACCACCTGGAATAGCAGAGATGTAGGGACACAGAAAAGGTACAAGGGAAAGGCAAGAACATATCACTGACAAAAAGATAGAAAGAGGAAAGAGAAAGAACATATCCCAAGGAAACCAAGACAACCTGGGAACAGCAATACCCAGTTCTCCCATCAAAGCAAACAGCGGAATGTCAAACACTCAAGAAAAAGAAGACACAGACCTAAAATCATACTTCTAGAAGATGATAGAGATTCTTTTTTTTTTTTTTTTTTTTTTTTTTTTTTTTTTGTCTTCAAAACAAGATTTATTTTTTTTTAACATGAAAATACATGGAAAATACATTGGTCTCTTATCTGTTACAAATAAGACTCAAATTATTAATCATAACAAGAAGTGTTTCTTGAGATATTTCCATCTACACAAAAGACTAACAGCTTATTATTTTTTTAAAGATTTTAAACATTTTTTTGCTTAAAATTATACATTTTTGTCAGTACTGTTTTTTCAGACATTAAAATAAATTTTACATAAAACCATGTGAATATGTTTTTTAGTCAGTACTTGATTTTTTTCAAGGCCTTGACAGTGTGCATTGAAAACCTAATAGTTTCAATAAGCGTAAAGTACATGCAAAACAAAACGCAACATGGAAATAGTCAAAGTCTTCTTGTTTTGTGAATATATGTATAGTTTTTGTTTTCTTTATTTCTTGGACTTCATACAGTCTGTGAGTTGTTTCTGGGAGAGTGCAAGCCTCTAGGGTTAGCATCTCACTATCAGTGACTGCATATTATGTCTGTTCTTTTGTGACTGGGTTATCTCACTCAGGATGATCTTCGCTAGATGCAGCCATTTTCTTAAGAATTTTGTTAAGTCATTGTTTCTGGTGGCTGAGTAGTATTCCATTGTGTATATGTACCACAATTTTTGTATCCATTCGTCTTCTGAAGGACATCTGGGTTCCTTCCAGCTTCTGTCTATTATAAATAGAGCCGCTATGAACATTGTGGTGCATATATCTTTGTTGTGTATTAAAGTGTTTCTGGGGTATATGCCCAGAAGTGGAATAGCTGGGTCTTCAGGTAGTACTATATCCAATTTTCTGAGGTATCGCCAGACAGATTTCCAGAGTGGTTGTATTAGCTTGCAACCCCACCAACAGTGAAGAAGTGTTCCTATTTCTCCGCAGCCTCACCAGCATCTGCTGTCATCTGAGTTTTGGATCTTGGCCAATCTGACTGGTGTGAGGTGGAATCTTAGGGTTGTTTTGATTTGCATTTCCCTGATGGCTAAGGATGTCAAGCACTTACTCAGATGTTTCTCGGCCATTCGGTGTTCCTCAACTGAAAATGATTTGTTTAGCTCTGTACCCCATTTTTTTAATAGGGTTATTTGATTCTCTGGTGTCTAGCTTTTTAGTTCCTTGTACACCTTGGATATTAGGCCTCTATCTGATGTGGTGTTGGTAAAGATCTTTTCCCATTCTGTTGGTTGCCGTTTTGTTTTCTTGATGATGTCCTTAGCCTTACAGAAACTTTGCAATCTCATTAAGTCCCATTTGTTAATCTTTGACCTTAGAGCTTGAGCCATTGGTGTTTTGTTCAGAAAATTTTCTCCTGTACCTATGTGTTCTAAGGTTTTCCCTACTTTCTCATCTAATAGTTTCAGTGTATCTGGTTTAATGTGGAGATCTTTAATCCACTTACACTTGAGCTTTGTACAAGGAGATAAGAACGGGTCTATTTTCATTATTTTGCATGTTGAGTGCCAGTTGGACCAGCACCATTTGTTGAATAGGCTGTGCTTTTTCCATTGAATGTTTACTGCTCCTTTGTCAAAAATCAGGTGACCATATACATGAGGGCTCATTTCTGGATCTTCTATTCTATTCCATTGATCCACTTGCCTATTTCTGTACCAGTACCATGCAGTTTTCAGCACAATTGCCTTGTAATATAGCTTGAGGTCAGTGATAGTGATTCCCGCAGATGTTTTTTTGTTGGTGAGGATGGATTTCGCTATCCAAGTCTTTTGTTATTCCATATGAAATTGCACATTGATCTTTCCAATTCCATGAAGAACTGGGTTGGAATTTTGATGGGGATTGCATTGAATCTGTAGATTGCTTTTGGTAGGATGGCCATTTTTAAGATGTTGATCTTTCCAATCCATGAGCATGGGAGATTTTTCCATTTTCTGAGATCCTCCTCAATTTCTTTCTTTAGAGGTTTGAAGTTCTTGTCATACAGGTCCTTTACTTCCTTAGTTAGAGTCACACCAAGGTATTTCATAGTTTTTGTAACTATTGTGAAGGGTACCTTTTCCCTAATTTTTTTCTCCACATGTTTGTCCTTTGAGTATAAGAAGGCTACTGATTTGTTTGAGTTAATTTTGTATCCAGCCACTTTGCTGAACTTGTTTATCAGCTGTAGGAGTTCTCTGGTGGAATTTTTGGGGTCACTCAAGTACACTATCATGTCATCGGCAAAGAGTGATGTTTTTATCTCTTCCTTTCCGATTTGTATCCCCTTGATTTCCTTTTGCTGTCTAATTGCTCCAGCCAGGACTTCCAGTACTATGTTGAATAGGTAGGGAGAGAGTGGGCAGCCTTGTCGAGTCCCTGATTTTAGTGGGATTGCTTCAAGTTTCTCGCCATTAAGTTTGATGTTGGCTGTTGGTTTGCTGTATATTGCTTTTATTATGTTTAAATATGGGCCTTGGATTCCTGTTCTTTCCAGGACTTTTAACATGAAGGGGTGTTGGATTTTTTCGAATGCTTTCTCAGCATCTAGTGAGATGACCATGTGATTTTGGTCTTTAAGTTTGTTTATATGATGGATTACATTGATATATTTCCTTATGTTAAACCATCCCTGAATCCCAGGGATGAAGCCTACTTGGTCATGATGAGTGATGGTTTTGATGTGTTCTTGGATTCGGTTTGCAAGGATTTTGTTGAGTATTTTTGCATCAATGTTCATAAGTGAGATTGGTCTGAAGTTCTCTTTCCTTGTAGGGTCTTTGTGTGGCTTAGGTACGAGGGTTATTGTAGCCTCAAAAAATGAGTTGGGTAATATTCTATCTGATTCTATCTTTTGGAATAGCTTGGCTAATATTGGTGTTATATCCCCAATAAATGTCTGATAAAATTCTGCACTGAACCCGTCTGGACCTGGGCTTTTTTTGGTTGGGAGGCTTTTGATGACTTCTTCTATTTCTTTAGGTGTTATAGGGTTATTTAGATGGTTCACTTGGTCCTGGTTAAACTTTGGGACCTTGTATCTGTCTAAAAATTTGTCCATTTCCTCCAGATTTTCCAATTTTGTGGAGTATAAGTTTTTGTAGTAGGATCTGATGATTTCTTGAATTTCCTTAGTTTCAGTTGTTATGTCACCACTTTTCTTTCTGATTTTGTTAATTTGGATACTCTCTCTTTGCCCTTTAGTTAGTCTGGCTAGGGGTTTATCAATCTTGTTGATTTTCTCAAAGAACCAACTCTTTGTTTTGTTGATTTTTTCAATGGTTTTTTTTTTTTGTTTCTATTTGGTCTATTTCTGCCCTAATTTTGATTATTTCTTGCCGTCTACTCTTTTTGGGTATATCTGCTTCCTTTTGTTCTAGTGCTTTTAGCTGTGCTGTCAGGTTGCTGATGTGAGTTCTCTCCAGTTTCTTCTTGGAAGCACTTAGGGCAATGAGTTTTCCTCTCAATACTGCTTTCATTGCATCCCATAGGTTGGGTTTGTTGTGTTTTCGTTTTCGTTGAATTCTAGAAAATCCTTAATTTCTTTCTTTATTTCTTCTTTGACCCTGCTATCCTTTAACAGAGTGTTGTTTAGTTTCCATGTGTATGTGGGCATTTTGTTGTCTTTTTTGTTGTTAAAGACCAGCCGTAGACCATGGTGATCTGAGAGGATGCATGGGAGTATTTCAATCTTCTTATATCGATGAAAGCTCGTTCTGTGTCCAATTATGTGGTCAATTTTCGAGAAGGTGCCATGGGGTGGTGAGAAGAAGGTGTATTCTTTTACTTTAGGATAGTATGTTCTGTATATATCTATTAATTCTAGTTGGTTCAAAGTCTCTGCTAGTTTTGCAGTGTCCTTGTTCAGTTTCTGTTTCCCTGATCTATCCATTGGTGAGAGTGGGGTGTTAAAGTCTTCCACTATTATTGTGTGGGGTGAAATGTATTTTTTGAGCTTTAGTAGGGTTTCTTTTATGAATGTGGGTGATTTTTTATTTGGAGCATATATGTTAAGGATTGAGAGTTCCTCCTGACAGATTTCCCCGGTAATGAATAAAAAGTGTGCTTCTTTATCCTTTTTGATAACTTTTGGTTGGAAATTTACTTTATTCGATATTAGAATACCCACTCCAGCTTGCTTCTTGGAGCTGTTTGCTTGGAAGTTTTTTTCCCACCCTTTTACTCTGAGATAGTGTCGGTCTCTGTCTCTGAGCTGAGTTTCCTGTATGCAGCAAAAGGCTGGATTTTGTTTATGTATCCAATCTGATAGTCTATGTCTCTTTATTGGGGAGTTGAGACCATTTATGTTAATAGATATCAAGGAATATTTGTTTCTGTTTCCTGCCATTTTTGCTTTTTTGGGTTGAGTTGTGTCTGTGTTTTTTTTTTTTTTTTTTTTAGTTTTCTTGTTTAGGAGTTTTCTTGTTTTTACTAGGCTGTATTTTCCCTCCTTGTATTGGGTTTTCCACCTATAATTCGTTGTAGTGCTGGGTTTGTGGTCAGATATTGTGTGAATTTTGATTTGTCTTGAAATATCTTTGTCTCTCCATCGATGGTGATTGATAGTTTTGCTGGGTATAGCAGCTTGGGCTGGCACTTGTGCTCTCTTAAGGAGTGCATGATGTCTTTCCAGGCTCTTCTAGCTTTCATAGTCTCTGCTGAGAAATCGGGTGTGAGTCTGATTGGTCTGCCTTTATATGTTACCTGACCTTTTTCCCTTACTTCTTTTAGTATTCTTTCTTTACTTTGGGCACT
Organism: Micromys minutus; assembly: GCF_963924665.1. Taxonomy (NCBI): domain Eukaryota; kingdom Metazoa; phylum Chordata; class Mammalia; order Rodentia; family Muridae; genus Micromys; species Micromys minutus. The sequence continues at coordinate 62,828,754 of NC_137972.1, forward strand.
TGATGTTTTTACTATTATGTGTCGGGAGGTATTTCTTTTCTGGTCCAACCTATTTGGAGTTCTGAAGGCTTCTTTTATGCTCATGGTCATCTCATTCTTGAGGGTAGGGAAGTTTTCTTCTATGATTTTGTTGAAGATATTTACTGTGCCTCTTAGTTGATACTCTTCTCCCTCTTCTATTCCTATTATCCTTAGGTTCGGTCTTCTCATTGTGTCTTGTATTTCCTGGACATTTTGGGTTAGGAGCTTTTTGTTTTTTGCATCTTCTCTGGCTGTTTTGTCTATGTTTGCAATGTTGTCTTCTGCCCCCGAGATTCTCTCCTCGATCTCTTGTAATCTGTTGGAAATGCTTGCTTCTGTGACTCCTGATTTCTTTTTTTGGTGTTCTGACTCTAGGGTTATGTCCTTTAGCACTTTCTTTATTGTGTCAATTTCTGTTTTAATTTCCCTCTTCCATTCCTTTATTTCTTTGGTCCTGTTTTCGTCTCGTTCTTTGAGTTCTTTGAGTGTTTTTCTTGTTTCTTCTTTAAAAGCTTCTGAATCTTTTTGCTTTTCCTCCCTTTCTTGTTTAAGTAACTCTATCAGCGTCTTGAGGCATGTTTTCAGGTCTGTGTCTTCTTTCTCTGGAGTGTTTGGAATTCCTATGTTTGCTACTATCGGAGAGCTGGGTTCTGGTGTTGCTAGATTGTCTTGGTTTCCTTGGGATATACTCTTTCTCTTTCCTCTTGCCATTTTGTTGTCAGTGATATGTTCTTGCCTTTCCCTTGTTCTGGTCTGTGTCCCTGGTACACTTTCCGTGTGCACTCCTCAGAGATCTCTCTACTCCCCAGCAGCCCAGGTTCCGGGTGGCAGCTGGGACAAGCTCTGCTCTGCGTCCTGAAGTCGCCCCCGGGTGGAAACAGACGTTCCTAAGATTTGTTCCTGGTCACAGATGCTCAGCCTCTCCGAGCCACCTTTCCAGCTGGATGTTGGGCCAGGCCCTGCTCTGTGTCCTGAAGTCGTCTCTGGGTGGGAACAGAAGTCCCTAAGATCTGTTCCCGGTAACTGGATCGGGGAGGACAGGGCAGGTCAGGGCAGGGGGTGCCCTTTCCGTGTGCACTCCGCAGAGATCCCTCTGCTCCCCCGCAGCCTAGGTCTCCCACTCACCAGTTGCTCAGCCTGTACGAGCCGCCTTTCCGGCTGGTGGTTGGGCCAGGCTCTGCTCTGCGTCCTGAAGTCCTCTCCGGGTGGGAACAGAAGTTCCTAAGATCTGTTCCCAGTCACAGTTGCTCAGCCTGTACGAGCCGCCTTTCCGGCTGGTGGTTGGGCCAGGCTCTGCTCTCGATAGAGATTCTTAAACAGGAATGGGAGGAAAAGCACAAAGAATTAGAAGCTATTAAAGAGGAAATAAAAAAAACGCTCAAAGAACTCAAAGAACTAGAGAAAAAAAGAACCAAGAGATGCAGGAATGGAAGAAGGCATTTAAAACGGAAATTGACACAATAAAGAAAACAATAAAAGAGATAACTCTAGAGGTAGAAAACCTAAAAAAGAAATCAGGAGTCACAGATGCAAGCATTTCCAATAGACTACAAGAGACGGGAGAGAGAATCTTGGGCACGGAAAACAACATTGAAAACATAGACAAAACAGTCAGAGAACATGCAAAAAACAAAAAGCTCCTAACCCAAAATATCCAGGAGATACAGTACAAAAGGAGAAGATCAAACATAAGGATAATAGGAATAGAAGATGGAGAAGAATATCAACTAAGAGGCACAGTAAATATCTTCAACAAAATTGTAGAAGAAAACTTCCCTCCCCTTAAGAATGAGATGGCCACGAGCATAAAAGAAGCCTTCAGAACTCCAAACAGGTGGGACCAGAAAAGAAATTCCTCCTGACACATAATAGTCAAAACACCAAGTGCCCAAAGCAAAGAAAGAATACTAAAAGCAGTAAGGGAAAAAGGTCAGGTAACATATAAAGACAGACCAAGCAGAATTACACCTGATTTCTCAACAGAGACTATGAAAGCTAGAAAAGACTGGACAGACATCATGCAGACCATAAGAGAGTACAAATGCCAGCCTAAGCTGCTATACCCAGCAAAACTATCAATCACCATAGATGGAGTGATGAAGATACTCCAAGACAAAACTAAATTTACACAATATCTTTCCACAAACCCGTCACTACAATGAATTATATGTGGAAAACCCAATAAAATGAGGGGAACTACATCCTAGTAAAAACAAGAAAACTCCTAAGCAAGAAAACCAAAAGAAGAAAGAGAAATAGACATAACTCAACATACAAAAGCAATAATTGCAGGAAACAGCAACCATTTTTCCTTGATATCTGTTAACATAAATGGACTCAGTTCCCCAATAAAAAGACAAAGGCTATCAGTCTGGGTACCTAAACAAAACCCAGCAATTTGTTGCATACAAGAAACTCATCTCAGAGACAAAGACACACTATCTCAGAGTAAAAGCCTGGGAAAAACCTGACAAGCAAATGGACCCAAGAAGCAAGCTGGAGTGGCCATTCTAATATGGAATAAAGAAGATTTTCAATGAAAAGTTATCAAAAAAGATAACGAAGGACACTTTTTATTCATTACAGGGGAAATTTGTCAGGGGGAACTATTAATCATTAACAAATATGCGCCAAATACAAAGCACAAATAATCATAAAAGAAACCCTACTATAGCTCAAAAATAAATTTCACCCCACACAATAATAGTTGGAGACCTCAGTACCCCACTCTCACCAATGGAATGATCAGGGAAACCAAAACTGTACAAGGATACTCTACAACCAGCAGAGGTTAAAAACCAACTGGAATTAATAGATATCTAAAGAACACATCATCTTAAAAATAAAAATAAAACATAATAAATCTTCTTCTGAGCACCTCATGGCACTTTCTTAAAAGTTTACCACATGATTAGTCAAAAAAATGAGCCTCAATCAATATAAGAAGATTAAAATACTCCCATGCTACCTAACCGATCACCATGGTCTAAGGCTGGTCTTTAACAACAACAAAGAAACAAAAAGCCCACATACACATGGAAACTAAACAATGCTCTGTTTAACAATAGCAGGGTCAAAGAAGAAATAAAGAAAGAAATCATGTATTATCTAGAATTCGATGAAAACGAAAATACAACAGACCTAAACCTATGGGATGCAGTGAAAGCAGTACTGAGAGGAAAATTCATAATTCTGAGTGCTGCAAAAAGAAACTGGAGAGAGCATACATCAGCAACTTTACACCAGAGCTGAAAGCTATAGAACAAAAAGAAGCAGATACATCCAAGAGGAGTAGAATGCAAACATAGTGCATAAAAGGACCAAATAGAAACAAAAAGACCCATTGAAAGAATCAACAAAACCAAAAGCTGGTTCTTTGAAAAAAATCAAAACGGTTGATAAACTGTTAGCCAGACTAACTAGAGGGCAAAGAGAGAGTATCCAAATAAGCAAAATCAGAAAGGAAAGTGGAGAAATAACAACTGAAACTGAGGAAATTAAAGAAATCATCAAACCATACTACAAAGGCCTATACTCAACAAAGCTGGAAAATCTGGAGAAAATGGTTGAATTCCTAGACAGATACAAGGTACTAAAGTAAAATCTTTAAAATCCATGAGCATAGGAGATCTTTCCATTTTCTGAGATCCTCCTCAATTTCCTTCCTTAGAGGTTTAATGTTCTTGTCGTACAGTTCCTTCACTTGATTAGTTAGAGTCACACCAAGGTATTTATTTCATAGTTTTTTGTGACAATTGTGAAGCATAACTTTTCCCTTATTTCTATATCCACATGTTTGTCCTTTGAGTAAAGGAAGGCTACTGATTTGTTTGAGTTGATTTTGTATCCAGCCACTTTGCTGAACTTGTTTATCAGCTGTAGGAGTTCTCTGGTGGAATTTTTGGGGTCACTCAAGTACACTATCATGTCATCTGCAAAGAGTGATGTTTTTATCTCTTCCTTTCCGATTTGTATCCCCTTGATCTCCTTTTGCTGTCTAATTGCTCCGGCCAGGACTTCCAGTACTATGTTGAATAGGTAGGGAGAGAGTGGGCAGCCTTGTCGAGTCCCTGATTTTAGTGGGAATGCTTCAAGTTTCTCGCCATTAAGTTTGATGTTGGCTGTTGGTTTGCTGTATATTGCTTTTATTATGTTTAAGTATGGGCCTTGGATTCCTGTTCTTTCCAGGACTTTTAACATGAAGGGGTGTTGGATTTTGTCGAATGCTTTCTCAGCATCTAGTGAGATGACCATGTGATTTTGGTCTTTGAGTTTGTTTATATGGTGGATTACGTTGATGGTTTTCCTTATGTTAAACCATCCCTGCATCCTAGGGATGAAGCCTACTTGGTCATGATGAAGGATCGTTTTGATGTATTCTTGGATTCGGTTTGCAAGGATTTTGTTGAGTATTTTTGCATCAATGTTAATAAGTGAGATTGGTCTGAAGTTCTCTTTCCTTGTAGGGTCTTTGTGTGGTTTAGGTACGAGGGTTATTGTAGCCTCAAAAAATGAGTTGTGTAATATTCCATCTGATTCTATCTTTTGGAATAGTTTGGCAAGTATTGGTGTTATATCCTCAATATAAGTCTGATAAAATTCTGCACTGAACCTGTCTGGACCTGGGCTTTTTTTTGGTTGGGAGGCTTTTGATGACTTCTTCTATTTCTTTAGGTGTTATAGGGTTATTTAGATGGTTTACTTGGTCTTGGTTTAAATTTGGGACCTTGTATCTGTCTAGGAATTCATCCATTTCCTCCAGATTTTCCAATTTTGTAGAGTATAAGTTTTTGTAGTAGGATCTGATGATTTCTTGAATTTCCTCAGTTTCAGTTGTTATGTCCCCACTTTTCTTTCTGATTTTGTTAATTTGGATACTCTCTCTTTGCCCTCTAGTTAGTCTGGCTAGGGGTTTATCAATCTTGTTGTTTTTCTCAAAGAACCAACTCTTGGTTTTGTTGATTTTTTCAATGGTTCTTTTTGTTTCTATTTGGTCTATTTCTGCCCTAATTTTGATTATTTCTTGCTGTCTACACTTTTTGGGTATATCTGCTTCCTTTTGTTCTAGGGCTTTTAGCTGTGCTGTCAGGTTGCTGATGTGAGCTCTCTCCAGTTTCTTTTTGGAAGCCCTTAGGGCTATGAGTTTTCCTCTCAATCCTGCTTTCATTGCATCCCATAGGTTTTGGTATGTTGTGTTTTTGTTTTCGTTGAATTCTAGAAAATCCTTGATTTCTTTCTTTATTTCTTCTTTGACCCTGCTATCCTTTAACAGATCATTGTTTAGTTTCCACGTGTATGTGGGCTTTTTGTTGTCTTTGTTGTTGTTAAAGACCAGCCATAGGCCATGGTGATCTGAGAGGATGCATGGGAGTATTTCAATCTTCGTATATGGATGGAGGCTCGTTCTGTGTCCAATTATGTGGTCAATTTTCGAGAAGGTGCCATGGGGTGGTGAGAAGAAGATGTATTCTTTTACTTTGGGATAATATGTTCTGTATATGTCTATTAATTTTAGTTGGTTCAAAGTCTCTACTAGTTTTGCAGTGTCTTTGTTCAGTTTCTGTTTCCCTGATCTGTCCATTGATGAGAGTGGGGTATTAAAGTCTCCCACTATTATTGTGTGGGGTGAAATGTATTTTTTGAGCTATAGTAGGGTTTCTTTTATGAATGTGGGTGATTTTTTATTTGGAGCATATATGGTAAGAATTGAGAGTTCCTCCTGACTGATTTCCCCGGTAATGAGTAAAAAGTGTCCTTCCTTATCTTTTTTGATAACTTTTGGTTGGAAATTTACTTTATTCGATATTAGAATACCCACTCCAGCTTGCTTCTTGGAGCTGTTTGCTTGGAAGTTTTTTTCCCACCCTTTTACTCTGAGATAGTGTCTTTCTTTGTCTCTTAGATGAATTTCCTGTATGCAGCAAAATGCTTCATTTTGTTTATGTATCCAGTCTGATAGTATATGTCTCTTTATTGGGGAGTTGAGACCATTTATCTTAATAGATTTCAAGGAATAGCTGTTTTTGTTTCCTGTCATTATTGCTTTTTTGGGGTGACTTCTGTCTGTGTTTCTTTCTTCTCTTAATTTTCTAGTTTAGGAGTTTTCTTGTTCTTACTAGGCTGTATTTTTACTCATTGTATTGGGTTTTCCACCTATAATTCGTTGTAGTGCTGGGTTTGTGGTCAGATATTGTGTGAATTTTGATTTGTCTTGAAATATCTTCGTCTCTCCATCGATGGTGATTGATAGTTTTGCTGGGTATAGCAGCTTGGGCTGGCACTTGAGCTCTCTCAGGGTGTGCATGATGTCTGTCCAGACTCTTCTAGCTTTCATATTCTCTGTTGAGAAATCGGGTGTGAGTCTGATTGGTCTGCCTTTATATGTTTCCTGACCTTTTTCCCTTACTGCTTTTAGTTTTATTTCTTTAGTTTGGGCGCTTGATGTTTTGACTATTATGTGTCGGGAGGTATTTCTTTTCTGGTCCAACGTATTTGGAGTTCTGAAGGCTTCTTTTATGCTCATGGTCATCTCATTCTTGAGGGTAGGGAAGTTTTCTTCTATGATTTTGTTGAATATATTTACTGTGCCCCTTAGTTGATACTCTTCTCTCTCTTCTATTCCTATTATCCTTAGGTTCGGTCTTCTCATTGTGTCTTGGATTTTCTGGACATTTTGGGTCAGGAGCTTTTTGTTTTTTGCATCTTCTCTGGCTGTTTTGTCTATGTTTGCAATGTTGTCTTCTGCCCCCGAGATTCTCTCTTCGATCTCTTGTAATCTATTGGAAATGCTTGCTTCTGTGACTCCTGATTTCTTTTTTTGGTGTTCTGACTCTAGGGTTATCTCTTTTAGTGTTTTCTTTATTGTGTCAATCTCTATTTTAATTTCCCTCTTCCATTCCTTTATTTCTTTAGTTCTGTTTTCCTCTAGTTCTTTGAGTTCTTTGAGTGTTTTTCTTGTTTCTTCTTTAAAAGCTTCTGACTCTTTTTGCTTTTTCTCCCTTTCTTGTTTAAGAAACTCTATCAGTGTCTTGAGGCATGATTTCAGGTCTGTGTCTTCATTTTCTGGAGTGTTTGGAGTTCTGATGTTTGCTGTTATGGGAAAGCTGGGCTCTGGTGTTGCCTTGTTGTCTTGGTTCCCTTGGGATATACTCTTTCTCTTTCCTCTTGCCATTTGTTGTCAGTGATATGTTCTTACCTTTTTCTTGTATCTGGTCTGTTTTTCTGGTTCTCCACTGGTAGAGGTGTCAGATGGGTCGAGCCCTGTTATATGCCTCAGAGTCGTCAGGTGTGAGCAGAAGTTCCAACGTTCTGTTTCTGTTTGCTGGATCAGGCAAGGCAGGGCAGGGCAAGGCAGGGGGTGCACTTTCCTTGTGTATTCCACAGAGATATTTCTGCTCCCCTGCAGCCCAGGTCTCCCACCTACCAGTTGCTCAGCCTCTATGAGCCGCCGATCCGGGTGGCAGGTAGGCCAGGCTCCGCTCTGCGTCTGGAAGGCGCCTCCGGGTGGAAACAGAAGTTCTGATTTTCTGTTCCCAATCGCAGTTGCTCAGCCTCCAATGCTTTTTATTTAATAATTTATTTATTCTTTTAATTTGGATGTCAAGGAGTATCTGGCAATCTACAACTGGTGAAATGAAAGGACACACATACTGGAATATATGGGATGGTCTTGATCAATGGGACCGGTTAATATGGAGAAGAGTGTATGTTTGTGCTTTTTTCCCACAGGATGCTGCAAGAGTATGCTAGCTGCTGGAGTGGTTGGTGAGACATTCTGATGCTGAGACAACGAGTATGCTGACATGTGAGTTTCCTGAGTGCCCTTACAATGGTGATGAAGGAGCTGTATTGGATATCTGTGCCTGACCCACCTTTCCTTGCCTTTAACCCAGATTGAACAATCAGCTTTACCTCAAGCTTTTAGACCTTGTGAAAGAGAGAACATGGGGACTGTGGAAACTGACATAGAAGAATTATTTTAATAACAAAGTTATAATGGCTTATCTCTTAGCCTTAATGTGACCAATTATTCTAACTCAAGCATAGACTGGTTTAAAAATCAATCCAATATTGAAAATAGTCTTCATTGGGAAAACAGAATCTGGACAATTTTAAAGACATTTAAAAATTCACAATTGCCTTGTGAAGCTACATTTATATTGGATAAAATTGAGACAAGATCTATTCTTTGAATGTTACGACATGTATTTAAGCCCCTAATCATTTATTATTTGGTCATGTTAAAATTACTTTTGTGGACTTCAGGGTGCAGAACAGAGGCCCGCTCATCTGCCACCCAGACCAGCAGCTCCTAAAGGTTGAAAAACTGGGGAGTAGGAGCTCTAGGCAACCAGGGAGCAGAGAGATCTCTGCAGAGTGCGCACAGAAAGCGCAACCGCCGCTGTGCCCTACCTGATCCAGGGACCAGGAACACAACTTTGGAACTTCTGTTCCCACCTGGTGACTCTGAGGAATAGAACAGGGCTCGGCCCATCTGCCACCAGGACCAGTGGAGATCCAGAAACAAAGACCATATACAAGGGAAAGGCGAGAACATATCACTGACTACAAAATGGCAAGAGGAAAGAGAAAGAGTATATCCCAAGGAAACCAAGACAACTTGGCAACAAAAGAACCCAGCTCTCCCATAACAGCAAACATTGGATTGCCAAACACTCCAAAAAAGAAGACACAGACCTGAAACAATACCTCAAGATGCTGATAGAGATACTTAAACAAGAACGCGAGGAAAAGCAAAAAGATTCAGAAGCTTTTAAAGAGGAAATATGAAAAACACTCAAAGAAATCAAAGACCTAGAGGAAAACAGAACCAAAGAGATGAAGGAATGGAAGAGGGAATTTAAAACAGAAATTAACACAATGAAGAAAACACTAAAAGAAATAACCCTAGAAGTAGAACACCTAAAAAAGTAACCAGAAGTCACAGAAGCAAGCATTTCCAATACATTACAAGAGATGGAAGAGAAAATCTCGCGGGCAGAAGACAACATTGTAAACATAGACAAAACAGCCAGAGAAGATGAAAAAGCCAAAAAGTGCTCCTAACCCAAAATGTCCAGTAGATCCAGAACACAATGAGAAGACAAAACTTAAGGATAATAAGAATAAAAGAGGGCAAAGAATACCAACTAAGAGGCACAGTAAATATCTTCAAAAATATCATAGAAGAAAACTTCCCTACCCTCAAGAATGAGATGACCACAAGCATAAAAGAAGCCTTCAGAACTCCAAACTTGTGGGACCAGAAAAAAATACCTTCGGATACATAATAGTCAAAATACCAAGTGCCCAGAGCAAAGAAAGAATACTAAAAGCAGTAAAGAAAAAAGGTCAGGTAACATATAAAGGCAGACCAATCAGAATCACACCCGATTTCTCAACATAGAGTATGAAATTTAGAAGAGCCTGGACAGACATCATGCACACCCTACGAGAGCACATGTGCCAGGCCATGTTGCTATACCCAGCAAAACTATCAATCCACATAGATGGAGAGATGAAGATATTTCAAGAAAAAGCAAAATTTACACAATATCTGACCACAAACCTAACAACTGAAACTGAGGAAATTCAAGAAATCATCTCATCCTACTACAAATACTTATACTCCACAAAATTGAAAAATCTGGAGGAAATGGATGAATTCCTAGATAGACACAAGATCCTAAAATTAAACCAGGACCAAGTAAACCATCTAAATAACCATATAACACCTAAAGAAATAGAAGAAGTCATCAAAAGACTCCTAACCAAAAAAGCCCATGGCCAGCCACTTTCAGTGCAGACTTTTATCAGATATTTATTGGGGATATAACACCAATACTCTCCAAACTATTCCAAAAAATAGAATCAGATGGAATACTACTGACACATTTTTTGAGGCTAGAGTAACCCTCATACCTAAACCACACAAAGACCCCACAAAAAAAGAGAACTTCAGAACAATCTCACTTATGAACATTGATGCAAAAATACTCAACAAAATCCTTGCAAAACTAATCTAAAAACACATCAAAAAGGTCATTTATCATGAACAAGTAGGCTTCATCCCAGGGATGCAGGGATGGTTTAATATAAGGAAATCCATCAACTTAATTCACCATATAAACAAACTCAAAGAACAAAATCACATGGTCATCTCACTAGATGCTGAGAAAGCATTTGACAAAATTCAACACTTCTTCAGGTTAAAAGTCTTGTAAATAACAGGAATCCTAGGTTCATACTTAAACATAATAAAAGCAATATACAGCAAATCAACAGCCAAAATCAAACTTAATGGTGGGAAACTTGAAGCAATCCCGCTAAAATTAGGGACTTGACAAGGCTGCCCACTCTCTCCCTACTTATTCAACATAGTACTGGAAGTCCTGGCTGGAGCAATTAGACAACAAAAGGAGATAAAGGGGATACATATCGGAATGGAAGAGATAAAAACATCACTCTTTTCCGATGACATGATAGTGTACTTAAGTAACTCCAAAAATTCCACCAGAGAACTCCTACAGCTGATAAACAAGTACAGCAAAGTGGCTGGATACAAAATTAACTCAAACAAATCAGTAGCGTTCTTATACTCAAAGGAGAAACTTGTGGAGAAAGAAATTAGGGAAAATATACCCTTCACAATTGTCACAAAATCTATGAAATACTTTGGTGTGACTCTAACTAAGCAAGTGAAGGAACTGTATGAAAAGAACTTCAAACCTCTAAGGTGGAAATTGAGAAGGATCTCAGAAAATGAAAAGATATTCCATGCTCATTGTAATAGATTGGAAACATCAACATTTTGAAAATGGTCATCCTACCAAAAGCAATCTACAGATTCAATGCAATCTTCATCCAAATTCAACCAAGTTATTCATGGAATTGGAAAGATCAATGTGCATTTTCATATGGAACAACAAAAGACCTAGTATAGCGAAATCCATCCTCAACAACAAGAAAACATCTGCGGGAATCACTATCCCTGACCTCAAGCTATATTACAAGGCAATTGTGCTGAAACTGCATGGTACTGGTACAGAAATAGGCATGTGGATCAATGGAATAGAATAGAAGACCCAGAAATGAGCCCTCATGTATATGGTCACCTGTTTTTTAACAAATTATCTGTAAACATTCAATGGAAAATGGATAGCCTATTCAACAAATGGTGCTGGTCCAACAGGCACTCATCATGCAAAAGAATGAAAATAGACCCTTTCTTATCTCCTTGTGAAAAGCTCAAGTGTAAGTGGATAAAAGATCTCCCCATTAAACCAGATACAGTGAAACTGTTAGATGAGAAACTTGGGATAAACCTTAGAACACATAGGCACAGAAGAAATTTTTCTGAAAAAAACACCAATAGCTCAGGCTGTAAGGTCAAAAGTTAACAAATGGGACTTAATGAGACTGCAAAGTTTCTGTAATGCTAAGGAATTTGTAAAGAAAACAAAATGGCAGCCAACAGAATGGGGAGATTTTTACCAACTCCACATTGATAAGGTACTAATATGCAAGGTATACAAAGAACTCAAAAAGCTAGACACCAAAGAATCAAATAATTCTTTTTAAAAATGAGGTACAGAGCTAAACAAAACGTTCTCAGTTGAGGAATATTGAATGGCTAAGAAATATCTGAGGAAGTGCTCGACATCCTTAGCCATCAGGGAAATGCAAATCAATACAACCCTGAGATTCCACCTCACACCAGTCAGATTGGCCAAGATCCAAACCTCAGAGGACAGCAGATGCTGGTGAGGTTGCAGAGAAAGAGGAACACTTCTCCATTGTTGGTTGGGTTGTAAACTGATACAACCACTGTGGAAATCAACCTGGTGATACCTCAGAAAATTGGCCATAATAGCATCTAAAGACCCAGCTATTCCACTTCTGGGCATATACCCCAGTGTCACCTTAGTACAGAACAAAGATATATTCACAACAATGTTCATAACAGCTCTATTTGTAATAGCCAGAAGCTGGAAAGTACCTTGATGTCCTTCAGAAGATGAATGGATACAAAAATTATGGTACATTTACACAATGGAATAAGACTCAGCCACCAGAAACAATGACTTAACCAAATTCTTAAGAAAATGGCTGCATCTAGACAATATCATCCTGAGTGAGATAACACAGACACAAAAGAACAGACATAATATGCAGTCACTGATAGTTGGATGCTAACCCCAGAGGCTCGCACTGCTCCAGAAACAATTCACAGACTGTATGAAGTCCAAGAAATAAAGGAAACAAAACAAAACAAAAAAAATTGTCATGCTCAATATTTACCCACCAAGAACACATTGACAAATTCCGGGTTGTACTTTGTATTACATGTAGTGTCTTCTCATTGTAAAAAAAAAAAAAAAAAATCTTTACACACCAAGAATACTTTGACTATTTCCTGGTTCCATCTTGTTTTGCATGTACTTTATGCTCATTTTTACTCCTGGGATCTTTATCACACAATCAAACCTTTAAAAACAACAAAAAAAAGTACTGACAAAAATATATTGAATAATTTTATGCAAAAATGTTTAAAATCTGTACATTTATATTTGTTTTGTAAAATAAAGTTGTTAAAAATTACTTATGTTTCCTCATTGATACTTATTGAAAGTTGTACTGATTGTAAACTTTCCAATTGTGTTAATGTTTTAATTTTGACATGTTTGTAATGGTGGTTTATCAACCACTTTTTGTTTTATTGCCAGTGAGTGTTATAAGACCCTGATATTCTGAAAAAAAAAAAGGGTTTGTAGATACTAGAAGTTATTCATGCTTTATACAAAACCAAGATTGTATTGGGCTTGATTATTCTAGGCATAGTAGGTTTAATTGTATTGATACCTTGTATATCCTGCTTCTGCTATCACCTTACAGAAGTTAAGACAGCTACTTTTGTTAATCATTTAACAAAAAAAATGTTACTAATGTTTTGAATATTGTAGAAGATTTAGGTAGTCTTTTAGAACAAAGCATTGATTCTTTTTGTGTTATTCAAGTTATTAGAGAAGTTCTTCAAAGTTTAAAACTAAGAAGCAACTTGGAGTGCCATGCTAATTACTAGTGGATTTGTGTTAATTCTTAGCTTTACAATGATAGTCATTATAATTGAGAGAATATTCAGAGTTATTTTGAGGGTATTTGGCATAGTTCTAACAACTCTCTAGATGTTTTATTATTACACACTGAGATTATTTACCTAAAGAATGCTGCCCTGCTGAGCTTCGATGCTGCAGATATTGCTGATAAATTTATTCCTGGACTGAGGTCAGTTTTTTTCCTTTTTGGTCTAGCTTCAAGAAGGACGTATATGGCTTAATTGTGATAGCCTTTCTAGTCCTATGAATACTTTTACTCCTGCATATTGTGGTAAGGCTTGCCTTTAGCCACATAAACTTGTTGACTGCCGACATGCATGGCTTGGCACTGAGAACAGACCCCCCACTTAGATTTATTAACAGGCTGGTAGTCAAAGACCAGCAACTTCTGAACAGAACCTTACTGACTTGAGTCAGAATTGCATTGGTATTATATACCATGTTAATTCAGAATATTAATAGGGAATACTAATTGAAATAATGCGATTCAAAAATTCAGGTAAGGAAAGTGTTTCTGTCAGACGACCTAATACAGGTGCAGTCTTGTTTATATAATTCATAAGGGGGAGATGTGCAGAACATTTTTGGAACCTCAGAACAGTTGATGGCAGAGTAATATTAATCCTAACATTATGCCAGGACACCTTGGGGCTGGCCAAGGCAGGAATATTCCTTCTGTGCTATGCCTGCTAGTATCAAGCACATCTACATCTGAAGTGTGGTCAGGGCTCTCAAGAATAAGTCTATAAGGAAGTACATCTACATTTGAAGTTCAAGGCATGACATTTAAGTATGTGGTATAGGGAAGTACATTGGTATTTGATGCTCCAGGAAGTATCCTTAGGAATGCAGCTCAGGGCATGGTGGATTTCAGAATGTAGGTAAAGCAGTATCCGGTTTTGTCTCTGACCTTGTCAACTGACATCCAGTAAGATGTTTACAGGATCTTTGTTTGTTAAATTGTTTGTTACTGGTCTCAGAAACTATGTTACCTTTTTTGCTTGTAATTAAAATGGTTTAAAAAGAGATGGATTAAACGAAGCTTTGCTTGGGCCACAAGGTTTAGTTCTCAAGTCCTACAGAAGTCATGCTGTACCTTTAACTAAAAAAAAAAGAAAGTTTGGTTCCAGCCTATAAACACTTTTATAATCAAAGATTCCATGTTGATCTTCTGAACAGGAAACTAGAATGCCTCACCTGTAATATGATCAATGAGAAACTGAAAAAGACAGATGAATAATCTTACAGAAAACAATAGTCTTATGGTGGGACCTTTTATTAAAGAGTTAGTGGAAAAAACAAAGGAGCTGAAGTCGATTCAAACCCACCAATGGCTCAAGATCTAAGGTCAAAGATTAACAAATGGGACTTAATGAAATTGCAAAGTTTCTGTAAGGCTAATGACATCATCAAGAAAGCAAAATGGCAGCCAACAGAATGGGAAAAGATCTTTACCAACTCCACATCAGATAGAGGCCTAATATCCAAGGTATAAAAAGCACTCAAAAAGCTAGACACCAGAGAATCAAACAACCCTATTACAAATGGGCATTGTAACTAGTAAGACCTTAATGCACACTATCAAACCTTTGATAAAAAAGCCAAACATTGACAAAAAGGTATTTGTATACTTTTATGCAAAAATCCTTAAAATTTGTACATTTAATCTTTGTTTTTTAAAATAAAGTTGTTCAAAAAAATGGGGTACAGAGCTAAACAAAACATTCTCAGCTGAGGAATATCGAATGGCTGAGAAACATCTGAGGAAGTGCTTGACATCCTTAGCCATCAGAGAAATGCAAATCAAAACAACCATGAGATTCCACCCCACACCAGTCAGATTGGCCAAGATCCAAAACTCAGATGACAACAGATCCTGGGGAGGTTGTGGAGAAAGAGGGATTACTTCTCCACTGTTGGTGGGGTTGCAAACAAACACAACCACTCTGGAAATCAGTCTGGCAATACGTCAGAAATTTGGACATAGTACTACCTGAAGACCCAGCTATTCCACTTCTGGGCATATAACCCAGAGACACTTTAATAAACAACAAAGATATATGCACCACAATGTTCATAACAGCTCTATTTATAATAGCCAGAAGCTGAAAAGAACCCAGATGTCCTTCAGAAGATGAATGGATACAAAAATTGTGGTATATTTACACAATGGAATACTACTCAGCCACCAGAAACAATGACTTGACCAAATTCTTAAGAAAATGGCTGCATCTAGAAAATATCATCCTGAGTGAGATAACCCAGTTACAAAAGAACAGACATAATATGCAGTCACTGATAGTGTGAAGCTAACCCCAGAGGCTCGCACTGCCCCAGAAACAACTCACAGACTGTATGAAGTCCAAGAAAAAAAAAGAAAACAAAACAAAAAAAAAAATAGTCATGCTCAATCCTTACCCACCAAGAATACATTGACAAATTCCGGGCTGTACCCTGTATTACATGTACTGTCTGCTCATTGTTAAAAAAAAAAAAAAAAAATCTTTACACACCAAGAAAACTTTGACTATTTTCAGGTTGCATCTTGATTTACATGTACTTTTTCCTCATTGTAGCTGGTGGGATCTTGATCACACTATCAAACCTTTAAAAAAAAAAAAACAAGTACTGACAAAAATGTATTATATACGTTTATGCAAATAATGCTTAAAATCTGTACATTTATCTTTGTTCTTTAAAATAAAGGTGTAAAAAAAAAAAGAGTAACAAAACTATCAAGATGCCCAGGACCTCAGAGCTTCAAGATATGCCTAGACCTCAACATATATGATGGAGCAGATGATTCCTAATCGGGCCACAGTGGTAGAAAAGGCTTCTAATCCTAAGAAGACCTGATGCTGTGATGTTGAATGGATGAATTATAAGGTGTTAGTTCTTGAATAGGGAAAATCACACTCTTAGAGACAAAGGGGGATGGAGATGAAATGAATTACTTTGTGATGGTTTAGTAGGAAATTGAGCTGTATTTGTTTTATGGATAAACATGGCAATTTAATTAGTAAAAAAAAAGAAATTTTACATTGGCCTTGACATAATCTCCTGTTGTTTGCCTTTTCTACAGCTCAGATTAAAAACTAGGTAAGAGAGTGATAAAAGTTTTGTTATTGGGCTTTTTAAAATAGGTAACATTTGATTAATTCATCGACCTCATATTCACAAAAATAAGAAACAAATCCTGACACATATGAAGTAATTAATACAGGACTCAGTTTACATAATAGCCACATAAAATGAACATGATACTTCAATAATGAAGATTTTAAAACATGCGATAAATTCCATACCTTCCATTCAGATACAACTCTAGTAAGTTTTATTCATCATTTTCTTCACCACTGCCTTTTTTCTGTCAAAGTCTACACTGCTGTCATAGTGTAGGTGGGTTTTATGTAGAAAGATTCCAGTATACTTTGTGCATTGATCATTTTAGAGGCTCCATTAATATTTCAGGTTGTGATAAGGAAGTAGTGAGGAGTGAGATGTTAAAATACCCAGTGTGTAATTTCATGTGAATATTCATATTAAGATGTCTCTCAGAATAACATGCCATTTCTAGTTACATAATATATATATATATATATATATATATATATATATATATATATATATATATATATATATATATAATTGTTTATGGACATACCCATTTATGTACTGTGGTTTTTCCTTTAAAATTATATTGCTCAGCTACCATTTGGCATAATATGATTTAGAAAAATTTCTCTCATTTACAAAATTATGTTAAGACACACACACACACACACACACACACACACACACACACACACATATATATATATATATATATATATATATATATATATAGAGAGAGAGAGAGAGAGAGAGAGAGAGAGAGAGAGAGAAAGAACTTATCAGGCTTAATGCAATTAAGAATGAATGATGGTAAAAGTCCAAATATGAGTGTTGCAGAAAATGATGAAATCTTTTTGGTTTTTGCCTTTTTCCACTGCATCAAAGTGATCAATCTACGCACCCATCTTCTTGAACTAGTTGTCAGTGGTGTCTATGGAAATTTGTTTTAATGTTTTGAGTTTTTAAGAAAGCCTAATTCTTCCTGTTCATGAAAAACATTATTGTAGATTCCTCTGAAAGAACATAAGAACTTCTGAATATGTGCATTTTGTGTAAAGCTGTTACAAAGAGTGCCATTGGTAAAATTGTGCAAAATATTAAATCATACAATATTCACTTCCCTATTTCATTCTTTCTTTGTCTCTCCACTTTCTTCTTTATAAGTACAAAATGTTACACTTACTAATGCCAGGTTATGATATTAAAATATTCTGTGAAAAATCAAAAAACTTATTTTTATATTTTTTTTATTGAGACAGAACTTTCATATATCCCTGAGTTTATAGGGTTGTTTGGAATGTATATCAATTCACCATTAGAATTTACCTTAATTTTTCCTCTATCAGATGTTTCATAAGAAGAACAACTAGGAAAGAATAAAATTACAGATAATATTAAAGAACACCAGATAATATGTGATATATTAAATTGATGATTTTATTGCATATGATATAGAAAGAATTAGTGTGAACAGATGCCAATGGAGAGATAGTTAGCAGGGGAATAATTTTTAAAGAATGACAAGAGAATCCGGTGGGTACTGTTGTACATTTTGATGCAAATAACAAATAAAATTTGGGTTTTTCACTCAGAAAGTAATATAAATATTTTAAAGTTGTTTTCATTGAAATGAATATAAACTTAGAAAGAAAAATTTTAATCTTTTTTTTTAACACACCAGATTTTTATCACCTTTGCAGTTTTCCCTCTGACAGTTCCACATCTCATAGCACCTTCCCTACCTGATTTCCCTATTAATTTCTAGAAAGAAAAACAATAAATTATATTCATTTAATAATATTATTTCAAATATTATAAAATTTTTCCTTGCCACAAGAACCAACACTCTGACCCTGCATTCACTTTATCTTGTCCTCTCTATTATTATTAAAACATGGTGAAAATACAAGAAACACAGTGATTCAAGGACCAATGTTTTATCAATGTACATACAAAGACACTATTTGTAACATACTAATTAATTATGATATCCTTCAAGACAAAGAAATATCTGAAAAGTTGCTTATATAACCACAAGTAAAATCTTTAGAAACTTGTGAAATCTGGGCATTTGTTCTTACAGGACCACAATAAATTCCAACACCTAGACTAAAAAAAATTTAATAATCAGACTGTAGTATTTATCTATAGGAGAGTGTTTATCAATCTTCGAATGCTTTGAGATGTTAAAGTAAATCATGTTGTTAAGGTGACACAGAAATGTATTTTATTAATACTTATAAATAATTGAAGCATAATATCAGTATCTGATATGCTTTATATGTGATATGAATTTCCCCAAAGAGGTCTGAAACCACACTCTGAGAAATGCTGATCCCAGAAAATTGGTTCCCTTTTAAAGCAACGATTTTGAGGTACTTTAAGGGGATTTTGTAAAAACTACTAGTGTTCATCACTTGTTTATTTCAGGGTCTGAATTAGACTACCCGGTTTGCCTTTCTAATAAGGTGAAAATTTATAATTTATGCATCAAATCGTTAGGCTTGTCCATAGTATCCTATCTAAGTAATAGTCAAAGATGAGGAAAGACTCAGTTACTATGTAGATTTTGTCTTCAGATGTCCTATAGAATAAAACATGCTGTAATAATGTTTGACGTGGGCTTCATTAGTATAGAGGTCATGAGCGATGAGTAGTAAAGGAAAGGAGAATTACTTCTTAATGCTTGGAACAAAATTGTCCAAGAACTTTATTTTATTTATTTATTTTAAAAATAAAATATTGAAAAAATTAATGCTTTAAGAAAAATTATTTTAGTTCTACAGAGTGATGTACCAATGATTTGACTGAATGCATTTTGAAATGGTTTCAGTACTTAGAATCACAGTGTTATGTCTACCTAGATAGTTGGTTTCTACACTAAATGATAAATAGGATCAAAGATCCGTTTATTTTTACTTTAAAACAACACTGCTTTTGTATATTTGCTGAAACCACATTGTTTGCTGTTACACTGGAAAACTTTTGATGCACATATGACATTATCCCCACCTCACAAAGCATATAGAGCATCATGTTTCTTTTTCCACCAGTACTGAACTGTAGATGTAAGCAGGTAGCCTGAAATAAGTACAGAGTCTAGAATAGTTAAATTAACCATGGGCTGGGTTGAATTAAAAGCAAAGCAAAACAAAACAAACAAAAAAAGCACAGCTAAATTGAAATAAATGAAAAACCTGATGTGAATCATTGGGGTTTTTGTTGTTATTTTTTTCTAGTAAAGTACAAGATAAGAGTAGGGATAAGAAGGTTAAATAATGAAATGCAGACCATTACTGGAAATACCTAGGCTAAACTTTATTTTATTCTATTAAATTTATTCATCTCATACATGTAAGTTTATTGCTTATACATGTAAATAATCTGAAACATCCTATGCTGTTTGCTAATATAATGTATTCCAGAAACAGAATAGTCTTAAAATCTCTTGGTGTTATTATGTAAATTCTCCTTTGCAAGTGGATGACTGTAGTGGCACTGCAATAAATTGTTCAAATAATACAATGTACTGCCCAAAGACTTTATGGTCTTAAACGCAGAATCTAATGTCTGAATATAGTGCATACTTATGACATCCTATTTGAAGAATTTGAACTGCAAATGACCTGGGTACCTGCTATACAAGCATTCCCTCACAAAACTTGCAGTAATGTTATTCCTGCTTCAAATGGAGGAGAGTCTTGGGACATTACTTAGGGTGTATTCAGGGAGCTGTGGATTGCATAAAGAGGCCTGATTTCTCTGGACCCTAGAAAGCATCTGCAATATTGTCTTAGGTTCTCAGGGTTTTGCTTATTTCGACAAAGAATCAAAATAACCTTCATGACCTATTACCCCACAAGAACCCAGAAAAACCAAAAGAGAAATAAGACTAGGCATCAGCCCTGCTACCCAGTCCGGATGAGGCAATATAGTAAAAACAAAAGTGTTCCAAGAGTCTGTGAATGGGTGAGAGGTATCTACATTCCCACCTTTAGGTGTATCATAAAACCTTAAGTGCAACAACCACAGAATGAATGAAGAAAACCTATTAGCATTACATATTTGCACAATTATCATCACTTGCATTCCATGAACTTCAATGATCACTGCTTATTTGGTTCTTTAAATCATAAATGATTCCCTCCCAGATTCCAAAGTTTTCTACAGTTTTATAATGATTTTCATTTTACTTCTTATCACATTAGCTAGTAGAAACCTTTGTGAAGTCAGTTGTTTTAGGCACCAGTTTGTCGGTGTATTAGATAGTCATATTAAAATCCACAGACTCAGAAAAACTACATAATGTGGATGTATCTTTGATTTTTTCAAAAGGAAATATACATATATATTTTTTTCAAAATATAAAGTAAATAAATTAATCAATTAATAATTAAATATAGTTACCGTACTTCACTTGTTTCATTTCTTTACTACACCAAATGACTCAATATCCTACACTGCAGATAATTTCTCAGACCAAGATTACTACCACTACCCTCATAATACTGTGGATATTGATATATGTGAACTGTGATTATTATATGATTATAAACCCAAAATTGATAATAATAAAATGTAGAATGTTATTCAGTTTTACAAAAAAAATCAAACACAGATAGATTTCCAACTATAAACATCATGGTAATGTTGGTCCCTAAATCATGAGCTGCTCTCAAGAGGAAAATTCCATGTCCAAGTATTTCCACATCAAAATATTTTTCACAATTACTATTTATGTATCTTTCCTTCATTAAAGGACTTATAAATCATGGACAAAAATGCCTAACAATGTAATTAGAATGAAAATGAAATAATTTCTTAGGAAAGAAAAAAAAATTGTGCACTGAACTGGGCAGAAATGAAACCCTGATGCAGGGCGTGAAAATCTTGGGAAGAAAGTTTCTTTCCCAATAAGAAGTAGTATCAGCTTTTAGAACAAAGGAACTCAGGCAGAGGAATGATTTCTACATGCATACATTTACTTTCCCATTCAGTATTTATGTAATTGCAGTTTCTGAAATGGTTAAGGGGTCTGTCAATGACCTTAGTTTGGCTCAGGTATTGGGAAAACCTTGTCTACATATTTTAGGTGGGCCTGCTTCTGCCTAGGGCTTATTGCAGTAAAGTCTACAAGCTGTGGAGAGATTTGGGGCATGGACAATATGGCTGGAGTCCACATCACATTTACCTGTGGATCATGACTTGGGACATGGCTAATGCCAGTGAGGCTGTGCCACTGTTTGTGGCAGTGTGAAGACTGTGTACTGTTTCTGGTAGTGTGACATTTTCTGAATTCCTGATAGCTAAGAAAGCACCTCCGGGCCCTGGACTGATCTGAATTGTGTATCAGGGTTCCAAATATGGACTATCTGCTACACAGTCTCAACTCCCCCCTCAAAAATTTTAAATAACCATCTAATTAAGGGAAAAAAGAATATCTCCTGGAAATGAAATGTGGAGAAATATTCTTTTGATGAAATGTGAAATAATTTCTCTGGAAGGACAGAAAACTAAGGCTCAAATAAAATTAAATTTAAGTAGATTTCCATTATTGGTTGGAAATCTAATGAGAACAATCTAGGACCCTGGGAGTGTTTGGCAAAGATGGAACTTTACAAAAGTTTTTTAAGGTTCTTTATTTTTTCCTCTTTCCAGCTTAAACACACATTCATGGTCCTTTTTAAATTTTTCTTAGAAATATCATCCAGGAATAAAATCTTATTTGTCAACAAGTTAACTTCTGTCTAAACTACATCTCTGTGTCTCTGCATTTCACCCTAATCCTGCAGCTATAGAAATATCTATATCGATCATGAAGATAGAAAAAATTAAAAAGAAACAGGAGCTCAGGAGAATATAAGATCAGAGAAATGTAGACAGGGTGTGGAAAATGCCTTCTCTACTTGGCAATGCTATTGCACATTCAATTCAAAACACCCTTCACGAGATCTTCAAAAAATCAGTGTGTTAAGAATTGTAGCAAAGAAGAGTTAAAGACTTACTAACTATGAATGAAGAATTGAAACAGGCTAGAAAAGCTTAAGCCAACTATGGATCTTGACAGAGTTTGTACTTCCCAAGAGTTTGATATTTTCTGTGGAGACGTACATTGTAATTGTCTGCAGTAATACCATGATACCTAGGCATGCAATGAAAGAGGCCTTTGATTTTGAGATTATAACTTGAGCCTTCATTGCCTGTCTTCACCTGACTGTATTTGAATTGCCTACTAATAACTCCTAACTTAAAGTGTTGCAAACCATGCAGTTCTAGCCCAAAGGGGAGACATAGTATTTATTCTTCAGGTAGACATGTGCATTCCAATCTGTACACCGTCGCTGCATAATATGCAGTCTAAATGTCCTTTGGATTTTATGAATGTGAGTCTTGTGCTTTATGTATCTTAAGTTTTTAGACAACACTGGTGGGAAAAGTTATTAAAGATAATGAATTAAAAAAAAGAATTGTAGCAAAGAAGTGAAGTTCATATTATATCCTTAAAAATATTTATAGTGCTGATATTATAAGTGAGGGAGTCAAATTTCTTCGGACCTCTGTTTATATAATTTCCATATCTAAGTGAATGCATTACACGTGTGTACTTTTAAAGACCATTTATTGGAGTTAGAAGAATAATTTAAACAAAAGGCAAATATAAATATGTAAATGTAAATTTGATATTTGAGAAAATGATTTTATTTGTGTCTGCATTTTTTTTTCAAGGGCTCATCCATTTATTCTTTTTAATTCATCCTTACATCAGGAAATTCCCCTGTTTGTCTTGGACATTCATGATGTGGGCTATTAGTTTTATTATATGTGCTTCTTTTGTCTTATTGAGGAAGCATAATATCCTTGGAGTTTGTCCTCTGTATTTTTTTAAAACAACTTTATTTTACAAAACAAAGATAAATGTACAGATTTTAAACATTTTTGCTTAAAATTATACATTTTTTGTCAGTACTTTTTTTTCAGATTTTAACATAATTTTTACATAAAACTATATGAATATATTTTTTAGTCAGTACTTGATTTTTTTTTCAAGGTTTGATTGTATGCCTTGAAAACTTAATAGTTACAATGAGCTAAAGTAAAACAAAATGTAACATGGAAATAGTTAAAGTTTTCTTGTTTTGTAGATATTTTTTTGTTTTGTTTTGTTTTGTTTATTTCTTGGACTTCATACAGTCTGTGAGTTGTTTCTGGGGGAGTGCAAGCCTCTGGGGTTAGCATCCCACTATCAGTGACTGCATATTATGTCTGTTCTTTTGTGACTGGGCTATCTCACTCAGGATGATATTCTCTAGATGCAGCCATTTTCTTAAGAATTTGGTTAAGTCATTGTTTCTGGTGGCTGAGTAGTATTCCATTGTGTATATGTACCACAATTTTTGTATCCATTCATCTTCTGAAGGACATCTGGGTTATTTCCAGCTTCTGGCTATTATAAATAGAGCCGCTATGATCATTGTGGTGCATATATATTTGTTGTGTAATAAAGTGTCTCTGGGGTATATGCCCAGAAGTGGAATAGCTGGGTCTTCAGGTAGTACTATATCCAATTTTCTGAATGATCACCAGACAGATTTTCAGAGTGGTTGTATTAGCTTGCAACCCCACCAACAGTGGAGAAGTGTTCCTCTTTCTCTGCAGCCTTGCCAGCATCTGCTGTCATCTGAGTTTTGGATCTTGGCCAATCTGACTGGTGTGAGGTGGAATCTCAGGGTTGTTTTGATTTGCATTTCCCTGATGGCTAAGGATGTTGAGCACTTCCTCAGATGTTTTATTTGTGGTAAGACTGCAGATATTTTTTATGGAAAGTTGTTGTATAAGCAAATATATAGAATGCAAATATGAAAATAATATATTTTAAGGAAGACAGCAAAGTGAATATTGTTATACAGATTAAATTTTTTCTTCCTGTAGAGAGCCATGTCAAATAAACAGTGAATATTTGTGAAACTTTTGGACAATCTTTAAAAACCAAATGTAAAATCACATTATCTGCAAATTTAAAGCTTATCTACTAATATGAGCTAGAAAAGGAATATGGCAGCTTTTCAAGTGTAAATATATAAATAAATTTTAAATTTCAATAGTATAAACATTTTTATATGAGTATACATTGGACTATGAAGCTGAGACCAAATTTAATATACTATAATTTTTATAAAAGCTTGGCTTCAAATTAAATTTATCAGGTTTCTTTTCTTTGAAATGCATAAGCAAATTAATCACAGTCTTTTGACCAAAATCTTAGATGTGTATTATTGACATGATGTTCTACTAATCTAAGCATTAGTGAGATATGATTCTCTTCCACATAACTATGGTTGTCATTCAAATTCTATCAGAGACATTTTAGGAAGAGTTCACTGGTTGTTAAATAAAACTATTTAAATTTAATAAAAATGTTTTTTCTGTAATAATGCATATAAATGATTTAAATCATTTTCAGGATTTTTTAAATTTAGTATCATAAGCACAATCTCATTCATTTCTCTGTCTCCTTATACCCATCCTTAACACTTCCAAAGGAACAAAAAAAAAGCATTCATTCTGGAAATTGAACTGTCTCACAATGTATCTCTCAGGTTTTATCTACCCTTTTTTTTGTTTTTGCTTTTAAATGTTCATTGTAATGTGCAGTCAATCTTGGTAAAGGCCTTTGGAAAATCCTACACTATCAATACAGGAACTTCACTTGGACTCTTCTCAGATATTGAGTTGTTGAACAGACTCATAGAAATCCTGAGCTTTGGATCTCAATACTGACCCTAGTCACATGTTCCAGCGATTCATTGATGTAGTACGTACTGATATAGGTCTAACCGAAACAGTCAATTTGTGCTTGAGAGGTTTCAGAGCTCTTTGGCCTGCCACCTCATCTGAACTATGCTATTCAAAGATTCTACTTGAAAAGAGCACAGAGCTCAATAATATCTCCTGTTCTCATGAACCAGAGCTGACTTACTTATACCATGCCATCAGGGATAAACCTATTTTACTACTCAGGAGAAGTGCAGGATCTTCTCTATGTGTCTGGATTTGTCTCAGGTGTGATTTCAGGTGTACTATGTCCTTTATTTAGTGCCAGATAGGGCAAGGGTCATTTCAGGTGTACTCTGCCCACTCTGGTATTTGAGGTGACTGACTGTTCTCTTCATCAGTTTGGACAGTTAATATATGTGCCAAATTAAAGGACACTCTTCACCCCAGTCCCCACACCCTTTCTCTCTCTCTGTGTGTCTATATTTTGCATTAAGTCTCTCCTGTTTCTGAATTTTCTATACCCCCATTCTGTCTGTGACATCATGACTATGGTGCCATATATTTATACACAAGGCTTATATTTTTATGTTCCCCTCAAATGTCTCTTTTATACCAAATATGTTGAATAGTATACTTTTTCCGGGGAACACCTTGGCATGGCATCTGCCAGGTACCTCCTTAACTTATTTTGTTTAATAACACTAAGTAGTTCATGAATCACTTATGAATGCAGAGGTATAATGACTACCTAAGTTAATATCTCAGGCTCCTCCATGGTAAACTTGATTTTCTTGGGGGCAAATGTTTTAAGTGTTTAGGTGCCAGGCCAGACAGGTCCTAAAGTCTTTTTATCTGCGGGGAAGGAATGTGGAGATACATTTATATGGTCTATGCATCGTCAGGAAGTCAACTCTTCAGTGTTCCATTTACCTACACTTTGGGCCACATCCTGGTAGTAGGTGATGTGCAGGACAGCCATTCATACAATGTGCAGGTTTGCTCCATTTCAAGCAACCTTCATGTGATATATTTCTTTTTTTGGCATATTACTTTTTCCCTTATTATTAACCTATGTGAACTGCCAGAAATCGGAACCTTTGCCAATCATTGAAAGCTTGTCTATCATTTTGCTGTTTTTCTTTTTTCTTCTTCTTCTTCCATCCAACACCCCAAATGTCATATTCAACTGATCTCTCTGAGAAAATTGTAGTCATCAACTAGTCTCTTATTTATTTTTTTGTAATATCAGGAGCTGACTGGGAGATGCACTGAAAGTTGATGGCAAGTATAACATCATAAAAATTAGTCTAATATTGTGTACCTAAGGAAGATTTCTAGTAATAGGATGAAGAACTCTGCAGGATATTTTTCTGGATTTTGGGTGACCTTCTTCAGTGTTTGAAAAGCATATACCTTATGTGACGCATTTTATAGTCTAGGCAATGGACAAATCACAATTTCCCAGGCTTCTCATCAAGTATACTGAGTATATATATATATATATATATATATATATATATATATATATATATATATATATATATATATATAGTGTTGATTTTCAGCATTAACCTGGTAGTTTCAGGGGAAGGGGCAAGGAATCACCTCTGATTCCACCAGATCAGAATAGTATCTGTAGTGGACAAAATCTCTGCAGAGTTTCTGAGATGCCCAGACTTTTTCTGGCATCTCATTGAGTGGTGAGAATAGATAAGAGAATGGAATAGAGGTACTGCCATGTGATGTAGACAGTTGAATAATACACCCTGAATTCTTTGTTGAAGGCAAATTGTTCATCAGAAACACCAGCAGCAAACACAAGGGATCTTTCTATTTGGCAGTCCTCAGACACAGGAAAAAGGAATTAAGGGAGGTCACCAGGACCTGACACTCTCTAGAAGATGTGGGAAGTGATGAGGGGAAAGGTGTTGAAGTTGAGTTAGGATTAGTTTAAAGAGGTCCAGCTGAGGGAATGTAGATTTAGGCAGAATAACATCCTGAAAAATCATATACTCTATTTAGGTGATGAAAAGTATGGTGACAACAGGCTCAGGTTCAAGAAGTATCACGTTCCCATTATCAAGAAGGGGTTGAGCTTTTGCCAGGAGATGACTCTTCTCAACAGGCTATACCTGAGATTCCTTGCTCAAACTCTCAAGGCCCCACACCCCCTCAGTGCTAGCTTCAGGCTACTCTAATCTCCATGCATTGGCACCTAGCTTAACCTCTATTTTCACCTGCATCAAATCTAGAGACAATTCTACAACTTTTTCACCACCAGGGACACCTGACTCAGCACCAGTCCTCCTATTAAGAGAAATTGCTGTGGTAAATGGCCCTGTCAGAGTGCTCCTTCTTTTTTGCTAAATGAACCTTTTCAGATAAAAAATAGACTAGGTTCCTATAACTCTAATATGTCTGTCTTTTTAGAGTGTTTCAGTACATTACCCAATCTTATAGCTTGGCCTTCCACAATGTACATGTGGTCTTTACTAATAATTTACTTGCTGATGATCGCCACCAATTTTGGAACCAGTGTGAATACATGTAGATGAGATTTATCAAACAAATGGAACATATCCAAGTGAATCTGAGGCAGTACCTGAACATGAACAACAAAGAATTATAATTCCACAAGTCTTCGTATCTTAGGCAGAGATAAATTTGAACCTGCCTCCTGACTGGTCTCCACAGGGCAAACCTCAAACTAGTAAGTTTTGAAAAAGACCAGGAGATTATCGAGAGAAAACAGAAAAAATCCATCTCAAAATATCTCACAATGCTTTTATTACAATCAACTAATCTGGACTAATCACAAACCGAGAAGCTAAGCAACTTCTAGCTAAGCTGGGAGTTTCTATTTTCTTTGCCTAAACCCAAACTTGCTAACGGTATTTCAAGCTTCTTCTTTTAGCCAGTCTATATACTAACACAAACATGTTGCTTCTTTTACCAACTTCTCAGGTAGAACACTGAGTATGGGACACCATGACCTGTGTGCTGTAAAACATCATTCTTCTGTTGTGCTCCAGTTACTGGAGTCTACCAAGAACATGACAAAACCAAAATGCTCCCACTCTTCAGAATTTTAGGGGAATTAAAGCTCTAATTTCTGAGCTCTTAAGAGAGAGGAAAATTTTCCTTTGTCCTGTCACTTTCCCCTTTTAACAGCCCTATACTAGCAGTTAAGAAGCCTAATGGAACCAATCACCTGTTTCAAGATTTTAGCCACATTAATTCTGTAGAGATTTTCCTCCACCCTGTTGTGGTTAACCCTTATCCATTTCTTTCACTAACCCTTCAGGGCTTTCTTATTTGTCAGGTCTCGAACTCAAGATGCATTTTCTCTGTTTCTCTAGATGCCTGGTCACAGATCATGTTATTCTTTACTTGGACAGATTCTGAGACCTACTTCTCTACCCAAGTTACCTGGACTCTTCTACTTCAGCCATGCTGCAAGAGCCCACACCCATGTAACCAGCCCCTTGCTTCTGACTTACTGTATCCATCTCTCTCTGAATCTAAGATCATACTGTTTTTTTAAATGAACTTACTCTCTCTAGGCCCTTTTAACAACTTAGCCAAAAGACAACTTTGTTATTCTAAATTTCCATTCCAGCCTCTGCTACAATGTCTCATCTGATAAATTCCCACTCTCTACTCCTCAGTTCACCTATTTGGGACTGACAGCTGTGTCAACCTTCAAAGGTATTGCCTTAAATAGATAGGAAGATTCTTGTTCAGTCTCTAACTGTTTCTTTTACAAAGCAAGCTATTTTATTATTTCTAGAAATAACTAGCTTTTTATGTTTCTGAGTTCCTTCTTATTCCCTCCTTTCTCTCCCCTTATATAAAGCAGTTTTATGCCTCAGCCTTATTTCTCCCTGATTTGACTCATCTTTTTCACTCCACATAACTGAAAAAACAGGAATTTGTCCCTGTAGTTTTAAGACTCCAACTGGGACCCTCTTTAGTAGTTGTTGCAAAACTTTCCAAAAAATTATAACTAACTACCTAAGAATTAGTACTATGTATATTTCCTTATCAGCTCCTTAACTCTTTATTCAAGAGTAATAAAACAAACAAACAAACAAAAACAAATAAACCTAACATTTAGGCCACCTATAACTCCCTTCTCTTCTCATAAATTGTCACAGATTCTAAATTGCCACCCTCCACGGTTCCTTATTTTCAGAGGGCACTAAAAGAAGACTCTCCATACTCATTTTCAAATCACCTCCCACTAACACTTCCAGTCTTCACCTTCCAAAAAATACTAACCACACCCTATCTTCTTCCTGCACTTAAACATTATTAGAATTATAATTAATTCACGCTTCACACAAACAGGAGGGCACATTGCTTCAAGCCATCTATACATGGTTGACAGATAGAAGCATGTTTCTATATGAAGGGACCAGAAGAGCTGGCATGTTACTGTAACAAAGAACAATTTGGTGAGAGCAGAGGCCCCTCCTGCTCATATTATTAATCAACATGGTAAACTAATAGCCATTACCCATGCCTTTCAGTTGGCACAGTGACAATACCTCATCATCTACATAGATTCCAAATAAGCTTTCAATATCCTCCTGTTCCGTGTAATTATTTGGAAGGAGCATGAGTTACTTACAACTACAGGAGTATCAGTAACAAATGCAAACAAAATTATGGCTATGCTAAAGGTGTCCCATCTCTTGAAAACAATTTGGATTATCCACTTTAGATCCCACCAAAGAGAGGACTCTATTGTATCCAAGGGAATCATCCAACCTGAAGAGGCAGCTAGGCCTGTGGTACTTATGGGCCAAGAAAATGCTCACCCTCCCCAGGACATTCTTATACTGCAAACCACAACTCCACCTTCAGCCCCTGATGTCCTC
The DNA here is from genome assembly GCF_963924665.1 of Micromys minutus. Lineage (NCBI taxonomy): Eukaryota > Metazoa > Chordata > Mammalia > Rodentia > Muridae > Micromys > Micromys minutus. The sequence goes on from NC_137972.1 coordinate 62,858,662, forward strand.
AAACTCTGACCTATCTTTACTAACTCCTTCATCCTAACAGACAAGCATTGTTTAACTTTGTTAAGATCAACCTACAGGCTATGCCTGATAACAAGATATTTTTTATTTGTTTATTTTTTTGTATTTTATCTATGACTGTTTCTTTCAAAGTCTGTGAGAGGTCAGACCCCAAATCAAGTTATTGTTGTATCCCTTTCCTCCTGGTCTTAGTGGACAGCTTCTCAGAATGGGTGAGGATATTTTCCACAACTAACGAAACAGTCAGACACTCTGCTTTCCTCCTTCAAGATATCATGCCCCAATTTTGTGTCTCAGCTTCCCTTTTTTAGACAGAGTACCTGAATTTACTTCCCAAACATAGCAAAATATATCTATTTCTATAGACATCCCCTAGCATATTTATATTTCCTATCACTCTCAATCATAGAGTAAATTATGAAGAACTAAGCATTCTTCAAAAACTCTCTTGACCCTCTGTACAGGAACTTCACCTTGACTGGGTAAAACTCTTACATCTGGCTCTTTTTGGAATATGTGCTCTCCCTAAGTGATCTCTTCTCATTTCACCCTTTGAAATTATATCTGGTACTAACTCCTGGTCTTTTACACAAATCCTGCCAATTCCAAACCATTTTCTCACCTCGATTTTTGTCAACTTCAATCTCTCTTATGGAACTGTTCTGACTACCTTCTATATCGGCTACACACTGTCACTTGTCTACTACCTGTCAACAATAGGGACCAAGTTTCTGAATACCTTCCAGACCATCAGACCACTCCATTTCTATCCTAATGTCAGGACCTTTTTAAGGTAATTTATTTGACACCTACAACTGCTAAACTCAGGGACTCTATCCTTGGGTTCACCAGTACCACATCAAACCTTTCATCCCTTACTTCATTGAACCTAACAGGACCATATTCTGTTAAGCTGCAGGAAACATTGTGAAAAACTCTGTGTCCTCAGTACAAAAAATGAGATTTACCCTCTGTACGCTCTGCTCAACACCACTGGATGAAACATGAGCTTCTTATCCTCCATTTGCTGTTTGTTTCTATCCAGGTCAACACATACATTTGAATATTTGAGATTTAAGAAATCCCACATATAAAAAAGAGTCTTCCCAAATAGGGTCAGGGAACTACTCCATAGGCAGGGGCTAGAAGACAATACAAATTGCTATCATCCCTGTATTGATTTTCTTTTAAAAATATTATTTACTTGCTTTGACTTTGACCAGACAAAAGATGATTGTAAAAAATGGCCAGACTAATATAGGGGTTGTGAATATTGGTCTTGGCAGATACATATGTTAGAATCAAGGACCAGTCACTTCTATCAACAATGCAAGACACTCTTTTTCTACATAAAATCTATTTAATCACAGGTGGGGTAGAAGGATTATAGGGAAGCTCTATCTTAAAAATAAAGACAATCTCCAGTAAGTACTATCCACATTCAGAGAAAGTGTGTATCAATTGCCCAGCCTCTAGATGTTGGAAAAGTAGGGAAAGTAATCAAACAGTTATCCAAGGTTTTTACCTCTTGAAGACCCCCCTCCATTAATGGTATTAACTTGTCATTCTGCATTTTTCTTCAAACCTTGACCTCAGTATACCAAATCCTTAATGCCACCCAAGCTAGTCACTTTAAAGATTTGTGGCTATGTGTAACTCCTGGAACTAATTAACAGCTTTCTGTCAATTTCAGGCTCTCCTGTAATACTGCCCAATAAACTTAAGTCACATTTTGTCAGCTGCATTGACTCTCATGTTTCCATGACTCCATAACTTTACACTATCCCCCTTTTTGGTATGTTTTAAGATATTGTTGACATATTCTGTAGAAATGCTAGTCTACCTAGATTGTAATAGAGGAAAAATCCTTGATACCTCATCTCTGCCTCAATTCTCTAAACTCAAAAACATCAATATTTTGTGACACTCAAGCATGTCATCATTTCTATGCCAGTTGCTCGTGAGTTTTCACAATGGAATCCTATTCCCTGAACTAGTGCTAATCCCTGGAAATGAGCCCCTGCCAACTCCAGTTGCAGATATGATAGCTGCCAAAACATCAACGGTAGTTCATGTCATGCCACTCTTGGTTGCTATGGGAATAGTCATAGGAACTGGCATTGCAATTGCTTGGAAAAGTACTTTTATAACCCAATTTTATGAGTTCCTTTCCAAGCTTGACAACTGGTTTTAAAAGTGCCTTAAACCATACTTATTACAGAGAAAAAGATCCATTCTTTGGCAGCTGTGGTGCTTCAGAACTGACAGGTGCTGGATACACTTACAGTTAAAGAAAGTGTTCTTTGTCTGTTAATTTCTGTTCAACCAATTCAAGACACTGAGAAATATAATTCAGTCGCTAAAATTAGACATATAATTTCAAGAATTTTCAGTCCTCCTTTTCAAAAATTCTTGGTTTTTGAAAACCCACTAGGAAAGTGCATAATCCTTTTCCTAATATCATTTGTTACTATTGTCACTTAGTGTTACTGTTTGCACCTGGCCTCATTAATCTTCCTTCTGCAACTTTTGAAGGACAGCAATAAAAATATATAATACTATTAATCAGTTCCTGTTACACTACTATCATGGAGGAGCCTGATAAGAACATGTACTTACAAGGCACTTATAGTGAAAGTCAACTATCTGCAAAATTGACAATGCCAAAGACAGTATGTAGAAGTCTAAGAGACATGAAATCTCAATTCCCCTTTCACCATTAGTTTACTATTGCACCTTTTTCTCATTCTCTTTATGATATGGAAAGGGAGGTACATTGGAATTAGTAATCATGTTTGCCTCCAGTAACACTGTCGCCGTCTGGTGAAAGAGACCCTCAAATCTCTTGCCATGGCAATAGTCATACATCTCCAGCATAAATCTGTACAGTTCCAACCTTCACCTGTGAGCAGCCACATCAGTTTAACTAAAATACAGATCCTCCTGTATTCCTTCCTTCTTTTCTTTTCCTTTTGTGCATCTTGTCTCTGAAATTCACAAGAAAGTACTTCAAATTGGAACTATATTGGTCTGGGATGGTTAGTCCAGAAGCATGCTCAATTCTCTTACAACAGTTACAACAAGATTTCAATCTGGACTATCCTTCAAGCAGCCTGAGAGAATTGTCAGAGAAAAATATTTAAAAACACAGAGAACAGGTATTCCTTCTTTTTGTGAGGGGAGACTAGTGGGACATAGGTGCTCCCTGGCATACCTGTGTGTCTTTTGTATTAATAGTATACAAAGCATAGAGCTCTAGGTTGACACTTAACAAGTGAATGTGTGATTAGATCAAGGAGAAGAAAAAGGATCTGGACCAGTGTCCTTGGAGAGGCATTTTGGAAAACAGATAGATGTTTTCCATGTAGAGGAAGGGTCTTATAATCTAGAGATTCCCAGAAAGAAAGGGCAGGATCCAGGATCCAGAGAGACTTGAATAATTGAGGAGAGCTGGGTAGTTAGAAAAATTTGGAAAAGAACATCTAGACTCTAGAATTGGACTCTGAAATTATAAGCCAAATATGGTGGGTGGAAGAAGGCTGTGTAGTCAAGCAATCTATAACCAATAGGGCAAAAGAGATAGGTTAGTTAAACTAGGAGAGGATTATCCACTTGATGACAGGATCATGTGTACCTCTCCTGGCTTTTAATATGCAGGACAAAAGAATACACAATGTAAAGAAAATAAAAATAGCAGTTCTGTGAAAAATGTGAGGATGTTCATTTAAAAGTACTTAGCCGACCAGGAACAGCAGAGATCCAGTGACACAGACCTTGTGAGAAAGCATTATGAGTAACCAGTAACCGGGAGAAGAGATCGCTACTGAGCATGGGGAAAGTGTACCCTTGCTGCTTGTTCCAGGAAACCAGGAACCAGGCATTGGGCTGTCTGTTCCAAGCCAGTGGCCTTTGGGTGCAGAACAGGTGCTCAGACCATCCACCAAAAAGAACAGTGGAGATCCAGGGACACAGGCCTGCTGAGAAGGCATTCCAAGTAGCCAGGGAACAGAGAGATCTTTGCCAAGCAGGTGGAAAGTGGGCCAAACCCCACTTGGTTCAGGGAACCAGGAACACACCATTGGGCAGTCTGTTCCCAAACAGCAGGCTTTCTGTGCAGAACAGGCCCTCAGGTCATCTGCCACCAAGAACATGCAGAGATCAAGGGACACAGGCCAGGTACAAGGGAAAGGCAGGAACCAATAACTGACAACAAGATGGCAAGAGGAAAGCAAAAGAACGTACCCCAGGGAAACCAAGACAACCTGGTAACATCAGAACCCAGCACTCCCATCACAGCAAACAGCAGAATGCCAAAAACTCCAGAAAAATAAGACTCAGACCCGAAATCATACCTCAAGATGATGTCAGAGATCCTTAAAAAAGAACGGTAGCAAAAGCATAAAGAATCAGAAACTTTTGAAGAGGAAACAAGAAAAGCACTTAAAGATCTGATTGCACTTGTAGAGTTCTCTCTACATTATATCAATTGACCACTAGATATTACCTTAAATTTTCCTATCAGATGTTCCAGAAGAAGAAAGACTTTGACAGAATAAAATCACAAATGACACAGGATAGCACTTGATTTTATGTGATATACAGGATGGAAGAGGTTTGTGATTGGCATAAACAATTCATAACTTGTTTAACTACACGTAAGCATATTATATTGAGAACAGAATGCTGATCAAGACATAGTGGTCTGTCAGTGGAAGATTAATTTAAAAAATGACAAGAGAAACTGGTGAGTTATTGTTTTACTCTAAGCACAAAATACTAGTTTTATAGCAAGGAGAGGAAACTGATTTTCTAACACTCTCTTTCATTGCATGACATCATAGACAAAGTTGAAGGGATAACGAACAGAGAAAAACTATAAAACACTAATATTTGCCAAACTACAATGACGATTTATCCATGATTATATAGAAAACTGTAAATGCTGAATCTTTCAAGCTTTTGTTGGTATTGGCATAATAAAATAAGACTGTCCATGTTATGTATTTTTTTTTGTGTGTGTGTGTGTGTGGTAAGAGTACCTTATGCGAGAGCGGAGCCTGGCCCATCTGCCACCTGAAAAGGCAGCTCTTAGAGGCTGAGCAACTGGTGGGTGGGAGACCTGGGCTGCTGGGAAGCAGAGAGATCTCTGCGGAGTGCACATGGAAAGTGCACCCCCTGCCTTGCCCTGCCCTGCCCTGCCTGATCCAGCGACCGGGAGCAGAAATTTAGAACTTCTGTTTCCACCTGGCTGCGACTTCAGGATGCAGAGCAGAGCCTGGCCAGTCTGCCACCTGGAACGGCAGCTCATAGAGGCTGAGCAACTGGTGGGTGGGAGAACTGGGCTGCCAGAGAGCAGAGAGATCTGTGCGGAGGGCACAGGAAAGTACACCCCCTAACTTGCTCTGCCCTGCCCTGCCTGAACCAGCGACCAGGAACAGAACTTTGTAACTTCTGTTCCTACCCGACAACTTTGAGGCATAGAACAGGGCTCGGCATATCTGACACCTGGACCAGTGGAGAACCAGGGACACAGACGAGATACAAGGGAAAGGCAAGAACATATCACTGACAACAAAATGGCAAGAGGAAAGCGAAAAAGTATATCCCAAGGAAACCAAGACAATCTAGCAACACCAGAACCCAGTTCTCCCATAATAGCAAACATCGGAATTCCAAACACTCCAGAAAAAGAAGACATAGAACTGAAATCATACCTCAAGATGCGGATAGAGATACTTAAACAAGAACGGAAGAAAAAGCAAAAAGATTCAGAAGCTTTTAAAGAAGGAACAAGAAAAACACTCAAAGAACTCAAAGAACTAGAGTAAAACAGAACCAAAGAAATAAAGGAATGGAAGAAGGAAATTAAAACGGAAATTGACACAATAAAGAAAATGCTAAAAGAGATAAACCTAGAGGCAGAACATCAAAAAAAAAAAAAAAAAAAAAGGAAATCAGGAGTCACAGAAACAAGCATTTCCAATAGATTACAAGAGATGTAAAAGAAAATCTCGGGGGCAGAAGACAACATTGCAAACATAGATAAAACAGCCAGAGAAGATGCAAAAAACAAAAAGCTCCTAACCCAAAATTTCCAGGAAATCCAAGACACAATGAGAAGACCAAACCTAAGGATAATAGGAATAGAAGAGGAAGAAGAGTATCAACTAAGAGGCACATTATATATCTTCAACAAAATCATAGAAGAAAACTTCCCTATCCTCAAGAATGAGATGACCACAAGCATAAAAGAAGCCTTCAGAACTCCAAATAGGTTGGACCAGAAAAGAAATACCTCCCGGCACATAATAGTAAAAACATCAAGTGCCCAAAGCACAGAAAGAATACTAAAAGCAGTAAAAGAAAAAGGTCAGGTTATATATAAAGGCAGGCCAATTAGACTCACACCCGATTTCTCAACAGAGAATATGAAAGCTAGAAGAGCCTGAACAGACATCATGCACACCCTGAGAAAGCACAAGTGCCAGCCCAAGCTGCTATACCCAGCAAAACTATGAATCACCATTGATGGAGAGATGAAGATATGTAAAGACAAATCAAAATTTACACAATATCTGACCACAAACCCAGCACTACAACGAATTTTAGGTAGAAAACCCAATACAATGAGGGAAAATACAGCCTAGTAAAGACAAGAAAACTCCTAAACAAGAAAACTAAAAGAAGAAAAAAACACAGACACAACTCAACCCAAAAAAGCAATAATGGCAGGAAACAGAAACAACTATTCCTTGATATCTATTAAAATAAATGGAATCAACTCCCCAATAAAGAGACATAGACTATCAGACTGAATACATAAACAAAATCCAGCCTTTGGCTGCATACAAGAAACTCATCTCAGAGACAAAGACAGACACTATCTCACAGTAAAAGAGTGGGAAAAAAACTTCCAAGCAAACAGCTATAAGAAGCAATCTGGAGTGGCTATTCTAATATCGAATAAAATAAATTTCCAAACAAAAGTTATCATAAAAGATAAGGAAAGACACTTTTTACTAATTACGGGGGAAATCTGTCAGGAGGAACTCTCAATCCTTAACATATATGCTCCAAATAAAAAAGCACCCACATTCATAAAAGAAACCCTACTAAAGCTCAAAATAAAAATACATTTCACCCAACACAATAATAGTGGGAGACTTTATTACCCAATTCTCACCAATGGACAGATCATGGAAACAGAAACTGAACAAGGACATTGCAAAACTAGCAGTGATTTTGAACCAACTAGAATTAATAGATATATACAGAACATAGTATCCTAAAGTAATAGAATATACATTTTTCTCACCACCCCATGGCACCTTCTCAAAAATTGACCACATAATTGGACACAGAACGAGCCTCAATCAATATAAGAAGATTGAAATACTCATATGCATCCTCTCAGATCACCATGGTCTACGTCTGGTCTTTAACAACAACAAAGACAACAAAAAGGCCACATACACATGGAAACTAAACAACGCACTTGTAAAAGATAGCAGGGTCAAAGAAGAAATAAAGATAGTAATTAAGGATTTTCTAGAATTCAACGAAAAATAAAACACAACATACCTAAACCTACGGGATGCAATGAAAGCAGTATTGAGAGGAAAACTCATAGCCCTAAGTGCTTCCAGAAAGAAACTGGAGAGAGCTTACATCACAACCTGACAGAACAGCTAAAAGCCCTAGAACAAAAAGAAAAAGATATACCGAAAAAGAGTAGAGGGCAATGAATAATCAAAATTAGGGTAGAAATAGACCAAATAGAAACAAAAAGAACCATTGAAAAAATCAATAAAAACCAAGAGTTGGTTCTTTGAGAATATCAACAAGATGGATAAACCCCTAGCCAGATTAACTAGAGGCAAAGAAAGAGTATCCAAATTAGCAAAATCAAAAAGGAAAGTGGTGACATAACAACTGAAACTGAGGAAATTCAAGAAATCAACAGATCCTACTACAAAAACTTATACTCCACAAAATTGGATAATCTGGAGGAAATGGATGAATTCCTAGACAGATACAAGATCCTAAAGTTAAACCAGGTCCAAGTAAACCATCTAAATAACCTTTTAAAACCTAAAGAAATAGAAGAAGTCATCAAAAGCCTCCCAACCAAAAAAAGCCCAGGTCCAGACAGGTTCAGTGCAGAATTTTATCAGACATTTATTGGGTACATAACACCAATAATCTCCAAACTATTCCAAAAGATAGAATCAGATGGAATATTACCTAAATCATTTTTCGAGTCTACAATAGCCATCGTACCTAAACCACACAAAGACCCTACAAGGAAAGAGAACTTCAGACCAATCTCACTTATGAACATTGATGCAAAAATATTCAACAAAATCCTTGCAAACCAAATCCAAGAACATATCAAAACGATCATTCATCATGACCAAGTAGGCTTCATCCATGGGATGCGGGGATGGTTTAACATAAGGAAATCCATCAACGTAATCCACCATATAAACAGACTCAGAAATCAAAATTACATGGTCATCTCACTAGATGCTGAGAAAGCATTTGACAAAAACCAACACCCCTTCATGTTCAAAGTCCTGGAAAGAACAGGAATCTAAGGTCCATACTTAAACATAATAAAGGCAGTATAAAGCTAACCAACAGCCAACATCAAACTTAATGGCGGGAAACTTGAAGCAATCCCACTAAAATCAGGGACTCGACAAGGCTGCCCACTCTCCCCCTACCTATTCAACATAGTACTGGAAGTCCTGGCTGGAGCAATTAGACAGCAAAAGGAGATCAAGAGGATACAAATCGGAAAGGAAGATATAAAAACATCACTCTTTGCCGATGACATGCAAGTGTATTTGAGTGACCCCAAAAATTCCACTAGAGAACTCCTAGAGCTGATAAACAAGTTCAGCAAAGTGGCTGGATACAAAATTAACTCAAACAAATCAGTAGCCTTCCTATACTCAAAGGAAAAACATGTGGAGAAAGAAATTAAGGAAAAGGTACTCTTCACAATCGTCACAAAACCTATGAAATACATTGGTGTGACTCTAACTAAGCAATTGAAGGACCTTTAAGAAAAGAACTTCAAAGCTCTAAAGATGGAAATTGAGGAGGATCTCAGAAAATGGAAAGATCTCCCATGCTCATGTATTGGAAAGGTCAACATCTTAAAAATGGCCATCTTACCAAAAGCAATCTATAGATTCAATGCAATCCCCATCAAAATTCCAACCCAGTTCTTCATGGAATTGGAGAGATCAATGATCAATTTCCTATAGAATAACAAAATACCTAGAATAGCGAAATCCATCCTCAACAACAACAAAAAAAAACATCTACGGGAATCACTATCCCTGACCTCAAGCTATATTACAAGGCATTTGTGCTGAAAACTGCATGGTACTGGTACAGAAATAGGCAAGTGGATCAATGGAATAGAATAGAAGATACAGAAATGAGCCCTCATGTATATGATCACCTGATTTTTGACAAAGGAGAAGTAAACATTCAATGGAAAAAGGACAGCCTAATCAACAAATGGTGCTGGTCCAACTGGCACTCAGCAAGCAAAAGAATGAAAATAGACCCTTTCTTATCTCCTTGTACAAAGCTCAAGTGTAAGTGGATCAAAGATCTCCACATTAAACCAGATACACTGAAACTATTAGATGAGAAAGTAGGGAAAAACTTAGAACACATAGACACAGGATCAAATTTCCTTAACAAAACACCAATGGCTCAAGCTCTAAGGTCAAAGATTAAGAAATGGGACTTAATGAGATTGCAACATTTCTGTAAGGCTAAGGACACCGTCAAGAAAACAAAACGGCAAGCAACATAATGGGAAAAGATCTTTACCAACACCACATACGATAGAGGCCTAATATCCAAGGTATACAAGGAACAAAAAGCTAGACACCATAGATTCAAATAACCCTATTAAAAATGGGGTACAGAGCTAAACAAAACCTTTTCAGTTGAGAAACACAGAATGGCTGAGAAACATCTGAGGAAGTACTAGACATCCTTAGCCATCAGGGAAATGCAAATCAAAACAACCCTGAGATTCCACCTCACACCAGACAGATTGGCCAAGATCCAAAACTCAGATGACAGCAGATGCTGGCGAGGCTGCGGAGAAAGAGGAACACTTCTCCACTGTTGGTGGGGTTGCAAGCTAATACAACCACTCTGGAAATATGTCTGGCGATACCTCAGAAAATTGGATATAATACTACCTGAAGACCCAGCTATTCCACTTCTGGGTATATACCGGAGAGACACTTTAATACACAACAAAGATATATGAACCACAATGTTCATAGCAGCTCTATTTATAATAGCCAGAAGCTGGAAGGAACCCAGATGTCCTTCAGAAGATGAATGGATACAAAAATTGTGGTACATATACACAATGGAATACTACTCAGCCACCAGAAACAATGACTTAACCAAATTCTTAAGAAAATGGCTGCATCTAGAGAATATCATCCTGAGTGAGATAACCCAATCACAAAAGAACAGACATAATATGCAGTCACTGATAGTTGGATGCTAACCCCAGAGGCTTGCACTACCCCAGAAACAAGTCACTATTAAGTTTTCAAGGCATACTATCAAACCTTTAAAAAAATCAAGTACTGACTAAAAAATATATTCATATAATTTTATGTAAAAATTATGTTAAAATCTGAATAAAAGTACTGACAAAAATGTATAATTAAAAAAGAGTAGCTTATGCAACAATTATGATGATAATGTGTAACATTCCTAAAATTCAGAGATGGTTGTGTCAGTGTGCCACGTAATAACTCTCTCTGTCTTTGCAAATATTAGAGCTCTGAGAAGGGAATGTATCCTGAAAGCACACCAGAATGTCAGAGCACATATGAAAGCTGACAAGGGATTTCTTGGAAGGAAAATCCTTGTTACCCTCAGCTAGGCTTGAACTAGCAGAGATATGAGCATAAAATTGAGATTACTTAAGCATTCGAGGTGGCATAATTTTGGGGGATCTTAAAATGGGGAATAGTGGATTTTCCAGTTTAGAGCTTAGGTTTTTTTCTTGGTAGTGTTGTGGTAGGGTTTTACTGTTAGCAAAGGTAAAATGCTCTGTTGATTGATCATTTTGTTTGGAGTTCATTAGGAAGACGGACAGACACATGTGTAAGAAGCTTTGTAAAATTCAGGCTTTTTTGCTTATTTTAATAAATAATAAATAATAAGGGATGGAATGGATGCTGATTGCTTTCATTTCACTACATCCTGCTAAATTTTCCCCTAAGAAACCCCTTGTATCAAACACTTAGTTTTATTCAGAGGAAAAGACCAATAGTTTGTCTTCCTGTGCTTAGTCTATAAAAACTAAGGAACTGAATAGAAGACAGGGTTTGTAGTAAGGTTGTTGGATGCTGAGGCTTCGGGAAATTTCCAGTTTCTCAAATTCAGAGCTTTTTCTTTTTACTCAGCAGGGCAGGAAGCAGGGATCCCGCTGCTTGTTCATTTAGTGTGTTTTGTGTATGGAAACTGGTGGTTGGAAGTCATCAGGGCAAGGTGTCCAGGGTGCACAGAGCTACTGCAACATTTCACAACGGTGTCCCCTTCTCTTTCAGAAATTTTTGAACATGCCCTTGGAAGATTATGATAGACTCCAAGTTTCACAAAAATTCTGTCATATCCTATAGCAGAATTAGTGGATTCAGACACAAACATACACACACACACGCACACACACACACACACACACACACACACACACACACACAAACACACACATACACACAAATACACATACACACAAAAACACACACATTTCTTGAGGAGGAGACAGGATTTAGTAACTCAGAACTGTAATCCTGTGAATCAAATGAACTATTTGTACTTCCCATTGTCTCTGTCTCTTGAAGATTAAATAAACTGTCTTCAATCTCTTGAACATTTTACCTAAATTAGGTGAGTCGTGGATGATAGCCAGGAACTTGACTGTTAAAAAGTCTCACCACAGATTATTTTAATGACTCTTCCTGTATTTGATCAGAGGAGATTTTGCATCTCAAATTAAATAAATTTTAAGCTTGTCAGGAAAGAGCTCTTAAGTAATACGAAAGCAAACTCTTTTTGATTATAATAGAAACTGCTGATACTCCTTTGTGTCCATCCCCAGAGAAAACACAATGTGGAAGACAGAAGTAAAAGACCTAATATTAATTAGGTCTTTTTCTATTTTCAATTAACTGTGTCTGGAGTCTGAAATTGAGTAATCCTGGATATCAATAGGAAATATTCAGTTTCTCTCTTCAGTTTTCTCACTGGAATTCTGGGTAGCCAAGTGCAACTTGATTTCAATAATTTGGACAATGATTGTGTCAGTTTTCAAAAGTTCTATGACTAAAATGCTGAATGGTTCTAGTATATGACATATTTATCTCTGTTATAATATTTTCCAAAAAGCTCCTTCCAGTATAAAAAGAAATAGTCAAATTCCTTTGCCTAATATATATCCTTTAATGCAGACTATCCTAGAGTGACCTGATGAAAAACTAATTTAAGAAATTTATTTTAGAAAATAATTTCACACACAAAAACACACATACGCATGCACATTCTTAACAATTATTTATGTGTGTATGCCCTTTCATGTTGCACAAGTGTGTGAATCCTTGGGGTGACTTGTTTTAGTACTTATTAGTCAAAATCTATTTAAGTTAAATAGTTTATGCACGATCATTTTTTGAGTAGGTTTTGTTTGAAAAACATAAACTAAGCTTTTTGTCTTTTTATAAATACTCCCACAATACTAATATTACTATGCCATCTAACTTCATATACTTACATACTCTTTAATAACAACTCATTTAAGGCATCTGAGAGCACATGAGTATGTGACCACTTAAGACAACCCTCAGAATACCAGGTCCTCAATGAGATGTATTCATCAATACCATTTTAGTGACAAATAGTTATGATGTTGTCTATTGAGTTCTATAGACTACATCATCAACCACAGGGCCAGAAACACACATTTTAAACAATAGAGAGCTTCTGATTATTTCAAACCCACATAAGAAAGAACTTAAAGATGGGGACATGGAAAACAGATCTGTTTTTGTTTCATTGTTTTTGGGGGATATTTGGTTCATATTAGTTGTATGTTTTCATGCTATGTTGAGTGTTAAATTTGGTAATTTTTTTGGTTCTTTTGTATTTTTTCTAGAAGAGTGAGATGGACACAGTAATAGCCATCTTGTAGATAACCAAGAGTTGAAGAGATTTTTATTGCTAGGGAGCCAGAAAATATGGCAGTGGCTGGAAAAGTAGAAAAATGGTATTTAAAATATATAGTATAAATACATCAAACAATAAAAAATATTTATAAACAAAACTCACACCATTTAAAAGACAAAACTTTTCTTAGTTTATTGTACTTTGTTATTTTTTTGAAGGTTTTATATTCCTGTGGTTTTGTTTTGGCAATATTGTTTTGATTGGAGTTTTGTATCTAGTATTACAAAGGAACTTAGAGTTGGGATGAAAATTTAGAAGATCTGAATAACATGGTGGTGCTATAATATCAAGTATTATAATTAACATATTGTTTTAAATAATGAAAAATATAATATTGCAAAATATATTCAGTGCTTAAATATCTTGTTCCAACTGAGAAAATATGACAAGTGCTATAATACAGTGAGATGTAACATTGTTTTCAGTAAACCTTTAATAAATAAGGGAATACTAAATTATTATTCAGTTTCATACACTAGCAATCAAAAATAAAAATCATTAATGAAGAGATTTAACAATACCACTAGGTGATCTGCATCTGTTGTGATCTTCTCATAATGCTGAGAGTTAGCATGGCTTCAGTAATAAACTTGGAGTCTCAAGTAGCAACACAGTGAAACTCTGTATCAGACATATATAATGTGGATTAAAACAACACTGGTGTAAATGTACCACATGTGAAATTTAAACCACAAACAAAAGTATATGTAGATAAATATTCCATAATTGTACTTAAAGTAAGTTCTGAGGTCTTTTGAAAAATATGTTATAAAGATTTAAAAAAACATTTCACATCCTTAAACATCATGGAAATGCACATCAAAGTGACCCTAATATTCATCTTATACTGGTGGAATTGCCTAATATAAGAAAAATAAAATGAAACAAAAGAAAACAAAACAAAAACCTCCTGTGTCAACATGTGATGGCAAGGATATAGAGCAAGAAGGATATACCTCCATAATTGGTGGGAATGCAAAATTAAGCAATCATTTTGGAATTTACCTGAATGTGTCCCAGGAAAATGGTAATAGTACTATCTAAGACCCAGCTTTATTCCTTATAGGCAAACACCCAAAGATGACCTCATTGTACCACAGAAACACTTCTCACCTATGTTCAAGCCATCCTTGTCAATAATAGGCAGAAAAATCCTTGGAGCCTTTTAACTGAAGAATGGATAAAGGAAATATGGTATATATACACAATTAAATGATATTCAGCTATCAAACACAAAGACTCTGAGTTTTGCAGGGGAATATATAGAACTGGAGGATGAGAGCCAAATTGGGGTAACTTACAGCAAGAAGGACATATTGTATGTACACAATTATTAGCATATGTTAGCCATAAAATGCAGGACAAATATGATACAATCCATAGACCTAAAGACACTAGGTAATACGGAAGTTCAAAGAAAGGATGCACAAATATCACTCATAACTAAGTAGTATTAAAAGTGCATGAAGCAACAGAATAGGGTAGAAGAGGACAGGAGCAGGGGGACAGGAATGATGGTCATGTTTTGAAAGAGAGGAGGTAACAGGGCTGGAAATGAGAAGGGAAGTAACTGGAGAAGCATCTCTGGTGAATAGAAGGAGGCCTGTGATGGGAGAGGATACAGGGAATATAGGAGGGTGACATTAGTTCAGATTCTACCAGCAGTGGATAGAGAGACTGGGTTGGCCACCTCCAAATCTAGCCTGGCAAGACATCTGGAGGAGACAGAGAGTGATATCAATTTACCCACAAAAGCTTCAACACAAAATTAGTCTTGCCTACCGAGTGTAGTAGGAGAAGATGGAGCAGAGACTGAGGGACTAGGCATCTAATGACTGCCTGACTTGAGTCATATCTTTTGTGAAAAAGACTTTTGGGCACTGTTAATGATACTCTGCTATGCTTGCAGGCAGGGAAGTAGCATAATTGTTTCATGAGAGCATTCATCCAGGAACTGATGGAGTCCCACACAGAAATCTTTTGGGTACTGTTAATGATACTCTGCTATGCTTGCAGGCAGGGAAGTAGCATAATTGTTTCATGAGGGGCTTCATCCAGGAACTGATGGATTCCCAAACAGAAACCAAGAGTCACATAACTGATACAGCATGAAGGAAATCTTTTTTTAAGAGTGGGAGACAGAAGTGGCCAAAAGAGAAGGGTGAAAGACGCCAAAAGAAGACACATAGAGTTAGCTAACATGAGGCCATGTAGACTCAGACAACCTGGGCTACTAACAAGTGAACTTGCAGGCAGTGGCCCTAGACTCCTTATGCAGTTGTAGCAAATGTGAGCTTCCTTTTCATGTAGGTTCTGTAACAAGAGGAGTGGGAGCTCAGCTGGTCTTTGTTATTTTCTGCTGTATCCCTGTTCCCTACTGGGTAGGCAGGTTGTTCCTCTGGGGAAATGTGCTTAGACCTATGTGACTAGATGTCTCAATGTAGAGTGGTCACTAAGGGAGATTCTGCTTCTCTTAACAAATGTGCCAAGAGTGGGAGGAAAATATTTGTAAGTGTGGAAACATGAAGAGAGGAGGAATGGGTCTGACATCAGGATTTAGCATAAATAATAAAAAAACATAAATGAATAAATAATGTGCAGTTCTTCCAAGAAAGAAACCACATGATAACTGAAAGATCAGGGTAATACCATAATTCACATAAAAATAAACTAGTGAATCAAGTGATTACATACAGTTTTTAATGAATACAATATAATAGTAAGCAAAACTTTAGCATTGACATTATATATAAATAACCATATCTGATCAATTAACAAACATTTAACATTCAAATCCTCTTTAATTTTTTTTTATTTTTAGGCAACATTCTTTTATCATGAGTAAAAATGTTTAAAATCATTTTTTGATATTTCTGACTATAAGTACTGTTTTACATGGAATGTTAGAATAAATTGTAATGATTTATTCTATGATCTGTAATATCTCTAATATGTAATGATCTGGCCCCTGTGAAATCACATCTAATTCCCTCTGCAATTAAAAGAGAAAATCGGTTTAATTTCACATGCTGATTTCATTCATACACCAAGCTTGTTGGACCTTAAGTAGCCCCACACAGGTCTTTGAGGACATGCAGTCTCTGCTCTTTAAACCATTGTTTCTGGCCAGTTTAGAAGAATTCAGGCTTGGAAGTGTAAAAAACAAAGCTGAGATTAAATTTCAGCTGGGCATTGGAACTCCAGGCAGGGCTTGTAAAAACAGTGCTTAGCAGGGTACTAAGATTTAAAGCCCAATGGCTCTGAGGGATGTGTGAACCCCAGCATGAGTCTCAGGGACAGCTTGCTCCGGGCTGTAGCTGGCAAGCTGAAGTGAGCCAGCTACAAACCCTGGTGCAGGACGCTGAAAATTGTGAAAGAAAAATAGTCTTCTCAGTGATAGCAGTTCGTTCAGAAAAACAGGAACTTAGGCAGAGGAATGATTTCTACACCGTTCTTTTAGTTCCCTGCTCAGTCTCTACTTAAGTACAGTTTTTGAAATGGTTCCCAGTCTCACAATCAGCTTCCTCTTTATTTGGCCTCAGAGGTTAGGGAGACCTTGTCTACATAAGGGGTCCTGTTTCTGCCGAGGGCTTAAGTGCAGACACATCTACGTGCAGGGGAGGGAACTGTGGCGTGGCAGATCTGGCTGGAATCTACATCATATCCTGCTGTGGAGGCGGAACTATGGGCTCCTCCAATGCCTAGCGGGGCAGTGCCATGGTGACAGCAAGAAGGCAGCATGTATCTCTGAATTTCTGAGAATTCAGAAAGCAACTTCCGTTTCATATTTACATTCGGCACTTCAACCAATCGCTGTCAGGCATCACAGCTCCAAACACAGCCTGTCTGTCCTACACGGGAGAGTGGTTTAAAATTCTGTGGTATAAAATTATGTTTTTAGTACCAACAGCAGTAATTTGAATGAGCATTTACACATGTTTTTAAAATAGGTTGTCTTTAGCAGGCTATTCTTGGCATAATATAACTCATTCAATTTAAATACATTCATGATGAAATCTCTGTATGCATATGAAATTGTTAACAGAACAAATTTCAATAATTTATAGATAACAACAAGTACATTTAAAAATATTATATGTACCAAAATACACTTTAAATGTTCTGATTAATTCAATAGAATCTTAGTACTGGGTGTAAGCCACAAATTCAAAATGTTATTTAGAGTTCAGAAATATACTCCTCCAAAGCACAGATAATTTATACTTGTTCCTAAGGCCAAACAATTTAAAATTCATAAGAAAAACTATAATAGTCAATTAAAAAATCCTGAAATTACCATTGAATTGAGACCTTGATATATGATGTCTTTATTTGATATAATTGTAACTATGACATTCACTATTGTTATATGTTTTAATATGTATCTCAATGAGTAAAATTTTATTTCTGAAATACCTCAAATTAAGCTAAGTGTACTTGTCAATCTATTAGACTTAGTACAGAAAGGATTCCAATCATGTGGATTCCAGTGATTTTCAAGGTAGTTGAAACTTCTTATAGAGTGCTACATCCTAGGCAGTGTGGTAGTTCTTTTCCATAAAACGGCCTCATTACTATATATACACATACATGTGTGTGTGTGTGTGTGTGTGTGTGTGTGTGTGTGTGTGTGTGTGTGTGTGTGTACTTCTTCATGTTTATAAGGATGGGCAATGAGAACACAGACTGTTTTGCAGTAGAAAGATGTCAAGATTACATTTCATTCTCATTCAATTTTCCCCATATATTTTGAGACTACAATTAAACTCAAATCACTAAACTTAGATCATTAAACTTAATAGACTAGCTAGCCAACGCTGGAATTACAGATAAATAATCTCTACTCATTTTTCTCCTCGTTCATATATATAAAGAATAAAAGAACTCAAAATTTATTGACAGGTTTTAACACATATGTAAGTTAAAATAAAATAAATTACTAAAAAGACAATAAGTATTGCTCTTGTACAATGAGAAACTGTGTATGGGAAATTTTATATTATATATGTATATAAAGATATATTTCTTTACATATGTATATATAAAGAAAACATCACCCTAGTCATATGAAATATAAATCTATTGTAAATGTAAGAAACAAGTGACAGACCTACATGAAGAAATTTTGAGTATACATTTCCACAAAGAATTATATATATATAATTTATGTAGTAACTGATAATTGGATACTAGCCCCAAACAGCTATCAACACACTCACAGACTATATGAAGTTCAAGAAAAACAAAGGCCAAAAAATGATGAAAAATCATTATGCTTAATCTTTACACACCAAGAAAACTTTGACTATTTCCTGGTGGTTACATCTTGTTTTAGATGTACTTTATGCTTCATTGTAACTTGTAAGATTTTAAGGCATACTGTCAAATCTTTAAAAAAAAATCAAGTACTGATAAAAATGTATTCATATACTTCTATGCAAAAATGCTTTTCAAATCTGTACACTTATCTTTGTTTTAAAAAATAAAGTTGTTCAATTAAAAGTAATATTATATATATATATGTTTATTTACTTATATTTACATATATATATATTTAAATAGTAAAACATTGAAAGCTAATTTTTTTTATGAAATTCTTAAGAAATGGGTGCACCTAGAGAATATTATCCCTAGTGAGGTAACGCATTCCCAAAAGAACAAACATAATATGCAGTCACTGATAATTGGATACTAACCCGAGAAAGCTCTGAACACCCAGGAAACAACTCACAGACTATGTTAAGTTCAATAAAAGATAAGGCCAAAAAATATGAAAATGAAAAACCAGTATGCTTCATCTTTACACACCAAGAAAACTTTGACTATTTACAGGTTACATGTTCTTTTACATGTACTTTATGTGCATTGTAGCTAGTGAGATTTTAATGCGTACTATCAAACCTTTAAAGACATTAAGTACTGACAAAAATATATTCATATACTTTTATGCAAAAATGCTTTTAAAACCTGTACACTTATCTTTGTTTTTAAAAATAAATTTGTTCAATTAAAAAAAGAAAGCTAGTCTTTATTGATTATCTATTATTATTAATGATTATCAATTATTAATATTTATCTAATAATGATTATTATTGGATAAAATAATAATGTATCAACAGAAGCAACGAATAAAAACATATTCAAATTATCACAGTTAAATAATGTTGCAATATAAATTATAAAGTGTACTATGGTTAGTATTGTACCTATTATAAAGCTCATGTTTTTCTGACACTGTTTTCTTAGAGAGGTAGGGCATGGGTAGGACATTTAACACTGGAGCACTTAGCTTTCATACATCACACAGGGGATGTGGTTCAATGAGCACCTGTGTGTCTCCACATGTTCTATGCTGCCTCAGTTTCCTTCATGCATTTCCCATTCATTATACACACAGGGATTAATAACACTGAATGCAATATGTACTGTAAGTATGGTTGTCAGAGAATAATAAGATCAATTTTACCAATAATAGAAAATGATGAGCCCACTGTTACTAAGTGTAGACATGTGTTTTGAAAGCATACAGATGAGACACCCATAGGTAGAAATGAACATTCTATTTTAGGCACCTCTTCGACATCTATGCTTTTAGGGAGTTGTGTAACTTTAGTCTTTAGCAATGGCATTCCTGAAATTCCACTTGTCAGAATATGAGAGCAAATGGAGATATGCAAAGCCAAACATTAAGCAGAGAATGATGAAAGAGAGAGAGAAAGAGAGAGGGTGTGGGAGAGGAAAGAGGGGAGAAGAGAAGAGAACTTAGGAACTACTCCTAATTGTGCTCTTTTGATGTCTCCATCAAGTGCTTCCACTCAGAGCTCTGGGACCTTCATGGAACAAAAGCAGAAAAAATGAAAAAAGCCTAGAGTGATGGAAGACACCAAGAGAACTAGGTTTACAAAATCAAATAATGAATGTTCACATGAACTCAGAGATATGAAATCAGTAATTAAAGAATATACATGAGCCTGCCTAATTTATCTACACACACACATACAAACACACACACACACTCACACATACATATCTGCATATATATATATATGTTTTTTTTCTCTCTTACAATTTTATTTTAAAAAAGATGAATATATATATATATATAAAGAATTTCATAAAGTCATTGTTTCTGATAGGTGAGTAGTATTCCATTGTGTAAATATACCACAATTTTTGTATCCATTCATCTACTGAAGGACATCTGAGTTCTTTCCGGTTTCTGGCTATTGTAAATAGGGCTGCTATGAACATTGTGGTGCATGTGCCCTTATTGAATGTTGGATCATCTCTGGGGTATATTCCTAGAAGTGGAATAACTGGGTCTTCAGGTAGTACTATGTCGAATTTTCTGAGGAACCACCAGACTGATTTCCAGAGTGGTTGAACCAGCTTAAAACCCCACAAACAGTGTAAGACTGTTATTCTTTCTCTGCATCCTCACCAGGATCTGCTGTCATTTAAGTTTTTGAACTTAGTCATTCTGACTGATATGAGGTGGAATCTCAGGGTTGTTTTGATTTGCATTTCCCTGATTACTACTAAATATAGCAAGGTCAAAGAAGAAATAAAGAAAAAAAACTAAGGACTTTTTAGAATTTAATGAAAATGAAAGCACAGAATACCCTAACCTATGCTTATTTATTTTTACATCTCAAGTACAACACCAAGGCCCTCCTCTCCTCACATACCATTTCCATCTGTGAGGAAGCCTTGTCCCTATCACTCTACTATGGTGCATCAATCTGTACAGTATTAGGCACATCCTATCACACTGAGAACAGATCTGGTAATACTCTGCTACATAAGACTAGGACCACCCCATGCATGCTTGTAGATTAGAGCATCAATCTCTCCTCAAGGCTGGCTCAGTATCACAGTGTTCCAGAGAAGTTGAGAGTGTTAATTTTCCTATGAGGCTGCCATCTCTTGACGGCCTTCAATTATTTCCCTAAGGCTTCCACAGGCCTCTTTTTGATGTATATCTGGGGTTTCTCTATTTGTCAGTTACCTGTTGGGTTAGGACTCTCATCATTCTCCTATTGTAATTTTTTCTTTGAACAGACAACATAGAATCATTAATAATGAAAGGTATTTTCATGATATACTGAGAATTAAGCCAGTTTCTCCCACAATTTCAAGGCTTTTTGTAGTCACTTATTAGACTGTTTCTAAGCTTCTTGCTACACTTTCCTATGGAAACTTCTGCCTAAATTTTACTGGTTTGACCCCATGATCTGTAGCTCAACTGGTTGAATAGTGTTCCCAGAATTTTCTCTTTTCCTGAGGTATACCTTATCTTAATTTCTGCCTCGTTCTATTTGCCATCACATTTTTTTTGTTTAGTTGATGATTTCAACACATTCTCTTAATAGGAGAAATAGCAACTCCTTTTTCTTTATTTTGATCATGTTCTCTTTTTGTGCTCTGCTGTTTAAAAACTTTAGTAGTAGGGCAGACTTGTCTTGAATCACTGATACTTGCCTATCTCAAAATCCAGAACACTTGTAGTAATGGTGTATACTACCACACAAAGCCACACAAACTCATTGGTAGGATGGTCTAGTTTTATACCAGGTTATCACTAGCTAGAGTTATCTGACAGAAGGGATCCTCAATTGAGAATTGCCTCCATAAATGGGTATACCTGTAGGGGATTTTTTTTTAATTAGTGAATGATACAAGACTGATGTAGCTCATTCTGTGTGTTCATACTCGGGGGTTGGTAGTCCTGGATTGGATTAGAATAAAATCAGGTTAAGAAATTCATGGGTGTGCTCGCTTCGGCAGCACATATACTAAAATTGGAACGATACAGAGAAGATTAGCATGGCCCCTGCGCAAGGATGACACGCAAATTCGTGAAGCGTTCCATATTTTTATGACCACAAACCCAGCACTACAACGAATTACAGGTGGAAAACCCAATACAAGGAGGGAAAATACAGCCTAGTAAAAACAAGAAAACTCCTAAACAAGAAAACTAAAAAAAGAAAAAAAACACGGACACAACTCAACCCAAAAAAGCAAAAATGGCAGGATACAGAAGCAATTATTCCTTGATATCTATTAACATAAATGGGCTCAACTCCCCAATAAAGAGACACAGACTATCAGACTGGATACATAAACAAAATCCAGCCTTTTGCTGCATACAGGAAACTCATCTCAGAGACAGAGACAGACACTATCTCACAGTAAAAGGGTGGGAAAAAAACTTCCAAGCAAACAGCTCCAAGAAGAAAGCAGGAGTGGCTATTCTAATATCGAATAAAGTAAATTTCCAACCAAAAGTTATCAAAAAAGATAAAGAAGGACACTTTTTACTCATTACCGGGGAAATCTGTCAGGAGGAACTCTCAATCCTTAACATATATGCTCCAAATAAAAAATCACCCACATTCATAAAAGAAACTCTACTAAAGCTCAAAAAATACATTTCACCCCACACAATAATAGTGGGAGACTTTAACACCCCACTCTCACCAATGGACAGATCAGGGAAACAAAAACTGAACAAGGACACTGCAAAACTAGCAGAGACTTTGAACCAACTAGAATTAATAGATATATACAGAACATACTATCCTAAAGTAAAAGAATACACCTTCTTCTCACCACCCCATGGCACCTTCTCGAAAATTGACCACATAATTGGACACAGAACGAGCCTTCATCGATATAAGAAGATTGAAATACTCCCATGCATCCTCTCAGATCACCATGGTCTACGGCTGGCCTTTAACAACAACAAAGACAACAAAATGCCCACATACACATGGAAACTAAACAACACTCTGCTAAAGGATAGCAGGGTCAAAGAAGAAATAAAGAAAGAAATTAAGGATTTTCTAGAATTCAACTAAAACGAAAACACAACATACCCAAACCTATGGGATGCAATGAAAGCAGTATTGAGAGGAAAACACATTGCTCTAAGTGCTTCCAAGAAGAAACTGGAGAGAGCTCACATCAGCAACCTGACAGCACAGCTAAAAGCTCTAGAACAAAAGGAAGCAGATTTACCCAAAAAGAGTAGACGGCAAGAAATTATCAAAATTAGGGCAGAAATAGACCAAATAGAAACAAAAAAAACCATTGAAAAAATCAACAAAACAAAGAGTTGGTTCTTTGAGAAAATCAACAAGATTGATAAACCCCTAGCCAGACAAACTAAAGGGCAAAGAGAGAGTATCCAAATTAACAAAATCAGAAAGGAAAGTGGTGACATAACAACTGAAACTAAGGAAATTCAAGAAATCATCAGATCCTACTACAAAAACTTATACTCCACAAAATTGGAAAATCTGGAGGAAATGGACGAATTCCTAGACAGATACAAGGTACCAAAGTTGAACCAGGACCAAGTAAACCATCTAAATAACCCTATAACACCTAAAGAAATAGAAGAAGTCATCAAAAGCCTCCCAACCAAAAAAAGCCCAGGTCCAGATGGGTTCAGTGCAGAATTTTATCAGACATTTATTGGGGATATAACACCAATATTCACCAAGCTATTCCAAAAGATAGAATCAGATGGAATATTACCAAACTCATTTTTTGAGGCTACAATAACCCTCGTACCTAAGCCACAAAAAGACCCTACAAGGAAAGAGAACTTCAGACCAATCTCACTTATGAACATTGATGCAAAAATACTCAACAAAATCCTTGCAAACCGAATCCAAGAACACATCAAAACCATCATTCATCATGACCAAGTAGGCTTCATCCCTGGGATGCAGGGATGGTTTAACATAAGGAAATCCATCAATGTAATCCACCATATAAACAAACTTAAAGACCAAAATCACATGGTCATCTCACTAGACGCTGAGAAAGCATTCGACAAAATCCAACACCCCTTCATGTTAAAAGTCCTGGAAAGAACAGGAATCCAAGGCCCATATTTAAACATAATAAAAGCAATATACAGCAAACCAACAGCCAACATCAAACTTAATGGCAAGAAACTTGAAGCAATCCCACTAAAATCAGGGACTCGACAAGGCTGCCCACTCTCCCCCTACCTATTCAACATAGTACTGGAAGTCCTGGCTGGAGCAATTAGACAGCAAAAAGAGATCAAGGGGATACAAATCGGAAAGGAAGAGATAAAAACATCACTCTTTGCCGATGACATGATAGTGTACTTGAGTGACCCCAAAAATTCCACCAGAGAACTCCTACAGCTGATAAACAAGTTCAGCAAAGTGGCCTGATACAAAATTAACTCAAACAAATCAGTAGCATTCCTATACTCAAAAAACAAACATGTGGAGAAAGAAAGTGGGAAAAAGGTACCCTTCACAATAGTTACAAAAGCTATGAAATACCTTGGTGTGACTCTAACTAAGGAAGTGAAGGACCTGTATGACAAGAACTTCAAACCTCTGAAGAAAGAAATTGAGGAGGATCTCAGAAAATGGAAAGATCTCCCATGCTCATGGATTGGAAAGATCAACATCTTAAAAATGGCCCTCCTACCAAAAGCAATCTACAGATTCAATGCAATCCCCATCAAAATTCAAACCCAGTTCTTCATGGAATTGGAAAGATCAATGTGCAATTTCATCTGGAATAACAAAAGACCTAGAATAGCGAAAACCATCCTCAACAACAAAAAAACATCAGCGGGAATCACTATCCCTGACCTCAAGCTATATTACAAGGCAATTGTGCTGAAAACTGCATGGTACTGGTACAGAAATAGGCAAGTGGATCAATGGAATAGAATAGAAGATTCAGAAATGAGCCCTCATGTATATGGTCACCTGATTTTTGACAAAGGAGCAGTAAACATTCAATGGAAAAAGGACAGCCTATTCAACAAATGGTGCTGGTCCAACTGGCACTCAACATGCAAAAGATTGAAAATAGACCCATTCTTATCTCCTTGTACAAAGCTCAAGTGTAAGTGGATTAAAGATCTCCACATTAAACCTGATACACTGGAATTATTAGATGAGAAAGTAGGGAAAACCTTAGAACACATAGGCACAGGAGAAAATTTCCTAAACAAAACACCAATGGCTCAAGCTCTAAGGTCAAAGATTAACAAATGGGACTTAATGAGATTGCAAAGTTTCTGTAAGACTAAGGACATAGTCAAGAAAACAAAACGGCAACCAACAGAATGGGAAAAGATCTTCACCAACACCACATCAGATAGAGGCCTAATATCTAAGGTGTACAAGGAACTCAAAAAGCTCGACACCAGAGAATCAAATAACCCTATTAAAAAATGGGGTACAGAGCTAAACAAATCTTTTTCAGTTGAGGAACTCCGAATGGCCGAAAAACATCTGAGGAAGTGCTCGACATCCTTAGCCATCAGGGAAATGCAAATCAAAACAACCCTAAGATTCCACCTCACACCAGTCAGATTGGCCAAGATCCAAAACTCAGATGACAGCAGATGCTGGCGAGGCTGCGGAGAATTAGGAACACTTCTCCACTGTTGGTGGGGTTGCAAGCTAATACAACCACTCTGGAAATAGGTCTGGCGATACCTCAGAAAATTGGATATAGTACTACCTGAAGACCCAGCTATTCCACTTCTGGGCATATACCCCAGAGACACTTTAATACACAACAAAGATATATGCACCACAATGTTCATAGCGGCTCTATTTATAATAGCCAGACGCTGGAAGGAACCCAGATGTCCTTCAGAAGACGAATGGATACAAAAATTGTGGTACATATACACAATGGAATACTACTCAGCCACCAGAAACAATGACTTAACCAAATTCTTAAGAAAATGGCTGCATCTAGAGAAGATCATCCTGAGTGAGATAACCCAGTCACAAAAGAACAGACATAATATGCAGTCACTGATAGTGGGATGCTAACCCCAGAGGCTTGCACTCCCCCAGAAACAACTCACAGACTGTATGAAGTCCAAGAAATAAAGAAAACAAAAACTATACATATATTCACAAAACAAGAAGACTTTGACTATTTCCATGTTGCGTTTTGTTTTGCATGTACTTTACGCTTATTGCAACTAGTACGTTTTCAATGCATACTGTCAAGCCCTTGAAAAAATTCAAGTACCGACTAAAAAACATATTCACATGGTTTTATGTAAAATTTATTTTAATGTCTGAAAAAACAGTACTGACAAAAATGTATAATTTTAAGCAAAAAATGTTTAAAATCTTTACATCTATCTTTGTTTTGAAAAATAAAATCGTTTAAAAATAAAAAAAAAAAAAATATTCATGGGTAGTCACCCTCCATGGTCTCTTAAACAGGTTCTGCCTTCCAGGTTCAAGCATGGCTTGAATTCCTTTTTTGCCATTTTCTTTCAAAAAGTAATAGTGATATAGAAATATAAGCTGAATAAACCCTTTCCTCCACAAGTGTTTTGGTAAAAGTATTTCATCACAGGAAGGAAAACCCTGACAAAGATAGAAAGTGTTACTGTTCCTCCTAATTTGTGTGTTTTGTACAGATAATTCTGACCTAATATTCTTATTCACAAGGTTATGTCATAGTGAATATGTATACAATGTTTATGTGTATGAATGTTTTTATGTATGCAGTGATATGTATGTTTATTCATATGTAGTTATGTGTGTGTGTTGTAATGTATTCATATGAGTTTGCATGTCAAGAGTTTTGAAGCTATCTATTTATCTTGTCTACAGTTTTTTTATTCTTGTAAGACAAAAATATTTAGTGTGGAATTCACACAAGCATTTTATCAATATGTAAACTCCTTAAATAATTCTCAAGCCGAATCTTTTGCACAACCATATATATAGGTTCTCAGAGCATAAAAGCAATTTGTGTTTTCCAGTAGCTCTTTCCAAACTTTCAAAACCTTGCCTTGTTTCTGTCTTTGTAGGGCTGTGCATCTCTCAACCAGTTCATTCCAGGACTTGTCCAATTCCTCTTTGCTTCTTTTATTTATGAATCATTAGATGCAAATAAGCTGACCTCCTCTATTGACATGTGCCAATTATTCATAGTCACCGGCCTCATGGAGACATTTTTATAGTACTAAATTAAGTTCTTTGAAATGTCTATCTACATATCAATGCATTTTCTTTCTGGCATAACCTCAATTGACAGTTTGCATGGCCAATGGGACCTTATTTCTATGTCATCTCCACATGTTTGATGAATCAGTTCGTCATTACGTTTTACCTGTTTGTGGCCATCACTGTGTTGAGACTGTGGTTACTCCCAGTACTTACTCTTACATATTTTAGTGCTCTTTTAAAACACACAGGAGTCCATGGTTTTCCCTAACCTATAATATTAAAGAAACATTGTGGGGCCCTAGAAACATGGTTATGGCAGGCCTGGTTCTTCTAACTCATTCTCTTTCCCTTATTTCAAAGGTACTAACTTATATTCCTAATGCTAGCAATCAAGACGAAATCCCACATTTGCAAAATTACTTCTGCTGAAGTTCAAGGTGTTAGCATGTCTACCAAAGTACTGTAGTCCAGTGATACAAAGCCACCTTTAAGTCACAAAATTAATATACCAACTCAAAATTAAACATATTATTCTAATACAGGCAAAAACATTTTAACTTTATAAAATATATCTACAAGTTCTCTATCCAGAGACAATCTTCTGTTGTCCCTGACCTCCATAGTCACTCTTTTCTCCCATATTCCTTGTTCTGTATAAATGCCACTTTAATATTTTTATACTAGGACTGGATATATAAACAATAAAAAGTACAAATTATGTGCCTTTTCTTGGGGTCACTTTTCAGTCTGTTTTTTTATCTTGATTTTTTTTATCTTACTATATTGTCATTTTTATTCTTGTCATCAAGAATTCTGTTGTTCTTGTGTAATAAAGGACACAGTAGAGTTTATTTGTATGGGAGGGAATTTAGGGGTACTGCTATTAGTATACATGGGAAATATAATCAGGATATGTTCTAAATTAGTAACATATATCCAACAAATTTGAAATAGAATTCTATGATATGTGAAACTTTTCTTGACATATTCTACTTGAATGACTCCATATTTAAAATTACTGATCTGACACCAGGAAAAATAGAGATCCAGGGACAAAGGCCAGGTACAAGGGAAAGACGAGAACCAATCACTGACAACAAGATGGCAAGAGGAAAGTGAAAGAATGTACCCCAGGAAAACCAAGAAAACATGACAACACTAGACCCCAGCTCTCCCGTCACAGCAAATAGCAGAATGACAAACACTCCAGAAAAATATGAGTCAGCCCTGAAATCCTACCTCAAGATGATGATAGAGATCCGTAAACAAGAATGAAAGGAAAAGCATAAAGAATTAGAAGCTTTTAAAGAAGAAACAAAAAAAAAATTCAAACAACTCAGAGAACTAGAAGAAAACAGTACCAAAGAGATGAAGGAATGAAAAAAGGAATTTAAAACAAATGGACACAATAAAGAAAACACTAAAAGAGACAACCCTAGAGGTAGAAATCCTAAAAAAGAAATCAGGAGTCACACATGCAAGCATTTCCAACTGACTACAAGAGATGGAAGAGAGAATCTCAGGAGCAGAAGACAACTTTGAAAACATAGACAAAACAGTCAGAGAAGATACAAAAACCAAAAAGCTTGAACCCATAATGTCCAGGAGATCCAGGACACAATGAGAAGACCAAACCTAAGGACAATCTGAATAGAAGAGGGTGAAGAATATCGAATAAGAGGCACAGAAAATATCTTCAACAAAATAGTAGAAGAAAACTTCCCTGCACTTAAGAATGAGATGACCACAAGCATAAAAGAAGCCTATAGAAATCCAAATAGGTTGGATCAGAAAAGAAATTTCTCCCAACATAAGAGTCAAAACACCAAGTGCCCATAGCAAAGAATGAATACTAAAAGCAGTAAGGTCATGTAACATATAATGGCAGACCATTCAGAATAACACCCAATTTATAAACAGAGACTGTGAAAGTTAAAAGAGCCTGAACAGACATCATGTAGACTCTAAGAGAGAACAAGTGCCAGCCCAAGTTGCTATACCCAGCAAAACTATCAATCACTATAGATGGAGAGACTAAGATATTCCAAGACAATATGAAATTTACACAATATCTAACCACAAAACAAGCACTGCAATGAATTATAGGTGGAAAAACCAATACAATGAAGGAAACTACATCATAGTAAAAACAAGAAAAACTCTAAGCAGGAAAACCAAAATAAGAATTACACACAGGCATATTTCTACCTACAAATGCAAAAATAACAGGAAACAGCAACCACTATTACTTGATATCTATTATCATAAATGGACTCAACTCCACAATAAAAAGATATAGGCTATCAGACTGGATACATAAACAAAACCCAGCATTTTGCTGCACTCAGGAAACTCATCTCAGAGACAAAGACAGACACTACCTCAGAGTAAAAGGTTGGCAAAAAAAATTTGAAGAAAAAGGCCCAAAGAAGCAAGCTCAAGTGGCTATTGTAATATTGAATAAAGTAAATTTCCAACAAAAAGTTATCAAAAAAGATAAGGAAGGATACTTTTACTCAATAGAGGGGAAATCTGTCATGAAGAACTCTGTGGTTCCTAAATCAAATGAAGATTGTACAAGGAACAAAAACATCAGAAAAATCTCGCTTATGAACATTAATGCAAAAATACTCAACAAAATCTTTGCATACCGAATCCAAAAACACATCAAAACGATCATTCACCATGATCAAGTAGTCTTCATCCCTGGGATGCAGAAATGGTTTAATAAACAGAAATCCATCAATGTAATCTACTATAAAAACGAACTCAAAAAAAATATGGTCACTTCACTAGATGCTGAGAAAGCATTTGACAAAATTCAACTCCCCTTCATATTAAAAGTCTTGGAAAGAACATGAATCCAAGGACCATACCTAAACAATATAAAAGCAATGTACAGAAACTGACAGCCAGCATTAAACATAAAGGTGGGAAATTTGAAGCAATTCCACTAAAATCAGGTATTTGACAAGGCTGCCCACTCTCCTCCCAAAAATTCAACATAGTATTGAAAGTCCTGGCAGGAGCAATTAGAGAGCAAAAGAAAAACAAAGGATACAAATTGGAAAATAAGAAGTGAAAACATCTCTATTTGCAAATGACAAGATAGTATACTTAAGCGACCCCACAAATTCCACCAAGAACTCCTACAGTTGATAAACAAGTTCAGCAAAGTGGCTGGATATTAAATTAACCAAAAAAAATCAGTAGCATTTCTCTCCTGAAAGGACAAACGTGGAGAAAAAAATTAGGGAAAAGGTACCCTTCACAATAGTCACAAAAACTATGAAATACGGTGTGACTCAAACTGAGAAAGTGAAGGACCTGTATGACAAGAACTTCAAACCTCTAAAGAAGGAAATCGAGGAAGATTTCAGAAAATTGAGAGATCTCCCAGGCTCATGAATTGGAAGGATCAACATTGTAAAAATAGCCATCTTATCAAAAGCAATTTACAGATTCAATGCAATCCCTATCAAAATTCCAACCCAATTTTCATTGAGTTGGAAAGAGCTATGTGCAATTTCATCTGGAATAACAAAATACCTAGAATAGTGAAATCCATCCTCAGCAATAAGAAAAAAACCTGCGGGAATCACTATAACTGACCTCAAGTGATATTACAAGGCAGTTGTGCTAAAATCTGCATGGTACTGGGACAGAAATGGCATGTGGATGATTGGAATAGAATAGAATATCTAAAAATGAGACCTCACATGTATGGTCATCTGATTTTTGACAAAGGAACTGTAAACATTCAATGGAAAAAGGACAGCCTATTCAACAAATGGTGTTGGTTCCACTGGGACTTAACATTCAGAATAATGAAAATGGACCTTTTCTTATCTCCCTGTACAAAGCTCAAGTGTAATTGATGAGATAGTAGAGAAAACCTTAGAACACATTGGCACAGAAGAAATTTTTCTCACGGAAACACCAATGCATGTGTTCTAAGGTCAAAGATTGAGAAATGGGACTTAATTAAATTGCAAAGTTTCTGTAAGGCTAAGGACAATGTGAAGAAAACAAAATGGCATCCAACAGAGTGGAAAAAGTTCATTACCAATCCCACATTAGAAAGAGTTCTAATATCCAATGTATAGAAAAACTCATAAAGCTAGACACCAGAGAATCAAACAATCCTATTAAAATGGGGTACAGAGCTAAATAATTTCTCAATCGAGGAATATCTAATGGCTGAGAAACATCTAAGGAAATGCTTGACATCATTAGCCATCAGGAAATGCATATCAAAATAACACTGAGATTCCACCTCACACCAATCATATTGACAATATCTAAAACTAAGATGACAGCAGATGTTAGCAAGGATGTGGAGAAAGAGAAACCCTTCTCCACTTTTGGTTGTAAACTGATACAAACACTCGGGAATCAGTCTGGCGATTCCTCAGAATACTGAACATAGTACTACCTGAAGACCTAGCTATTCCACTTCTGGGCATATACCACTGAGACATTCCAATATACAACAAAGATACATTCACTACAATGTTCATAGCAGCTCTATTTATAATAGCCAGAAGCTGGAAAGAACCTAGATATCCTTCAGTAGATGAATGGATACAAAAATTTTGGTACATTTGCACAATGGAGTACTACTCAGCTATCAGAAACAATGACTTAACAAAATTCTTAAGAAAATGAATGCATCTAGGGAATATCATCCTGAGTGAGATAACCCAGTCACAAAAGAACAGATATAATATGCAATGACTGAAAATGGGACACTAAACCTAGAAGCTCTGGACACCCCAGAATCAACTCACAAACCATGTGAAATTCAAAGAAAAAAAATCCATAATGCTCAATCATTTCACACCAAGAAAACTTTAATTAATTTCAGGTTACATCCTGTTTTACTTGTACTTCAAGCTCGCTGTTACTAGTAAGACCTTAATGCACACAATCAAACCTTTGGGGGGCAAAAAAAAAACAAGCACTGACAAAAATGTAATCATATACTTTAATTCAGAAATGCTTAAAATTTGTTCATTTATTTTTGTTTTTAAAATAAAGTTGTTTAAAAAAAAAAACTACGTGGGATTTGTGCAGGGACAGACAGCCAAATCATTGAAATAAAATTGAAGATATAGAAATAAAACCACACACATGTACCCTTGATCTTTGACAAAGAAGCCAAAATTATACAGTGGAAAAAGAAAGCATCTTCAATAAATGCTGCTGGTTTTCTTTATGTAGAAAAGTGACAATATAGCCATATTTGTCACCTTGTATAAAGCTCAAGTCCAAGTGGATTGAAGACCTCAAAATCAAACCAGATATACTGAATCTAATAGAAGACAATGTGGGAAAGAGCCTTGAATTCATTAGTGTAGGTGAGAATTTCCTAAAAAAGAACTCTAATGGCTTGTGCTCTAACATCAAGAATTGATAAATGTTAACTCATTTAACAGGAAAGCTTCCATAAGGCAAAGGACATAGTCAATAAGAAAAGTTGGGAAACTACAGAACAGAAAAAAAATACAAAACAAAACAAACAAAAAAAAAAACTTCACTAAGCACACATGTTAAAAAGAGTTGATAACCAAAATATATAAAGAACTGACAAAGTTAACCACCAAAAAACAATCCAGAAATGAGGTATAGAACTAAATAAATAATTTACAATGGAGGATTCTCAAAAGGTTGATAAACACCAAAAAAATATTCTAAATCCTTAGTGATTATAGAAAAGCAATTATAATGACCCTGAGATTCTATCTTACATTAATCAGTGTGGCTAAGATACTTCAAAACCACAAATGACAACACATGGGGGTGAGCATACAGAAAAAGTGAAACACTCCTCCATTATTGGTGAGATTGCAAACTGGTACAGCCACTCTGGAAATCATATTGGTGTTTCCTATGAAAATTGGGAATAGGTCTATCTAAATGCCCAGCAATACAATTCTTGGGAATATACCCAAAAATGCCCAACCATGTAACAGGGGCACATGTTCTACTATTTTCATAGAGAAGTTATATTTGATGCCAGAATTGGGGGGAGAAGTCCCAAATGTCCCAAAGCAGAAGAATAAAGACAGAACATGTGGTTCACTTACACAATGACACACAACTCGGCATATAAGAATGACATCCTGAGTTTTACAGGCAAATTGATGGAGCTAAGAAATATCATCTTGAGTGAGGTAAATCAGACCCAAAAGGACATGTATCATATGTACTCACTAAAATATGGATATTGGCAAATAAAATAAAATAAAATTCACAGAACTCAAAAGGACAGCATGATGAAGTGCCCAAGTGAGGATGCATCAGTCCCACTTTTGGTGAAAAAGAAGGCAACCACAGGATGTAAGGGAGAGACTTGGGAAGGAAAGAATATGGATGGGGGAGTGGAATATGAACCACTGGTATACGTTAGAGAATATGGACTGAAGCCCTTAAGCCAGCAGAAAGAATGGAAACAGGCAACCTCAGGAAATAGGATGTTCAGAGAAAGCCACCATCCAGAATATACCAGAGACCTGTGAGGTAAGAGACCCTCATGACTTAAAGTGGTGCATATAATGACCTATAGTAAAGAGAGAGAAATTGTAGAGTTCACTTCCAGCAGAAAGACAGGGCAGCAAATGAGGGACAGGTTTGCTATCCAGTATTCAAAACTCAGACTTATAATTGTTGCTGTCTGAAAAAAAAAAAAAAAAACTGCAGAAATGGAAATGGAGAAAGCATGGTGCAACAAAGGTCCAGGGAAAGGACCAAAAGGGAATACAACTCAAGGGGAGACCCCAAGGGTTGACACCATTATTGAGGCTATGAAACTCTCACCAACAGGGATCTATCATAACTTTTCTCTGAAAGGCCCAACAAGCAGCTAAATAGTCAGATGCACATATTAGCACCCACCCAACCTGCAGAAACTGCTGATCCTGTGGTTAATCAGGGAAAATCTGATGGAAGCTGAGGAGGGGAGAGAGATCCTGTAAGAGGACCAGCAGTCTCAAATAACCTGCACCCCTGAGATCTCCAGAAGCTGGAAAGAACCCAGAACAAGTTTTTAAGTAAATTTTGTGAAAATTTATTTTAGTTTGCCATTATGCACAGTGTGAGAAATTATATTTAGTGTCATTTGGGATTTTTTCTAATAATTAAAAAAAATTAAGGATGACTTTTCCAGAGAATTGATCCTATCCTTGAGGTAAGGAATGAGACTGACAACAGAAACAATCTTGAGATTTAATATTTTTGATATTATTGTTACATTTTATAAAAAATATTATTTTCCCATGAATATATTATGCAGTCAAATGTTTAAACTAATATATGGTCCTAAATGGAGACATAACCATCTGAGTTTCTAAAAAAATTCTTCATAGATCTCCCTATGGAACTTGAACAATGGAACAACTGATGTTTGCATAATTAAATATTTGAGTTTTTAAGATCTGGTCTTCCCATTAACTATATTTCCAATTTAAAATATAACAGCAACAGCAGTAGCAGGAGCACCAGCAGGAGAAGCAAATGAAACTGGAGAACCAGCAATAGGAGCAGCAGCAGCAGCAGGAGCAGCATTAATGGAGGAGGAGAAAAATAACCAAGAACAGGAGGAGCAGTAAGAGAAAAAGAACAAGAAGGAGAATTGCAGGAAGAAGAAAATAAGAAATAATGAATATATGTGTCTACATGTATAGGAAAAGTTGATGTAGGGATGTACATAAATATCATACTCAAAAATAAATTTTTAATAAAATAAATGAAAGCTATCAGAAAGTCTTCAAAGCCCTTTAAATACCGCATACACTATATAGAGTAAGTTACTTTGCTAATTCTACCATCTTTGATCTATCGCTCATTTGAAAATCATCTTAAACCGTGCCTTCTCCACTTAACATTATGGCTCTCTGCATCAGTTAGTGTACGTTAAGACTGTGTAGATTTGTGCTTTCATATGATTTTAATATGTTGATTTTTTTCTATTTGTATCCTCTTATAGTTTCTTTGGAGAAATATGTATTCAAAGACTTATTCATGTAGGTAAAGCACTTTTTTTCACTTATTACATGTTTGAATTTCATATACATAGGATGGCATATTTATCTCATTTGTGTGCTTTTAAAAGCAGTTCTTTTATTGTTTCAGATGTTTACACTTAGTAATAGTGAGCTCATCATTTTCTATTATTGGTAAAGCTGTTCTTATTATCCTCTGATGACTATACATTTAGTACTTATTGAATTTAATGTTATTAATCCCTATATGTATAATGTATGGGAAATGCATGAAGGAAACTGAGGCAGCATAAAATATGTGGAGACACACAGGTACTCAGTGATCCATATCCCCTGTGGGATGTATGAAAGCTAAGTGCTCTAGTGTTAAATGTCTTCCCCATTCCCTACTTCTCTAAGACAACACTATCAAAGAAATATGAGCTTTTTAGTAGGCACAGTATTAACCATATAGTACAGTTTATAATTTGTATTTCAACGTTATTTAATTGTGAAAATTCGAATATTTTTCGTTTGTTATTTCTGTTGCTACATATATAACCATTTATTATTTTAAAGACTAGCTTGCAAGATATTTTGCAATAAGAATATATATATATATATATAAAAAAATATATATATATATATATATATATATATATAAACTCTTTGTATAAATGTGTATTCAAAATTTAATTACGTAGGTATGACACTATTTTCCTACATTTACAATAGGTTTACATTTCATATAACTAGAGTGGTTGTTTCCTCATATATGTTTATACACACACATACACACACACACACACACACACACACACACACACACATAATTACCCATGCACAGTTTCTCAATACTTATTATCTTTTTATTGTAATTTATTTTATTTTAACTTATTTAAATGCCAAAATCTGTAGAGTTGACTTAGTCAATAACATGTATCCATTTGAACAGAAGGACTTAACTTTCGGTTCTTTTATGCTTCATATGTTTGAACAAGCAAAAAATTGGGAGGGTATTTTCTATTTGTAATCCCAGCGATGGCTAGCTAGTCTACTATGTTTACTGCCTTAAGTTTAGTGATCTGAGTTTAAAGGTAGTGTCAAAATATATGGCAGAAAGTGAATGAAAATGACATGTAATCTTGACTTCTTTCCATTAACATAACTGTCTGTGTTCTCATCACTCATCCATGTAAACATGAACAAGTACAGACATATATACTACCACACACATTATATGCAATTAGGGTTTTTTTTTAAGAAAAGAATTACTATACTGCCTAGGATGAAGCACCTCATATGTAGTTTCAGCTGGTTTCTAAATCACAGGGATCCACATGATTTGAAACTCCAATATACTAAGATTTAAAAGACAGGTACAACTACACATGGCTTAATTTGAGGTTTTGAGGAGGAAAATTATACTCCATTGAAGTAAATATTGATACATATAACAATAGAGAATATCATAGTTAAATTATTTCAAATAAAGACATTATATATGAAGCTCTCAATTCAATTGTAATTTCAGGGTGGTTTTTCAATGTTGATTATAATGGATTTCCTTATGAATTTTAAATTGTTTGGCCATAAGACCAAGGATAATTTAGCTGTGCTTTGACGGAGTAGATTTCTAAACTCTATATAAATTTTGAGTTTGGGACTTACACACAGTACTAATCAGAACATTTAAAGTATATTTTGGAACAGAAAATAGTTTTTAAATGTATTTGTCGTTATGCTTAAATTATTGCAATTTGTCCTGTTAAAAATTATATATGCATACAGAGATTTCATCATGAATGTATTTAAATTGAATGATTAATACAATGCCAAAAATAGCCTGCTAAAGACAACCTACTTTTTCTTCAGCTTAAAACTTTTTTTTTTTAAAGAAAGACAAATGTACAGATTTTTAAAGGCATTTTGGCATAAAACTATATGAATATTTTTAGTACTTAATTCTTTTAGAAGTTTGATAGCATGCATTGAAACCTACTTTAAAAAACGTATGTAAATGCTAATTCAACTTAGTGCTGTGAGTACTGAAATCTTGCGTTTACACAATAAAATTATAAATCACTCACTCTCTGGTATGGGACTGATAGGCTGTTTGGACCTCTGATACCCGATGGAAATTGGTTGAAGCTCTGAATGCAAATATTAAACGGAAGTTGCTTTCTGAACTCAGGAATTCAGAGATCCTTCCTGCCTTCTAGCTGCCACCATGGCAGCCCCTATAGGCATTGGCCAAGTCTAGAGTCCCGCCTCCGCAGGAGGATGTGATGTAGATTCCAGCCAGATCTGCCAGGACACAAGTCCCTGCCCTGCATGTAGACGCCTCTGCAACCTAATCCCTAGGCAGAATCCGGACTTTCCAAATATTTGTAGACAATGTTCCCCCAAGCACTGAGGACAAATCAACAGGAAGCTGATTGTGAGACCAGGAACCATTTCAAAAACTGTGCTTAAGTGGAGCCTAAGCAGGGAAAGTAGAGAATGGTGTAGAAATCATTCCTCTGCCTGAGTTCCTTTGTTCTGAAAGAGCTGTTACCACTGAGAAGATAATTTCTCAATTCCCCTTACCCCTGCACCAGGGTTTGTAACTGGCTCAGTTCAGCTTGCCAGTGGCAGCCAGGGTTAAGAAGTCCCTGAGACTCAGGCTGAAGTTCACACATCCTGCTGAGCCACTGGGCTTTAATCTTAGTACCCCGCTGAGCTTTGTTTTTACAACCCTGCCTGGAGTTCCACTGCTTAGCTGAGATTTATTCTCAGCACCAGCTGGGCTTTGTTCTCTGCCTTCCAAGCCTGTTTTACTGAGCAATGCCCAACCCAGCAGTTAAAGTCACCCAGGCTGCATCTCCCCAAAGACTGGTGTGGGGCTACTGGAGCAAGAACCCACACTCCGGCGTATGAATGATTTTTGTGAATATATCAGAAACAATGACTTAACGAAATTTTTTAGAAAATGGGTGCATCTAAAGAATATCATCCTGAGTGAGATAACCCAGTCACAAAAGAACAGACATAATATGCAGTCACTGATAATGGCATACTAACCTCAGAAAGCTCTGAACACCCCAGAAACAACTCACAGACTGTGTGAAGTTCAAGAAAACAAAGAAAAAAAAGAAAAAACCATTATGCTCAATCCTTACAAACCAAGAAAACTTTGACTAATTACGGGTTCCATCCTGTTTTACATGTACTTTATGCTCATTGTAACTACTAAGACCTTAATGCACACTATCAAACCTTTGAATAAAAAAAGCCAAGCACTGACAAAATTTATTTGTATACTTTTTTGCAAAATGCTTAAAATTTATTCATTTATCTTTGTTTTTTAAAATAAAGTTGTTAAAAAAAGAAACTTTGCTCTTTGATGTGTACTAGTATCAATGGTAATCAGCTAATAAGAAGACACACACAGACAAACACACACACACACACACACACACACACACACACACACACACACACACAAATTCAGTAGTGACCCAATAATTTTGACTGAGTTCTTGATAACAGGTTTTGCAAATTAAATACATGCCGCAATCCCAGTTTCTTTAAGATGTTAATTCTCAACCTATCTCCTTCTGTAACACTTTGATATATGTCCACAAACTGTGGTGAATACCGGTCATAAACTCTTATTTGATGGTACTTAATAAGTGTGATGCCATTTTTCTTGTATTGTGATGTAAAGGTTCGTATTAGATCTATTCTTTACTTTGAGTCTATATTTATTTAATAGTGATTTTTCTAAAACAAAGGGGAAAGGGATGCTTGAGAGTAAAGTAAAGGTCTCTTTACTTTGCTTGCTTCTATGTAGTCATCAAAATACTCAATAAGCAGTGATCATATTTCACAACGTAGTAAAGGTAAACTGTCCAAAATAGCATTTGTCTGAATAATATATATTCATAATAAAGTACAATCCTTTGTTAAATATTTGCAGAATTCCCAGTGAAACAATTAGAATGATGAGTCACAAATAAATGGCACATTTTGGCTTTCTTTAAAAGATCACAATTGGGGCTCATCACAATTCTACCTTCCTAAGATGAGAAACTGTGAAGTCTTTCTAGGAAGTGCTATTTCCTAGACAATACAACTTCTTCAGTTTATGAAGTATAGGGCTAGTACACAAAATTTACTTGCTTGAAGCTTACTGCTCCTTAAAAATTTTGTAAGCAGTATATTATGCACAGGATCTGAATATTTTCTTACATTTGACTATGCAGGTTTCAAAGTAAATTGATAATTTACAACCCATAATTTCTGCTATATTTTACTGTATTTACATGAGACAAAATAATTAACATAAATTAATAAAGACTGGTGCCTGGTGGCTTTTAGATACTTGCACGTCTCCTGCTCATACTGGTTTTGTATTTTCAATTCGCCTCAGACTAAATAAATATCATCCTTTGGGGAAAAAATATGGTGTGATTTCTGGGGGAAAAGACTGACATAATTTTCAGCATGGAACTTTCTGTTCTGCTTACAACTCAGAAAGTTTATGGAAAATGTGTTGTTTTCTGACAGTTTTTGTCAGAGCATATTTATTCTTTCATGGTGTATGCACAGTCAGAAGAGTTGTGTGTTAATCTGAACGTGAGCAGGCAAATAGATGTTTTATCTTTTCTCAAGGTGGCAATGAATATGGAGTGGGATATTGAGATACCAATTTCATGAAATAAGATCTTTTAGACAATAGTTTATGGATTTTCAAAAATTCCTGATAATCCACAATGCTTTTGGAAACATAGGTTTTATGATTTTATCCTGACACTCTTGTAATTTCTTTGATTTCACGTCATATATTTCACAGCTTCTGTGGA
Organism: Micromys minutus; assembly: GCF_963924665.1. Taxonomy (NCBI): domain Eukaryota; kingdom Metazoa; phylum Chordata; class Mammalia; order Rodentia; family Muridae; genus Micromys; species Micromys minutus. The sequence goes on from NC_137972.1 coordinate 62,898,784, forward strand.
ATTCTTTGGTATACTTGAGGTTGTGTTGCTTTTCAAAATAATGCAAAATTGTCAAAATATTATATCTTAAATCTGAAATCATCTCATTAGAATTAGAATAGTAATGTGGCATGATGCTTTCAATATTGTATGAGAAACAAGAAGATATGATGTATATAAATAAATGTATTCTCACCCCCCCAAAAAAAACTCACAGAGAATGCAGCCCCAGAGGGGTAGTGCACGGCTGGTTTTGTGTCAACATGACACAAGCAAGAGTTATCACAAAGAAACGATCCTCAGTTGAGAAGATGCCTCCATGAGATCCAGCTGAAAGCCTTTTCTCAACTAGTGATCAAGGGTAAAGGGACCAGCCCACTGTGGTTGGTGTCATTCCTGGGCTGATAGATGTGGGTTCTATAAGAAAGCAGGCTGAGAAAGCCATGGAAAGTAAGCCAGTATGTATCATCCCTCCAGGACTTCTGCATCAGCTCCTGCTTCCTCACCTCTTGAGTTCCACTTCTGTCTTCCTCTGGTGAGGAACAGTGATATGGAAGTGTAAGCAGAATAAACTTGTTCCTCCCAAACTTTCTTCTCAGTCATGATATTTGTGCAGGAATAGAAACCTGGACGAAGACAGGTAGGAACTACAATAAGAAGAATCTAAGCCATATAATTTGAGGCTGTGAAATTTAGGAAAAATGTGATAGCTTCAGAAGTCCTCAGGGTAGACATATCCATAAAATGTCATGTAAACTTTAACTAGTACACAATTGACCATTAGCCTAACAGTATTTTCTCATTGGTAGATTAACCATAAATATTTAGTCTAGTGTAGAAGTTGATAATGGATTTTTAATTGGAAAACATGAGTGCAGAACAGAAAAGAAGTTATACTTGATAATATACAGTATGTGAAGGGTATTTTAGATGAGAGTGAACAAGGAACTCACAGTAGAAAACTCTTCATAGAGGGCTTCCACATTTCAACACCTGAATATCTTGATTCTTCAGGATTGACTGGTTGTAGAAAACCACCTCATGGTCTTCTCTGTTGCTTGGAAGAAATATACTGAAAATTATTCATTGATTAAATTTTACTAACCTTAAATAATTCCTAATATAATCTTGTGTCTGGAAAAATATCCATTCAGAAAAACCTGGTGTGGTAAGTGTTCCTATTGAACATTTTCTTAATTTCATGATATATAAACATGTGGCTAAACAATAGGGCAAAAATTATCTCTTGTATTTGCACTTCACTGATTGTCAAATGCCTATAATATTTCTGCCACAGCACCGGAAAATGAAAACAAAATTTTAAATGCCCATTGCATGATTGGACATAAAAGAGAAGTAGCATCAAGGACAAATAGAATAACCTCATTATCCTATTAAATATATTCATTGGAATTGTTGCAGGAAAGTGTAAGCATTAAGATATAATCATACACACGAAAAATCCCCCATGCAAAGTGGCATATCCAATTGTATATCTGTATTTTACTCTCAGAAATTCGTTTAGAACCTCTCTCTGTGTTTTACAAATCCATTAAGCATCAAAGTTTTAGTCACCTTACAACTAGAAATACAATAGTGGTAAATGTTCTAAGTCCCAGTTGTAGTGGTAAATTTATTGTATTTTGTTTTTTGAATAGACTGTTCAACAGCATCAGAGAGAAACTAGGACCACACTTCTCCTCCCTTTGTGACACCAGATAGTCTTCTTCATCCTTAGTTGAGATATTGCCCTCTGTCTTCCTCAAATTACTAATATCATAGAAAAAAAAATGAAATTTTAGAAAATGATCCCGTGCCTCTGCTGGCACTCTATTATTATCACAAAAGCAATGGAACAAAAGGAGCACTGAGGCCTCTCATATATTTCATCCCAGGCTGCAGACAGGCTCCCTAAAAGTATCCAGAATGTTCCACAAGAATTTCTTACAATGTTACAATGTGTTTATATCCTTCTCCTTCCTACCATGATATATTAATGTAAATAAAACTGTTAGTGGCAGCACAAACTTTCTATGTAAACTTCATGAGTTTCTCATTAATCAAAGATACTAATGATTGCCAAATCTTATTCTATACCGAGGAATTAATATGCTCAAACCTTAAAGTCATATCTGACTTTATAATTATATCTTTGGAGTTTGATTAAAATACTTTACATAGCCAGGAAGAAAGAATACCCAACTTCCCCTTTGCTGAAGATATCATAATCTCTAGAGGGGAAAATAACCCTGTCAATATCGTTAACAATATTGTCTTGATTAATAAATATTTTTTTATTTTATCTACAGCTAAGTAGACATCTAACTCTCAGAATAAAATCCTAATTTTTAAACCAATAGTGTACATTACAGAATTATGCAACTGGACAAAAGAGAAATAGCAAAAGAAAATGATGATCAATACCAACTGATGAATGTGAAAAAAAAATCACTATAGTTCAAAACTCAGAGATATTTTTAGAATGACAATAGAAAAGCTAAAAGAGGCTGAGGATTAGGATGTCTATTGTGAAAAAAAAAAGCATAGGTTGTTGGTAGTGATGGAATTTTGTTACATTTAATTCATTTAATAGGTTATCAAAATCACACCACAAATAGCCATGAAAATTCAAATATGAATATCTATCAAGACCTCATCCTGAACTGAAAAACTACAGTTAATAATGGCTAGTATGCAGGAAGATCAGAATTTTCAGTGACAAGCCCACTGAAACCTATTTAATATTAAGAGGTCAGCACTCAATCACAAACACGTGATAAAGACCCCATTTACACAGTTGGGAGTAGTCATGTCAATCTTCATATATACACACATAATGCATTACTAATTATTAAAACTTTTTTTAAACGAATTTATTTTACAAAACAAAGATAAATGTAAAGATTTTAAACATTTTTTGCTTAAAATTATACATTTTTGTCAGTACTGTTTTTTCAGACATTAAAATGATTTTTACATATAACTATGTGAATATATTTTTTTAGTCAGTACTTGATTTTTTTCAAGGGCTTGACAGTATGCATTGAAAACCTAATAGTTACAATAAGCGTTAGTACATGCAAAACAAAACGCAACATGGAAATAGTCAAAGTCTTCTTGTTTTGTAAATATATGTATATTTTTTTGTTTTCTTTATTTCTTGGACTACATACAGTCTGTGAGATGTTTCTGGGGGAGTGCAAGCCTCTGGGGTTAGCATCCCACTATCAGTGACTGCATATTATGTCTGTTCTTTTGTGACTGGGTTATCTTACTCAGGATGATATTCTCTAGATGCAGCCATTTTCTTAAGAATTTGGTTAAGTCATTGTTTCTGGTGGCTGAGTAGTATTCCATTGTGTATATGTACCACAATTTTTGTATCCATTCATTTTCTGAAGGACATCTGGGTTCCTTCCAGCTTCTGGCTATTATAAATAGAGCTGCTATGAACATTGTGGTGCATATATCTTTGTTGTGTATTAAAGAGTCTCTGGGGTATATGCCCAGAAGTGGAATAGCTGGGTCTTCAGGTATTACTATATCCAATATTCTGAGGTATCGCCAGACAGATTTCCAGAGTGGTTGTATTAGCTTGCAACCCCACCAACAGTGGAGAAGTGTTCCTCTTTCTCCGCAGCCTCGCCAGCATCTGCTGTCATCTGAGTTTTGGATCTTGGCCAATCTGACTGGTGTGAGGTGGAATCTCAGGGTTGTTTTGATATGCATTTCCCTGATGGCTAAGGATGTGGAGCACTTCCTCAGATGTTTCTCGGCCATTCGGTGTTCCTCAACTGAAAATGTTTTGTTTAGCTCTGTACCCCATTTTTTAATAGGGTTATTTGATTCTCTGGTGTCTAGCTTTTTGAGTTCCTTGTACACCTTGGATATTATGCCTCTATCTGATGTGGTGTTGGTAAAGATCTTTTCCCATTCTGTTGGTTGCTGTTTTGTTTTCTTGACGATGTGCTTAGCCTTACAGAAACTTTGCAATCTCATTAAGTCCCATTTGTTAATCTTTGACCTTAGAGCTTGAGCCATTGGTGTTTTGTTCAGAAAACTTTCTCCTGTACCTATGTGTTCTAAGGTTTTCCCTACTTTCTCATATAATAGTTTCAGTGTATCTGGTTTAATGTGGAGATCTTTGATCCACTTACACTTGAGCTTTGTACAAGGAGATAAGAACGGGTCTATTTTCATTCTTTTGCATGCTGATTGCCTGTTGGACCAGCACCATTTGTTGAATAGGCTGTCCTTTTTCCATTGAATGTTTACTGCTCCTTTGTCAAAAATCAGGTGATCATATACATGAGGGCTCATTTCTGGATCTTCTACTCTATTCCATTGATCCACATGCCTATTTCTGTACCAGTACCATGCAGTTTTCAGCACAATTGCCTTGTAAAATAGCTTGAGGTCAGGGATAGTGATTCCCGCAGATGTTTTTTTGTTGTTGAGGATGGATTTTGCTATTCTAGGTTCTTGTTATTCCATATGAAATTGCACATTGATCTTTCCAATTCCATGAAGAACTGGGTTGGAATTTTGATGGGGATTGCATTGAATCTGTAGATTGCTTTTGGTAGAATGGCCATTTTTAAGATGTTGATTTTTCCAATCCATGAGCATGGGAGATCTTTCCATTTTCTGAGATCCTCCTCAATTTCTTTCTTTAGAGGTTTGAAGTTCTTGTCATACAGTTCCTTCACTTGCTTAAGTAGAGTCACACCAAGGTATTTCATAGATTTTGTAACGATTGTGAAGGGTACGTTTTCCCTAATTTCTTTCTCCACATGTTTTTTTTTTTTTTTTTTTTTTTTTTTTTTTTTTTTTTTTTTTTGAGTACAGGAAGGCTACTGATTTGTTTGAGTTAATTTTGTATCCAGCCACTTTGCTGAACTTGTTTATCAGCTGTAGGAGTTCTCTGGTGGAATTTTTGGTTTCACTCAAGTACACTATCATGTCATCGGCAAAGAGTGATGTTTTTATCTCTTCCTTACCGATTTGTATCCCCTTGATCTCCTTTTGCTGTCCTATTGCTCCGGCCAGGACTTCCAGTACTATGTTGAATAGGTAGGGGGAGAGTGGGCAGCCTTGTCAAGTCCCTGATTTTAGTGGGATTGCTTCAAGTTTCTCGCCATTAAGTTTGATGTTGGCAGTTGGTTTGCTGTATATTGCTTTTATTATGTTTAAGTATGGGCTTTGGAATCCTGTTCTTTTCAGGACTTTTAACATGAAGGGGTGCTGGATTTTGTCGAATGCTTTCTCAGCGTCTAGTGAGATGACCACGTGATTTTGGTCTTTGAGTTTGTTTATATGGTGGATTACGTTGATTGAATTCCTTATGTTAAACCATCCCTGCATCCCAGGTATGAAGCCTACTTGGTCATGATGAATGATCGTTTTGATGTGTTCTTGGATTTGGCTTGCAAGAATTTTTTTGATTATTTTTGCATCAATGTTCATAAGTGAGATTGGTCTAAAGTTCTCTTTCCTTGTAGGGTCTTTGTGTGGTTTAGGTATGAGGGTTATTGTAGCCTCAAAAAATGAGTTGGGTAATATTCCATCTGATTCTATCTTTTGGAATAGTTTGGCGAGTATTGGTGTTATATCCTCAATAAAATCTGATAAAATTCTGCACTGAACCCATCTGGACCTGGGGTTTTTTTGGTTGGGAGGCTTTTGATGACTTCTTCTATTTCTTTAGGTGTTATAGGGTTATTTAGATTGTTTACTTGGTCCTGGTTTAACTTTGGGACCTTGTATCTGTCTAGGAATTCATCCATTTCCTCCAGATTTTCCAATTTTGTGTACTACAAGTTTTTGTAGTAGGATCTGATGATTTATTGAATTTCCTCAGTTTCAGTTGTTATGTCTCATGCTGCCTTAAGCAGTACAGGAACCCACAAGGCATTGGCTATACCCTAAGTCTCACCCCTGCAGGAAGATGTGTCCTGATCCCCAGCCAGACTGGCCATGAACAAAGTCTCTCCCCTTCATGCAGACTTGACTAAAATTAAGTGCTGTGAAGAAGCAGAAACACCTCCAAATTTGTGGACAAGTTTCTCCCAAGCACTGAGGCCAAGTCAATAGTAAGCTGGATTCCAAACTTTGAATCATTTCAATAACTGTGCTTCTATGAAAAGTGATATAGAATGTCAATCAAGATATATTTAGAAACTATCTCTCTGCCTGAGTTCCTTTGTTTTGGACATCTGATATCAACTCTGATTGGAAAGAGATATTTCTCTCCAGAAATTTCATTCATCAGTAAATGGAACCTCTCACCAGCCCAGGTTTGGTTGGCCTGTGCCCACTGGCAGCTTCTTCTTCTGCATCCTGCTAAGATTTGTGGTGGAGCTCTGTTCTTATGGGCTCAAGTCTGATTTCACAGGCCCCAATGATTGGGATCTTTCTGTATAAGGTTGAAGTTCCCACACCACATGCAGCACTGTTCTCTTGTGCCCAAACCTGAGTTCATGAATGCCAGCCAGACTTACTTGTAGTGGTAACAGAGGTTGATATTCCACAGTAAAAGTGCTGTGTGGAACTTCTGGTTTCAGGTCTCACACAATAGAAAATTGTATGTTATTTAATTATTATTGCATGCCAAGGAACACCTGAAGACATGTCCAATATCACCAGTCATAATGGAAGTGTTAATCAAAACTACCCTGAGATTCCACCTCAAACCAAAAGAATGGCTAAATTCAAACTCTTAGGTGACATCAGGTGCTGGCAAGGATGTGAAAAAGATGAAAACTCCTCCCTTGTTGGTGTAAATACAGGCTGATATAACTCCTCTGCAATTCATTCTGGAGGTTCCTCAGAAATTTGAACATAGTACTCCCTGAGGACTCAGCTATACCACTCTTGGACATATTTCCAAAATACACTCCAACATATAATTAAGACACATGCTCTATCATGTTTATAGCAGCCTAATTTATAATAGAAAAATCTGGAAATGACCCAGATGTCCTTCTAAAAGAGTGGATACAGAAATTTTGGTACATTTACATAATGGAGTACTTCTCAGCTATTAGATAGAATGACTTCATGAAATTTCAAGCTGAATGGAGGGAACTAGAAGCTATCATCCTGAGTGCCACAGGCCTTTTTAGAAAAAAGAACTAAACACTCACAGGAGGAAATATATAGACAAATAGTGGAGCAGGTACTGAAAAACAAGATTACTAAGAAACTGTCTAACCTGGGGATCCTCCCCATATGCAGCCAGCAAATATAGCACAATTGAAGATGCCAAGATGTGCTTTCTGGCAGGTTGGAGAAAAGGGAGCCCTCACAGAGTCTCAGTGAGTTATATTGATACAGTTCAGGATACTTGCATCTAACAATCAGATCAAACTTTGAGACCCCATTGAAGGAGCTGGAAAAAGGACCAACCCACATTATCAACCAACCTAAGCCTCCAGAAATCAAATTGATTAAAACACAAACTAATGACTTCACAAATTAAGACCCATTGCTCCAGTTGCAAATGTATCAGAGGATAGTATAAATGGTAAAATTGGCCTTTGCTCAAGTGAAGGCGAGTTTTCCCAGTATGTGAAAATGCAAAGACTCTGAGCTAAAGAGGGTGGTTGTGAGATGGAACAATTTCATCAAAACAAGGGGAGATTTATCAGAGTGAGGGAAAGAGGATAACATTTGAAATGTATATACAGAGATTATGCAATAAAATATACTAATCAGTTGTAAAAAATACTTTTAATTCCAAGTGTTCCTTCTATACTTGTATCCAGGGAAACTCCAGAGTAGATATGAACATATGCTCCTACATAGCCTCTTAAACTGTTTTAAACGTGCTTGTAATTTTCTACCTGTAGGTGGTTCCAAATATTTTGAATGAAGATTAACAACCATATCACTCAGGACTTAACCACCACCCCATTTTTTTCCTTACCTAAAGATGATGCCTGGTATAAATAACTAGGAAACAGTCTTAATTGCACAAGGATACCTTCACTTTTGACCTACCTTTTCTATTTTCTCATCTTTAATTAAGCAAAAAATAGGAGGAATGACAACTTAAGGTGATTTTACTAGGCTATTCTCAGGGATCTATAAATTACTTGTCATTATTTGCTTTCTCTACCACTTGGAAAGGTCAAAGGTATGTGACAATAAGAGGACCATTACCCCAGTCCTCTTCTTCTCCCTATTCTCTCTCTTTCTTTGTCTCTCTTTGTCTGTCTCTATTTCTGTCTCTGTCTCTTTGTCTCTCTGTCTCTCTGTCTCTCTCTCTCTCTCCCTCTCTCTCTCTCTCTGTATGCATATATGTTTGTTAGGTGTAAGTTCTCTGCCATCTAACCTTCTCTGCAACTTGGTTCTCGTAACTTCAATTCTCTGCTTCCATCTATCTTTCCACATTGCTACCTTCTATCCATTATCCTCAAATGTCACTATTATACCAAACCTGCTGCACAGTATAGTTTCTCAGGTGTATACTTTGCCCTGTGTCTTTCCAGGTACCTCTCAAATTACTTTATTTTATAACACTAAGTAACTAGAGAGTATCTTTTGAATGACTGTGACTTACTGAATACCTATGTGAATACTCTAGCCTTCATTATGGTAATCTTGATTTTGTTGGGTTTAAAATCTCAAGTCAGTGTTAGTCTTTAGATGGCAGGCTAAAGTCTCTTCTGTGAGGAAGAAAGTTTGAGGATCACATTTATTTGTCTCTGATATGTTAAGCAGTAAATTCTTCAGTGTCCTTCTGGTCGATATTTTGGGCCAGATTCTGGTAGTAATTGGTATGAAGGGCAAGTTTTCATACAATGTCCACCTCTGCCATATGTAATAAAATATCCATGTGCTGTCATTTTTATGTTCCATTATTGTTAACCATATCATTAACTTTAGATCTGGGTCACAAGTTTGATATTGCTAATAAGTAAACAGCTGTATAACATTTGGAGATTGTTCTTGTTTTACTCTTTTATTAGAAACCTTAAATTCTGCATTCAACATATAGCTCTAGGACCTTTGACAGTCATCAACCAGAATTTTACCATTTTTGTTGTTGTTTTTGTTGTTGAAAATTTGTTTTTGAATATCAGAAGATGACAGGTAGAGGTACAAAAAGTCAAAAGTAAGCATGCCTTCATGAGAATTGTTATCTAAGTATGTGTACCAGAGGTATTCTATAAGTAGGGTGAGGAGCTCAGCAGAATAATTCTTCAGTCCCTGGGTGGCCTTCTTGAGTTTTTCAAAATCAATTACCTTTTGGTGGCATTTTGTAAGGTGTCCAAGAGGCAAATCACACTTTTGCTCGAGTTAATATGCCAGTGCATTGATTTTTTTTTTCAGTAATAGTACTTTCAATAGTAGGTGCAATTGGGGAATTGTTTCTGCTCCCGAAATATTAGAATTTTACCTGTGATATACACATTTATATAGGACTTTTATGCTTACCAGATTTTCACTGTTTCTATACTGGTAAGAATTAATGAAAGAAGAGCATAGCAGGTATAACTCGTGAGGTTATAGGTTTCAGTCAGTCATCATTAATACTTTGTTGATGCTAGATGAGTCACTAAAGAAAAGAAGAACAAAAAGAGTAATAACAAAACATGAGGCATCTTTCTATCTGGGTGATCTCAGCAATAGAAAAGACTGAAATATTTCTGAGAGGTTAGTAGCTATATAAATTTGAAAGTTTCAGGAGCTGTGAAAGGTGATGTAGAGGAAGCTCTTGAGGTTAAGTAAGGATTAGGATGAGAAAGTGCAGCTGAGAGAATGTTGGAAAATTGTAGGAAAAGAAAAGCCTTACATGAGCATATCCTCTATACATAAGTTGAGTACTGTGGAACAAGAATGCTCAGATGCATCTCAGTCTCAAGAAGTGGGTTGAGTTTTTTCCAGGAAATAATTATAAACCAGGCATGATATACACAAAAAATGTACAGGAAGGAGAATTAACAAACCCTGTGTACTCAGACCACTTGTCCATATGTTGGCAATGTTTGAGTCAGTGTGATATATTTTAGCCATTGGGACTAATTGTTTAGATCCTAATTTAGCGAAGGAATGCTGCACTGAAAAATGAGGCAGGGGATGAGTCTTACTAGCATCCCTAAATGTGAGGTAATGCAGATATTAATTAGGCATCGAACCAGGGTTGAAGACTTAGATTTTGAATGTGAAAAGCCCATGGTCAACAGTTAAGAGACCTGTTTATGATTGACCTAAACAAAGAATTAGATTAGAGTATATATCATATAGATAATCTCAACCTGAGATATTGCCCAAGTAGATTGAGATATTTTCCATAGAGAAATATTTAAAATTACAGAGAAAAGGTATTCACAGTTTTTGTGATCAGATCCCAGGTGGACTTGTGGTGCTTTCAGGCATATAAGGCTGTCTCTTATTGACATATCAGCAAGGTCCAGGATGACACTCATCCAGCAAGTGTATGGTTACATTAAATATATTAGAAAATAGGAGAGGTAGAATAGCATATTTTTTTTAGAAAAGGATATAATTTCAGTATATAGACAGGAAAGTATCTTAGTATCTAGAAATGCAGTCATGTCCGGCTCCAGGATAAAAAGGGACACTGCTGAATAATTTGGGAGAGTTGGATAGCTAAAGATAGTTAAGAAAGAAAGCTGGATTCAAGAATAGGTCTCTAGAATTTGAATGAAAATATGGTTGATGCCATAAGCCAATGAAGACAAGAAATTTTTACACCTTGGGGCAAATGGGTAGGTTAGTTAAACAAGGATAGGATGATCCCCTTCATAAGGGGATCATTTTCAGTTTTCAAACTTCTTTGTACCAGAAAAATGCAATATCCAAAATAAAGAAACCAAAATTAGCAGTTATCTTAGTCAAAGGGGAACATTTATTCTAAAATGCTAAACCTATGTCTAGTGAAATCATAAAGAAACAAAGGGCATGAATAGTAAAATAAAAAAAAAAAAGTTGTGGAAAAAAACCCTGATTAGTGACTGAGAACTTTGAAGTGTATACGTGCTACACTTTAAGACTGATTGAAGGAAAACAGAAGCTTTCACAGAATTAACTAATAGTCACAACAGGCATGAGCAAATTAAAGGGCCTGGATAACCTTATGCCAATTATAAAGAGTGTTTCTCCACCACCACCTCGTCCTCCTCCTTTCCTCATCCTCTTCTTCCTTCTCTTTTTCCTTTCTTCCTCCCCCTCTCTTTATCTGCTTTTTGTTCTGTTCTTCATATTGTTGTTTTGTTCTTCCTATTGTTATTATTATTATTATTATTATTATTATTATTAATTATTATTATTATTATTATTATTTACATCATTATCAATTCAAATACTGTGACTTTGTGCCAAGGCTGGCTAAACTGCACCCATGACTTAAGAATCAGGTATACTCTGCTCCTTTACCTAGTCAAGGCCCAAGGTATAAACTGTTCTAAATTTTGTACCCTTTTAGTTGCAGGGAAATCTATCAACTATGAAAACTGGCAAGGTATTTGGAAAGGAGAACCTCGCCAAATTACCAGAATCCCCCAAGCCCATAGCCGACTAGTCAGGATCTACCCTCACACATTCATGCTCTACAATATAACACCAAATTGTCTTTGATGCCATGGCAAGGTAAAGAACCCAGTATCCCAAATGTTACACCATGTTTTATTTTCCAAATCATATAGTCAAATAAATCAACTTTCACAGTAATAAGTATGTATCTTAATGCCTGAAAGGCAGACATCAAATGTGATATCAACCTTTATTTATTAAGACATGTCTGGAACCTTGATAGCCAACAAATTAGAGAAAAGTAATTTACTATAACATTGACTTTCACAATTCACTAGCCTCTAAGAAATGTCTCATATTGTGTTTTATATTTTATAATTTAACAATAAGTACTAATTTAAACTTTCCTGAACACTTCATTTTGTTTTACTTGTGCATCATACCAATAAGCTTCCAAGAATTCTACAGCAAACCCTGTCAGTTTCATTGTTCGCCAACTATGTTTTATGATTTTCTTCTTCAGGAACTCGTACAAGTCCCAAAATCTAGTCTTGAAATCTGAAGACTACTCAGAGATTATCATCATGCTATCTACATAAAAGCATACAAACAAACTAACACCTCACTCTAAAGAGTTCAAGGGCAGAGATGTAAGACATAATCCTGAGCCACATTTTTTTTTTTTTTTTTTTAGTTAATAGTAGAAGTGCAGTGATGATAGATTTGGCAAGTTATTTTAAAATCCATTATTTCTCTAATCCTGTTCCAAAATTATTCCAACCTATGAATAAGACAGGTGTAGCAGACTATGTGTGAATTTGATCTATTAGCATCAGTTTTCATCTTTCACATGTTAATGTAGGATAAAATAGAATGAGTATGAAGGACTTATATAATTAGGTGTGTAAAATCGTCAGTCATTTTCTCTGAGCAATTACACTTGAGTCATTGCACTTCCATCTCCTGGAGCTTTATGACAGAGTGCTTGCTGCTTTTCTGTTCTTCGTACTACTTTTGCATCTTAGGCACTTTTCTCTTACATTATTACTTCTAGACTATTCTATCCAGTTTTGCTTTTCAAGATGTGAGACTTCATTATCACAGTATAGAAAATATCTTTCAAATGGCTATGTGTTGTGCCTGTAAATGTCTGTTTAAATGCTCTGTAGGAATTTTAAAGTTCTGATAGTAGGGATAGCTTTATGCCTCTGCTTGCTAGAAGCCCACCTGTTTTCTAAACAGAAATTACTTGTTCAAATCATTAATGTTTGGAACCACTTTTTTTGGGATAATGTAATGAGGAGGGTGGAAAGTAATAGGCAATTCATGTTGAATAATGGTCCAATAGTGATCAAATACCATTGGACAATCTTTAAAAATTGAGTTATAGAAAAAACCTTTTCCACCTTAGCTTATAGTTTACAAGATGAATATTTCCTTGTTTCTAATTTACTAATTTACTAATTTAATAATAATTCAGATAATATAGACATGATTTTAATAGGTCTACCAAAGAATTTTAAGTGTATACATGTACTGTTCTAGTAATATGCTCAACAAAGCCATTAAACCTTAATTTAGTCTACAGAAGTCAGCACAAGGGACATAGCAAACACACTGGTTCCTAAGTTATAATTATCATGTAAGTTTTATTCATCAGGTTTTATATCTATGTGGAAATTCCTCAGCCTTGACAAGGTACTCCTAAATGTTGATAACTAACAGTTCATTGGTCATTGATTCTATTTTTACTGCCTAAAGTTATACATCATTAACCATAAGGTAAATACTGATCTTACATTGCTCAGTTTCTCTGATTCTAAAAGCTTCATATGTGTTTTTTTTTTCCAATTCCTTCAATAAAAAATTAGTCTTTTAGAGATGCTTTGTTTCTTAGTTCAAGATTTTTTATTTCTTTCTATTTATTAGTTTATTTGTCTCATATTAGAATTTCTTTTATATCTTGATCACAACTGTAATTTATGTCTATATAAGTAACTTTCTGTTTACCATTGCTCTGTTTCAATTAAGAACACAATGTTTATTCTTTGTTTTATTTATTTACACCTACAATTTATATCAATACCAACAATAACTTAAAGAACCAGGAGCTCAATTTCTCTTATTTTATATATATATATATATATATATATAGCAAATATATTATAGGTTAATTCTAAAAGTGTAAGTCTAGCAATTTTTTTCACACAATTCCAAGTTTATTTCAGCAGTATTTCTCAGGTGTCTTCTTACATAAAAACAGAAATTTCATTACACACAGACAGATCTGTCTTGGGTTTCTAGGCATTCAATGATATATTTTCCATGATGTGTTTCATCTAGTGCATAAGCTAAACATTTGACCATAAATCAGGAATCCAATGAATAGTATATGGGAAAAAATTTCTCTCCTGTGATTTGCCTTCCTTTACATCCTTCCATAGTTGCCTTAAATAAGTATTATCTCCGAATGCCCAGTAAAGTGACCATTTTTCCTGTATTCTTTATACCTAATTAGAATACAAAAAATATGTAAAAGTTACTTCTGTAACATTCACTCCTATCTTCTATATTGTTTCAGTTGCCTATAGTACTTACTATCGTTAAGTATTCATCAATTATTTTCCCAAATTGTTTTTAATTTTGTTTTAAACTGATAATTACCAAAAGTGCTACTATCTTTCTATTGTTGAAAGATGTAAAGTATTATCTAAAAGTCACATATTAGACAGTCTGAATACAGAGCCCCAGTACTTTTCCTCTTTTATTTACAGTTACCCACCTCTACTTATCAGGTGTTTTAATTCTGAGGTAATAAATCTGTGGTTTAGAAGAAAATCTCTTAGAATAATTTCTTTTACCAATTGCACTAAGATTACATGACACCAAAACATTTCTTTCATGTATTGGAACCACCATTTGAAAATAAAAATCTGTGATGGCTAAACACTATGAGATAATGCCCCACTTTTGCAGATAGAGTCCCACAAATACACAAAGCAGTACAGCCATAATGTTTCTGCAGTTTAAATTGAGAAAAATACACCATCTGTTGTACCCTCTTTAGTCTCCAGTAGCTGCTATGTGACTTACTAAATAGATTCTTGGGCTGTGTTTATAGAGTATCCTCATCTACACTTGCTTCTACATTTTTACTTTCCCCTTTTTTGTTGTATTACCCTGGTTATACCTGTTTTTACAACCTACTTGTTTACCTAGTTCAGAAAAAAATGTGTGAGGCTTGTGTATTTATATCATGGTATTCTCCATGTTCAATGTTTTTTTTTTCCTGAAGATAAATGGAAGAGCAGTGACAGAGTACTTTGAAGCAGGAAAAATGATTGGAATGAGTGGGAAGAGCTTAAGGAAGTGAGTGTTCCCATTTACATATTTATCAAATTCATAAAATTAAAGCAAGCAAATACACAATGGGGCAATATTTCACCTCATATATCTAGATTATGTTGATGGCAGAATGCTTTATTTTTTGATGTCAGAATAACTTTAAAATTAAAAGAAATCTACAAGGCTATGCATAGTAGGGAAGAAAACAAATTGAGACACTACAATGTCTAATATACAACCTAAGTAGTCTGAATGTATTTCTTTGTTTGATTGTTTTTGGTTTTTTATTGGCAGGGCTTGTGAAGAACCTAACTTGGGACTAGTGAAAATATTTTGATGATTTAGCAGTCTGGTGCCCTGGTCACAAGGTTGAGAAATGTGTTGTCTTTTTTAGTTGAGACAAAAGTACTTTTCCCTAATATTCAATAATTTAGTGCTGCAGAGAAGATACAAGGCCTCAGATATATAGGAAATTAATTCAATGGGTCACATGCTTTGTTCTCATATTAATATTTTCTTCCTTGTGTGTTATTAAGCCCAAAAGATTCTCTTTTCTCATGAATTTGGGATACTTTATTTTACTTTGAAAATTCACAACCGTAGAACAATAAGAAAAGTGAAGGTTTGCATATCGGAAAAAAAAACTAACTATGATCAGGCAAGTGTAAGTTGTCTACAGCTGTATTTATCATAGTCAAAAGCTGGAAACAACCCAAATGTCACTCAACAGAAGAATGGATACAGAAAATGTGATACATTCACAAAATGGCACTCAGCTAGCCCAAAAGATTCTTTGCAGATACAATAAAAAAGAAGAGAGGCTGAAAGTGGGAAGGGAAACATGATTAGTGGGGCAACATCAAGTGTTTAACTGTCATCTGCCATACAGTCCAGCCTCATATACCATGATCCTGTTTCATTTGTTTCATTTTGTACCATATTTGTACAATCAGATATTATAGGCACAGGTTTCTAACCATGAAGTATCACTGTGGTGGTAAATTTTTGACCTAGAAGGTCCAGACCTTTCCCCTTAGGCCTCTTTGAAGGCACATGGAACCCATATTAGTATCCATGTTATTCTGGAGAATTACCTCACCTAAGGGCATTTATTCCTTAACACTTTTTTTTTACACAAAAACAAAACTGTTGCTCTGAACACATTCAAATCACCTCAATATGATTGCAGATCTTTCAGTATTGAACTGATTACAACTAGATATTACTTATTAGCCATCAGAAAACTTCAAGTCTACTGAATGCTGGAGATATTGATTAATTTAAACATTTACTCAATGACAAACAGCTTAGACCCCTATGGCTTTCTTTTTCCTATTGATAGGAAACTATACACCTCCATGATTAGAGAACTTTTGTCCTCTATTTATTTTTGCAGAAGTTAAAAACTTAGATGTGTTTCCATATATGCTAGTCATAGTGAACACTTATCTCTTAGTTTTGACGGGGGCTTTGAAAATTTAGTACAATCCTGACTTCCCCATGATTGTCAATCTCCTAATTTAACTTAAATAGAGGTCTTCTAAAATCATGTTTGGGTATTTCCATGAACAGCAATATTGAGAATTTGGATGATTTGTGAATACCTGAGCTCCTTTTTATGGATAGATATGGAACCATGGTCAATCACACACTATCCATTGGAGAGAGTGCAGCTTCACACAGCCTGTCTAAGGGAATGCAGCTTCTGGTGCTTTCAGACTAGTGTTCAAAAACTCAAGCTGGGAAGTCTGGTAACAAATCCCAATAGGGCTCTGATACTGAGTATGGGCTTGTGAACCCTTGCCAGTGCTCAGTAGGGTGCTGAAATTAAAGTCCTGCTTGTTAACCTGTCCTGGTTCTCAAAAGCAATACAGAGGTGGCAAAAAACACTTAATCAGTATTTTCTAAGGACCCATGAGAACAAGAAAACTCAGATAGTTGGCAAGATTTCAACAAGTGTGCTTTATTTATCTTGCCTTTCTCTCCTTTGTTTTGTCTTTTTATACAGTGTGCAATCCAACCACCGACTTCCCATTGGTTTGCCTCTGTTACTCCCTAGAACTATAATTGTAAGTCTTAGGTATGTGCGCAGGAGCGGGAATTAGGGAATGCCTGATCTGGTTAGAGTCTACTTAATCTTCTCCTTTGGAATTTGAACTAACAGCATGGCTAAAGCTTTACAAGGCTGAGTCAATTTGCAGAGTTAAGGGAGAATGGGTTCCCAAATCTTGAAATTGAGAAAGAACTTTCCATTCTTGTTTATTTTCATAATCACTTTCTGGCTTCAACTAAACTCACCTGTTTGTTCTCCCAGCATTATCTCTCTGCTGTATAGCCTGCAATAAAGCCAGGACGTAAACTGATACATTAAACAAGGTTTTTTTTATTTACTGTTAGGACCAAACTGACACTAATGTAATATTCTTCCAAGTAAGGTATGTTTAAAAGCTTAAAAAATTCTGGTGTCTCAACCTTTTCTTTTTGTTTCGTGTATAAATGTACTTTGTCACAATTTGACACAGAAGTCCCTTTCAGGAATAATGATCTTCCACATCAGTGAGTTTGATGTCTTACCTATGTCTCTGCCAGTAGAGTTTCCTCTGTCCCTGATGTAAAAGCTCTATTCATCTGTTGAAATAAAGAAGAATAAAAGTAAGCATGAGGATCTAATTTGAATGTAAAGGCATAAAATTGTATAAGAAACTTGGGAAATATTATCTTTTTAAAATGCTGTGCTATTTCCCCATGGACTCACAAATAATCATGTATAAGTGATGTAAAACCATTGAGAGAAATGCTAATTATTCTATAGGTCACAAATCCATCTCTAATGAGACTCTGTGTCCAAGTTCCACCTTTCAGCAGTGAGTTGTGTGGCTCATATTGTTATCAATAATACAGAACTAAGCAAAACGTCCTCAGTTGAGGAATATCGAATGGCTGAGAAATATCTGAGGAAGTGATCGACATCCTTAGCCATCAGGGAAATGCAAATCAAAACAACCCTGAGATTCCACCTCACACCAGTCAGATGGGCAAAGATCCAAAACTCAGATGACAACAGATGCTGGCGAGGTTGCAGAGAAAGAGGAACACTTCTCCACTCTTCGTGGGGTTTCAAACTAATACAACCACTCTGGAAATCAGTCTGGTGATACCTCAGAAAATTGGACATAATACTACCTGAAGACCCAGCTATTCCACTTCTGGGCACATACCCCAGAGACACCTTAGTACACAACAAAGATATATGTACCACAATGTTCATAGCAGCTCTATTTATAATAGCCAGAAGCTGGAAAGAACCCAGATGCTCTTCAGAAGATGAATGGATACAAAAATTGTGGTACATTTACACAATGGAATACTACTCAGCCACCAGAAACAATGACTGGACCAAATTATTAAGAAAATGGCTGCATCTAGAGAATATCATTCTGAGTGAGATAACCCAGTCACAAAAGAACAGACATAATATGCAGTCACTAATAGTGGGATGCTAACCCCAGAGGCTCCCACTGCCCCAGAAGCAACTCACAGACTGTAGCCAGTCCAAGAAATAAAGAAAACAAAACAAAACAAAAAAATCTTTACACAACAAGAAAACATTGACTATTTTCATGTTACATTTTGTTTTGCATGTACTTTGTGCTCATTGTAACTATTGGGGTTTTGATGCATACTGTCAAACCTGTAAAAAGATCAAGTACTGACTATTCATATAGATTTATGTAAAAATTATTTTAAAATCTGAAAAAAAAGTACTGACAAAAATGTATTGTATAATTTTATGCAAAAAATGCTTGAAATCTGTACATTTATTGTTGTTTTGTAAAATAAATGTGTTAATAAAAAAGTATTTCTCACGTTAATAATTAATTTTGGCTTTGTTAACAACAAGAGGTGTCTGAGATATTCTACTGGAGAGTCATAGAAGAGCAAATAATGCCACGGATTAAAAAGAAATGCCTGGTTAATAAAATCATCACCTGAATATGATAACCTTCAGTATTTTTCCATACTGCACACTATGTAGTATCTGTAACTAAAAGGCACTGAGTGAGGAGAGCATTTCTCTATTCTTCTCTTACCAAAACTTTGTCTAAAACAGCTCAACTGTTGGGAATATATAATCTTACTACATAATCTTTTAAGCAATCCATTTATTTCATTGTACTTGCATAATTATGCATTAGAAATTTTTCAAAATGCAAAAAATTAATAATGAAATTTCTGCTCTAGGAAATATAATTTAACACTGTATATGTTGTAAACATTGCTTCCATCTCTGACTTCAGAGACAGACAAAATAACTTCTGTGGCTCATAGAAAATAAAGCTAATTTCCACTTCAATTTATCTCCATGTACCTGCTACATCTTTTTTTTCTTGTGACCTATTTTCTCTTGAACCTGGTCTTTAACAGAAATCCTAAACAAAATCAAGTGAAATCAAACTTTGAACAAGGAATGTCTACATAAAGGAAGTTTCTTTTTCATTCCTTGATTATATTTGCAGTGGATGAATGTAGGATATAGATATATACTTCTTGCGGTAAAAACAGTGTTTTGTAACCCAAAGTACCACTCAATGAATATTTACTTATGCATATGTGATCACACCTAGTTTAAATTATTTTGTTTAAAAGTAATGCATACCTTATGCCTTGACAGAAAGATTGTCAGATGGATAGAGAGAGAGAGAGAGAGAGAGAGAGAGAGAGAGAGAGAGAGAGAGAGAGAGAGAGATGATATATATATAGATAGATAAATAGATAGATAGATAGATAGATAGATAGATAGATAGATAGATAGATACATAGGTAAATAATAAAATGGATAAATCTACAATATTTTTTTATATAGGCATCTAGCATACTCCTTGATTCTGAGGAAATTCAATTTTAATTTTTACTGATACTGGAAATTGAAAAAGAATTAGAGGGGACATGTTATAAACACTGTTTCTTAACAATTATTGTTTCTTTTTAGATATAAGTCTCTACAATATTCTAGAGATCAAAATCTTTCTTTCATTCCTGATAAAATACTGAATGGAGATGAGATATAACTCAGTTACAAAAATATAAATAAGAAATATTAAAATTTGGTTTGAGCCCATAAACATGTATATTATAAATGATTTCATGTTTTGCTTATGAACAGAAGGCTAAAATGGCTCTCATATAATATTCTCTAGAGAACCTGAAAAAGAACGATAAATACTCTTTCAGAAACCATCGACTTATGGTGGGACCCAGTATTAAAGAGTTAGTGGATAGATCAATGGATCTGAAGAAGATTCAAACCTCATAAGAATAACAAAGCTATCAAGAGACCCAGGACCCCAGAGCTCTAAGATAATAAGCCAAGGTCCAAAGTGTATACATAGATTAATTACTGGACCCCAGCATATATGATGGAGCAAATGATTGCCTACTGTGGTCACAGTGGTAGAGGATACTCCTAATCTTAAAAAGACCTGATGACCCTGGGTCTTGTGATGTCTGGTGGATGGATTATGTAGTGTTAGAGCTTGACTAGGGAAATCACATTCTCAGAGACAAAGAGGGCTGGAGATCGAATGTATTTCCTTGAGGTGGGTTACTAAGAAAGCGAGCTGTATTTTTTATATATATGAATACAGCAATTTAATTAAAAAAGAAAAGAAATTTTACATTATCCTTGACATAGTTTCCTGTTGTTTCTCTTTTCTCCAGCTCAGATTAACAACTCAGTAAGGGAGTGGTAAGAACTTGTTGTTTGGCTTTTTTGAATATGTAACATTTTACTCAATCAGCAACTTCCTTTTAACAAAAAAAGAAAATAATCCTGTCAAATATGAAATAATTAATATAGTACTTATTTTACATAATAGACATATAGAATATGGATGATGCTTAAATAATCAAAATTATAAAACATGCAATAAATTAAATACCTTCCATTCAGTAAAGACTTTGGTAAGTTTTAGTCTTCACTTTATTCATTACAGTCTCCACCCCTACAGAGTCTCCATGGATTTCATAGTGTAGGTGGGATTTATGTAGAAAATTACAATATAATTTGTGCATTTGCCTTTTTAGAGGATCCATTGAACTTTCAGGTTGTGAAAAGGAAATAACAAGGTGTTAAAAAATCAATGTGTAATTTCATATGAATAACATGCCATTTCTTGTTACATAATATATATTATGGTTCCCTATTTATGTATTATGATTGCTCAGCTACCATGTGGCATCATATGATAAAATATTTTAAAATAATTCATTCACTTACAAAATCATATTAAGACACTTAGTTTTGGAAAATGTATAATATATTCTTATATATGTATAATAAAATTTACCAGGTTTAATGCATTCAAGAATGAATGATGATGAACCTCCAAATATGATTGGTGCAGAAATTTTTGAAAACTTCTTGGTTTTTTCCTCTTCCAACTTCATCAATGTGATCTATCCACACACCCACCTTCTTGAGGCCATCTTCAGTGGTAAATTTCTATGGAAATTAGTTATAAAGTTTTAAATTTTAAGGTAGCCTAGTTCCTCCTGTTCATAAAGAACATGATATGAAACTCAAAAAGAAGAAATGCCTAAGTGTGGATGTTTCTGTCCTTTGTTTAAGGGAGAACAAAATACTCACAGGAGGTAAAGAGTGGGAAGGACTTGGGAGGAAAAAATGAGGGGGTGGTGAAAAAAGGAGGGCTGGATCAGTTATCTGAGGAGACAGGGATGGTATACAGAGAGTCAGGAAATTGAACAGAGGTGTGTACCAATGGAAGATGGAAAATTGGGGGTAGCCACTGGAAAGTCCCAGATGCCAGGAAAGCAAGAGCCTCCCAGGTCCCAGTGGAGATAAGTTTAGCTAAAATGCCCAATAAAGTTGAGAGAGAACCTGTGCAGGCTATATCCAGTGGTCTGACAGGGCCCCCATCTGGGAGCTGGGGCCATCCATTTGTGTCCAAATTAGTTATCCAGAATTGTTCCTGTCTAAAGGAAATATAGGGAGTATCCACAAAGTGTAAAGCAGAGATTGCAAGAAAGGCCATCCAGAGACTACCCCACCTGGAAATTCGTCCCATATACAGACACCAAACACAGACACTACTGTGGATGCCAAGAAGTGCATGCTGAAAGAAGCCTGATATATCTGTCTCCTGAAAGAATCTGCCAGAACCTGACAAAAACAGAGGTGAATGTTCATAGCCAACTACTAAACTGAGCATGGCATCCCCAACAGAAGAGTTAGCGAAAGGATTTAAGGAGCTGAAGTAGTTTGCAATCCCATAGGAAGAACAACAATTTCAACCAACCAGACCCTCCGGAGCTCCAAGAGATTAAACCACCAACCAGCTAGTACATATGGAGAGACCCATGGCTCCAGCTGCATATGTAGCCATGAATGACCTTATCTGGCATTAACAGGAGGAGAGACCCTTGATTCTGTGAAGGCTCTACACCTCAGTGTTGGGAAATGCCAGAGTTGTGAGGTGGGAATGGGTGGGGGAAGCACCTTCATAGAAGCGGGTGGGGGGTAGGATGGGGGTTTTCAGAGGGGAAATGGGGAAAAGAGATAGCATTTAAAATGTAAATAAATAAAATATCCAATTTCAAAAAAATAAAGAACATGTTAGTAGATTCTTCTGAAACAAAACTAAGAACTTCTGAATATGTGTATTATTGTGTGAAGCTGTTACAAAAATTGCCATTGGGTAAAATTTTGCAAAATACTATATCATACAATGCTCACTTCCCCATTTATTCTTTATTTACGTCACTCACTTCCTTCTATATACTTACAAAAATTACATTTCTTAATGCCAGGATATATTAATGAAATATTCTGAGAAAAATCCAAAAGATTTATTTTGATATTTATTATTTTCCCTTTTTCTGTTTAGACACATGTTCATGGTCTTTATTTTAAATTTCTTACACATATCATCGATGAATAAAAATTTCCCAAGTTAACAATTAACTTCTGCCTAAACTCCATCTCTATATCTCTGCATTTCACCCTAATTCTACAATTGTAGAAATATCCATATCAATCATGAGGACAGAAAAAATAATTGGAACAAGTTCTCAGGAGGATATAAGTTCAAGGAAATTTAGACAGTGTGGAAAAAATGCCTTCTCTACTTGAAAATGCTCTTGCACATTGAATTCAAAATATCCTTCACAAGACCTTCACAAAATCCAGTGTGTTGAAAATTCGAGCAAGAACGTAAAGTTTATATTACATCCTTAGAAATATTTGTAGTGCTTATATTATAGGTGAGGGAGTCAAATTTCTTCAGACAACTGCTCATATAATTTCCATTTTCAAGGTAATAGCATTGCACATGTGTTCTTTGGAAGATCATTTATTGGAGTTAGAATTATAACTTAAAAATAAATATAAATGAGTAAATGTAAGTTTGATATTTGAGAAAATGATTTTATTTGGGTCTGCATTTGGAGAGGGGGGGTAAGAGAGCAGATAAATTTTTATGGAAGGCTGATGTATAAGCCAAAATATACAATGAAAATAGGAAAATAATATATTTTAAGAAATAAATTATAATTGATTATTATTGTACACATTGGATTTTGTCCCTTCCTGTAGAGAGCCATGTTAAATAAACAGTGGATATTTGTGACACTTTTGAACCGTCTTCCAAAACTAAATTTAAAATCACGATATCAGTAAATGAAAATATTTTCCATTTTGTCATTTAGCCACATAGTACAAAATAACCATGATACACTTCACAGACACAAAAATTAAAATAAGTGAGGATGCTTGAATTCCACTTAAATGTAGAAACACAATAGTCATTGAAGGAAGTGGGAATGAGAAAAGTGGGTGGAAAATCGAAGATGGAGGTGAAAAAGATGAACAGATTACATTTTGGGGAAGTACAGGAAAGAGGCCCAGTTGGGCAGGAAAATTATATGAAATATGAAGCTGACAGGGTTAAAAAAATGAGGATGCTCTAAAAAGTCCCTGAGTACAGAGATGCAAAAACTCTCAGGAGTAAATCCCGAATTTCCCAACATTAAGTAACCTAAAGAATGAATCAACAGAAGCCAGACTGACTCCAAAGGATCCCAACCCACCTAAAGTGTTTTGTGCACAATTTCTCTTGACTAAAAGAAAGGCAGGGTTATAATAGAGAAAAGAAGAAAGGAATAGCCAACAAGTGATGGCCCTTACGTGAAATTTCTTTCATTTGCAAGCACTTATCCATGACACTATTACTGAAGGTATATTGTGCTTGCATGATAGTGACATAGAATAGCTTTTCTCTTAGAAGGTCTACTCAATAGATGGCTAAGATTGAGGCTGACAAACAGTGCTAAACATTAGAGAGAGGTCAAAAACCCTAATGGAAGATTTGATGAAAGTATTGAAGGCCAAAAAAAGGATTGCAAGCTCATAGGCAAACAGACAATGTCATCTAAGCTGGAACCCTAGAGACTACCGATGTAATAGCTTAAAAGTGTGGTCTGAATGCACTGTTGCATATGCAATAGAAGGCTACTTTAGACTAGAATTACATACTCAAGAAATGCAAGGAAAGTGGGAAAAAATTAAGAGGTGGTACAAGAATTATGAGAACTTCCAAGTGTAAATATATAAATACATTTTAAATTACAATAGTATAATCATTTGATATGATTATATTTTGCTCTGAAGCTGAGACCAAATTTAATATACTATCACTATTATAAAAGCTTGACTTCAGGAGCCCCAGAGATAAAGGACTGGTGAGAAGGTGATCTGCGTACCAGGGGGCAGATAGAGCTCTGCCAAGCGCTCACAGAAAGTGCTCCCCTTCCCTGCCTGATCCAGGGACCAGGAACCAGCATTGGGACCTCTGTTCACACCCTGCGGCTTTTGGGTGCAGAACAAGGCTCAGACCATCCGCCACCTGGCCCAGCAGAGCCCCAAAGATAAAGGCCTGGTAAGAAGGTGATCTGAGCAGCCAGGGGGCAAAGAGATCTCTGAATAGCATTCACGAAAAGCAAGCACCTGCCCTGCCTGACCCAGGGACCATAAACCCAACATTGGGACCTCTGTTCCCACCCAGTGGCTTTGACACAGAACAGGGCTTGGACTATCCACCATCTTGACCAGCAGAGATCCAGGGACACAGGCCAGGTACAAGGGAAAGGCAAGAACCTATCACTGACAAAGAGATGGCAAGAGGAAAGCGAAAGAGCATATACCAGGGAAACCAAGAAAACCTGGCAACTTTAGAACCCAGCTCTCTCATCACAACAAATAGCAGAATGCAAAACACTCCTGAAAAAAAAAAAAAAAAAAAAAAAAACTCAGACATGAAATCCGGCCTCAAGATGATGATGGATATACTCAAACAAGTACAGAAGGAAAATAATCAAGAATTAGAAGCTTTTAAAGAAAAAACAAGAAAGAACTGAGAGAACTAGAAGAAAATAGAACCAAAGAGATGGAGGAATTGAAGAAGGAATTTAAAACAGAAATGGACACAATAAAGAAAACACTAAAAGAGACAACCCAAGAAGTAGAAATCCTTAAGATATATCAGGAGTCACAGATGCAAGCATTTCCAACAGACTACAAAAGATGAAAGAGAGAATCTCAGGAGCCCAACACAACATTGAAAACATAGACAAAAAAGTCAGAGAAAATGCAAAAACTAAAAATTTCCTAAACCAAAATGTCCAGGATACCTAGGACAAAATGAGAAGAGCAAACCTAAGGATAATAGGAATAGAAGAGGGTGAAGGATATCAACTAAGGGGCACAGTAAATATCTTCAACAAAATCATAGAATAAAACTTTCCTACCCTTAACAATGAGATGACCACGAGCATAAAAGAACCCTTCAGAATTCCAAATAGGTTGGCCCATAAAATAAATTCCTTCCAACACATAATAGTCAAAACACCAAGTGCCCAAAGCAAAAAAAAAAAAAAAAAAAAAAAAAAAAAAAAAAAATACTAAAAGCAGTAAGGGAAAAAAGTCAGGTAACATATGAAGGCAAACCAATCAGAAGCACACCCGATTCCTCAACAGAGACTATAAAATCTAGAAGAGCCTGGACAGACATCATGCATACCCTAAGAGAGCACAAGTGCCAGCACAAGCTGCTATACCCAGCCAAACTATCAATTAGCATAGATGGAAAGATGAAGATATTTCAAGACAAATCTAAATTTACACAATATCTGAACACAGACCCAGCACTACAACTAATTATAGGTGGAAAGCCAAACACAATGAGAGAAACTACATCCTAGTAAAAACAAGCAAGAAAACCAAAAGATGAAAGAGACACAGACACAACTCAACCTTTTGTAAGCAATAATAGGAGGAAACAGAAAACACTATTCCTTGATATCTATTAACATAAATGGACTCAATTCCCCAATAAAGAGATATAGGCTATTAGACTGGATACATAAACAAAATCCAACATTTTGCTCCATACAGGAAACTCATCTCAGAGACAAAGACAGACACTATCTCAGAGTAAAAAAGTAGTAAAAATCTTCCAAGCAAACAGCCCCATGAGCAAACTGGAGTGGCTATTCAAATATCGAATAAAGTAAATTTCCAAACAAAAGTTATCAAAAAAAAAAAAAAAAAAAAAAAAAGGAGAGACACTTTTTACTCACTACAGGGGAAATCTGTCAGGAGGAACTCTGATAAAACTCTGGGATGGTTTAATATAAGAAAATCCATCAATGTAATTCACCATATATACAAACTCAGAGAACAAAATCACATGGTCATCTCACTAGATGCTGAGAAAGCATTTGACAAAATTCAACACCCCTTCATGTTAAAAGTCCTGGAAAGAACAGGAATCCAAGGTCCATACCTAAACATAATAAAACAATATACAGCAAACCAACAGTCATCATCAAACTTAAGGGTGGGAAACTTGAAGCAATCTCAGTAAGATCAGAGATTTGACAAGGCTGCCAACTCTCCCCCTACCGATTCAACATAGTACAGGAAATCCTGACTGGAGCAATTAGACAGAAAAAAGAAATCAAAGGAATATAAATCAGAAAAAAATAAGTAAAAACATCACTTTTTTGCTGATGACATGATAATGTACTTAAGTGACCCCACATATTTGACCAGAGAACTCCTACAGCTGATAAACAAGTTCAGCAAAGTGGTCAGATATAAAATTAACTCAAACAAATCAGTAGCCTTCCTGTACTCAAAGGACAAACATGTGGAGAAAGAGTTTAGTGAAAAGATACCCTTCACAATATTCACAAAATTATGTAATATTTGGGGAGAGTCTAACTAAGCAACTGAAAGACCTGTATGACAAGAACACCAAACCTCTAAAGAAGGAAATTGAGGAAGATCTCAGAAAATGGAAAGATCTCCCATGCTCATGGATTGGAAGTGTCTATATTTTAAAAGTGGACATCTTACCAAAAGCAATCTACAGATTCCGTGCTATTCCCATCAAAATTCCAACCCAGTTCTTCATTGAGTTGCAATTTCATCTGGAATAACAAAAGATCTGAAAAAAGAAAGCCATCCTCAACAACAAGAAAACATCTGTGGGAATCAAAATCCGTGACATCAAGCTATATTACAAGGCAATTGTGCTGAAAACTCCATGGTAGTGGTACAGAAATAGGCATCTTGATCAATGGTATAGAATAGATGATCTAGAAATGAGCCCTCATGGTTATGGTCCCCTGATTTTTGACAAAGGAGCCATAAACATTCTATGTAAAAAGGACAGTCTATTCAACAAATGGTGCTGGTCCAACTGGCACTCAGCATGCAAAAGAATGAAAATAGACCCTTTCTTATCTCCTTGTACAAAGGTCAAGTGTAAGTGGATAAAATACCTCCACATTAAACGAGATTCACTGAAACTATTTGATGAGAAAGTCGCCAAAACCTTAGAACACATAGGCAAAGGAGAAAATTTTCTGAATAAAACACCAATGGCTCAAGCTCTAAGGTCAAAATTAACAAATGGGACTTAATGAGACTGCAAATTTCTGTAAGGCTAAGGACATTGTCAAGAAAACAAAACGGCAGCCAACAGAATGGTAAAAGATATTTGCCAACTCCATATCAGATAGAGGCCTAATATCCAAGGAATACAAAGAGCTCAAAAAGTTACACAACAGAGAATCAAATAACCCTATTAAAAATGGCGTACAAAGCTAAACAAAATGTTCTCATTTGAGGAATATGGAATGACTATGAAACATCTAAGGAAGTGCTCAACATCTTTAGCCATCAAAGAAATGCAAATCAAAACAATCCTGAGATTCTACCTCACACCATTCAGATTGGCCAAGATCCAAAACTCAGATGACAGCAGATGCTGGCGAGGTTGTGGAGAAAGAGGAACACTTCCCCACTGTTGGTGGGGTTGTAAACTGATACAACCACTCTGAAAATAAGTCTGGCAATTCCTCAGAAAATTGGACATAGTACTTTCTGAAGATGCAGCTATTCCACTTCTGGGCATATACCCCAGAGACACTCCAATATACAACCAAGATACGTGCACCACAATGTTCATTGCAGCTCCATTTATAATAGCCAGAACCTGGAAATAACCCAGATGTCTTTCAGTAAATGAATAGATACAAAAATTGTGGTACATTTATACAATGGAGTAGTAGTACTCAGCTATCAGAAACTATGACTTAACCAAATTCGTAAGAAAATGATTACATCTATAGGATATCATCCTGAGTGAGATAACCCAGCCACAAAAGAACAGACATAATATGCAGTCACTGATAGTGGGATGCTAACCCCTGAGGCTTGGACTGCTCCAGAAATAACTCAGAAATTGGGTGAAGTTCAAGAAAAAAGAAAAGCTTGACTTCATATATTAAATTTATTATGTTGATTTACTTTGAAATGCATAAGAAAATTGTTCACACTTTTTAATCCAAAAATGTAGATGCATATCTTTGACATATTGTTCTAAAATTTTAACCAATAGTGAGATATGATTCTCTTCCAATAACTATGTTTGTTATTCAATTTATATCAGACAATTTAGAAAGAGTACACTGGCTGGTAACTGAAACTATTTCACATTTAATCAAAATATTTTTCTGTAAAATGCAAATTAAATGACTTAAATTGTCCTTATTTTTAATTTAGTATCATAAACACAATCTCATTCATTTCTCTGTCCCCTTGTACCCATCCTCAACACCTATATTGTCTCTTCCACAAGAACAGCAAAGGTACTCATCCTGGACATTGAACTGTATCACAGTAAATCTCTCAGTTTTTATCTTGTATTTTTTATTTATTAATTTTCATTGTAATGTACAGTCAATCTTGTTCAAGTAGTATGGAAAATCCTTCAGGATCCTTTCTGGAATTCTTCTCAGATATTCAGTTGTTGACCAGAGTCACAGAAATCTTGGAACTTTGGATCTCAACAATGACCCTAGTCCCATGTTCCAACAGTGCATTGAAGAAGTACATACTCGCACAGGCCAACTCAAAACACTGAATTTGAGTTTGAGATTTTTCTGAGCTCTTCAGCCTGCCACCTCATCTGGCCTAGTCTATTCAAAGATTCTGCATAAAAAGAGCACAGAGTTCCACAATATCTCCTGTTCTCATGAATCAGGACTTACATACTTACATCCATATCATCAGAAATAAACCTATTGTATTACTCAGGAGAAATACAGAATCTTCTCTAGATGTCCAGCTTTGTCGTCTCCAGTGTACTTTGCCCTTCCTTTAGTGATAGATAGTGCAAGGGTCATTTCAGGTGCAGACTGTCCACATGGGACTTTGGGATGGCTGACTTCTCTCTGCACCAGTTTGGACAGTTAAAATATGTGCCAGAAAAATAGGGATCCTTACACCAGTCCTACCATCCTTTCTATTAGTGTGCCTGTTTTGCAGTAAATATCTTTCTTTCTGAATTTTTCTGCACCCCCATTCAGTCTGTGACCTCATGATTAAGAAGCCATATATCTATTTACAAGGCTTGCTTTTATCAGTTCTATTCAAGTATCACTTGTATTCCAAATCTATTGAATGGTGAAATCTTTTCAGGGGTACACTTTGGCATAGTAACTATCATGTACCTCCTTAACTTATTTTATTTAATAACATTACGTAGTTTCAAATATCTTATGAATGCAGAAGTATAATTACTCTCTAAGTAAATACCCTATCTCCTATATGGTAAATTTGATTTAGGTGGGGGCAAAAGTAAGACTTTAGATACAAGCCCAAACAGATGCTAAAGTCTTTTTCTGTGGGGAAGGAACTCAGAGGAACATTTTATCTGGTTTATACAAGACTAGGGATTCAACTCTTCAATGTTCCATTTTTCAACAATTTAGGCCACATCCTGGTAGTAGGCTATGTGCAAGGCACCATTTCATACAATGTCCAGCTTTGCTGCATTTCAGGCAATCTCCATGTGGTGTATTTTTATGGCCTTTTATTATTACCATAACCATTATGCATAGGGCTATTTCAAAAGTTGAAACTTTCCAAATCATTGAAAGCTTAGCTATCAATTGTTTGTTGTTGTTGTTGTTTCCTTCTTCCATAAAACACTCACTCTGGAAACTTTGTAGGTCATCAATTCTATCGACTCTTATTTATTTATTGTTTAATATTAGGAGCTGACTGGGAGTGGTACTGAGAATTGATGGTAAGTATGCTATTAAAAAAAATGTACTTAATACTCTGTATTGAAGGACGATTTCTAGAAATAGGATGAGAAACTCTGCAGGATATTTTATTGGATTCTGGGTGACCTCCTTCAGTTTATTGAAAACAATTGCCTTATGTGAGGCCTTTAGTAGTCT